>NW_028317934.1:1542500-2142500 GCF_062004578.1 Staurois parvus
GAGGGGGAGGACACTGAACATGTTACACCCTAAATATGGATGTAACCTGATCAGAAAGGTGGACTTCACCGTTAAATCTTTGGAAACTTGTAATACACGTGGCAATGCAGCCTTTTATAGTAATGTTGAAGGTCTATTTTGCTTGACAGGTCTGCTTAGAAGAATCAATAAACATAATTATTATTAGATGAATTATGTGAGAGCGTTTTAAAGAATATTCTTGGGGGGGGGGGGGGGGAATTATACTAGGAGAGTATCAGAAGATGTTTAAAATGGCTGTATATGTTGCCCTCTTCATGTTGCAGCTAGTGTAAGGCTAAACATTTCTTAAGTCACATCTGTGGGGCTTTTTTTCCAATGCATAGAAATGAATGTTGTTTTGTATTTCTTTTTGCATAATATACATTTTGTGACTCATTTTAGTATAAGATTTGGTAGTGTTCTTAAATACAGCACTGTTTGAGTCCCTTGCACCATTTCTGCCCCGCATCTCTAAACTGATTCTTTTTCATCCCCCCTCCTATAATCTTCGTCTGTCACAGGCAGCTGGCACTCCGTCCCCTGCTACAAGTCTGGGGGAGTTCAGTCCCCACTGAGCTGACATAGCTACCGCTGGCTCAGTCTCCTTTTGCTTACTGCTTCAGTGGAGCATTGCAAGGCTTGCTCCAGCTTTGGCATTTAATCATGATGCCAGGTGCAGATTTCGTATTTAAACAGTTTCCATCCCATATAGATCATAAGCTTGCATTAGATTTTATGAAGTTTGCCTTTTTAACACATTTTTTTTTTCCCTTTTTGGAGTAAATCCATATTGCATTTTTGCTTATGCAGCATTCTCATCTTGTGGTGTTTTTGTAGGGGCGATATTATAGTAGCTAAAAGTCCCAACAAACCGAGCATTAACATCTGCAAGAGGGTAATTGGATTGGAAGGTGATAAAGTCTGTACCAGCGGCCCATCTGACCTCATCAAGAAGCACACATATGTAAGTATTGTGCATTCTTTTGGATCCATCAGATGACTTTTCCAGTTTTACTAACATTTTTAAAGGGGAACTCTAATGCTTTTAAAAATGTCAAAAGCTCTGCCTCCACAAGATGCCCATCATTACTTTTATTAGCCAGAAAAGCCTCTTTTGTGTCCCTCTCTGATATAGTTGCTGAGATCTGATTTACCTTGACCTCATCTCTAATTCCTGCCAACTGCCAGCCCATGTGTAGCGAGACTTCCCCAGTGGCCAGTAAAGGCGGTCTCGTTTGACGCTGAATAGTAAAGCTTGTTTCCTAGTGCTGCCCCCTCCATCTCTACTGATGTGCAAGGAATGGTGGGCAGCTAATAATATAATAGATTTTGGTGGCTGTATGTAGAAAATATATTTAAAGCCCAACTCCAGCTTTTTGATTAGAGTTGGGAAGGAATAGAAACCGTGTCAGATTTTTACTGCTGTCTGTGACTCCATTTGAGAAGATTTTCTTTCACTTCCTGACCCAGTGGTATCAGAGCAACAGCAACTGATAAGAAATCTGTTCACTGAAGAAATGGAGCAATTTTTTCTTTATTGGAGCAGTGGAAATGGGTTAGAACCTCAATCCAGCTTTTGTGTGTGACTTTTATTGTCCCAGTGACCTGTTTTTTTTTTATTATTTCATTTTCAGATGGTATGGGGATGCCACTGAGCTATACAATTTAGAGAAATCTCCCCAGTGGATCCCCAGGCATAAAAAAAACCTGATAAAGGCTCTAAGGCTGGCCAGAGATTGTTTGTAGGGTTTTTTTTTGGATAAGTCAATGAACTAAATGGGGAAGGGGGTTGAACAGATTCCCCCATCCATGCAAACGAGGTGGACACCAATCCTCAGGGACTCTCCACTGTCAGAATCCACTGATCAGCGGCTGCAACCACTGATGGCGAAACGTTTTTCAATAAAACTGTTTGCAGAAGTCGATTGTTAAATTTGTTCCTCTCAAGCAGGAGCTGCCACACTGAAGATCCCTGCTGAACTGGCTGGATTTTGATCCATCTATGACCAGCTTAAAGTGTTACTAAACCCACAAGAGGAAAATCAGTCTGTATATGCAGTAAAGCATGCTTGTTATAATCACTGTAGAACCTAAGGGGTTAATCTCTACTAAAAAAGGCTGTTTGATCCTGACTGCTCTGCTCCTTCGTTTTGTTCAAATGTCCACGTCTTATCTCCTGATAAGATAGACTGAACTGTAGCCATTCTGCACATGCTCAGTTTACTGTGTATTGCTAGAGAGGTTTTCTCTTCTTGGGAGAGTGCGTATGATCAGTACAGGGCCAATCGGCTCTGTCCAGACAGAGGTCAGGGGTTTTGCATCCTCCTAGAGCAGAAAGAAAACGCCTCCTACAAGCTTTACCCAGTGCTCTACTGAACACTGAAAGAAGTCACAAGACTGCTCTAACTGCTAATGAGAAAAGGTATTTATCAGTTTATATTTACTAAAATAATTGCATTTCCATGTTCTGTGTACTGTGGGAGACCAGATATAGTGAATGCAGGGTCCTGGGTTTAGGAACACTTTATGTCTTCCCCATTCTGTTTTAAAATTAGAAAAACAAATGGTGGCTGAGTTAGGCTTTAATACTTTTTAAAGTAACGCATCACAGCATTAAGCAGATTTTTATATACATGCATGCATACATACATACACCTGTGCTAGGCAAACAGGTAAGCGCACAGCTGAAATGCACATATGAGAGTTTTTTTTTTTGTTTTTTTTTGTAATTCTATGTTCTGTCAGACCGCACAGCCAGGTAGATCTCTTGGAGAGTAAAGGTAAACTGAGGTTCTCTCTATTTGCTTTCTCCTTGCCATCCTATTTGCATGCAGCACGATTAATTGGCTCCCAAGCCCTTTCCCCCTTCCCCCCCTCTTGGTCTGACATGTGCTTTGTAGCAGATTACAGTAGGTTGACACCGAATCAAATTCAGGTACTTGTGCAAGCAGCATTTAAAACTTATCTATCTTAAAGCCTTTTTCTAGTTGCGGGGAAAGTGGTGAAGGGTTAGATAACCAGGGTGGAAGTATTCTGTAGGTTAGAAGTAAACTGGGTAGGGATGAGAACACTGCAAAGTGTACAGGAAGTTACAGACTCACTGGATTTCTGGTAGAATCCAGGTATTTTTTATGCAATTAGGAAAGATCTAACAAAACACTTTCAATAGTATCTTCAATGGATCAAAAGTGAGCAAATAGGACATGTTCATTGTTCGAGTGTACTTACTTTTTTTTTCTAAAGTGGACCTTCCACATCAGTAGTAAGGTCTGCTGCTTATTCAAGGTGGCACCCTCCCTAAAAGTACTTGTGGTAGTTCAAATTAATAAATATACTATCCTTTCCCTGACTTCATAGTGCAGGTTATGATGATCTCCTCCTGCCAACAAGATCCTGGAAAGTCAGGGAAGGTTGAGTAGCCTTGCACTGTGCTACTCAGATCTGACCAGAAGCTGGATGATGTTGCTCACGTCTTCTGCACTGCTGGTGGTGTGTCTGTGTCTGAAAAGTTAACCTTGCAATTTGATGCAAGGGCCACTTTAGGTACATTAAGAAACATCTGTGCTAGTATTCAGTGTTCGTGCTGCTATACTTACTTTTGCTCTAATCATGTGACTTCTCTGAGCCAATCAACAATTTATTTTTTTTTGGGGGGGGTGTTAAGTGTATTCTCTATTTACCCCCCAAGGGTATAAAGCAGCCTTTTAAAGAGAAAGAAGGGGAAACAACTAATAAGTGGACTTTGCCAGCATTACTATATTCTGAAATAAAGTCTGTAAAATATTAAAATTCACCTCCATCTCTATTTTGAATGCGAATGGTCATTCTTTTGTTTGCCTTCATTTTGGAGAAATGCTGAAGAGCAAATCGGAGTGTTCTGCTGCATATTGACCCACAGTCAACTTATTTGTCACTTAAGGAGAAGAAGTGCTTATTAATACCCTTTAATATAGCGCTGGGATTGAGATAAGAAACTTCTTGTCAGCTCTCTGCTGATAAAGGGCTAAGATACATCTGCATTTCTCAGCAACGCTTTCCAGGCCATCGGCAGCAGCGTGCTGTTAATGTGTTGTCCGGTGTGGATGGCAAACCTGTTTACTTCTACTGCTGGGGTTTCTTGCAAGCTGTGATCTTATTGCCTTTTAGTTAGTGTTTCTGAACCCAGGACCCTGCATTCACTATATCTGCTACACACAGAAGGATTTTTTTTTTCCATAGAATGCATGAAGGTAAGAAAAACTTGAGCCTTTTAGAACCACTTTCATTCTGCACCCGTGACCCGTTTTCAGCCATCAGAAAGCTAAAGCCCGCTGTTGGCTGATGTCACTCAGCCGGTCCAGGCTCTGGAAAGATCCTGACTTTAAAGTTGGGATCCACCCAAATGCCTAGACCGACAGCTAGCTCAGTCTTTGAGTGAGCCTCTGACAGCCTGAGCCAGCCTCATCAGCCCCTCCTCAGCCCAGTGCTCCAGTGAACGCTGGGGGGGCAAAGCAGAGAGCTGGAGACTGGCAGTCACCAGCTCCCTGCTCACTGAAGGCTGAGTACTGAGCAATCAGTGGTCTTCTGCGCTGCTGGAGGAAAGTGTGTGTATGTAGGGAAAAATCTGAAAAGTGAACCCTACATTTTGATGCAAGGGTCACTTTTGTCTATGATCTCTGCCCGCATGTGGTCATGCTAAGCCAATCACTAGCAGTGTCAGGACGTCCCATTTGACCTCACTGTAGTATGTGGTGGGAGGGAGATTGTTGAAGTTGAGTGAATGTGTTGCAAGAGCGGATCTTCCAGTAAAAACAAGAGTTGCTTATGTCTATGCCCCCCTCCCCCTGAAAAATGTGTTTGCTCACATTTCCAAAATGTACCTGTAAAGAAAAAAAGCTAGTTTATACTTCCTTACCTCCTATATAGTCCTCCCGCGCTCTAAATTGCCAATCTCTATATACAGCTGCCAACACCTTACCATATACCACAATGGAAAATTGCTAAATAGAAATTATTTGGTGCTGCGCTAATTAATGTATATATCACATAATCAAGAAATCAAAAAAACAAAAAAACTTCACAAATCAAACATATAAAATAGAATCTTCAAAAAAAAAAAAAATAAATATAGAACAGAATACACATGAAAAATCCAAAATAATGGATAACAGTGAAAATACCCCCAAAATGATAAATCTAAGGTGTAACTTGGGTACACCATTAACAATAAATAGGTGACTATAGTTGACAATCCTTAGTAACTATAAATGGTGCCAACATAAATGGTGATAATTCCACAAATAGGATCCCACCACGACAGTGCTAAATATGCACTAAAATAGTGCTGTGATGTGAAAATATACCTTCAGGTATACTGCGTGCCAACTAATAATGGCTATAAAAATATCAGACTAAAGACACATGTAGTGCACATGGTGAAAATAAAAATCTATTAAAGTGGTGAATGGTGAAAACCACAAAGCTGATATGACGCAACGCAGTTGCTGAAAATTTGATCAGCCAAAACTCAAACCAAAATATAAACTGGTATGATTAAAGTGAACCATATAACAGAGACCCCTAATTGGGGATAAGGTGAAAAAAATTAGTGACTAAGTGACACTAATACAATGCTGTATATGGTGGAAAATTATAAGCCACAAAGCTAATATAACGTAATCCTGTAGTTGGGAAATGTAAAGAGAAGACTATAAATAAGAGTTAACTAATTATTCGTGACCCCAAAATTAAGGGATAAATTATAGAATGAAGTGACACAAATGTAAATCCGTGACACATAAAAGTAATCAAAAAAAAGGTCCTAAACCATATATAAATCATCCAACATATATAGTGAGTCTCATCAATTTATAACGATTCAACCAAACTATAAAGTCCAAAACCACCTGGATGGTTGATCCATCGTTGGCCCCTATACCTTCAGGAGGGGGTCCGGGTTCCCAGTTGGTGCGTTTATTGCTTGAACAAGCGGTTTGACCCTGTGGGGACGCTTCATGGAGGTGAGGGGGCATTTCACCCAGTGTCGGATCTCCTTCTGTGTATAACCTTTCATAAACCAACACCATTTAAGGACTATAGAACACCTCCACCATTTTTAGGTGGTTTTGGACTTTCTCCAAACGAGTCTCTCGTTCCACCACATCCCAAAGGTGTTCTCTTGGATTGAGATCTGGTGACTGTAGAGGCCATTGGAGTACAGTGAACTCATTGGCATGTTCAAGAAACCAGTTTGTGGTGAGTTCAGCTTTGTGACCTGATGCGTTATTCTGCTTGAAGTAACCATCAGAAGATGGCTAAACTAGTCATAAAGGGATGGACATGGTCAGCAACAATACACAGATAGGCCATGACATTTAAATGATGCTCAGTTGGTACTAAGGGGCCCAAAGTGTGCCAAGAAATTATCCCCAGCACCACTTCACCACCTCCGGTGAATACAAGGCAGAATGGATCCATGCTTTCATGTTTATGTGCAAAATTCTGGCTGACAGGAGTGGCACCCGGTGTGGTCTTCTGCTGCTGTAGCCCATCTGCTCCAAGGTGTGACATGTGCATTCAAAGATGGTATTCTGCATACGTTGGTTGTAACAAGTGGTTATTTGAGTTACTGTTGCCTTTCTGTCATCTCGAACCAGTCTGCCAATTCTCCTCTGACATCAACAAGACATTTTCATCCACACAACTGTCGCTCACTGGATATTTTCTCTTTTTGGACCATTTTCTGTAAACCCTAGAGGTGGTTGTGCATGAAAATCCCAGTAGATCAGCAGTTTTTGAAATGCTCAGAACAGCCCGTTTGGCACCAACAACCATGCCACATTCAAAGTCACTTAAATCCCCTTTCTGATTCTCTGTTCGAACTTCAGCAAGTCTTCTTAACTATGCCTAGATGCCTAAATGAATTGAGTAGCTGCCGTGTGATTGGCTGATTAGCAAATTGTGTTAGCAAGCAATTGAACAGGTGTACCTAATAGGCAGATGAGTGTATAACCAATGAAATGACTGGTCTCACGTGATACAGAAATGAAACAAATACTCCTACATAAGTTTTAGCTGTTTATTCTTAGCCATCTGTCCCCTACAGTGAAGGAAATAAGTATTTGATCCCCTGCTGATTTTGAATGTTTGCCCACTCACAAAGAAATGATCAGTCTAAAGATCGAATGGTAGGTGTATTGTAACACTAAGAGACAGAATAGCAACAAAAAATTCAAAAGAAATGCATGTCTAACAAATTATGCACTGATTTGCATGTTCATGAGGGAAATAAGTATTTGATCCCCTATCATTCAGCAGGATTTCTGGCTACCAGGTGTCTTTCATACAGGTAACAAGCTGAGATTAGAAGCAGTCTCTTAAAAGGAGTGCTGCTAATCTCATTTTGTTACCTGTATAAAAGACACCTGTCCACAGGAGCAATCAAACAATCAGATTCCAAACTCTCCACCATGGCAAAGACCAAAGAGCTGTCCAAGGATGTCAGGGACAAGATTGTAGACCTACACAAGGCTGGATTGGGCTACGAAATTATCGCCAAACAGCTTGGTGAGAAGGTGACAACAGTTGGTGCAATCATTCGCAAATGGAAGAAACACAAAACAACTGTCAGTCTCCCTAAGT
Organism: Staurois parvus; assembly: GCF_062004578.1. Classification (NCBI taxonomy): domain Eukaryota; kingdom Metazoa; phylum Chordata; class Amphibia; order Anura; family Ranidae; genus Staurois; species Staurois parvus. The sequence goes on from NW_028317934.1 coordinate 1,550,142, forward strand.
CTGGTGCACCATGCAAGATCTCACCTCATGGAGTGTCAACGATCATGAGAACAGTGAGGAATCATCCCAGAACTACACGTGAGGATCTTGTCAATGATCTCCAGGCAGCTGGGACCACAGTCATCAAGAAAACAATTGGTAACACACTACGCCGACAAGGATTGAACTCCTGCAGTGCCCGAAGGTCCCTCTGCTCAAGAAAACACATGTCCAGGCCCGTCTGAAGTTTGCCACTGAACATCTGAATGATGCAGAGGAGGACTGGTTGAAAGTGTTGTGTTCAGATTAGACCAAAATTGAGCTCTTTGGCATCAACTCAACTTGCCGTGTTTGGAGGAGGAGGAATGCTGCCTATGACCCCAAGAACACCATCCCAACTGTCAAACATGGTGGTGGAAACATTCTGCTTTGGGGGTGTTTTTCTGCTCAGGGGACAGGACAACTGCACCGCATCAAAGGGACGATGGACGGGGCACTGTACCTTCAAATCTTGGGTGAGAACCTTCTTCCCTCAGCCAGGGCATTGAAAATGGGTTGTGGATGGGTGTTCCATCATGACAATGACCCAAAACACACAGCCAAGGCAACAAAGGAGTGGCTCAAAAAGAAGCACATTAAGGTCCTGGAGTGGCCTAGCCAATCTCCAGACCTTAATCTGATTGAAAATCTGTGGAGGGAGCTAAAAGTATGAGTTGCCAAACGTCAGTCACCAAACTTAATGACTTGGAGAGGATCTGCCAAAAGGAGTGGGTCAAAATCCCTCCTGAGATGTGTGCAAACCTGGTGGCCATCTACAGGAAACGTCTGACCTCTGATTGCCAACAAGGGATTTGCCACCAAGTACGAAGTCATGTTTTGTGAAGGGGATCAAATACTTATTGCCCTCATGAACATGCAAATCACTGCATAATTTGTCAGACATGCATTTCTTTTGAATTTTTTGTTGCTATTCTGTCTCTCAGGGTTACAAAACACCTACCATTCGATTTTTAGACTGATCATTTCTTTGTGAGTGGGCAAACATTCAATATCAGCAGGTGATCAAATACTTATTTCCTTCACTGTACATCCATTCAAAGTGCAGAATTCACACAGGATCTCTCAGCTCTGAAAAGCAGGGGACGGGGAGCTGAAGCGACACTCAGTGATGAGAGCTCTTGAAGCTAATTGAAGGGAAGGGACACACCTGTTCATATAGCACACAGGAACAGAGCTGAGGCTGTCAATCACAGGCTGTGCCCTCCCCTGGCACCATTTTTCTATTGGTTTCAGGAAAAATCATCAGAAGTGATTCATTCTGATAGCAGAAGAACGAAGCAGCAAACAGAACTGGCACTTAAAGCAGAGTTCCACTCACCCTGTCAAAAAATAAAAGTCAGCAGCTACAAAAACTGTAGCTGCTGACTTTTAAAAAACAGCCACTTACCTGTCCCTCAGTGTGTCTCCTGCAGCCCGTTGCACCTTCAGTGTGGGCACCCGGCTGTGATAGCTCGCGGCTTCACAGCCGGGTACCCACTGTGCATGCGCGAGTAGCGTTGCGCTTCGTGAATGGTCCTGTAGTCTTCTGGGACCTGTCACATACCCCAAAAGACTACAGGGAGGGAGGGAAGACACCTTCCGCTTCCAATTGCCAAGGCGATCAGACCGGAAGTGGGAGCTGGTACCCGCCCCCCCCCCCCCCCCCAAAGGTGCCAATCCTTAATGGGGAGCAGTCCTTAAAGCGGAACTTCCCCTTTTGGGTGGAGCTCCACTTTAATTCTCTGGATTGAGACAAATGCACACTATAGAGGGATATGCTTTTTTCATATTTCATGTCAGAGGTTTACAGCCACTTTAACACGAAGAGGGAGATTTACTAATACCAGAGCAATCAGAATCAGGTGCAGCTGTGCATGGTAGACAATCCGCTTCTAAGTTCAGCTTGTTCAATGAAGCTTGCACAATAAAACCTGGAAGCTGATTGGTTTCTATACAGAGCTACACCAGATTTTGCGCTCTCCAGTTTTAATAAATCAACCCCTGTAAGTGTATGTGAAATTTGGTGCAAGGGCCACTTTAGGTACAGAAATAAACGTGTGCTAGCACTCAGTGTGCATGCTGTTATACTTACTTTTTGCACAAATCATGTGACTTCTGTGAGCCAATCAACAATCTGCAGTGCATGTTGGTAAACGTCTTCAGTGTCAGGCAACTTACTCGGAAGAACGTTGAGTATACTCTGCTGCAATCAGTTGACAACGTTAAATTGGCATGTGTGACCCTAGGAGTAAGTTAATGCCATAGAGAGCTGCGTGAACCTAACTGGGTTCTCACTGCCAAAGCAAGGTGAGGTCATTACTGAAGTCTGCTTGTGATCTTTCTAAAAAAATGAATTTCTAATATGTAAATATTAGGCAGGGTGTCCAACAGGCACGCAGCTGGTATAATTAGATACCGTGCCCCGTGTGAACCCTGAAGAAGTGGATGCAGCTTTATAACCTTGCACACCGATTCTGTGTTCACTGAGGATGAACAATGGCCCGCGCATTGGTCATGTGACTTTATAAACAACCCGCTGGGAACCCAATCAAATAAGTACAATTCATTACAAGCTTGTATATGTCATTTGCTACTGTCGCCTTTCATCATATTTCATTTTAATCAAGAAAGGTAACACCTGTGGTTAAGCCACAAAAGCCGCTTTTGTGCAACGAACACCCGCAGGCGACGAGGCAATTACATTTGTTGCTTGTTCCAAAGTGGGAAGCACTTAAATAGACCTCAGTAGGGATAGCTGAGAAGAAAAGATTTACTTATATTATCTCCGGGCCAGATTAAGTTCTCCTGTAAGCCTGTCTTTTTTTTTTTTTTTCCTCTTGCCACTCCCCCCTCCTTAAGAATGGAATGGACTACGGTAGGGTCATTCTGAAACCTGGCTATGCAGGTGTTGTAGTTTTCAAAGGGGTAAAGAAATTTAAAGGGCAGTAAACCTAAATTGGCACTTACAGTGGAACAGAACTCAGTGGTTTGTTAAAGGGGATCAATAAAGCAGATCTTAACTCAAGAACATACATTGATAGTATTGCAGCTTAATGATACTTAAATGTGGTGGCTGCATTCATTTTCTTATTTCACTTTTTCTTTCTTTATATTAACCTGGTAATCCTGCTATTAACACATTTCTGTCCTAGGATGACAACTGTACTGAGCAGAGCTGTCAAACTAAGACAAGAAGTGTTAGGACTACATAGAGCCTCCCTGTATTCCCCATAACAGGGGAGGGTGTTTAGTCCATGAAAACAGCAGGGAACAAAGCTAACCAATAACAGATAGAAGAAACATACAAAATGCTTTCACTGGTATATTAACCACTTCAATACTGGGCACTTTCACCCCCTTCCTGCCCAGGCTAATTTTCAGCGCTGTCACACTTTGAGTGACAATTGCTTTGTCATGCAGCACCATATCCATATGAAATTTTTATCTTTTTTTTTTTTTCCTCACTCAAATAGATCCTTCTTTGGTTGTATTGGTCACCACTGGGTTTTTTTTTTTTTGCTAAATAAATTATAAAAAGACAAAGTTTTGAAAAACCGCATTTTTCGCTGTTTCTGTTAAAAAGAAATATATATTTGTAATATATCTAAAAACTGTATGTCTGTCTGTTTAGGCCAAAATGTATTCTGCTACATTGCTTTGGTAAAAGTAACCCAAATCGATTTCTATTTCGCCTTATATATATATATATATATATCTATATTTAGCCTGTGTGAAAGTTAGTTTGCAAATTATGGTATATAAAGTATATCTGAAAATTGGTCAATCCTGATGTACTCAAGGGCATCCCTAGGGTTGGTGTCACCAGGTGTGGTAACACTTGGTGACACCCCCTCCGACAATCCCCGCAGAATGGATTGAATCTGTCCGATGCTCAATCCGCAGGTCCGAACCATCCTGCGAGGATAGTCGGCTTTCTTTACAACTTACCTTTTCGTGGAGCGGGTCCGGTGTCACCCCATATAGGTTGCATGCCGACGATCTCCGCAGTATGGTTCAGATCTGTGGATTGAGCATAATGGATCAGAGTCCGATCCATTATGCTACCCAATCCACAGATCAGATCCATCCTGCAGGGATCGTCAGCATACAACCTATATGGGGTGACACCGGACCCGCTCAAAGAAAAGGTAAGTTGTAAAGAAAGCTGACGATCCCCTCAGGTCGGATCGGATCCATCCTGCGGGGATTGTCAGCTTGCTGTACAACTTGTCTTTTCGTGGCGTGGGTCTGGTGTCACCCCGTGCGGTTGGCGTCCCCCGCTGCGGCGCACACCTCCTGCACCTGCCTCTGGACGCCACTGGATGTACTGACAGCCTATCTCATTTCTTGATGCCTGAAAATGCCAGGACAGTACAATTACCCCCCAAGTGATCGCTGTTTGGAAAGTAGACAGTCCTTTTTCCCCAGCTCCTCCATTCATAGACGCTGGTAATACCGCTTTTATGAATGAATGAAATGTGATCTATGATTGGAGGGAGCTGGTCTTTCAATCATCTGCCCATCCTCCATTCATAGATCTGTTCATAAAAGAAACGTGGAGTCTGCCATTGCTGAATATGCTGGTTGCCTCATTATTCTGTTCTCTTATGCTTTAATATTCTGAATCGCTGAGACACGGCACTTCCATAAATGAGCACATCTGACCACCTCTAACTTTCTTGGTTGCATACCCATCTTGGGTTAAGCTGGCCATAAGTAGTTCAACTTTCAGCCAATTTATGCCAAGTTGGCCAAAATTCTTATAGTGAGTGCCCCTATTAGCACCACCTTGCTCCACAAAAGTTGATTGGAAAATTTTCAGGCAAACAGTGACTTGGCGCCAATCAGATACGCTCACTGTTTGGGTATTTAAACAGCTGCGGCTGCTGGAGAACAATATCCGTCAGGGAAGATTCCTCAGTCCATGCTGTTTTAGCATGGATGGGAGAATCCATTTGGTTTCACTCATTCAGCCTACAGAGCTCAACAAGGGTCATCTAAACCTGTATCGCCAGCTTTAGCGATTCAGAATATATTGATGCCAAATCATCAGCAAGACCAGCAATTGGGATTTAAAAGAAAATAAAAATGCAGCAAACATATTTCTTATGGTAGGTTTATGACCTATATTATAAGCATATGCTCAAATATGCAAATTAACAATCTAACAAATTGACCAAAAGCACATTAGTAACTTCTTAAGCTTAGTAGGTACACAAATCTACCTTTAAAAATACTTCAAAGAAGGTTATGTATTCCCTTTAAGTGCGGTTGGCATCATATTAGACCACCAGGACCTTGCGGTGTCATTTAACCCTTACGTAGACATCTGAAAGACTTCCCAGCTTGCAGGTCACACTCATTAATTTAGCTGACGTAAAAAGCCTTTCCAAAGACTTCTTGATGGACATGATGGCAGTGTGTTGTGGATCCCGTGTGCACATAGTCTGAACTGTGATCTTAATTAGAAGTTTGACAAGCCCACTCCAATAAAATGATGAGATTATGTGTAATTGGTGTCACAGTCAATTACCATTTAGCTAATCAGAAGCCCACTAACAGGTCTGGCCTTAGCTGTGGCCTCAGGATGTTGACGAGTGTCTGCCCCCTCCATGCTGCTACTGTGACACAGGAGCACTATTCCACTCAACATCCTAATGACCTCTCTGAAGTCTATTAAATTAATGACCTAACCATCCCAGTCTCTGGGTTCCTATCATATGTTTTTTCCACTCTGTTTTTACAACTTTAAAGAAACTAATGAGAATAGATATAAGGGAGTTGCCATTACTGCCTTGTTTTTAAAGATGCAAGCTTTGGGGTTGTCATTTTGATGCTGGCCTCATCACCTAGCGAGTTGCTGATGATGGACAAGCATACAGGATAGAAGTTCAGACTTTATTATCTGCCTGCTTGTTCCAGGTCCGTACTCTCTAGGTAGTAAAACCAGAATTGCGATAACTATCTTTTGGGCCTACACCATTTTAAAGGGAACCTGTGCTCAATTTTAAGGTAAAAGACCTACCTACGGGCAGTATAGATGATGCATATTCCATGCGCCTATTTATTTTTTTCAAATTTGTATGCAGACCAAGCTGCTAACAAAAGTGATAGTTACAGTGATGCTTACAACAGTTGGCTTTTACTCCTATGGTTTAAACCTTCTTTTTTTTTTTGCTGCTGTTACTGCTTAAAAAACATTGGCTGAAAAAGAGTTAATAATTTTAATATTTTGCTTATTCAAAGCCTATTTAAAACTACGCTGCTCCAGAAAATTAAAGGAACACTTTTTAATCAGAGTATAGCATCAAGTCAATTAAACTCCTGGGACATTGATGTGGTCAGTTAAGTAGCAGAGTGGATTGTTAATCAGCTTCAGCTGCTTTGGTGTTAATGAAATTTAACAGGTGCACTAGATGGGCAACAATGAGACGACCCCCAAAACAGGAATGGTTTTACAGGTGGAGGCCACTGACATTTTTTTCCCTACTCCTCTTTTCTGATTGTTTTTCACTAGTTTTGCATTTGGCTAGGGTCAGTGCCACTACTGGTAGCATGAGGCGATACCTGGACCCTACAGAGGTTGCACAGGCAGTCCAACTCCTCCAGGATGGCACATCAATACGTGTCATTGCCAGAAGGTTTGCTGTATCTCCCAGCACAGTCTCAAAAGCATGGAGGAGATTCCAGGAGACAGGCAGTTATTCTAGGAGAACTGGACAGGACCGTAGAAGGTCCTTAACCGATCAGCAGGTCTGGTATCTTTATTTATTTCAGGTACTTATATAGCGCTGTCAATTTACGCAGCGCTTTACATATATATTGTTCACATCAGTCCCTAACCCTCAAGGGGCGTACAATCTAAGGTCCCTAACTCACATTCTTACATTCACATACTAGGGACAATTTAGACAGGATCCAATTCACCTACCAGCATGTCTTTGGAGTGTGCGAGGAAACTAGAGTACCCGGAGGAAACCCATGCAGGCACAGGAAGAACATACAAACAAACTGGTGCCGTGGTTGGGATTCGAACCAACGACCCTAGTACTGCCAGGCGGAAGTACTAACCATTTAGCCACTGTGCTGCCCCAACTGCTCTTTTGTGCAAGGAGAAACAGGATGAGCACTGCCAGAGCCCTACAAAATGACCTCCAGCAGGCCACTGGTGTGAATGTCTCTGACCAATCAGAAACTGATTTTCATGAGGGTAACCTGAGCACCCGATGTCTTCTAGTGGGCCCTGTGTTCACTGCCCAGCACCATAGAGCTCAATTGGCATTTTCCATTGAACACCAGAATTGGTAGGTCCGCCACTGGCGCCCCGTGCTTTTCACAGATGAGAGCAGGTTCACCTTGAGCACATGTGGCAGACGTGAAAGGGTCTGGAGAAGCCGTGGAGAACATTTTATGCTGCCTGTAACATCGTTCAGCATGACTGTTTTGGTGGTGGGTCAGTGATGGTCTGGGGAGGCATATCCATGGAGGGACGCACGGACCTCTACAGGCTAGTCAATGGCACCCTGACTGCCATTAGATATCTGGATGAAATCCTTGGACAACCCTACGCTGGTGCAGTGGGTCCTGGGTTCCTCCTGGTGCATAAAAATGCCCGGCTTCATGTGGTGAGAGTATGCAGGCAGTCTCTGGAGAATGAAGGAATTGATAGCATTGAATGGCCCCCGAGCTCACCTGACCTAAATCCAATAGAACTTCTCTGGGATATCATTATTTGGTCCATCTGATGCCACCAGGTTGCACCTCAGACTGTCCAGGAGCTCAGTGATGCCCTGGTCCAGATCTGGGAGGAAACACCCCAGAACACCATCTGCTCTCTCATTAGGAGCATGTCCCGACGTTGTCAGGTATGCATACAAGCACGTGAGGTCATACAAACTACTGAGTACCATTGTGAGTTGCTGCAATGAAATTATAGCAAAATGGACTAGCCTGCTGCATTATTTTTTCACTTTGATGGAAATTAAAATTAGCAACCTACAGAGGACTGAATTCAAAGACACCCCGAGAATCAAACAATGGGGCATCCTTACGTTCCTAACACATTACCCAGTCCATATCAGTATAGATATCCAGCATGAGATTTTCCCCATTGAGATCTGATGTATTTTCAAAGTGTTCCTTTAATTTTTGTTTGAGCAGTGTATATGCCCACCTTAGGGTGACAATGCTGTGAGTTCACAGCAGAATGAACAGTGTTATCACCATTTTAAAAATTGGCACAATAATAGATCTACTAGCAGGATCAACAGGTATTAGGATTGTTATGGGGGATGCAGAACAAGAACTGCTAGGATAATGCTAGTGACAGACTGCGTCAAATATGTAATTGTTCATTTGGTCCATAGTTTCTGAGAGAGGAAAACAAAGGATTACCGTTTTACTAGCTCGCTGTGCTGATGTAGTATTTCTTTAAATAATGGTAATTATATATAATTTTTTTTTCTTTTTACTTAATTTGCAGGTTCCAAAAGGCCATGTCTGGTTAGAAGGTGACAATTTAAAAAATTCCACAGATTCTAGAATTTATGGACCAGTTCCCTATGCCCTTATACGAGGAAGAGTTTGTTTTCGGGTAAGTTACAAGTGGCAAGTAAGAAATGAAGGACATGCTTTTGTGCAGCAGTTCCGAGCAACAACTTGTAATTTTTGCTTGGAGAATCTCTTGACAAGTGCTTGGTACCTGTCTGAGGATATTCATTTACAAGCAAATGTATAATGTACACATTTTGATTATTTTTTAAAAGGATTGCCAGGATTTACCCACCCCTCTGTTTAAATAAATTAATTATAAAAAGCTAAAAAAAAAAAAAACCCTCTATACATTCTTCTAGGCGTGTTGTGGCAGGTTCTCCTTCCGATGGCAGGGACGGCCATTCTTCCAGGGCAGAGCTGTTCTCACGTAATGGTGAGTGAGCGCCACTCCCAGAGTACTGTGAGCCTTCATGATGATGAGCCCCATAGAGGTAATGTAAATAGGCTAGGCTCACAGGAAATGGGCAGAATGACATGACTGACGTTCTGCCCTAAGAGGACTGCTGGTGCTGGTCTGTGGAGGAAGCTGGAAACAACCCTAAGGGTGCTTTCACGCTGCTCCAGTAAGAAAAACACATATGCATATGCATTTTTTACGTGTTTTTTTGGACTCCTGACTCCAATCCAATCATGCACCTGTGAAACCTACCGTAGGTCTCAAAAAATGCACTGTCTATAGAAGCAATGGTAGATGCAATTTTAGTGTTTTTTTAAACCACACCTGCAGTGCACTGGTGTGAAGAGTTCCATAGGATTTAAGGGGATACATTTTTTTTCATGTAGTTTTTTTTTCCTCCTTTTTTTTTTCTTTGAGAGCAGGCAAGTAAAAACAATTTTTTGTGTTAGTTTGTTTTTTTTAATGCAGGAGGGGTGAAATCCATAGAAATAGTAGTTGAATGTTTAAATGGGTTAAAAATATATAAGGTAGAATTTCCATGCTTGCTGTTTTTCAGATATGGCCTCTTCACTCTATCGGAGCACTTCAGGACAGTCCCAACGGCCGACTATTAAGATGATTGATCATAGTGGTAGCAGTTAATGTTTTTATTATTTTCTAGATTTTAGTTATTTATGCAACCTAGGATGATTTCTAATAAATTACTTCTGAAATTTTTATGGTGGTCTGTGCATGAGGCTGAAAAGTGAACCTGAATCTTTTTATTAATTTTATATTTTTTATTACAGTAGCCAGAGTCTTTGGAAATGCTGCATGCAGTTATGGAAAAGGTTACAAGAATGGGGTTTGCTTTGTTAATTTTGAATTTTCTTTGCACAATCCTAAGGTGTTTACTTTCTCTTAATTGTACAGTTCAGGACCCAGACTTGACATTCATAGAGAATGAATTCTAGGTTGGTAACTTCAGGTGATTGGACCCCCCCCCCCCCCCCGGGTTTCCACCTTTATAACACTACCTCACTCTATGAGGCCTCAGTTTTTGCTAGTCACCGAATGTGATGGACATTTTTTTTTTATTTATGGGAAAAATCCCTCTTAACCCAAGTAGTTTTTTTACTTCAGACCATTCAATTACATTTTGGCTATGGGGCCATTCAGTAAGCGCAGCTGCAATCTGTCACAGCCGGGTGCCCACACTGAAGATGCTGACACCAGAGAGAGAAGACTGCCACTGAAACCAGCCATGGTGAGGACACCAGCAAAACAGGGCGCACTCTCTTCGTGCATCACCGTGGTGCAACACGCGTTTATTTAAAAGCATAAAAATGCATACACACAAACCAAAGGGAGATAAAAACAGAGCTACAGATTCTGTGGTGATGGTCCAAAGTGATGGTGGATCCTTAGTGAGGTAGGCTAACGTGTTTTGGGAGACGTACTCCCTTCTTCAGAGCTAAAATGTAGGCCTACTATTCCTGCATTTATAAGGCACAAAATGGTTTAGGAGGACCGATACACCCCTCACCTCCCCCTCACATGACGGCTCAATCAAGGCTGAGCCAATCACAGTTCACCTCCAATTGAAGTGTCACAGCAAAAAAGGCAATGATGCGCATGTGAGCAAGGCTAGACTGCAAGACAGTAATGCATGAAGAGAGTGTGCCCTGTTCTGCTTTTGTTCACCAGTATCAAGATTTCCCGATCTTCTAAGGGCTGCACCTCAATGAATAAAAGCTACAGTACTCCAAGTCACCATGAAGATTTGAGCGCTGGTTTCGTTTGTATGTTGAGGACACCGCTGGACCGAGGGACAGTATTTAAAAAAAAAGTCAGCAGATACAAAAACTAGCTGCTGACTTTTAATTTTATTTTTTTCCAGTGGAACTCCGGCTTTAAGGCTTAGTTTTTTCTGCAACTATTTTACAAATTTTCAGACAACTGTTATAATATAGCTATCCATTGTCCAGGCCTCCTTCACCCACACTGTCTCACACTGAAATTCCTCTTCTAGAAGTTGCAGACATTGAGGAAATGAAGAGTGCCTAACAGGCAGTATTCAAGGAAGCTGTAGAAGATTTCTCATCCCCAAGCTTTTATACATCTGATGTTACGGCTTCATGCAATATATTTGCCAATGTTGATATGCTCACCTCTGCTGTGCACAAAAGCTTTGGCCTTGTTGCATTTTCTTCTCCTCTGCCTTATGCGCTAGTCAAATTTAAGAAGACATTCACCATTCATGAACAAATAGAATGGGCAACTTGTGACTACTGGGTTAGTGTTGAAAATACTTTTGCTCCTCCTGGAATCATTGTCTAGCTATATTCACTGGAAGAGTTTACAAAATTGGACTGTTCGGCAGTAGACCCTGCCGTCTTAGTCTTAAACATCTTCCTTGTACCCGCTGAAGATATTTCTTCATTCAAAAGATTCTGTAGACAGAACATCTGAGACACTCATAAAGGTATTGCTGCAATTTCTATTTATTAAACTGCAGCTATTTGGGCTAAGGCAATGAACAACCAACAAGACCCTATGTTCTGGGACTGTGATTTAGCTGAGCACTTAAAAATATTACACTTTAATCTACTCTTTTGTGTTGATGCCCTAGAACTTAGATATGGAATTTGTAGGTAAATCAAAATTCCTTTTTGTTTTGTTTTTTTATATAAAAAGTGAGCTTGTAGTCTATTTTAAATTTTGTAGAAAAAATGTCTAAAAGCACACACCCCATAAGATGACCTGTATTAATTAAAGCCAAAGGTTGACTGCTGGGAAATTTATTGGAGTGTGAATTCATGGCTTCAGCTGGTACCATCCAAGAATGGTTTTCTTACAGACTACCAAAACAGTCTTACTAAGGCAGTGGGCAAGCTGTAGATTAAAGCCACAGTGTCAAAATACATGAAAACTATCCACCCCACCTCCCCTCCCCTCCCCTCCCGACACAATTGGCTAGCTGGGAAAGATGAAAGTACTCTTCCTTGGTCAGTAAGGATACTAGTAATTTCATTGAACAGTTTTCCATGCATTAAAACACAGCAATTTTAAGGTTATGTTAAATAACAAATATGTTATACTTATATGCTCTGTGCAATGGTTTTGCACACAGCAGCCCAGAACCTCTTCTTCTTGGGTCCCCTGCTGGCACTCGTGGCTCCTCTTCTTCTCCGAGTACAGCAAATGGCTGGCTATGGGGGCACTAGTGCATGCTCACTCCTGAGCCCTGCTCTGTGTCCATAAGCCACACAGGATGGGGCTTGGCCCCACCCCCTGCTGTCTCCTCATTGGTTCACTGGCTGTGATTAACAGCAATGGGAGCTAATGGCTCCAGCTACTGTGTCTCAGCCAATGAGAGAGACCAGGGACAGCTGAGGCTCCCATGCACATTGCTGGATTGAGAGGGGGCTCAGCTGATATTGGGAGGAGCTGCACACAGAATGTGTGTGTTTGCCTTCATGCATAGAATGTATGAAGGTAAAAAATCTTCAGCCTTTACAACCACTTTATACCAATTTCCTTCCCATGTATTTCTTAGACAGAAACAGAACCTGCCAGCTATGGACTCTTCTTATTGTTCTAGCTTGTGTAAATGAGCCAATGGCTTCTATTAACCTATTGTATCCCCAATTCTAGGGTCCAGGCTTGTTCTAATGATTGCACCACATACAAGAAAAACAAATTTACATTTATTTTATAAATAACGTTGAGGCCGTCATTGGATGTACAAAACAAACTGATGTAAATTAGCTTAGCAAATGCAGTCCAAGTGTGCACAAGATTTTGTTTGCTGACTGTTTTTATTGCACCAGGTCCCTCCTGTTCCTGTAGACCTCTATAATCAAAGAACACGAATCGCAGTTCACCAGCAGAGATTGTTCCAAGTCATCTTCCATTAGTATATATTTTCCTCCACAGCGACAGGTGTAGCAGTAATATTCTTCATCTGTTCCAAAAGAAAATAATGCAACAAGGTGAGCACTAGCTCTAAGTGTTTTTTACTTCTATACATAGAAGAGTGGTAGACTTGGGCTCCCCATGCAGGTTACAATCTGATTGTTCAATCTCTTTAGATTTACCACAAGCCATGCAATATGAAAACCTATCCAGTCAAATCAAGTAGACCCTTGCAATGCATACGTGTTCCTAGATCTAAAGGAAATGTTAGAATCATTCTAAATCTTGTGAATCACAAGACTAGCTGAACCAATAGAAATATTTTGGCCTCAGTTTCAATATATGCATTTTTGTTAGAGTTCAATTTTAAAGGAAAGAAGAAAGAAACACAAAGGATTACGTTTCCGCTTTAATTTTGAATATGCTAACTTCCTGGCATTGTCCCTGATACAGAAGTTACAATGCTTTAAGTCACTGGCCCAGAACAAGTATCTGGTTCAGGGATGCTGACATCACTTGTTTCATCCTTGTTCCTTGTCAGTTCCTCCAAAATACTATTCCTGACAGCAAAGGAACAAGTACTTCCAGCAATTATAGCCTACCTATTTATTTCACCATACGTTTCCCTTTGGCCCATTCCATATGTGTGTTTTCTAAACCAAATGGCTTTACAACAGTACTATGAATGCTGTTATGCATATTAGTTTTTAAACACCGCATGCAGCATTTATGGGGCACTGGTATGTATGTGTTTGCAGACCCATTACTAAGAAAAACATGCAAAAAACCATTCCTGTCAGATTTCAGAGATATAAATGTTACATACGTACCATCTTCCCATTCCATTTCCTCCAAGGGCATCTGATTGTCCACATGACATGATTGGGTTATCTCGGTTTCTAAAGAGAAAAATCATTTACAAGTTTCCAGAAGAATTATACAGGTATAAGATCACATCACAATTGCTTGTTAGCTTGGGTTGTCTGTACTTGGAGAATTGTCATTATGTATCCCTTAAGAGGTAAGTACCTACCTATTCCTGAACTGTCACCACAAACTGCCTTCTCCTTTCACCATTAACATACCTCCCCAATATAACTTGGATTGAAGATAAAAAGGGATAGTTTTACCTCAAAGCTGGACACAGTTAACCCCTTCACGTCTAAGGGTAAAACAAATCTTAATGCCTAAGCACAATTTTGCAACTTTGACACGTGTTCGTAAAATCGTACATATCATCACAACTACTTTGTGCATCCAGGTGGATTATACCGCGTTTGTTCAGGACAAATTGGGCTTTCATTTGGTGGTAAATGGTAATGGATAACTCCTGGATTTTTTTTTGTTTATTATCAAAGGAAAACTAACCCACAATAGTAAAAAAAAAATAAATAAATAATATTTAAATTTAGTTGTATATTGCTTGCTACTACTATAACCAACCACCAAAAATCATTTCTCTTGCTCCTGGCGACCACAGCGATACCAAATGTGTATGTTAGTTGTTGTTTGTACCCGTAGTATGGCCCAGAAACAATAGTACGCATTTTGCTTTTTTTTTTTTCATCCTGCCACTAACTGACACTGATACTAAATTTCAAAAAAAAATCCTGACAAAAAAAAAAAAAAACATAAAAAACAACTCTTAACCCTGGCACTGACCTAGATCAAACCTTGATATAGGTATTTTTATTTATTTTTTTTAAACACTTTTTCATCTCTGAAAGGACAACGTATCTCTCTCCTCCATTCAGAGAGAGAAAACGAGGGAGGGAGTGCTTCACAGTGACTGATCACTGTGTTATCCAATAGGAGGCTTTTACAACAATCATGTGGAATCGCGGAATCGGGCGCTCTGGGTACCGATCATTAAAATGGGACCTGGATCTCTCACTGACACCCTGGTCTTTGTGCTGGGAGCGCGCTGTGCAGTGCACTCCCAGCACAAAGACAGGTATGCAAAGCAGTGGCCCCACAGTGAAAAGCCCAGTCCAGTGGGGCCGCTACTTTGCGTATGCTTGGTGCCAAGGGGTTAAGTAGTATGAAAAGGGATTGACATCTCCAGATACAGTATAGATCCTATTTAAGTATCAGTTTATTCAGAGGATGAATTTTCTATTACATCTGAACACCACAAAACAAAAGCAAACTTCCCTTCCATCCATGTCTCCATGCTTTATTTTGCTGAGAAATCATTTTTAAAAAAACACTCTGTAGCCATCCTAAGTAAGGGCAGATGATTTATGTAGCATTTACTTCCTGGAATCCATCAGCCCTTAAGTCAAGGACACAGGCTGGAGCATGTGCTTAGCTAAGAAAACCCCTCCTGAAGACTCCTGGGATGTATGACATAATTTGCCCAAGCATGGAAACCAAGAAGTAACTGAAAAATGGATACAAAAATGTAAAACAAGTAGAATATAATATACCTCCCTATGTATTTACTAATGCAAGCAGCATAAGGAATAAAAAAAATAGTCAATGTTGATTGAGAGAGTGAAGTTTCACGTTTATTTATGAAAAAAGTGAAAACGCCACTAGAAATGAGAAAATTAACCTGCCAAGTTTTTGATATAAACCAGAAACATTTGCCAATCCATCAGGTGCATCAGTTTGATCTCTTGTTAGAGGATGAGATCCCTTCATGGATAGAGGGAGTGCAGAGTATGAGGGCATGTAGGCAGTGACATCTCCTTTTTCTGGAGGCAGCAGAAGTCTTCTCTGCCTCTAGCCCATGCGGACCCATGACACAGAGTTTCTAGTCAAAGGGTTAAAGCATTTTTTGGAAAAATTGGTTCAAGAAAATTTTAGACGGGAGTTGGTTACTAAACAACTGGTACACTCTTAACATGCAAAATCACCCAATAAAGGATTCTCATTATAATTTTAGACATACAAGGGATGTTCTAAGTCAAAGCGGGACTTTTAATTTTACAGGTATAAAAAGGAATGCTTTTGTGGTGGTACTACCAGCAGTAGTAAGTGGCAAGTGTGTCCTATAGGCGATGCACAGGTCGTGGGTCAGTCCAGAGACTGTTAATAAAGATGGCAGACAACAGTGTTAGTGCATGCATGGAACAGCGTGTGGTGATGAAGTTTCTTGTGAACGAAGTCGTAAAATCTGCGCTCAGCCACAGTAAGACATTTGAATGGTGTATACATTTCAAAGATCGCTGTACATCCATCAGTGACAATCCCAGATGTGGTGGTTCCCAGCCCACAGCAGTCATTCCTGTAAACATTCAGCGCATGGAACGCCTGATCCTGAAAAATCAATGCATAACCTGTCATGAAATTGCACAAGAGATGATTCTTTCTGTGGCAACGATGAACACAATGATGACGAAGTGCAGCAGGCTGTCTAAGGATGGTTCAGGCGTACTGACAAATCTTTCTATGCCGAAGCTTTCCAGGCATTAGTTAAATGCTGGGATAAGTGTATAAATGTAGCAGAGCAGTATGTTGAAAAATAAATGCAGTTCCCACGCCTTGAAATTTGTTCTATTATTATATAAACTCAAAAAGTCCTGAATTGACTTGAACGTCCCACATAGTTGAAACAAGAAAAAAAAACACAAACACTTTTTTACATGGTTTATCTAGTGCTCTGGGTAAACCTATAACACCTGCCACTGCCCTCTAAATGGATATAAACCTGCAAGGTAGGCAAAGCTGAGCTTATTAACTTTCCGAGTTCTCTGCTGATAGCTTGTTCTAAGGTAGGCCCAACTGTAGGGGCAGATTAATGCTAGGTACACAAGAGAAGTGTTTTTTTTTCCATTCAACCCAGTGTGCTTCACCGTACTAGCAAAGCAATGTTAGTGTGGCAATCTCCTCTGCCGAGCTATTGTGTTCTGACAGAGCGCTGATCAGATGCTGGTTTTCCAGCATGCCTTTTCGACAGAATCCGGTTAGGCTGCTGTACACACTGGCTGAATGCCGGTCGGTTTCTGTTGAACTGACCAATATTTGGCCAGTGTGTACCAGCCTAAAAGCTGGCCACACATCGGTGGAATTTTGGTCAATTCTTCGGAATCAAGCAAAAGTCTAACGGAGTGGCCCTGCTGACTCAACAAAAGTAGGTCATTTAATCAGCTTTTGTTGAAGGAGCTGATCCGAAGAGTGATTGCAGCCAATCTTTTAGAATACAGTACCCAGGGTAAGTGGGCAGGTGTATGGATGGAGAAATCTATTTGTTTCAGCTTTACATAGGTACCGATGCACAAATGTAAGCTCCTAGTAGAGTAGATCTGAACCATAAAGCAACTGGAGTTTTCCATCTACTTTTCCATGAGCTCTGTAGACAATAAATGTGATAGGGTGGAGAGAATGGACATACACATAGGCTGTGATTCTGGGTAATTTAGGGGTTGACAATGTTGCTGTCCTAATCCAAACTAGGTGCAAGTGTTTAGCCATTAGCCGCCCAGCCTATAGCCGTTTGGCAGCTGCAAAAATGCATCAGCTTTCCGGGTGCGCGCCATTTGTACATGCGCAGTTCGCACGGTCTGTCACCGGCCGTGTACCTCGGACACGGCCGATGGCAGATCTGAGTAACGGCCCCCCTTGCCGGTACCATGTGACCTGCTGTGACCAATCACAGCAGGTCACATGACAGTTGTATACAATGGATGGCTTCATTCATGCCATCCATTGTATACTAGTGCCTAGCTGTGAATGGTCACAGCAGGTCACAATCACGTCATGTGATTAGCTGTGGCCAAATCACAGCTAAGCACAAAAAAAAAAAAAAAAAAACCTGAATGAATCGATTTTATTCAGGTAAATGCTTGCTTATAGCAAAGGAATTCTTTGGTATAAGCAAATTGTGTAAAAAAAAAAAAAAAAATGCTGATCACTTCCCCAAAGTAGTACAATGTTACTATGGTAACAGTGTACTACTTTGGTCATAGTAAAATATGAAAAAAAAAATCCTAAAAAAAAAAAAAAAAAATGTAATAAAAAAAAAGAATGATAAAATTTTAGTTTGGGTACAATGTTGTATGACCGCGCAATTGTCATTCAAAGTGTGAGAGCGCTGAAACCTGAAAAATGGCCTGGGCAAGAAGGTGTAAAATTGCCCGGTATTGAAATGGTTAAAGGAATATCATTGTACCATTTTAGGCTTTGACAGAAGCTTGAGTGGTGTATTGCACTGAGATCTAAAAATGACTAAACACCCTTTTTAATTTTACTCTTTGAAATGACTTCTAATGGGAAGTTTCTCCTGTGCTGGAAAGAACTGCACCATCTCCATCCTATGAGTGAATTCTTAATTTGGAGGCAAAGTGGAATAGTAGGGGCCCCAATTCTAGCAACAGGGGTCCTCACATGGCAATTTACCTTACTCCAAAATTCCAATTCACCAATAAAACACTTGGTAATATATTTTTTCCTACAAAGTGTAAAGCTGTGTGATAACATAACAGAGTGCTTGCACATTACACATCGACAGTGACTTGAAAAACTATTCATACTCCTTGAAATGTATTTTATTGGGATTTTATGTGATAAACCAACACCAAGTGGCACATAATTGTGAAGTGGAAGGAAAATGATAAATGGTTTTCAAAATTTTGTACAACTAAATATGTGAAAAAAGTGGAGCGTGCATTTGTATTCAGGTCCCCGGGGCCAATACTTTGTGGAACCACCTTTCGCTGCAATTACAGCTGCAAGTCTTTTTGGCCATGTCTCTACCAGCTTTGCACATCCACAGATTCTCCATTGAATTTAGGTCTGGACTTTCACTGGGCCATTCTAATTCATGAATATGCTTTGATCTAAACCATTCCATTGTAGCTCTGGCTGTATGTTTAGGGTCCTTGAGACTGGGCGGAGGTTCGCTTTCCAGCAGGGCAAGTCTTTTGCAGACTAACAGGTTTTCTTCTAAGATTGCCCTGTATTTGGCTCCATCCCTCTTCTCATCAACTCTGAGCAGCTTCCCTGTCCTTGCTGAAGAAAAGCATCCCCACAACATGATGCTGCCACCACCATGTTTTACAGTGGGGATGGTGTGTTCCAGGTGATGTGCAGTGTTAGTTTTCCACCACCCATAGCATTTTGCTTTTAGGTCAAAAAGTTCAATTTTGGTCTCATTTGACCAGAGCACCTTCTTCCACGTTTGCTGTGTCCCCCACATGGCTTCTCACAAACTGCAAATGGGACTTCTGATGGCTCTTTCATCAATGGCTTTCTTCTTGCCACTCTTCCATAAAGGTCAGATTTTTTGAGTGCACGACTAATAGTTGCCCTGTGGACAGATTCTCCCACCTGAGCTGTGGATCTTCTGCAGCTCCTCCAGGGTTAGAGCTTTTTCACATGGATGTTCCGATCGAGTTTGCCTGACCATTTTTTCAGGCAGACTCGATCGGAACCTCCATTCTCCTCTATGGAGCAGCGGGTGCACCTGCCAACATCTGATCTGCCAAAAAGGGATGGATGGGGATCCAATTCCTCTTCTGTCCGTCGGATCAGGTCGGATGTAAACGGACAGGTGGTTTCATCCGACCACCCATTGAGCAAGCAGCTCTGTGTCTGCTCTGCAGCAGCGGAGCAGACACAGAGCTGTCATCTGCTTGCTCAGTGGGGATGAGCGAAGAGATCCCCTGCTGAGCAAGCGGATCCGCTAAACGGATCTGGCCAGTGTGAAAGGACCCATACCGTGGGCCTCTTGGCTGCTTCTCTGATTAATGCTCTCCTTTCCCGACCTGTAAGTTTAGGTGGACGGCCATGTCTTGGTAGGTTTGCAGTTGTGCCATACTCTTTCCATTTTTGGATTGAACACTGCTCTGTGAGATGTTCAAAGCTTGGGATTTTTTTTTTTTTTTTTATAACCTAACCCTGCTTTAAACTTTTCCACAACTTTATCCCTGACCTGTATGATGTGTTCTTTGGCCTTCAAGATGCTGTTTGTTCACTAATGTTCTCTAACAAACCTCTGAGGGCTTCACACTACAGCTGTATTTATGCTGAGATTAAATTACACACAGGTGGACTCTACTAATTAGGTGACTTCTGAAGGTAATTGGTTCCACTAGATTTTAGTTAGGGGTATCAGAGTAAAGGGGGCTGAAAACAAATGCACACCACACGTTTCAACTATTTATTTGTAAAAAAAATTGAAGACCATTTATCATTTTCCTGCCACTTCACATAATATCCCAATAAAATACATACACGTTTTTTGGTTGTAACATGACAAAATGTGGAAAATTTCAAGCGGTATGAATATTTTTTTCAAGGCACTGCATTGACAACCAACTGGAGAGTCAGCCAAAAACCGAAAACTCTGTACTAAATGGTTACAACTGTCAGTGACTCTCTGCAAAATCATTTTGTGCAGCCTGTCCTTGGTTTTATCAGTACTATGCCTGCTTCACCTCCAGTTCTGTTCTGAGGCTGCTTGCTTTTTTTTACCAGTTGTGAGTCTCAAATATGTCTCCCTATAAATGCTGACCTGTGCAGGAACTCTGAGGTTCCCTCCCACACATTAGTGTTGCATGAAATATTGCACCAATTTCACATGCAGAAGAGACAAATCTGCATCCCTTTTGTCATTTCAGCAACCAAAGCAGTTACAGCAGCTGTTGATCTTATCTGAAGTATCAGCTGGTGTGCAGAGCAGGATATGGATCTAAAGAGGAACGCCCCCTCTATTTTTTTTTAATTCCCTCGTCCCTGGGTTATTCTCAAAATACATACCCACTTGTTCAGTGAATCCGGTACTGCTGTGCTGCAATTAACACCACAGACCACGACCAGGTGGTCGCCCTCCCTTCCAGATTTTTTGCAAGAACTAAATGTAGACACCCGGCCCCCTGATGACGAGTAACAGTGCATGAGCTGCATAGTACCCTGACACCTCCTCGTATGGATGAGATCAGTATCTCAGGAAGCTGTGGCCGACTAACCTCATTCTTGCCTATGCAAGAGTACAAGAAGTTTTGGGATGGAACAAGAATAAAATAATAAAAAGAAGGAGTCCAATTGCAAGAGAAAGGGGGGTAGGAGTGCAATGATGGAAATTGGGGGGGGAGGGTGCAGGTGTGCTTTAATACAGTGGCTAAATGGTTAGCACTTCTGCCTAGCAGTACTAGGGTTGTTGGTTCGAATCCCAGCCACGGCACCTCCTGCCTGGAGTTTGCATGTTCTCCCTGTGCCTGCGTGGGTTTCCTCTGGGTACTCAGGTTTCCTCCCACACTCCAAACACATGCTGGTAGGTTAATTGGCTCCTGTCTAAATTGGCCCTTGTATATGAATGTGAGTCAGGGACCTTAGATTGTACACCCCTTGAGGGTTAGGGACTGATGTGAATGTACAATATATATGTAAAGCGCTGCTTAAATTGACGGTACTATATAAGTACCTGAAATAAATAAATAATACAAAGGACTGCATACACTTTGTATTTTTTACTTACCATTTATGTGGCATACGCTTCCAAACACTTGTAACTGATTTTGTCATTTCTTTCTCTTTTTAGTGTCAGATCACCCCAGAATGCAGTGCAGGAATGCATTCAAAACAAACTACATTTGTGATTTGCAGTGGGAGACAATGTTAACCACTTAAAGTCTTACTAAACTCACAACAGTTCCCATTCATGAACAGCTTGATTTTAGCTGTGATCGGCTAAGCTAATCACAAGGTACAGGTAGCCAGGTACCATTTGATTGCTGTGAGCCAATCACAGATCACAACAGAATGGAACCCCATTCACAACAGGTTGTTTACATTGTTATCACGTGATCATTATGACCCATCATAGCGATCACGATATCCAGTTACCGGTAACCATGATCCGCTGTGTCCTGTGGGCACAGGAGGAGTGCGCTGCTCGCTCTTAAACAGGTGCAGGCTCAATCACATATATTTACGTGACTGAGCCTGCACGTGCCACCCTACCACAGTAAATATACTGTGGTGGGGGGGGGGGGGGGCGGCAACAAGTGGTTGATTTAATTACACCCCAAATGCTGGATACAAACACTGTGCGTTTGTCTGCACTGGATTGCACGGTACAGTAGTACCATGGGATTCTGTTACTGTACATTTTTTAAA
Source organism: Staurois parvus (assembly GCF_062004578.1). Classification (NCBI taxonomy): domain Eukaryota; kingdom Metazoa; phylum Chordata; class Amphibia; order Anura; family Ranidae; genus Staurois; species Staurois parvus. The sequence goes on from NW_028317934.1 coordinate 1,572,070, forward strand.
GTAGCACACGCACTACTTTTGGTGCTTGCATTGTGTCTTTCAACTTGCTAGCCAATTTGACCACTTTAGGTCGATTCCCTAAAGCAGGCACAGTTTTCCCTCTCTTCCTACACCTTACAGCCCTCTACTATTGTGATAGTGTCCAATCACTGTCAGTGCTGGTGAAGCAGCAAACTCAGGGCTTTGGATGTCTACACAAGGGAGGTTTTAAGGGTGAATAACACGCATACAATACATAAATGCACATATAATGAATAGGCTGATGACGGAGTCTCATGAAGCTCAGCTTCTACAACCAGGTGAAAGCAATACTTTTACCATGTGGCTTCCCATAATAATTGGCCATAACAAGTTGATGGCCGTAACAAGTCAAATAATAGCACTTCACTGTGAATAATAACTATGGGCAAATGAAACAGCTCATTTAACTGCCCTTAAGTACTGGTGAAGAAAATGTAATTAACACTTAAAAAAAGACAATTTTAAGCATGCTATCCATTAATTAGCAACATATTACACTGCCTGAAATGGGACAGTTATTTGATATCACTTTCTGCATTACCACATTTTACCGGGGGACTAAACTATGGATCTCAGGGGAGCCAGCTAGTGGGTGCAAGTCTGATTAATGTAATTACAAAGATCAACGAGTTTTGGAAATGACAGGATCAATAAAGCCATCCTTAATAGATCCTAAACACCTACACTACATTAAATATGTAGCGAATAAGGGGGATAAAAAAGATTGAAGCTGTTCCTACATTGTAACAGTTGACTAACTTCGCAGATGAGAGGTGAAATATATGAATATGGATTCTCATACATGTACGTGTGTTTTCCTTGGCGTGAAAACTATATATTTCTATAGTAGGAAATCCAAGATGCCAGAGTGACTTAAAGCCAAAATATCTCATGGAACACTTTAACGAAAACCAAATATTTAATTTATGGGCAGGCTCCTTCATCCAATAATGTTTTATGCCTCTGTGGTACTGGCAGTAAGCTTTGTTCTAAGCCTTGGTTCACACTGTACACCACATGCAAATCGCACAGGAACCTCACTGCATTCATAACCAATCACAGCCCAGAGCTCTGTGTTGAGAAACCATCTCTTAGTTTGTTACGCCTGCATAGCAGAAAGAAGGAACAAATATATTTTTAGTAAAAAGCATCACATAATAATACACACATTAACACTTGTTAGGCACACATAACTATTTGATTACCCAGAGATGAAACCCCCTTCCCAACCAGTGTCATTAATACAGTGACAGTCACTTTATTATTTATATTGGTCATTGTATTAGTGTCACCAGTGATGTCAGTGTCAGATTGCCACTGCACTTGTAATGGTAAAGTTGTACGCTCACCTCCTTATAAGCCTAACAGCGTACAACTTTACCATTACAAGGATTCACAAAAAGTCACAAATTATTGCATTTTGGATCACGCAATCACTTTTTTGGGGCCTTTATATATATATATATATATACACAATTATTTTATTTTTTGAATGATCAAAAGGACGTTTCTTGTTTTATAACACATTTCTTTCTGGGGATTATTTTGAGATTCACTTTTTTTATATTGTTATAATTTAATCAAGGTGTTATTATGTAGGTATTTTTGATATATTTATTATTTTTTTTGTTTATTTTGATTTGATTGATACTTGTAGTATATTGGGAGCGCGAAATGTAGAGTTTTTTTATGTTTTATATACACAGTACGAGAATGTGATATTGTCAGCGATCCTTTTTCAACTCTTATTAGTGGCTCGCAAGTAATTAACATATTTTATTGAGTTCAGAAACTTAGTTACCTTGTGCTTTCATCCCCAAAACTTTGTTCTGCTGTTTGGTTCATATGCCTACATACACTATAGTGACAAAAGTATTGGGACAACTGCTTTTACACACACATGAACTTTAATGGCATCCCAGTCTTAGCCTTCAGGGTTCAATATTGAGTTGGCCCACCCTTTGCAGCTATAACAGCTTCAACTCTTCTGGGAAGGCTGTCCACAAGGTTTAGGAGGGTGTCTATGGGAATGTTTGACCATTCTTCCAGAAGTGCATTGGTGAGGTCAGGCACTGATGTCAGATGAGAAGGCCTGGATCGCAGTCTCCGCTCTAATTCATCCCAAAGGTGTTCTATCGGGTTGAGATCAGGACTCTGTGCAGGACAGTCAAGTTCCTCCATCCCAAACTCACTCATCCATGTCTTTATGGACCTTGCTTTGTGCACTGGTGCGAAGTCATGGTGGAACCGGAAGCGGCCATCCCCAAACTGTTCCCACAAAGTTGGGAACATGAAATTGTTCAAAATGTCTTGGTATGCTGATGCCTTAAGAGTTCCCTTCACTGGAATTAAGGAGCCAAGCCCAACCCCTGAAAATCAACCCCATACCATAATCCCCCCTCCACCAAACTTTACACTTGGCACAATGCAGTCAGGCAACCGCCAATCCCAGACACGTGCATCAGATTGCCAGACAGAAGCATAATTCGTCACTCCAGAGAACAGGTCTCCACTATTCTAGAGTCCAGTGGCAGAGTGCTTTACACCACTGCATCTAATGAGTTGCATTGCACTTGGTGGATGCAGCTGCTCGGCCATGGAAACCCATTCCATGAAGCTCTCTATGCACGGTTGTTGTACTAATCTGAAGGCCACACAAAGTTTGGATGTTTTTAGCTACTGACTGCAGACAGTTGGTGACTTATTCACTCCTGAGAACACGTTTCCACCGCTCTAGAGTTCAGTGGTGGCGTCCTTTACACCACTGCATCCGACATTTTGCATTGCACGTAGTGATGTAAGGCTTGGATATAGCTGCTCAGCCATGGAAACCCATTCCATGAAGCTCTCTATGCACTGTTGTTGTGCTAATCTGAAGGCCACACAAAGTTTGGAGGTCTTTAGCCATTGACTCGGCAGACAGTTGGCGACTTCTGCGCACTGTGCACTTCAGCATGCGCTGACCTCACTCTGCCATTTTATGTGGCCTAACACTTTGTGGCTGAGTTGCTGTTGTTCCAAGTTACTTCCACTTTGTTATAATACCACTAACAGTTGACTGTGGAATATTTAGTAGCCAGGAAATGTCACGAATGGACTTATTGCACAGGTGGCAACCTATCACAGTACCACGCTTGAACTCATTGAGCTCCTGAGAGCGACCCGTTCTTTCACAAATGTTTGTAGAAGCAGTCTGCATGCCTAGGTGCCTAATTTTATACACCTGTGGCCATGGAGGTGATTGGGACACCTGAATCCAATGATTTAGAGGGGTGTCCCAATACTTTTGGCAATATATTGTATATGGGACATCCTCCCATATCTGGCGTTCAGATATGTGCTGTTCATATACCACCATAATGATACAAGACAAATATCTACCTGTAACTATAGGATTCCTGACATGACTTCTATATCACCGATGGTATGCACACTGTTAGTTACTTATTACTACATTGCATCATTTGGCTGATGTATGGCTATTGTTTGTTCAATAACATTTTTTTTGAAAAGGAAAAAAAAAAAAAAAAAAAAAACAGTAACAGTGCTAAATAGCAAAAATGGTCTGGTCATGAAGGAGACAAAAACTTTCTGGAGCTCAAGCGGTTAAAGACATTCCCATCTAGTTTAAGCAAGCATCTTCAAAACTTGAAGCTCAGAATTGGCTTTGTACCACAAACTAAGAAGTAATTTCTTCCTGGTGAAACGGACAAAAAACAACAGTCTATGTATGCTGTGTCTGGAGTTGCAACGGCCGAGGACCTGTTCCCATCCTCTCCTATAATGCATATAAATTGGTGGTCCCCACTGCCGATATCAACTCCTCGAGATCTTCCCTCTCACAGTCTATCCTTCCAGGACAGATCCATGCCCATCTGTCAGTCTAACCGATCAATGACCTAGCAATCCCTCCTTTGGACCAGGCTCAGTCTAACAAAGACAAATCAAAAGGTGTGATGGCAGTTTTTACTTACAACATATTAAAATGCAACTTCAGGCAAGAAAACTAAACAGCAGTAAAATTAACATATTTCCAACACCTAAATTGCTGTTGCAGAGCCAATGACTAGAGTATGGAATACACAATTTTCATAAACAATATATTCATGAAATAATTAGTGCTGTGTTTCACTATTTGCTCATCAGTTTCAAATGATATCAATTCAGAGATCTAAGGGCAGATATATTTATGTAGGTGAAATATCACCTGCATTATATTCATGCAGTGCATTACTTGCTATTTTAGTTCTCAGATCTCATGGTGTTGAAGAAGAACTCCAGGCAAGACTCAAATATCAGCAATAAATATGTAAAGTGAAAAGCCATTTTTTCCGCGTCTGGTTTTTGTTTTCGGAAGTAAAAAGGACGAGAACATAAAGATTGCAGCCTGTAGCAGAAACAAACTGATCTCTGATAACAACTGTATTCTATGGAATTCGGAAGTCAAAACCATCATTTACATGAAACTACAGGCATCATTTTTTTTGTTTTGAATAAAGTGAGGAAGGACTAGAACCTCTCAGCTTTATTTCTTATTTCTGTCTGTGTTTCCAATGGGGCGATTTCCCCCTGACTTCATACAAGCTGAACTTCCCATGTCCCCTTTCTGGAATGCATTCCACTTGTATTACTTTGTAGACTCCATTTAAAGCAACCTATCATTAGTGAAGCATGGAGGCTGCCACTGCTGATTTCCTCTGAAAATGTTGATTACCTAGCTGTCATGAAGACTCTCTAGTTCCAATATTTTTTGTCACTTACCCAGAATAAACATGTAGATAAGAAGTTCAGACATTTTCCTGCTTTGCATATTTGTCCCTAGTGAGCAGTGAAGCCAGAGGTTCTGAAGACCCCCGTACTTCTCTTATGACTGGTTTGCTTTAAAGCATAAAAGGTAGCATGTATAAATATTCATACCTGCTGAATATACTTACTTTTTCAGTGGCTGATTTGTTGATATGCTACCTCTTCTCTTTTCCTCAACCGCTCCATGCTGTGGTTTCTTTCCAGATGAACCATTGTGTTCATTTCATAATTCTACAGTACAGGACAGACTGAATGCTCATAGACCCTGGTTTTAGGCTACTGCCTCCAAGTAATTGGACACTGGGCAAGCTTTTGAGGACATACCCTCTGGGCGTCCCCCCCTATAAGCCCAGCCCACTCAATGAGTCCTCAGTTTTTACTAATGTCCTAAGGCCAAGGACCTCTTCTCTCATTCAGAGAAATTATTCTTCGCTTAATTAGTTTATTATTCTTTTTCTTCGAATTCTGTAATCAACTCTTCAATCAACTTCACTGTCTTTTAATATAGCAATAGAAGCAGTGCATCCAGATTGGTGCAACCTCGGAAAAACCCTTGGAGACCATACTCGGACCCCAAAACACAGGGGCAGCATTGCTTTGGGTACTGAATCCTGTGTGGGTGCTCACATCGGCACTTTGTGCAATGTGGTTCACTTTCAAATTAGTAGGCTGTGGGCCAGGAGTTGATGGTGAACGTAATGTCACCTTTCTGGCTGTGTTGCCTTACAGAGGTGTAAAAATTATGTTAGAAACTGAACAGAAATATACATTCTTTGACACAAAGTTCACATGGGTAACTGTGTATATAGTGGTTTGCCCAGAATTCAGTCTTAAAGATTGTATCTAGTTAGATGCTAGAAAGACTCTACATTTAGTACCCAAGGTTTTGCTTTAATAAATAGCAACTTATAAATCTATAAAACTGAAAATCTAATAATATACAGTATGTCCCATCCTGAGTCACACCAGGACTTAACGCATTGTCATTGTCCTATCAAATATAAATTGTGGGAACTTCATTAGCCGTGGTTTATAATACTCACTGAAATTCGGAAGTAGAAACCACAACTCTAGCACGCCTGTTGGGTTTATGAAGTATTAAGGAAGCAATTGTGTGACTTTACTGTCTGAAATGTACATCCAATAAAACAGGGGCAGCATACTAGGAAGGTTTACAAAGCTTGTGATAAAGTGGTTACAGATCTGTAGAGATGCTTTCATAGTGAGTAATATTCGGGAAAAAATACAGCAACCTTTTAAAGGGAAAATGCATGGTGTGGGATCAAGTTTATTTTAATCTTTTTTTCATGAATTCTAGCCCTGCTTCCCAATCCTTTCCTCAACTCTCATATTTTTTTTCTTTATACATTTTTGGACATATACATTCTGTAGGATATGTTCTGGTTGGTCACATACTCCCTCAGCAGTAAACCTCCGCCCCAGACTCCCCCCCCCCCAAAAAAAAATTCTCACCACCCAGCACAAATCATCCCTCTCCAAATTCCCCCTTAGCACAAATACCCTCCCTTTCTCCAAATTCCTGATACCCTGCACAAATGTTCTCCTCCCGCAACCCCTCCCCCACCCAAGCAAAAAAACCCTCTGCACAAATGCTCTCCTCCCTAAATCCCCCCCCCCTCAACACAAATCGTCCTCTCCCCAAATCCCCCCCAGTACTAATCATCCCCTCCCCAAATACCCCCCAGCACGAATCATCTTTCCCCAAATACCCGCTAAAACACAAATGTCTTCCAAGTTCCACCTCCTAGCACAAATCTCCCCCCATTTTGCATTCTCCACAACTGACCAGCCCTCAATGATATAAAGAGTGATTTAATTATGCAGTGAGCCCAGTGTTGTGTGAGGACTTGCCTCCAGGAAGAATGGATGGTCATCCAATCCATATGAAAATCTGGGCTCACAGGAAGTGGGTTGAATCATTTTGAGTGGCCTTCAGCACAGAAGAGGACCAGCATCAAGCCAAGGAGCAGCAACATTTTTTTCCCGGGGGCAGTAAAGATGAGAAGATTAATATTTTCAAGATTTTTTTCTTTTAGGAAAACCTGGAATTTTTTTTTCTAAAGAAAAAGCACCACAGAAAATGTCTCTGACTGTGTATTATACTAATGCAGCTCTGTGAGACGATCTGAAAGCTGGCTTGGAATGGACAATATATGGCCACATCTAGATACAGCGACTGTTTCAGGTACTTTTTCTTATACATGGCACAGGGGAGTTCAGAAACCCTACAGATATCACTTTTTATTTTAAAAATTTTTTTTGTTCAAATGACAGATTTGCAACAAAGTGCAGTGGGTGTGCAGATCTTTTTTTTTTTTTAACAGATACATTCAATAGGCAATAGTTTTCCATTTTATGTTCTGAATATAATCTTTCTAACTCTGACAACTGATATAACATCCAAAGTAGGGGCCTGTATTTTGCATCATTTACAGTTTTTTGTTGTTTTTTTAAAAGTCTGCTTGTGGACATCCTTAGCTACTGACTGCAGCATTGATCTCTAGTGGCTGGCTGCATCACTTTTGAAAATGCAAAACAAAAATGCATTCAAATTACATGTTTGGGCATTGCAATTCCAAGGAAATGTTATTTTTAATGCTGATCAACGTTACAAGAAGCAAATAATCTTTACCTTCCAGAGCTATTCATATAATTGGAGTTTGGGGTCTGGGAAAACACAGTTATGTGAATTATTAAGTGTCTTGCAGCTGCACCTAGGCTTGACTTTATCCGGAAACCTCTCTTTTTATGGCCTGTCCTATTGCCATCACTGTGCCATTTAAAGCAGAACTTAAAGCGGAGTTCCACCCAAAAGTGGAATCTCCACTTTTTTGCCTCCCCCCCCCCCTCTTGGCACTATTTTTGTTGGGGGGGGGGGCGGATACCTGGTTTTGACCGAAAGCGGTCACAGCCTGGTGCCCACAGTTGAGATGCCAGCGTCAGGGAGAGAAAAGACTGCGCGGTTGAGCACATTGCTGGACCCTGGGACAGGTGAGTGTGTGTTTATTAAAAGTCAGCAGCTACAGTTTTTGTAGCTGCTGCCTTTTACTAAACACAAAAATGACTGGAACTCCACTGTAAGTCTCTCAATCAATGCTGCTGACATTAGTAAATTGATAGGAAGGTACACTGGCCATACATTATACAATTATCTGGAGATTTTTGGTTTAGATTTACCAAAAACCATATAATAGGAGGACAAACCTAAACAACACTTTCAGTTGTATCCAATTAGGCAGACCCTTGCACTACACAGTTGAAGGTAAATCTAAAGGAAATTGGGCAGAAAATTGGAAGATAATTGTATAATGTATGGCCAGCCTATATTGCCAAAAATATTGGGACACCCATCCAAATCATTGGATTCAGGTGTTCCAATCACCTCCATGACCGCAGGTGTATAAAATCAAGCACCTAGGCATGCAGACTGCTTCTACAAACATTTGTGAAAGAATGGGTCGCTCTCAGGAGCTCAGTGAACTCAAGCATGGTACTGTGATAGGTTGCCACCTCTGCAATAAGTCCATCTGTGAAATTTCCTTGTTACTAAATATTCCACGGTCAACTATTAGTGGTATAACAAAGTGGAAGCAACTGGGAAGAACAGCAACTCAGCCATGAAGTGGTAGGCCACGTAAAATAACAGAGCAGGGTCAGCACATGCTGAAGCACACAGTGCGCAGAAGTCACCAACTGTCTGCAGAGTCAAGAGCTAAAGATCTCCAAACTTCATGTGGCCTTCAGATTAGCACAAAAGTGCGCAGAGAGCTTCATGGAATGAGTTTCCATGGCCGAGCAGCTACATCCAAACCTTACATCACCAAGTGCAATGCAAAGCATCGGATACAGTGGTGTAAAGCACGCCACCACTGGACTCTAGAGCTGTGGAGACCGGTTCTATGGAGTGAAGAATCACGCTTCTGTCTGGCAATCTGATGGACAGGTCTGGCTTTGGTGGTTGCCAGAATGGTACTTGCCTGACTGCATTGCGCCAAGTGTAAAGTTTAGTGGAGGGGGGATTATGGTGTGGGGTTGTTTTTCAGGGGTTGGGCTTGGCCCCTTAGTTCCAGTGAATGGAATTCTTAGGGCATCAGCATACTAAGACATTTTGAACAATTTCATGCTCTCAACTTTGTGGGAACAGTTTGGGGATGGCCCCTTCCTTTTCCAACATGACTGAGCACCAGTGAACAAAGCAAGGTTCATAAAGACATGGATGAGTGAGGTTTGGTTGGAGGAACTTGACTGGCCTGTCCTCAACCAGATAGAAAACCTTTGGGATGAATTTGAGCGGAGACTGTGAGCCAGGCCTTCTCGTCCGACATCAGTGCCTGACCTCACAAATGCACTCCTGGAAGAATGGTCAAACATTCCCATAGACACTCCTAAACCTTGTGGATGGCCTTCCCAGAAGAGTTGAAGCAGTTATAGCTGCAAAGGATGGGCTAACTCAATATTGAACCCTACAGACTAAGACTGGGATGCCATTAAAGTTCATGTGTGTGTAAAGGCAGGTGTCCCAATATTTTTGGCAATATAGTGTATGTTATATTTACTTGTTTTAAACTTTCTCCTGGTTTCTGGCCTAGGTTAAAATGATATCATTCATCCCAGGAATCTTCATGGGCTTTTTTTTTCCCTTTCAACTGGAGGAGGGTTTTTCTTAGCTAAGCACACCTTATTGCCTGCATTCCAGAGCTAAAGGCAGATGGATTCCAGGAAGTAAATTCTATGTAAAGCATCTGCCTTTACCTAAGATGACCATAGCTAGAAATGCTGTTTTTTCCAAGGTGATTTCTCAACAAAATAAAGCATGGAAACATGGATGGGCAAGTTTGCTTTGAATATTAAAAATAGGGAGGGAGAAATTGCTGCAGGTATGATGTGCAGGTTCCCAAGCCCTTGTGGCCACTGTTGAACCTCAGATCAACTTTGACAGGCAAAGCTTTGTACTTATGGATAGTGCCAAAGTTTGTCAGCCCCTTCCTGTCTTCATACTGCCTTCACCAGTAAGAATATACAGGCATATTCCATTGCTTCCCAGACACATTACAGCTTTGTCTTTCTGACAGCCTGGCTTTTGTGTGCGATAGGAGGGCTGCTACACTTCATAACTGTAGCAGTTTGCCCTCCTTCCCCCCAAATTCTCTTTTAAGAAAATCTATTGGGTTTAATCTATCTTGTTTACACAGTGCCTCAAGTGCTATGGACTTGGCAAATGTCTCCATATGTTCCATTCTACCAAGGGATGAAGTCCAGGTCTGCGATGTGAAAACACAGCAGAGTTCGTAAACAGACTACCACATTAAGCAATGACACCTGGAAGCCGATTGGTTTCTATGCTGCACTAGACCTTGCACTCTCATTTCAGTAAATCACCTCCAATGTGTGCTACAATGTTAGATTTAACCCTTTCGCTGCCATTTGTCTCCTGGCTGTCAAATGCAAGTAGTGCATCGCCTATGCTAAATATAGGGTACTTACGTTTGTCGCTATTTCGCAGGTGCGTACAAATTCAAGGTTTGACATGTTGGGTATCTATTTACTCAGTGCAACCACATTGTTTATGTTTTAAAAAGAAATTGGGTAATATATTGCTTTTGTGTGCTCCGAAATTAACTTTAGTGTATTTTTTACTGAAATATTGCAGTAATATCATGAAATATAAAAAAAAAAAAAATGGAGCTACCACCTTTTTATTCTCTAGGATATCTGCTTTCAGAAAATATATAATGTTTTGGGGGTTTGTGCAATCTTCAGGCCTAAAATTACTTTTTTAAACATCTGTGCAAAAAAAACCCCATAAAAGTGGATCTGGTAGCTTAAGGGTTAAACACCTAATCTAATTACAATATTTTTTTCCTCTCATTTCCATCCAGCAACTGGAGTTTTTGGGTCATTTTTACATATTTACCCATTTATCCTTCTCTGCTTTTTTTTTTTTTTACAAAGTCTGTTCATAGATTACATCGCTCAAGCTGACATTTGCCCACACAACTGAGTAGGTCAAGAAAAGACTCCTCCCCCTCACTGCTTGGTGTTTTTGACAGGTTATAAAGCTAGTCAGAAAGTAAACCACTTTTGCTGTGCAATCTCTTTATTAAAAAAATAAAAAGGTTGTGGCATGGGTACATCATATATATTTGTAAAACATATTTCATATAAAATAAAAAAACACAAAGAAAAACTGTATCCCAAATCACTACAGTTTTCCTAAAAGAACTCTGCCCATGATCTGTGGTATGGAATTATCTAGACATTCACTGTTCTCTTCTAGTATCCTCATCTGTTTCAACCACCAAAGCTACCAGCTTTAAGTATTAATAAAATACTGAACTGTGTCTCTTCATATCAGGGATTTCCAAACTTTCTAAACAAAAAGGGCCAGTCTACTGTCCTTCAGACTTTCAGGGGACCAGATCATAGCCAGTGCCTTAGTGTCAATGGGAGTAAACAGTGCCCCATCATTGGTATTAGTGGAAGGAATAGTTCCTCTATTGTTGGTATTAGGGGAAGGAGTAGTGCCCCATTTTTGGCGTCAGTGGAAGAAATAGCGCCGCATAATTGGTGTCTTTAGGAGGAATAGTGCTCCATCATTGGTGTCATTAGGAGGAATAGTACTCTATCTTTGGTGTCCGATGAGGAAGGAATAGTGCCGCATCAATAGTGTCAGTGGGAGAAATAGTGCTCCATCATTGGTGTCAGTGGGAGGAATAGTGCTCCATCTTTGGTGTCCAACTTGGAAGGAATAGTGTCCCATTATTGGTGTTAGTGGAAGAAATAGTGCTGCCTGATTGGTGTCAGTGGGAAGAATATTTTTTCATCATTGGTGTCATTAGGAGGAATAGTGCTCCATCTTTGGTGTCCAACGTGAGCACAGTGGCCTCCATCATCCATATGGAAGAAGTTTGGAACCACCAGGAATCTTCCTAGAGCGGGCTGCCCGGCCATAATGAGCGATTGAAGGAGAAGGGCCTTAGCCAGGGAGGTAACCAAGCACCAGATGGTCACTCTGAAAGAGCTCCAGTGTTTCTCTGTGGAGAGAGGAGAACCTTCCAGAAGAACAGCCATCTCTGCAGCACTCTACCAATCAGGCCTGTATGTTAGAGTGGCAAGACGGAAGCCACTCCTCAGTAAAAAGGCAAATGGCAGCCCGCCTGGAGTTGGGATGTTTTTCAGCGACAGGAACTGGGAGACTAGTAAGGATCGAAGGAAAGGTGAATGCAGCAATGTACAGAGACATCCTTCATGAAAACCTGTTCCAGAGCGTTCTGGACCTTAGACTGGGGTGACGGTTCATCTTTCAACAGGACAACGACCCTAAGCACACAGCCCACAGATCTGAAAAATGGCCGTGCACCGATGCTCCCCATCCAACTTGATGGAGCTTGAGGTACTGCAAAAAAGAATGGGAGAAATTTCCCCAAAATAGGTTTGCCAAGCTTGTAGTATCATACTCAAAACGATTTGAGGCTGTAATTGGTAATAAAGGTGCTTCAACAAAGCATTGAGAAAAGGCTGTGAATACTTGTGTACATGTAGTTTTTTTTCGTTTGTTTTTAAATCTTTGCAATTTATTAAAATTAAACTTCTTTCATGTTGTCATTATGGGGTATTGTTTGTAGAATGTTGAGGAAAAAAATTAATTTAATCCATTTTGGAATAAGGCTGTAACATAACAAAATGTATCAAAAGTAAAGCGCTGTGAATACTTTCTGGATGCACTGTAAATCCAATTGAGATTCTGTGGCAAGACTTGAAAATTGCTGTTCACAGACCTCTCCATCCAATCTGACAGAGCTTGAGCTATTTTGCAAAGAATGGGTAAAAAGTTCACTCTCTAGATGTGCAAAGCTGGTAGAGACCTCCCCAAAAAGACTTGCAGCTGTAATTGCAGCGAAAGGTGGTTCCACAAAGTATTAACTGAGGGAGGCTGAATACAAATGCACACCACACTTTTCAAATATTTGTAAAAATTTTGGAAAACATTTATTATTTTCCTTCCACTTTACAATTATGTGCTACTTTGTGTTAGTCCATCACATACAATCCCAATAAAATTCATTTACGTTTTTGGTTGAAACATGACAAAATGTGGAAAATGTCAAAGGGTATGAATACTTTTTCAAGGCACTGTATAGGCAAAAGAGAGATCTTTCAATAAGAGGATTGTGTGTAAGAGGCTCTAGGCAAGGTATGTACAATGGTAGTTTTGCTGTCTGGTCTGGTCTGTCGCTCTAGCTCTGATATAACAATGCCGGCTACCCCATAAATGGCATCAGCAGGAGGTCTGAAGCAGGGGAAACAGAAGGTAGTTTTGATTGAGTATTGCATGGAATCTTGTAAACAATCTACAGAGGCAGCTCTCTTTTATCAGTCTGGCTGAAGGCCGATGGTGGCTATGCATGAGAGATAAGCCAGAGTGTGTTACTGCAATGTGCCACTGAGTGTTTTCCCCATAGGCGATGCACTATTATTGAGTCCCCCTCCCATTAGCAAGGAGGATGGGTATACATTTATTGAAGGCTCTAATGGAAGGCTGAGGGACTCCTACCCCCAGGCCGATGCAGAAAGACAGGCTATCACATCATGTAACGGGAGTCTGTGTGTGACAGAGCTGACCTATATTTTCCCTCTTCCTTGCTCCCAACAGCCTGGCGCTGTTTTAAGAAGCTATTTTCTCGGGAGCGCAGTAAAATAAAATTGCAGGCGAGAGATGCTGATTTACAAAAATTAGATCTTGAATTAACTCTTCCAGCACCAAAATCAGCAGGGCTTAAAATGCCTTGATGCCTAAAGAACTTCCTAAACTTGTCCATGCATGCAGGGATCTGGCTTAGAATGGGGGAAAAAAAAAAAAAAAAAAATCAGACCTCGAATGATCCTTCATCTGCTTCATCCACTATTCCTTCCATGTCTGCCAATCTCTCCGTTATTGCACATAAGACAACACCATTATCTTCTTCATCTTCAGAATAAATAAAAAAAAAACATTTCCCAACCCATCAGATTTTTGTGACACAGAGGCAGGTCTCTCAGTACGGATGTTCACCATACACAGATTTCCCACAGTTGTTAATATTATGATACAATCCTATCCTGTGTATGATCATCTTACAGCTGGCCAGACATCAAACGGTAGCTGCAGGTTGGGGAATTAAGTGAACACATAATGGTGTGTCAGCTGCTCGAAAGCCACACAAGACATGCATAATCATACCCCAAGAACAAGCACCCCCTTTTGTCCAAGGTCTATCAACTGGAAATGTCTAATTGCCTACAGATATCCTAATCCCCTGTGAAAATCAATATCTCCGCTTTAAGGAACTCTGATAACGGTTGTATAGTATATAGGTTGCAGAATAACTGATCTTGAGTGCAAAAGATTAGTTGAACAGGTTTTCCAACATGCTATAAAAACACCTGCAAATGATCCTTACTTCTGACATGCTGAAGATTACGTTGGAAGCGATTGTCTTGGTGGTACATAGATCCATATAAGATCAATGGGATAGAAGTAGGATTCAGATTGCTCACACCTTTATGTAAAGGTTCTCAATCTCACAGCCACCTTAAAGTTGATCTCCACGTTTAATGTTCCTTTAAATCAGGGATGTAAAACTTAAATTTCATCACAGGCCGCATCAGCATTATGGTTGCTCTCAAAAGGGCCAGATATACAGTTAGGTCCATATATATTTCGACACAGGCACAATTTTAGTTATTTTTTAGGTATTTACCAAAACATATTCAAGCGATAGTTATATAATGGATATGGGCTGAAAGTGCACTCTCAGGTTTAGTTTGTGGGTATGTACATCCAAATTGGAGGAAGGGTTTAGGAATTACAGCTAAAATGGTCACTAACCTCTTTACCCCTAGACTTGATAAGGCTCATGTGCATGAAACGCATTGTCTGGGATACCGGCCTCCACCTTCGGCTTGCGGTCCAAGGAATGATCCTCCCTCCCGCTTCCTCCGCAGACACGTGAGTCCAGGACGCCACGGTCTCGTTCACTGCTTGTGACAGTAGCACTCTCCACCTCGCCCTACTCCATCAGGAGCGGCTGGGCCGTCTATCCCAGCCCAGGCTTTCCCTTGTGAGCCACACTGATTCTTGTTGCAATAAAGGTGGAGTTTAAACTACACGTAACTCTCACAGCGCTGGTTTCTTTGATGTTCTTCCTTTAAATCAGGGGTGTAAAACTTAAATTTCATCACAGGCCCTATCAGCATTATGGTTGCTCTCAAAGGGCCAGATGTACAGTTAGGTCCATATATATTTGGACACAGGCACAATTTTAGGGTTTTTTCCAGGTATTTACCAAAACATATTCAAGCTATAGTTATATAATGGATATGGGCTGAAAGTGCACAACACTCTCAGGTTTAGTTTGAGGAAAGGTTTAGGAATTACAGCTCTTAAGAATACAGTCGGATGAAAAAGCCTTGAAGCCTGCTTCTGCTCCAAACTGCATACAAGTTCAAAGAAAAGTGGGCCGCATACCGATGAAGCCTTCCAACTCCAGTTAGTTTTACAGAGCTCAAAGAAACAACATGCAGCACACACTGCAGACCTCCCACCTGAGGCCACATCACTAATGTGCTTTACCCAGAACAGGGCTAAATCATAAAGATCCTAGAGTCTCTGCAATCAAGCCCTGTTATGGGTGAAACGCATTAGTGATGTGGCCTCAGGTGGGAGGTCTGCAGTGTGTGCTGCATGTTGTTTCTGTAAGATCAATAAAACTAACTGGAGTTTGAAGATGATATTGGTGTGCGACCGTCTTTCTTTGAACTTGTTTGCAGTCTTTCTTTGAATTATCTATTTGCTGCTGCTCTATCATTGCCCATTCTCAGGCTGGGGTGGGTCACTGACCAAGCTGTGTTGGTTACCTGCAAAGAGGCTGCAGACCTGGCTAGGCTGTCTGGATCACATTGCTGTCTGAACAGAATAAAAACGGGCAGCACAGTGGCTAAATGGTTAGCACCTCCGCCTGGCAGTACTAAGGTCATTGGTTCGAATCCCAACCACGGCAGCACCTACCTGGAGTTTGCATGTTATCCCTGTGCCTGCGTGGGTTTCCTCTGAGTACTCTGGTTTCCTCCCACAAAGACATGCTGGTAGGTTAGCCACTGATGTGAATGTAAAAAAATATATATATATATATATATATATATATATATATATATATAAATAATTGTATACAAAATAAATATTTTATATATATTTATTTTGTATACAATTATATATATATTATATATATACAGTCAGGTCCATAAATATTGGGACATCAACACAATTCTAACATTTTTGGCTCTATACACCACCACAATGGATTTGAAGTGAAACAAACAGGATGTGCTTTAACTGAGGACTGTCAGCTTTAATTTGAGGGTATTTACATCCAAATCAGGTGAACGGTGTAGGAATTACAACAGTTTGCATATGTGCCTCCCACTTGTTAAGGGACCAAAAGTAATGGGACAATTGGCTTCTCGGCTGTTCCATGGCCAGGTGTGTGTTATTCCCTCATTATCCCAATTACAATGACCAGATAAAAGGTCCAGAGTTCATTTCAAGTGTGCTATTTGCATTTGGAATCTGTTGCTGTCAACTCTCAAGATGAGATCCAAAGAGCTGTCACTATCAGTGAAGCAAGCCATCATTAGGCTGAAAAAAACAAAACAAACCCATCAAAGAGATAGCAAAAACATTAGGCGTGGCCAAAACAACTGTTTGGAACATTCTTAAAAAGAAGGAACGCACCGGTGAGCTCAGCAACACCAAAAGACCTGGAAGACCACGGAAGACAACTGTGGTGGATAACCAAAGAATTCTTTCCCTGGTGAAGAAAACACCCTTCATAACAGTTGGCCAGATCAAGAACACTCTCCAGGAGGTAGGTGTATGTGTGTCAAAGTCAACAATCAAGAGAAGACTTCACCAGAGTGAATACAGAGGGTTCACCACAAGATGTAAACCATTGGTGAGCCTCAAAAACAGGAAGGCCAGATTAGAGTTTGCCAAACGACATCTAAAAAAGCCTTCACAGTTCTGGAACAACATCCTATGGACAGATGAGACCAAGATCAACTTGTACCAGAGTGATGGGAAGAGAGGAGTATGGCGAAGGAAAGGAATTGCTCGTGATCCTAAGCATACCACCTCATCAGTGAAGCATGGTGGTGGTAGTGTCATGGTGTGGGCATGTATGGCTGCCAATGGAACTGGTTTTCTTGTATTTATTGATGATGTGACTGCTGACAAAAGCAGCAGGATGAATTCTGAAGTGTTTCGGGCAATATTATCGTCTCATATTCAGCTAAATGCTTCAGAACTCATTGGACGCCGCTTCACAGTGCAGATGGACAATGACCCAAAGCAGACTGCAAAAGCAACCAAAGAGTTTAAGGGAAAGAAGTGGAATGTTATGCAATGGCCAAGTCAATCACCTGACCTGAATCCGATTGAGCATGCATTTCACTTGCTGAAGACAAACCTGAAGGGAAAATGCCCCAAGAACAAGCAGGAACTGAAGGCAGTTGCAGTAGAGGCCTGGCAGAGCATCACCAGGGATGAAACCCAGCGTCTGGTGATGTCTGTGCGTTCCAGACTTCAGGCTCTAATTGACTGCAAAGGATTTGCAACCAAGTATTAAAAAGTTAAAGTTTGATTTATGTTTATTATTCTGTCCCATTACTTTTGGTCCCTTTAACAAGTGGGAGGCACATATGCAAACTGTTGTAATTCCTACACCGTTCACCTGATTTGGCTGTAAATACCCTCAAATTAAAGCTGACAGTCTACCGTTAAAGCACATCTTGTTTGTTTCATTTCAAATCCATTGTGGTGGTGTATAGAGCCAAAAATTTTAGAATTGTGTCGATGTCCCAATATTTATGGACCTGACTGTATATATATATATATATATATATATATATATATATATATATATATATGTAAAAGCGCTGCAGAAATTGACAGCGCTATACAAGTACCTGAAATAAATGATAAATAAAGATCCTTTGGCAAGAACAGCAGCATATGTCTTTAATTTGTAGCTAGCCATTTGCCTGGCATTCAGCTTTCAATATAAAATTGTTAAAAAAAAAAAAAAAAAAAGCACACAGGCACAGTCTACCCCCAGTCGGGTTAATTCAACATTTTGCCATGGTCAGTAGTTCCAGGATGACATTTCCAAGGACATATCTCCAAATCTAGGTTCCACTATGCCTTCAAGATCCAGTGATGTAATGCCATACTTTCCCAGAGCACATCTGTGCGGCCCCACTATATTATTAGATGATCTCTGTATCTGGTAGATTTCTTTGTGCAATCTCTTTGTGCAATTCTCTGTTGATTCAAAACTCTCTGCTTTAGATGGCAACATAGCATTAAAACTGCATGGTCTGTGCTGCTGTGGGGCGTAGCTTGTGATCCAGAGTCGTCAGCAGAGGTTACAATGATGCAGTTAACACAGATGAATCATTCAATACTAACTCACCAAACAATTTCTATTCCCCATAGATCTACAGAAAACCCATCTGCATGTACATATAATTGTGATTTAAAATGTGTCAGACTAAAATAGTTCTATTTTATATCCTCTAAAAGTAAAACATGTGAGAAAAAGAAGGTGGGGGGCAGCAAAACTAGATCTTAAAGGCCGCTAAACATAAATTGCATATTAAGGAAGGACTCTAGTCAACACACATTTCTTAAGTCCCTGGTACTATTTCAATCTCTAACATCTATCAACAATTTCCACAAGGTTTAGGAGTGTCTATGGAAATGTTTTGACCATTCTTCCAGAAGGACATTTGTGAGGTCAGCACTGATGTCAGATGAGAAGGCCTGGTTCACAGTCTCCGCTCTAATTCATCCCAAAGATGTTCTATTGGGTTGAGGTCAGGACTCTGTGCAGGCCAGGCCAGTTCCTCCACCCCTCATTCATGTCTTTATGGATCTTGCTTTGTGCAGTGGTGTGCAGTCATGTTGGAACACGAAGGGGCCATACCCAACTCTTCCCGCTTCCCATGCAGTCAGACAAGTACCATTCTCCTGGCAAACGCCAAATCCAGACATGTTCATAGGATCACCAGACAGAGAAGCGTGATTATTCACTCCTGAGAACACGTTTCCACTGCTCTAGAGTTCAGTGGTGGCGTGCTTTACACCACTGCATCTGACGCTTTGCATTTACATAGTGATGTAAGGCTTGGAAGCAGCTGCTCGGCCATGGAAACCCATTCCATGAAGCTCTCTACGCACTGTTGTTGTGCTAATCTGAAGGCCACACAAAGTTTGGAGATCTTTAGCTACTGACTCTGCAGACAGTTGGTGACTTCCGTGAACTGTGCACTTCAGCATGCACTGACCCCGCTCTGTCATTTTACATGGCCTAACACTTTCTGGCTGAGTTGCTGTTGTTCCCAGTTGCTTCCACTTTGTTATAATACCACTAACAGTTGACCATGGAATATTTAGTAGCAAGGAAATTTCCCATATGGACTTATTGCACAGGTGGCAACCTATCACAGTACCATGCTTGGATTCACTGAGCTCCTGAAAGCGACCCATTCTTTCACAAATGTTTGTAGAAGCAGTCTGCATGCCTAGGTGATGATTTTATACACCTGTGGCCATGGAGGTGATTGGAACACCTGAATCCAATGATTTGGATGGATGTCCCAATATAGGTTGCCCACCCCTGCCTTTATGGGGGGCTAGATATAAACCCATTTTCAGTTCAACTAAGCTAAATACATTTCAAACGTATCAAATTAAAAGGTGTGAAAAGTCTAACGTTGGCTACACATATACATTTTCTCTAGTCAGCCTGCTCAATGAACAAGAAAAAAAAAAAAATCCCTCACTTCACACTAAACAGCATGGATGGAAAAACCTCTACTGTTTGTATCCTACCAGATGCAGCCACTGATCAGGTAGTCAGGCAGTCACTGCTCAGGTAATAATTCTCCACCTAGCTCCATTGACTTTTGTCAAGCCAGGCAGTACTAACAGGGCCACCTGTGGCTCACTTTAGGCAAATTCAGGAGGTCAACAATGTGGCCACCCCCCATAGCTTTACAATCACCAAATCTCTTGCTCCCTGCAGAGCTCTAGCATGGGCTGGTTAAAAACTAAAGGTACAGTTGGGCTTTTAAATAATTTCTGGTGATCCTGCCATGAATATTTTTCTTCAGGCACTTCCTTCTATTGGGTGAAACCGCTCGGTCTTTGTCCCCCTGTCACATCTGCCCCTGATGGAAAGTACAAATGTGCAGGCATGGTCCACGTCTGTTACTATTAGGGAACCCATGCAAACTGGGTTTTTAGCCCCGGTGCAAAAACTCTAGCATGTAGATAAGGATTGAGGGAACAGGGAGTCCTGTCCAGTCCCCCTGCCACCAACCTGTTAAAACTCTATGAGAGGCTGACAGCTACTGTACCGGGGCCACCTAGCAGTATAGTATGGGCCTAGGGATGAATGCCTAGAATGTAATGTCTTAATGGTACACCTTTGCCCTCCACTCACAGCTAAACACCAGAGCCCCATGCACCAGGGCTAAATGCCCAGTATGCATTGGGGCCTTAGGAAACCTATGCAAAGATGTTCAGCCATCTCTGGTGCAAGTAGATCAGAAGTGGCTGAGAGAGGCTGGGGGAAATAGGCAGAAAAGAGAAAAAGGTATTTCATGAACAAAAGGGAAAAACTTGGCAATTGCTTACAATACTCAGTGCACAGCAAAAGGTATACATCATCTAGATCTACGTTATTATGTATCTTTTCCATACACTACATCATTCTAGTTGCTATGGACAACACAGGCAGTTCTGTAGTACAGGACTTGCCGGAGAGGACTTACCACGGCGCTGCAAGTCGTACTCTCGCTTTTTCTCTTCATTCCCCAGAATTTTCCAAGCTTCACTGATTTCAATAAACTTGTGTGCTCCCTCTGTAGTCAGTTCAGTGTCCTCTTCCTTGTGCTGCTTGTCTGGGTGGTACTGCTCTCATGGAAAAGAAAAGAGAAAATATATAAAGAACTCAAAACTAGCCAGCTTTGTACACATGCAGTAATAAACAATCACTCAAACAGAAAATGTATGAAATGTGGAGCAATGTGAACAAAGGCCATGAGTTTTCTTTAAATACTGATGCTACAGTTATAGGTGGAGTCAGGAGAGTAAACACAGAATTCCTATGGTATACAGCAGTGGTCTCCAAACTGTGGCCCAGCCCTTTGCTTGCCTTTATCCGGGCCCTTGGGACACTGTTCATCCCACTGAAAGGAGACATTATTCTGCCCTCTGACACCAACAATGGGACATAATTACTGCAACTAACATCACCAATGGGGCACTTTCCTCCTTCCCCTAATACCAACATGGGGCACTGTTTACTCCTACCTAATACCAGGAAAATGTATTTTCTTGCTGGCCACAATCCGGCCCTCTTAAAATCTAAAGGACAGTAAATTGGTCTTTTGTTTAGAAAGTTTGGAGACCTCTGGTATACAGGATATTCCCAAACCCTGCCACCGACCCATGTCACTGCCTCTCACAGTCTGCACAAGCTTGAGATCAAATTATACAAAGTCCATCACATGAAATTCAACATCCCAAGTAAAGTCGGAAAACAGAAGGTGAAAACGCTGCACACCGAAACCCAGCCACTATACAGACAGGTGAAGATAGGGCTTCAGCCTGAACTCCTCATGGCTATGCTCCTTTGACATGTCTCGCCCCACCTATGGGGCTAAATCAGAGATACATAGGCATCCCAAGTAGAGTGCTAAGGTTTACCGAACTAGAGGTTTCATCACCACCATCAGATGTGTCTGAAAAGATGGTGGCCTGAAATGTTAGCACAACACAAGGACTGATTATTTTACTATCAAAAGACAAAACTTAATGCTTAGCAATCATCTTTAGGGCTCATTCACAGCAGGTGCAGTGACCTGCATTCTTCCACGCTGGATCAAATCAGGTCAATACAAGGGCACATAGAAAACAATGGTGTGCCTCGTCCATATCCTGATGTTGTGTACATTACACACATTCATGTGCTTTGCATTAAAATGCAGACAAACACAACACAACTTAAAAATGAAAAATCAATTATTGTTTATGTTCTGACTCTTCTTGTCACTTCACAATGGATGACATGAAAACACATGCCAAAGCACATAAAAACTCACTGTAACACAATGCAATGCATGGTAAATTTTGTAAAAGTGGTGTAGCGCTATATGTGCTGTTTGAATTAAATGATATTAACCACTTCCAGACCGGACACTTTTACCCCCTTCCTGACTAGGGCAATTTTCAGCTTTTAGCGCTATCACACTTTGAATGACAATTGCGCGGTCATGCAACACTGTACCCAAATGAATTTTTTACCATTTTTTTTAGATAGATAAAGCTTTATTTTGGTGGTATTTATTCACCACTGGGATTTGTATTTTTTTTGCTATGTAAATGAAATGTCCAAAAAATTTTTAAAAAAGTGTTTTTTTTATAACATTTTGCAAATAAATAATATTTCATCATAAATCTTAGCCAAAATTTATTCCGTTATCTTTTTAGTAAAAAAAAAAAAATCCAAATTAGTTTACAAGCAAAAATTATAATTTTTAAACATTTTTTTTTACATTTTTATTTTTTTATATTATTATTTTTTATTTATTTATTTATTTTTTACATACTGTCACCCTAGCAGTACAGTGTCACCATGGTGACACTGTACTACTTGTGAGGGGTGATAAAGATTTTTTTTTTTTTTTTTTTACACTAGATTGCTTTTACACCCATATAGGATGTAAAAGCAATCATTTCTCTTTCTCTCTGTGTGCATTCCTGCACTCATTGAGAAATACAGAGTGAGCTGTGATTGGTCACAGCTTGTCACATGGTACAAGGCTTTTGTGAATAGCCTTGTACCATGTGACCTCTGTGATCATTCACAGATTTCACACATAGTAAGCAATGATGTCAGAAGTGACATCTTGCTTACTACTTTGCATGTGATCACTGATTGGCCAATCAGTGATCACATGATCGGGACCTCGTACAGAGGTCCCGTCCGACGATCCGTGTTTCACTGTGTCCGGAGGACACAGTGGGCACCGGATTGCGGTGCTGCGCGCTCCCAGGGAGCGCGCACAAGCAGGGTGCGGGGAGGCCGTTTATAGACGGCCACCCGACCCTGCAGTGCCACCGTCCGGCCGTTTATATACAACGGCCGGTCGGGAAGTGGTTAAGAAGTTACATGCCCTGAAGAAGTCACGTGGTAGCGTGACGCAACGCGTCGGACTAGAGCGTGGTGACGTCATTACATTTGGACGGAAATCGCCATCTTGGGACTCCTTGTATGTACACTTGACTGCTGGGTCTGTGACCCTTGTTTTTATTGTGAGTAGCTTCTTGGCATTTATTTTTTACCAATAAATACTAAATTACTACACTGTGGAAGTTCTCGGACTTCTTTTTGAGCTACTTTGAAGATCTCTAAAAGGTGTGTTTGACCGTTTT
This sequence comes from Staurois parvus, assembly GCF_062004578.1. Classification (NCBI taxonomy): domain Eukaryota; kingdom Metazoa; phylum Chordata; class Amphibia; order Anura; family Ranidae; genus Staurois; species Staurois parvus. The sequence continues at coordinate 1,595,456 of NW_028317934.1, forward strand.
TTTATTTCGGTAGGAGCTGTTCCTGTGTCCAGTCAAGGGATAGATCCATCCAGCCTGGGATCATCCGGTGATATTGCTTTATGACTCCTCGAGGGTCAGGTCTGTGAGGTGAGCACACATGGCAGAAGGTGACGGATAGATTGGCACCATTTATATGAGTGCGCAATATAAAAGTTGAAGAACTGAAAAATCTGGATATATTTTATATTTTTTTTATTCTTATTTTTATCTTTATTTTTGTGCATATAATTTTTATACATTTGGGACTTTTTGCTATTTATGTATGTCACGGTAAATAATTTGGTCACTTTGATTGCAATTATTTTTTTTTTTTTTATTATACTACACTTTATTTATTTTGTATAAGTATATTGAGTATACACAGCATTATTTATTCACATTAATATGGTTTAATATAATTTAATTCAAAACATAGCACATATACCGCTACACCACTTTTTAAAAAATTGTTTTTCATCGTATCATAGCCGGGTGTTAGCAGCTACTTCATTCCCTGAGAGGATATTTGGTAGCGCATGAGTCCACCCCCTATTTAAATGCATGGTAAATGCACATGCATTTTTGAAGGACACTGCCTGCGCAATAGGTTGAAGCATTTTACTGTGCACGCGTCTTTGAGTACGAGACTGGCAAGTACAATGCACATTGCAGGGCATCACACGGCTTAAAAATCTAATTTTGTTATAAATGTAGGCCAAAATGTATTCTGCTCCATGTCTTTGCTAAAAAAAAAATCCCAATACGTGGAAATAATTTGGTTTACATGAAAGTTATAGCGTTTAGAAATGGCGGTATATATACTGGAATTTTATTTAGTACTAATAATGGCAGAGATCAGCGACTTATAGCGGGACTGCAGCAAGCATTCTGACACTGGGGGGGAACTGACTTGGTGTCACTGACTTACCCAGTTACACCGATACACTGATCAGTGGTAAAAAAAAAAAAAAAAAATTAAAAAAAAAAAAAAAAAAGCACCGACACTGTACTAATGGCACTGAGCAGGAAGCGGTTAACATGAGGAACAATCAAAGGGTTAACTGTGTGCTGGGAGTGTTTTACTGGGGGGCTTTACTGTAATCACACTGCACTGGATGGCTGTGCACAGCCATCCAGAGCAGTGTGCCCGAGCGACAGGGAGGACTGTTAGTAAACAAAGCAGCCTTCCTCCCTGTCGGAGCTCCTCGGTAATAACCGAGCACCGGTGATTACACCTTTTTATAGGCCATCAGTTGAGACTGAACCAGTTGATATTAATTTGCACTGGTAAGCGGCAGGATAGCTTTCAAATTACTGATAAGTTTCAGCTGGTGTCTTGGCTTTCCATGTCTTTTTGCGCCTCCCTTTCATGTGTTCAATACTTTTTCCCTGTGTCATTCCATTTTATTACACAAGTTCATTTCTGAACGTATTTCTTTTGGTTTCTTGTAGGTACGGATTGCATGGGTTGTTACCGACATGTGATGAACATTTAATGTCAATAGCAGCTTTATAAATATATTTGCTGAGAAAAATGGTGACGTGTTCAATACTTATTTTACCCGATGTACACACACTCCTTTTTTTTAAACAAAAGGTTTCCATTTCTTGTTATCTTGTCTTCCTCCTCCTGTACTTATTTATTTCAGTTACTTATATAGCGCCGTCAATTTACGCAGTGCTTTACATATATATATCCTCAAGGGGTGTACAATCTAAGGTCCCTAACTTACATTCTTACCTACACATATTAGGGCCAATTTAGACAGGATCCAATTAACCTACCAGCATGTCTTTGGAGTGTGGGAGGAAACCGGAGTACCTGGAGGAAACCCACGCAGGCACAGGGAGAACATGCAAACTCCAGGCAGGTGGTGCCGAGGTTGGGATTTGACGACCCTAGTACTGCCAGGCAGAAGTGCTAACCATTTAGCCACTGTGCTGTACTTGGAGACATGACATTCTCTTAAGGTTTGCAAACAAACATTTGTACTTGATCACAACAGGTTACAGGGGCTCAAAACTTGTTGAACTGCAGGAACCGCCTGTCCTCCTACATGACAATATGCCCCAGTTTTCTGCCTGAGCCCTTTACATCCTACTGTTATGTAAAGAGGTCTTACAGGAGTAGATAGCCTGAAGCCATGGAGCCTTCCTTTGTGGCTGACATGGTTCATGGGCTGCTAATTAGATAGCATGTACTGTCAACGCTCTCCAGCTCTTCTCCTCTATTAATTGATCTTCAAGCTGGGGAAATGTTTTTTTCCCTGCATTCTTCCGAGCTGTGAGCTGCATGTGTACAATCCTATAGATCACTCAGCGTTTATTTTAAACGGAACTATGGTGTATCAGTTGGTGCACAGGGAGTTATCACTGTGGCTTTTGGCTGGTTGGAATTTTCCATTTGTCTTTCACGTTTCTTACGATTATTAGATTTGATGATTTCATTTTATACACAGACTTGGAGACTCTCTTGTGGATATCTTTAAAATAAGACTGTGGCCAGCATTTCTGTTGAAAGACATTTTAGATCAGTTCACCGCATAGAGCTTTAATATTAAGCTGACCATAGATCACAGATGTCAAACTGGTGGCCCTCCAGCTGTTTCTAAACTACAAGTCCCATGAGGCATTGCAAGATTGACAGTTACAAGCATGACTCCCAAAGGCAGAGACATGATGGGACTTGTAGTTTTGCAACAGCTGGAGGGCCGCCAGTTTGACACCCTTGCCATAGATGGAGCGAATCAATTCATCTATGGGTAGGCTGATTGCACCAAAGCTGATCCATCAATCAACTTGGGTACAACCAGAATGTTGGATTTTTAGCATGCGATTGCTGCCAGCGGCTATAGCCACTAGTAGTAATCATTGGGGTAAATTTACTAAGGGCCCATTCACACCAGAAACTGCACATAAGTGTGTATTTTTTACTGCATGTTTACATGCATTTAAATTGTGTTTGACGCACGCTTGACGTGCGTTTGCATGCGTTTTGCACTGTATCATGCAGTTGCAGTGCATTTTTCTATGCATTTTGGGCTTAGCCATTTCCTTTAAGTCCTTACTTCTTCGTAGTTTGTAGGAGAAGCATTTCCCATGATTGGTACATGCAAAATAGGGGTCCTAGTGATCACTGGGGGTCCATGCAATCACTGCACTGTGTTCTGCAAGACTTGGACTGATCTGGCTATCCTGATAAACACATGCAGTCATCAACTTACCAGTGTTCTCCTTCTGTCTGTCCATTTCTTCATAATCTGGGTAAATTCTTGCTGTAGTTTTCTCCCAGATCTGCCTTTTTTCTTCTGTTGTCCTTATAATGCTTATGTCTGGGGTCACAGAGCACAGGGTACACAGATACAAGGAGTGGAATCGGGAGGGACAGGTCATAGCAGAAGGGATATATTATAATATTTAGTAAAATAACTTTTTTTTTTTAAAAGAGGAACAGTGCAGTGAAGTGCGGTGCATTTGAAGCGCATTTTCAGTGCATTCGAAGCGCATTTGCAGTGCATTCACCTGCATTTGCAGTGCAGAAAAATGCAGCATGCGCAAATTTTTCTTTTTAACTGCACAGCATTGCAGCTGTGCATGGTAGCCAATCAGCTTCTCACTTCAGCTTGTTCAATTAAACTTTGGCAATAAAATCTGGGAGCGGATTGGTTTGTATGCAGTGTTGCACTATGTTTTTAGTCAATAACCTCCACTGTGTTTTCCTGGAAGGAACTGCTTCTCATGTCCCCTTCCCCCCACCAGCAGAAAACGATAGCACTGTGGGAAGGTGTTGATAGGGGAATCAAGCAACTTTTGAAAGAAAAAAAGAAAAAAGAAAAAAAATTGCATAATCTATGGCCTGCCTTAGTCTGACCAGACTGTTAGGACTTAACAGGACACTAAACTCTGTTTACCACTTGCCCTGCTGAGGATTTACCCCCCTTCCTGACCAGGCCATTTTTTGCATTGCTTTAACTGACAATTGCGTGCTCATGCAACGCTGCACCCAAATAAAATATATGTCCTTTTTTTCCCCCCACGAATTGAGCTTTCTTCCGATGGTATTTGATCGCCTGTGCGGTTTTTATTTTTTGCGCTATAAAAAAAAGACTGACAATTTTGAGAAAAAAAAACAATATTTTGAACTTTTTGCTATTAAACTTGTCCAGTAAAAAAAAATTTAAAAAATCTAATTTCATCATAAATTTAGGTCAAAATGTATTCTGCTACATGTATTTGCTATAAAAAAAAAAAAATCCCAATACGTGTAAATTAATTGGTTTATGTGAAAGTTATAGCGTTCACAATTGGCAGTATATATACACTGGAATTTTTTTTTTTGTACTAGTAATGGCGGCGATCAGCGACTTATAGCGGGACATGCAGCAGGCATTCTAACACTGTGGGGAACTGACATGGTGTCACTGACATTCCCAGTGACACCAATACAGTGATCAGTGCTATAAAAAAAGAAGCACTGACACTTTCTAATGGCACGTGGCAGGAAGGGGTTAACATGAGGGGCGATCAAAAGGTTAACTGTGTGCTGGGAGTGTTTTACTAGGGGGCGGAGTGTGTGTTTCACTGTAAGCACTGCTTTGGATGTCTGTACTGCGAACACTGATGTAAGTGGGGGTGAAGTATGCTTCACTTTAAGCACACTGCTTTGGATGGCTGTGCTGTGCACAGCCATCCAAAAGCAGTGTGCCCGAGCTGACGGGAGGAGAACTGTTAGTAAACAAAACAGTTCTCCTTCCCATTGGAAATCACCGGGTGCCGGTGATTGACAGCCGCGAATGGGGGCGGGGGTAGGGCTTGCACACGCCCCCTACCCGGAAATGCAAAGTCACGTGTATATATATACACACACGTGATTTTGCGCACCCGTGCCGTCCTGTAGCAGTATATCTGCTATAGGGCGGACAGGAAGCTGTTAAAGAACAAAAATTTTATTAACGTATGTATCTTTACCCAGAAAAGTCCCTTCTACTGTCTCAGCCTCCTCGAATGTTTGTTTGGTTTTTTTGCTGCTGTGATATGACTTTCTGTTAAAGGGTGGCTATGTTCTTCTTTTCCATGGTCCCAATGTATATAGGAACATAGCCACATTCTCTTGCTCGCTCCCAAGGTAGACTATTGGCCAAGGAATGTGTAATATGCATAGAACAGTGCACATGACTGATTCTAAAATGCACTGCTTGTTCCAGGCAAACAATCGTGAAGGGAAAAAAGGAGACGTTTGTGAACTCAAAGGATACAAGGAGGCAGAAAAACACAAGAAATTATTTTATAAAACATACGTTGAATGGACACAATGAGCACCAGCTCGGGAGCGAGCCTGCTCGGGTGCCCCATAGCAAGCGGTTTGTTATGGGGACACTAGGCAGGAGGGAGGGGGCGAGGGGCGTGGAGAGTTAGCAGGGGACCCGAGAAATGGAGGATCAGGGCTGCTTGTTCAAAACCCTGCACAGAGCAGGTAACTATAACATGTTTGTTGTTATTAAGGAAAAAAAAAAACAACAAGCCTTCAATATCACATTAAGTAGTGGATGCCTTCTATAGCTTCAAGCATCCTCCTGGTGTAGAATTTGCCAGTCTTCCTCCCCATGTTATGGCAATAAAACCCAGCCACCACATCGGTGACTATAGGTGCAAATTGCTTGTTCTACATCCTTAGTCAGTGCCCCTCTTCCAGCTTACTAGAAAATAAAGAGAGATTCACATACTTATAATACCTCTTACATTTGATCCCTTTTTTTTAAAATTTCCCCCACACTTTAACGCACCTGTAGAACTGATCATGCAGATTGAAGAAGATAGTCCTTGCTAATGCAGCCATGAGCTAGTTTTTAATCCACTGATTCCCCATGATGTGTAGATCATGTTCTCAGCAGTCAGAGGGTTAATAAATACATGCAGTAACTGAATAAAAAGGGTGGGTTTTTTCCCCATCTAGATTTCCAATTTGAAATGTAGTCCCACTTTCACAGTCAAATTTGGGAAAGCACCAACTACATGTTTGTTATATGTTCCATTCACAAAGCATGCCTAAAAAAAAAAAATGAACAAATATGTCTTACATTACTATAGTTGTTTCTTTGGTGCACAACATAGGTCAGACTGCAAAGTTACTTCAAAACTATTTTGAAAGTGAAACCGGGGAGGACAAAAAACAAGGAGAGACTGAGTTTCTCTCATTAGCCTACAATGCAGAACCCAAGACCGAAGATGTTTAACCCCTTTGTTAAGACAGACTGATGAGATCTGCCAGCACAGAACAGACATGTTTAATTATGGTAAATACTAGTGGTGCACCGAAATGAAAATTCATGAGCCGAAAACGAAAATTCAAAATGCACTTGGCCGAAAACCGAAATGCGCAGTTTTTGAAAATGGATATATATTTTTTGGAAAAAAAATACACTTTGAGTAAAAAAATAAAAAATAAAAATATATACCCCAATTTTTTTTAAAATATGAAAGAGGATGTTATGGCGAGTATATAGATACCCAACATGTCACGCTTTAAAATTGTGCACGCTCGTGGAATGGTGTGAAACTGCAGTACTTAAAAATCTCCATGGGTGATGCTTTACAAATTTCTACAGGTTAGCAGTGTAAAGTTACAGAGGAGGTCTAGTGTGAGAATTATTGCTCTTGCTCTGACGTCGTGGCAATATCTCACATGTGTGGTTTGAACACAATTTACATATGTGGGCATGGCCTACGTACACGTTCACCTCTACCTGCGAGCAAGGGGGGACGGGGGCACTTTAAAAAAATATGTATTTAATGTTTTGGGTTTTTTTTGCACTGCTCCTTTAAAAAAACATTTAATCACTTTTATTCTTATCACAAGAAATGCATGCATTCCTTGTGATAGAAATAATTGGTGACAGGTCCCCACATCTCTCCTCTGCAATGTAAAGCATTAGATAAAAAAAAGCATTGATCTAGTGCTTTAAAAAAAAAAAAAAAAAAAAAAATGGCTGAAACGGGAAGAGACATCGCTCTGGTCCTTCAAGGGCATAGAGTTGTATGGTGGCCATCTTTCCTTCACTCATCTCTATGCCCAGCGATGGTTCCTCAGGTAAGGCTGAACTACCGATCGGCGGCCGGTGGCGGCAGCAGGCAGCAATGGCGAGGGGCGGGGCTTTTTCAGCACCTGTAATCGGTGCTTTTTTTTTTCATTTCAGCCAACGGCCAAAACGTTTTGGCCACCGGAATTTCGGTGCATCCCTAGTAAACACTAAAGAAGCATTCCAGGTATGGATATTTTATTCATAGTTACAGATTAGACCAATATAACTATGTATATACCATTCCTGGCCAACTCCCCTGGAAGCTGCAACAGTAGACATATCTGTTCCAGTGGTCTTCCACTTGTTTCTGAGTCCTGTGCTGAGCGGCTGGCCTGCTGCATTCTGAACACAGCCTTCTCTGATTGAATGGACTGGAGAGGCAGAGTGGTGACATCATGCTCCTCACCCGAATGCAATCAAAGAACACTCTGCATTTGTTCAGAAAATGCAGAGCATTTGCTAAATGATGCTCTTGCCCAGCGGCCGACCTCCTGTGTTCAGAATGCAGCAGGCCAGCTGCTCAGCACGGGACCTGGAAGCAAATGGAGATCACTGGAGTAGCAGTATCTACTTCACTGATTTACAGCTTCCAGTGGGATCAGCCAAGAATGGTATATACATTGGACCAATGTAACAATGTATAAAATATCTATACCTGGAATTCATAACTTCCCAGTCTCCTCCTAAACATTACAAAAAAAAAACCTGAAGTTTTCAGAAAAGAGCAAATAAAACAGTATTTTCTTTTTAATTATGCCATGTGAACTGGTAATATCCCAGTGACCCACAATAAATGCTTAGTGGCCCCCCACTCAGGCTAACAAGGTTCGGTGAATTGGATGCCACTGCCTAGTGAGGGTGCAGGCTGGGGAAACAATCATCCAGACCCAAAGCACGCTGTAGATCCAGGAAGAGATAGCCCGGCCCAACTTGACTTCAAAAGTGGAAGCACGCCATACGTGGACATGAGTACTGTGACAAGCTGTAAAAAAGGATACCTCCAGTGGAGGCACCGCAATGAAAAGATAATGTAAGTGTGGCCTACCAATTACATTTTTATTGCATTTGTGTACTAGTTGGAATAATGTACTTTTCTTCTGGTAAACGAGCCAACAATGTCACCAGGACATGGGATAAAGTCATAAAAAAATGCCTTCTCAACTTTCTGTAAACATTGCAAATGTGGCTAATACATATATACTCTATATTGCCAAAAGTACTGGGACACCTCTGCAAATTATTGGATTAAGGTGTCCCAATCTCCTCCATGGCCACCGGTGAATAAAATAAAAGCACCTAGGCATGCAGACTGCTTCTACAAACATTTGTGAAAGGATGGGTCTCTCTCAGGAACTCAGTGAATTTAAGCGTGGTACCGTGATAGGTTGCCACCTGTGCAATAAGTCCATCTGTGAAATTTCCTGGCTACTAAATATTCTACAGTCAACTGTTAGTGGGATTATAACAAAGTGGAAGCAACTGAGAACAGCAACTCAGCCACAAAGAGTTAGGCCACGTAAAATGACAGAGCAGGCTCAGCGCATGCTGAAGCGCACAGCGACGAGAAGTCACCAACTGTCTGCTCCTTGGAGCTTACAATCTAGGAGGGAGGGGATAGTGGTACAGGAGGAGATAGCTGTGGGGGATAGAGTGGTAGGAAGAGTGGAGGAGATCGGCAGTTAGCAGAGGGTGGGGTAGGCTTCCTTGAAGAGGTGGGTTTTTAGGGTGCGCCTAAAGGAGAGGAGAGTGGGTAATAGTCTGATGGATTGGGGTAGGGAGTTCCAGAGGATGGGTGATGCCCTGGAGAAGTCCTGGAGGTGGGTATGGGAGGAGGAGATCAGGGAACTAGAGAGAAGGAGGTCTTGTGAGGAACGGAGAGTGCGTTTTGGGTGGTATTTGGATATTAGGTCAGTGATGTAGTTTGGGGCAGAATTATGGACAGCTTTGTACGTCAGTGTTAGCAGTTTGAATTTGATCCATTGGGCAATCGGAAGCCAGTGGAGGGATTGGCAGAGGGGGGTGGCGGAAATGGAGCGGTTGGTAAGGTGGAGGAGTCTGGCTGCCGTATTCAGGATCGACTGAAGTGGGGATAGCCTGTGGTGAGGCAGGCCAGTGAGGAGGGAGTTGCAGTAATCGAGTCATGATATGATGAGGGAGTGGATGAGCTGCTTAGTAGTTTCTGGGGTTAGGAATGGGCGTATTTTGGCGATGTTGCGGAGGTGGAGCCTGCATGAGTTTGTTAGCGATTGGACTTGGGACTGGAAGGATAGATTGGAGTCCAGAATGACACCAAGTACTCTGGCTTGCAGGGTGGGCTTGATGGTGGCATGGTTGGACGTGATGGAGAAGTCAGTGGGGGGGGTGCGCGGGCTGGGGGGAAAACTAGGAGCTCGGTTTTGGAGAGGTTCAGTTTAAGGAAATGCGGACATCCAATCTGATATGTCGTTCAGCAGGCTAGTGATTCGGGCGGAGACTGAGGGGGTGAGGCGAGGGGTCGAGAGATAGATTTGCATGTAGTCGGCATAGAGGTGGTAGTTGAAGCCATGAGAGTGTATCAGTTGGGGAGGAGGTGTAGATGGAGAAGAGAAGGGGCCCGAGGACGGAGCCTTGAGGGACCCCAACAAAGAGGGGGAGTGAGGGGGGAGGTGGTAGTGTTATAGGTAACACTAAAGGAGCGTTATTTATTGATTTTATACTAGTAATGGCAGCGATCAGCGACTTATAGCGGGACTGCGGCACCCATTCTGACACTGGGTGGGGACGAACTGCCACTGACATCTCCAGTGACACAAACACAGTGGTAAGAGTTAATAAAAAGCACCTAATACAGTGATCAGAGCTAATTAAAAGCACTGACACTGTACTAATGACACTGGGCAAGAAGGGGTTAACATCTGGGCCGATCAAAGTGTTAACTGTGTTTTAGGGAGTGTTTTTATTGTGTATTGTGTTCTGTTTTACGAAGGAGACCTGATGCATTTTATATCTCTGCTGTGCAGAGATACAAAGCAGCATGCCCATGCTGACAGGAGAGTGACTTGTGTTTACACAGAGATCTCTCCACTCTCAGTTTTGCCAACGATCACCGAGTCCCAGCCGGGACCCAGTGATTGACATCCTCAGGAGCCAATAGCAGTGTGCGCCCCCTACCCGGAAATACCAAATCACACATATTTATGTGATTTTGCACAGCGCAGCCATGCTGTAGCAGTACATCTGCTATGGGGCGGTGGGAAAGCAGTTAAAAGCTTTTGTAGATATTAAAAGAAGAAGTATAGCCAAAGTTTTTTTGGCTGTACTTCTCCTGTAGGTTACAGGAGTGTAGTTCGTTCTGCAATCCTGTGACCTGTTTACAGCAGAAAGCAGGCTAAAGCCAGCTGTCAGCTGAAGTCAAATAGCCGGTCCAGATGCTTGGACCAGCAGCTGGCTAAGCTTCTCAGCGATCTGCCAAGAGCCTGAGCCAACCCCTCCCACCCCTCCACAGCCCAGCACTCCAGTGAGCGCTGGAAGGGCAGAACAGAGAGCCAGTGACCAACAGTCACCAGCTCTCTGCAGCCTGAAGACCAAGAACTGAGCGATCGGTGTTGTTTGATCGCTTAGTTCTCAATCTTATAGCCAGCGAGGACCAGATGCAGCATCGGACCAAGGCTGCTTCCACCTAGGGGAGTATAATTTTTTAATGAATCCCATTCTTCTCTTTTAAGATTGTCACAGTTATAATTTTATACATAAAACACACAAAACGTAACTGAGTTAAATCTTTTAAAAGGTTTCTTATAAATATATTAATATTATTATTACTACTAATATAAAAGACACCTTTAATGCTTAAATTAAAGTATATGATCAGTCTTCTTGATTTTCAACACCTAAGAAAAAAAAAATCAACCCTATATAAACTAACTTTAAATGTCTGAATATTATTATGCACTTGACTAATTGTAGTATATGTATGTTACAGAGTAACCTCACAGGCTCCTATGTAAAGTGTTGTTGCTATATAATTAAAATTAATAAAAGAATAGGCCAATAGATTTCATACAGGTGGGCATTATCACATTGATGGATATGTATGTAATTTACTCATGCAACCTATTCACCGGATGAATAATAATTAGTTTACAAAAGACCACTCATCAGATTCCCCTTCATCAAAATGCACAGAGCCATTGTTCTTTCAATAATATGAATAACAAAACAATTAATTTTGCATTTCCAAGAACGCACATTAAAGCCTCATGGAGTTATATAGAGTGACTGGTACAGAGGCTGTAAACTGCAGGGCCAAGAAATGATGGGTGGTGAGTAACAAACACAAAGAAAAAAAACCACTGACAGCAACCCAAGGCATGCTAATAGATCGTAAAACTTTCCACTTTAGACACGCAAAGGTTTAACTACCTGTCAGCTGCAACAGCATTCAAAAGCATATCGTTTCTTATTCCAGTTAATGTAGATCTACACCCAATCACTAAAGCCCTAAAGATAATCTTGAACATGTTATTGCTGCAACTTACATTAAAATATCTGGAGATCCTGCCATGATGGTCCTTATTCAGGCATTTTACTGTTAGGGGGTGACAACTGTTATGCTCCTGCATTGTCACCCAGTCACATGGACCCTTCCCTGTATGAGACTACAAGGGACTGTAGTAATGGAAACAGAGGGAAGTATCATACCAGTTGGGCTGCACTCGGGATGGAGACAGAGGGGAGTATCAGATAAGTTGGGCTGCACTCGGGATGGAGACAGAGGGGAGTATCAGATAAGTTGGGCTGCACTCGAGATGGAGACAGAGGAAAGTATCAGATAAGTTGGGCTGCACTCGGGATGGAGACAGAGGGGAGTATCAGATAAGTTGGGCTGCACTCGAGATGGAGACAGAGGGGAGTGTCAGATAAGTTGGGCTGCTTTAGAGATGGAGGCAGAGGGGAGTATCAGATAAGTTGGGCTGCACTCGAGATGGAGGCAGAGGGGAGTATCAGATAAGTTGGGCTGCACTCGAGATGGAGACAGAGGGGAGTATCAGATAAGTTGGGCTGCACTCGAGATGGAGACAGAGGGGAGTATCAGATAAGTTGGGCTGCTTTAGAGATGGAGACAGAGGGGAGTATCAGATAAGTTGGGCTGCACTCGAGATGGAGACAGAGGGGAGTATCAGATAAGTTGGGCTGCACTCGAGATGGAGGCAGAGGGGAGTATCAGATAAGTTGGGCTGCTTTAGAGATGGAGACAGAGGGAAGTATCAGATAAGTTGGGCTGCACTCGAGATGGAGACAGAGGGGAGTATCAGATAAGTTGGGCTGCACTCGAGATGGAGGCAGAGGGGAGTATCAGATAAGTTGGGCTGCACTCGAGATGGAGGCAGAGGGGAGTATCAGATAAGTTGGGCTGCACTCGAGATGGAGACAGAGGAAAGTATCAGATAAGTTGGGCTGCACTCGGGATGGAGACAGAGGGGAGTATCAGATAAGTTGGGCTGCACTCGAGATGGAGACAGAGGGGAGTGTCAGATAAGTTGGGCTGCTTTAGAGATGGAGGCAGAGGGGAGTATCAGATAAGTTGGGCTGCACTCGAGATGGAGGCAGAGGGGAGTATCAGATAAGTTGGGCTGCACTCGAGATGGAGACAGAGGGGAGTATCAGATAAGTTGGGCTGCACTCGAGATGGAGACAGAGGGGAGTATCAGATAAGTTGGGCTGCTTTAGAGATGGAGACAGAGGGGAGTATCAGATAAGTTGGGCTGCACTCGAGATGGAGACAGAGGGGAGTATCAGATAAGTTGGGCTGCACTCGAGATGGAGGCAGAGGGGAGTATCAGATAAGTTGGGCTGCTTTAGAGATGGAGACAGAGGGAAGTATCAGATAAGTTGGGCTGCACTCGAGATGGAGACAGAGGGGAGTATCAGATAAGTTGGGCTGCACTCGAGATGGAGGCAGAGGGGAGTATCAGATAAGTTGGGCTGCACTCGAGATGGAGGCAGAGGGGAGTATCAGATAAGTTGGGCTGCACTCGAGATGGAGACAGAGGGGAGTATCAGATAAGTTGGGCTGCACTCCAGATGGAGACAGAGGGGGGTATCAGATAAGTTGCGCTGCACTCAATAGGGTGGGGGCAAGTTCTAAAGGACAACTTATACCAAAAGGTATAGTGGTCTTCTAGGAAACCTCATGAGTTTCATAAGGTAAGCCTGCCACAGACGGTTCGAATCTCAGCGGGTTCAGCAGGATGTATGCGTAGGCTGAATGTGCCAAAGTTAGTCGATCGATCAACTTGAGTACAACCAGCCTGTCGGATTTTACATGCGATTATCTCTAGCGTCTGTTATAGCCGTTAGCAATAATCACGGTCTTCTCCCGGTGGGGATGGCTTCCCCGTCCCACCGCCAGGAGAACACAATGGCTCAGCGGGAGGGATTCCCCCATCAACACTGACTGATCGAGTGAAGTTCTTTCCTGCAACCCATGGCTGCAGGAAAGAAACTTGCACCGTCTATGGCTTGTCTTAGAGTTCCCCTAAACAGCTCTTTTCAATGTCCTATTTGATGATTCACAATAATAATCTAGTACTCCACACCCCAACTCTCAAATTAAAAGAGGTTTTGCAGTGTTGGCTACAACATGTCTGGCACCCACCTGCAAGCCAAAGTAGAATTAATAGAATTTCTACTTTATATGGGATTTCTTTTCGCAGAACACAGAATGGTTACAGCCTCCTAATTATGCTTTGTCTAATAGTAAAGGAAATCAACCCAGTGCGTGACTATTGCAATTAACAGTACACTGTCACCTCCTCCAGAACCTTGGCGCTTGAGTCTCCATTTACACGTAAAAGGATTTTAGCGGCTAAGCCTCAGGCCAGTGCAGAGTCAGCTTCATTCTGAGACAGAATGCAACATTTGGGATTAACACGTTAGGGCAGTAAATAAAGGAAGAAAAGTGGGCATCACCTAGAGCAACCAGATGACAAGGGACAGCTTCCAGATATCATTTCCTTGCAGGCAAGAGGATGACTGGGGCAACAAGGACACATCACCTTTGTCCTGGTTTAGAAAGCCTTTAGCTATAGACATAGAACACCTTCTGCAAAAATATACATTCATCCACATTTATAACATTTCTGTATTGAAGTATACAGAGTTACTACCATGTTCAGTACGTTGCAGGTGCAATGGACAGGCTCCTGCAAACTCTTCCTCCAGCCCCAGGTCTGTAAGGAGATATGGGGCTGGAGGAAAACAATGGATCACATGTGCTGTGACAGCAGATGCTCCATTGAGGTCTGAGTCCCTATGCCACAGGGGAAGATGGGACTTCGCACAGCCATGTCATCCATTCACAGAAATCTGTGAAAGGAAGGAGTATGTCTCCACCCACACAGCCATGATAAATTCAAAAGGAAACAAGATGCTGCAGAGAGAAGCACCCCATGGTTCAGGCAAGTGGGGAGGGCATTATCTGGGGAACCATGACCATGTTTCATGGTCTCCACAAATATAGGTGTAAAGTGAAACATGGTCAAAAAAAGGTGGATTAGCTTGTAATTTTTTGGGTAGGATTACTCCCATGCTAAAATGACAGATGCTTTAGGCCTCATGCACCCAGGGTGTTTTTGCAGCCGCTTTCAGGAGCGTCAGGTGTTTTTTTTTTTTACTTCTTGTAAATTGCTATCCATATTATCCTAAGTGTCCATGCACACAGACTTTTAGGAGCTTTTAGTGGCAGGAGCATTTACAAGCACGAAAAAACATCCAGGAGCAGCAGCATTTTGGCCAAAAAAAACGCTTGATGCATGTAAATGAGTCTAAACACATGTTAACACCAGGCGTGTTTAGCACTTCAGTGTTAATTTATTTCAATGGCCAGAATAAATAAATTGGCCAATTAAATGAATGAATGCCCAAGCACTTGATTCTTGTAAACACGACTAAACGCTTGCACAAGCATTAGTTACTTTTAGGGCTCATGTACACGGGGCATTTGGAAAACTCTTCTGAACGATGGAAACTGACTGCTGGAAAACGTAAGTTAAAAAACGTCAGTTTAGCCACGTTTATGTGCGTTTGTGTTTAGAAGCGTTTTTAAAAAAGACAACCTCATGAGACCTTCCCAAATGCCCAGAATGCGCTGAAAAATAGTAAAAAAATTAACTAGTTCAGAAATTTTGAGAGAAAGAGAGAGAGCAGAAGCAGAGAGAGCTGTATGTGTTGAGATGACCTGTCTTTTCTGGTGTATTCACTATGGATCCCATCATGAGCATAATGCGGCACGTTCTACCATTTCTTCCTTCACACGAAACCTGGAACTGACTGCGCTGGTGTACCGGGTCTATTTGAATACACGGAAAACGTTTTGCATGCATTTCTGATTATGGAAAAAGGCTCTGGACAGCATCTGGACATGGAACAGATAAAAACAATTCTAAAAACAAACGCTGTTAACCGTGTTTACAAGTGTTTGGCGTTTGAAACGCCGGTAAAATCTACTCCTGAACGCAAGTTTGGTGCATTAAAAAAAAAACGACTGTAAACTCATCCGCCTGTAAATGACTGTGTACATGGACACATAGGAAAACATTAGGGAGAGTTCAGGGGCTGCTGAAAAAAAAAAAACAAAAAAAAAAAACGCAGAAAAGCTCCTAAACGTGAGTTTATCAGTGTACATGAGCCCTTACAAGCATCAGGCAGTTTTTCTGCAAAAACGCTTCTGCCGGAAGGAAGGCTGCTAGGATACGTTTTTGTTTTTTTAATGTTCTCTGTACACGAGACCTTAGAACTGTCAAATTCATACATGCGTTGAAAATTCATTAATTAGATATATACACTTTCTCTGGCCTATATACACTTTCTCTGGCCTACTAAAGTAGTTTGTTGGAACAGAATGGAGAATCGGGGAGATCAGACAACACAGACTGCAGAGTGTCACACTGGAGGGACTTCTCCCTTCGTTTTAGAGACAGGACCATCTGCCTGTGTTGAAGGGCTTTTCTTGGCATGAGTAGGGTTTTGCTTTTTCAGTACAAGTCTATGGGAATACAGATGCACCTGTCAATGAATTGTGAATGCGCTTAGAAATGTCTCCTACTGATGTAAACTGATGGTTTAGTCAAGGATTCCCAGGCTGCCAACAAGCACGTAGTTAATGGTGGGCACTCCTATTATAATGTACACCATTCTGCGAGGAGAAGCCATTCCTGCATCCTGCAATTATTAATAAAGAATAATCCAGAAATTTCAGGCATCACTGCCCTCTTTAAAGCATAAATTCACCTTTCATAGCGTGTAAACCTGTATGCAAGTGCGTTACCTGTAACATGTCACTAGATGGGTAGCCCATGCACCCCCTCGAGCCCCCGGTCTGACAGCGGATCAGGTATCTTCTCCCCACACCCGCTGACACAATTTTAGAAAAAACGTGGCCATGCTGGGATCTGCCCACCGAGCCACGTCATTCATTCACAGAGTTCTGTGAATGGGAGAATTACAACTACAACAGCCATTACGGCTGATGGCTTGTAGTTCTCAGTGAACTGACAGGGCGCTGATGAGCACTCTAGGTAGTTCATTGATTCTTCCTGTCATTCAAGTAACTGCCTGCCCATGCAAAGTACAGGCAGAAAACTACACTAACAGTCTGCAGGAGCCTGACATTACACCCATGATCTACTGATCGCGGGTGCAATGCTTTACAGGCTCTTAAATAAAAATAATAAATGCACATTTTTTTTCTACCTGCAAAAAGATGTGCATTTGACCTGCACTATGGAGGATGTGTGTGTTCAACTCTCAAAATGATGCAATATATACACCTGAGACACTAAAGAGATAGGCAGTGCTTTTCAGAGGCTGCTATAACAGCAGTTGGCAGGCATTCAGGAGGTGACCCTGCTGTCCCATGAATGTCTCCCCCCCCCCCCCCCCCGCAAACCCAAGTGGGGAGTTAGCTGTAAAAGATAACAAAAAAAAAATTGCAGTGCAACATGAGTGTTTGGCTCATGATTGTAAGGGAGACTGTCACCAGCACACCGAGGATCACCAATATGGGTCCAAATGTTTTAATGAACGATCACATAGTTACAGCAAGGCAAGGTTTCAGGCTCTCGCAGGACCCCTTCATCAGGCCTGTGACATGTCTCGATGCCTGATGAAGGGGTCCTGAGAGACTCCGAAACGTTGCCTTGCTGTAACTATGTGATCGTTCATTAAAACGTTTGGACCCATATTGGTGATCCTCGGTGTGCTGGTGACATTCTCCCTTACGGATTCTGTTCGGTTCCAGACGACGGTCGCTGCAGCACTCACTTATACACACAGCCATTTTTAACGTGGGAATGTGTACGTTTGGATTGTACACTTGCATTCTGGCTCATGATTGTGGTGCGTTCCAACTAAATGCAATGGGCACGTTTGACAGGCAATGTCTCCAGCCAAACTCTACAGCCGGAGTTAAAAATGCTTCAGTCACAAACCAAGTCTACAGCTCTGTCAGGCTTTAATGTTAGCATTTGGATTGGACTGGGATTGAGGGAGGAAAAAAAACCATGGCTCAAAAACCTTTTGTAACACACACACACACACACACACACACACACACACACACACACACACACACACACACACACACACACACACACACACACACACACACACACACACACACACACACACACACACACACACACACACACACACACACACACACACACACACACACACACACACACACACACACACACACACACACACACACACACACACACACACACCTATTCAAATCTTATGAAGCTTCCTTTTTCAATATAGAAAACAGTTGCATACAAATTTAAATACTAAAAAATGGAACACACACACTTTAATAGAGAAAAAAAAGTAATGCACATACTTGGCATCTTTCGTCGTCCTGTTCTTATTACCCCTGGTTCACATATCTGCGGCGGTGCGGGCCACGTTTTGCGCGGGCACAAGAGTCCATTCATTTGAATGGACTCCCATGCCCCTGTGACACGCAGGGAAGAAGTCCCTGCACTTCTTTGGCAAACGCAGCCCACACGGGAACCATGGTTCCCACTACGGTTGCGGTTTCCCGTGCTGGCGGCATGCCAATAATGGCTCCTGCCCGCGGGTCCGCATTTCTCTGTGCGGTTGGTGCGGATTTTCGTGCGGATCCGCAGCAGCACCACCCGCACAGATGTGAACCTAGCCTTAAGACTTGTTCACACCGCTTTAGCTGAGCTGCGTTGATCTGCACAGGGCACATAAAATACAACTGTTTTCTATATGCCCAGTTCACACCCCATCACTGCGTTGAGGTGCGTTGTGATGTGCGGGGTACAAATGCAGACATACCTGCCACAATCCCTCTTTGGTGCATTAAAGTAAATGAAATTCAATTTTGTGACATTTGCCTACACATCAGACACCGGTCCGCACCCTAAAACAACCTATTTTCGCGTGCGGGCTGGTGTGCAAAAGCCATCAAACGGTCCTGGTTGCTATGGGTTACGGAGGGAGCTGGCCATCTCACCAGTGCCTTGGTAAATAAGCTGGGCCCCCCTTCCCAGTGTGTTATGTCGGACGTACAGTAACAAAAGATCTAGGACAAAATATGAAATTCTTATGAGCCGCCGACAGGCTGGCAAACCACAACACACTACTGCCACCCAATGCTTATGATAGGATAGTTTACAAGGCTGCTCATTACAGGGATTCTCGGCAAGCTGAGATTTTCTGGCAACGACTTTATTTTGCTTTGCTGCTACTGAGCCAAGCTGTTTCTTGGTGTTTAGGAAATATTTGGGCTTTTTTTTTTTTTTTTCCACTATGAGGAGAGAAATTTAAATCCATTTCTGCTATGACCAGCATGTGTTTTCTAACTAAAGTGCTGATTCACTAAAACAAATGAGGACTAAAAATTGGAGCGGTTGCCCAGGGTTACCAATCAGAATTAGTTTTGATTTTAAACTTTATAAAAATGAAAGGCGAAACCTGTCTGGCTGACGCTTTTTTAGTCTTGCGCTGTTGTACAGGCTCCTCTGCTGTACGGAAACTGCTGACGTCACTGCACACTGTGAGCTTCTCACAGTGTGCATTTGAAGCTGCAGCAAGTCAGACAGAGCCTGCACCATTTCTTGGCTGGAGGATGTCCAGCATCATCTAGCAATTTGCTCCCCAGCGTGACTTGTCCCTGGTCTAGCTCTTTCTTTCAATGAATTTCAGTTCTTTCCATTTTGGAGGCTCAGCACAACAACTTCATTATTATTATTATTATTATACAGGATTTATATAGCGCCAACAGTTTGCTCAGCACTTTACAATATAATAGGAGTGGGCAGCACAGTGGCTAAGTGGTTAGCACTTCTGCCTGGCAGTACTAGGGTTGTTGGTTCGAATCCCAACCACGGCACCACCTGCCTGGAGTTTGCATGTTCTCCCTGTGCCTGCGTGGGTTTCCTCTGGGTACCCTGGTTTCCTCCCACACTCCAAAGACATGCTGGTAGGTTAACTGGCTCCTGTCTAAATTGGCCCTAGCATGTGTATGTATGACTGTAAGTTAGGGACCTTAGATTGTACGCCCCTTGAGGGTTAGGGACTGATTGAATGTACAATATATATGTAAATCGCTGCGTAAATTGATGGCGCTATATAAGTACCTGAAATAAATAATGATAATAATAACGGGAGACAATACAGCAACAATACAGTTCAATACAAGAGGGTTAGGAGGGCCCTGATCCTGGGAGCTTACAATCTAAGAGGGATTACCTAGAGAGGCCTGAATGCAGATGCAGTCTGTCAGAGAACACCCACTCCTCCAGGCTGGCACACCCCCGTCAAGGCATTTTGATATTTGCATACTTCCTCCAAAAAGCCAGCCCACTACTTGCATCACAGCAGAGGACTCTTACTGAGGCAGGCTGTGATGTTTTCAGGAAGTAATATAGCAGCGCCCTGCTGGCCCCTCCCACCAGCCATGATCTGCGTGCATTCCATAGAGATGCACAGAAGCCCAGATGACATAATTGGGTCTAAAACAAGGTACTGAAAACAAGGTTTTTTGGAGTTTTTTTGGCAATGTGGTTGTAAGTGATTCAGAGAAGTTATGTAGGGATACAGCTGGAATATATGCTTTCTGTTCCCATGTGCATTGGTAAGCAAAACCCATAGTTACATAGTTAGTCTGGCTGAAAAAAGACAAAAGTCTATCCAGTTCAACCATTAAGAAAAAAAAAATTATAATCCTATACGCACAATTAATCCAGAGGAAGGCAAAAAAACACAGCAATTTGCTCCTGCAGGGGAAACAATTCCTTCCTGATCCCCCGAGAGGCAATCGGATATTCCCTGGATCAACTTTACCTATAAATGTTAGCATCCAGTTATATTCTGTGTATCTAAGAAACAATCCAGGACTTTTTTAAAGCAATCCACTGAGCTGGCCAGAACCAACTCTTGAGGGAGTCTATTCCACATTTTCACAGCTCTTACTGTGAAGAAACCTTTCTGTGTTTGGAGATTACATTTCTTTTCCTCCAGACATATGCTTTGGAAACTGTCAATGACCATTTTTATGTGCATCCATGATCCTGCAAAACTCATTAAAAATAATGAAACAGAAAAGGTCAGTACCATGTTTATGGGGTGGGGGATGGGGAAAAAAAGGAAGGCAAAATATATGCAGATTAAACCTCAGCTTTAATTTTATCCAGCGTTGATTAAATGGAGCACAAAAGAAGACACCAGACAACAAATAGGGAATAATTATTTGTAATGAGAAAGTCTTTTATTCCAAACTGCAGCAAACTCTCAGCGGATTGGTGGCGATACCCGCAGCCAATTACCTTATGTCAGACGGATATACGACGCCTGCAGACTTTCTACCCCTTACTTAACATAGAACTAAAAGGCAAAACTTTTTTTTTTTTTGTTTTGGATAGAGGGGGAGATGGATTAGAATGCTTGTCAGTTTTCATTGTGTCTGTGTCCCCATTAGAGACATTCACCCTCTCTATTTGTCCCTTTTACCATTTTAATTGAAAGTAAAAGAAAATCCTAAATCTTGGGTTGTCCCCAAGTAATAAGAGGGAGATCTTACAATGGGGACACTAGTTCTGGTGACCTGGGGGTCCCCTAGAGATTCCCTAATTTGCTGGGATTTCCTCTCACTCCCTGTTTTGGCTATGGGACAGGATGTAAAGTTAAATCTCCCCAATGGGACCAAGGAAAAAAACAAAACAAAAAAAACCTTACAGGGGTTATAACTCTTCCTTACTCTATCAAAAATGAAAAAAAAAAAAAAAGAAGTTTTGCTTATAGTTCTACTTTAAAACTAAAAAAAGTGGCCCCCCCTGCAGGTTTAAGGCATAATATACTAGTATGCACTGCACACTAGTACAGCACATCCAGAAAGTATTCACAGCCCTTAACTTTTGCCACATTTTGCTATGTTACAGCCTTATTCCAAAATTAATTAAATTAATTGTTTTCCTCAACATTCTACAAACAATACCCCATAATGACAAATGTGAAAGAAGTTCGTTATGAAATCTTTGCAATTTATTAAAAAAAAAAAAAAAAAACACCACGAGTATTCACAGACTTTGCCATGACACTCAAAATTGAGCTCTGGTGCATCCTGTTCCCACTGATCATCCTTGATCATTTCCTGTGGGAAATTCAGTTGATTGGACATGATTAGGAAAGGCATAAACCTGTCTATATAAGGTCCCACAGTTAACAGTGCATGTCAGAGCACAAACCAAGCCATGAAGTCCAAGGAATCGTCAGTAGACCTCCAAGACAGGATTGTATCAAGGCACAGATCTGGGGGAGGGTGCAGAAAAATTTCTGCAGCATTAAAGGTCCCAATGAGCACAGTGGCCTCCATCATCCGTAAATGGAAGAAGTTTGGAACCACCAGGAATCTTCCTAGAGTGGGCCCCCCAGTCAAAATGAGCGATCGAGGGAGAAGGTCCTTAGCCAGGGAGGTAACCAAGCACCTGATGGTCACTCTGAAAGAGCGCCAGCATTTCTCTGTGGAGAGGAGAACCATCATCTCTGCAGAACTCCACCAATCAGGCCTGTATGGTAGATGGCCAGAAGGAAGCCAGTCCTCAGTAAAAGACAAATGGCAGCTCGCCTGGAGTTTGCTGGAAGGCACCTGAGGGACTCTCAGACCATAAGAAACAAAACTCTCTGGTGTGATGAAACAAAGATTGAACTCTTTGGCCTGAATGCCAAGCATCATGTCTGGAGAAAATCAGGCATCGCTCACCACTTGGCCAATACCATCCCAACAGTGAAGCATTTTGGTGGCAGCATCATGCTGTGGGGATGTTTTTCAGCAAACCAGAAACAAACTCTCCTGCGCTCTGAGACCCAGGTGGGTGGTGAATAGATGGAACCAGAACTGGAAGATTTGACCACCAGTGCATATAGGGTTGTGCAGCTACAAACAAGGCTGGGGAAGCCCGACCAATACTGCAAAGTGAAACAAAAACGAGAAGCGCACCAACCTTGCGCATTACCTCAGTAACCAAAATTTATTGAATACAAAAGGATACTCACAAACAGATGAGTAATTCAAGCATGTAAGTCCTCCAAAGGAACGTGAAAGTTTAGGAAGCCTGCGCGAGTCCCATCATAGGGGTAGACACTCAGAGTACAGCTGATGTTATTGCTTAACCCTTGTTGTGCCTAATCCTATGGGGTGTTGACTTCTACAGCATCAAGAATGTTTTAATGATTATTTTTAATGTATTTTAATTTAAATTGAGTTTTATAATGTATTATACTTCTACGATGGCATCACAAATACATATTGTTTATTTATTCTGATGACACCTTGGCCCCTCCTCCCAGCCTGTGACTGCCCAAATCAGAGGGGAGGGCCAAACTTTAGTCCTTAGGTATATATGGGAGTGACCACTCATAGTTCAGTTAGCTCTGAAGAAGAAGAAATGCCCTTTGAAACGCGTCAGCTGTACTCTGAGTGTCTACCCCTATGATGGGACTCGCGCAGGCTTCCTAAACTTTCACGTTCCTTTGGAGGACTTACATGCTTGAATTACTCATCTGTTTGTGAGTATCATTTTGTATTCAATAAATTTTGGTTACTGAGGTAATGCGCAAGGTTGGTGCGCTTCTCGTTTTTGTTTCGCTTTGCAGGGATGTTTTTCAGCGGCAGGAACTAGGAGTCTAGTCAGGATCGAAGGAAAGATGAATGCAGCAATATACAGAGACATCCTTGATGAAAACCTGTTCCAGAGCACTCTGGACCTTAGACTGGGGCGACAGTTCATTTTCAACAGGACAACCCTAAGCACACAGCCCACATTAACAAAGGAGTGGCTATGGGCCAACTCTGTGAATGTCCTGGAGTGGCCCAGCCAGAACCCAGACTTGAGCATCTTTGCTGAGATCTGAATATGGCTGTGCACCGATGCTCCCAATCCAACATGATACAGATTAAGAGGTACTGCAAAGAGGAATGGGAGAAATTGCCCAAAAACAGGTGTGTCAAGTTTGTAGCATCATACTCAAAATGACTTAAGTCTGTAATTGGTGCTAAAGGTGCTGCAACAAAGTATTGAGCAAAGGCTGTGAATACCTATGTACATGTGTCTTTTTTAATTTTTAATAAATTGCAAAGATTTCAAAACAAACTTCTTTCACGTTTTCATTATGTGGTATTGTTTGTAGAATGTTGAGGGAAAAAATTAATGGAATCCATTTTGGAATAAGGCTGTATCATAAACTGTGGCAAAAGTTAAGCGCTGTGAATACTTTCTGGATGCACTGTACATTAATTATGACAGACTTACCTACAAACAGAGCCCTCCATCGCAGCGCTGTCACAGCTCCCTGACTCTTCCATCTTCACTTGTGTTCCTTCTGGATTCTGAATCTTTAGTCGTTTGAGTGGCCAGGCAGCAGTGACGACACTCCCGCGAATGCACATGGGAGTGACATCGCCATTGCATGCAGAGCGGCCTGCAAATGTGGTCTGAGCTGCGCATGTGTGGCTCAGATCACATTACCTGCTGACAGATGGGGAGGGGAGATTTGTGACAGGAGAGACCTCTAGGGTCTCTTTTCTTATAAAAGCATTGCCTGTCAGTGGATTTTGTATTTACTAAAGAGAACCTGCAGCCAAAGATTCCTCATCTGAAAAAATGTTAGCATTGTGCAGCTTAAACAGCGATAAGCATCTTTAGCAATTAGTGTTATTATAATTCTTACATTTTCCAGGTAAAAGTGCTTCCTTTTTTATACCCCATGCTGTTTCTGGAAGCAGCCATCTTTACTGTGGGCAAAATGAAGCCCGCCCACACTATTCCAGCAAAACACTGTGCCGCTCCATCTGGCTGGCCCATTAAAATCTTGCGCATACGCAGTGAAGGGGCTGAGAACGCGCATACGCATCAAACACAGTGGTTCCGATACTGCCCTCCTCAGCCTTTCCACAGCTCTACACTCTTCACCCCCTCCCCTTTCACCGAGCAGCTAACTCTCATAAAAGTGAGAGGGGGAAAAAAAAAAAAAAGTGACTCCGGGGATAGTGACGATTCTATCCAAGGTGTCAGCGTGAATGAAGCAGACCTGTCACTTGCCTAGGCGAATTACAAGCTCACAAGGCTGGAGTGAAGAATATAAGATATTTACCAGTACAAAATTTACTTTTTGATTTTCAATAAAACACAACAGGGGCAGAAGATTTATTGTAAAGAAAGTTACAAAAATTACTCAAGGTCCGCTTTACGGTTACGAAGACTTTATTAAGTCATGCAGACTAACTGTATATGGACAATTGGGTGTACCAGTTGTCATGTGACTTGTGTGCACATACACAAGCACAATTTTTTGTTTTTTCTTTTAACTTCCCTTGCCGTTCAATTAACGGCCACACAATTATTAACCACGTAAGACACTCATGGATCAACCCCAAGTGCCAGATAGTACACCTAAGAATTTACATCTGGCTACAAGCATTTTCAACGTTTTTGAGTGTAGGTTGAAAAATACTGTTCTTTGACACCAACATAGCAGATTCAGCAAGTCCTGGTTTATCTGGATTTATGGACTATATGCGTGTGAAAATAACACCTGCCTGGCTCAATCTAACCCTGAAACAATCTTCCAATACAACCCTCAATTGATGAACAGGTTGTTAAAAGCCAACCTAGAGACCAATGATGGTTCCCACATCCAATCCTCCAATGTCCTCTAGACAGCATTTTGGTGTTGACCACAAGCTTCTCCGATATGTCTGGTGTGTCCTGGGAGAAACAGAGGACTCAATGCCACAAAGGGTAGGCAGAGGTCTCCATGTTCATTCCTGAGGTTCTGCCCATCTATGGCCAAGCCTTACTTTAGAAGAAAAATGTTAAAGTGTAAGTCACCCCAACATTTTATTGTTCTGATATGTGTGTGTTACCATATCCTTTTATTAAAAAGTATCCTGTTCTCTTTGCATTGCTTCCTTTGTGTGAAAGTACTTGTGATCCTGCCAGTCCCCCTGCTTTCCTATTTCAAACAGACCACATCAGGACATGGAAGCACATACATCCCAGCATGGTCAGTTTGCTTCTTAGCATTCTAATTGGGAGAAGAGCCTGCCTGTACCCCAATGACCAGACTTGTGCTGACACATCCCCCTGCACAGCTCTTTACTAGCAAGACCAGCGTACTGGCTGGCTGACATACCCCATTACTAGCTCATCACACTTCTGTCTCAGCCTTTTACACTGGGTTGTGTCTGTGCTCTGCTGTTGCCCCTTCCCCATCATCATAAGAAGTCTCCAAGAGTCTCTTCTTTCAATGCCATTTAAAGCTACGCTTCAGGTGTGGTTTTTATTGCATACTTACAGTGGTCCAGCTTGACACAACATAAGTATGCATATCTCATACCTTTTGGGCAGCTGAAAATCACTGTAGTAGTCAGTGCTACTACAATGATAACTGCGATCTTCTGCATTGCTTAGGTTCTATGCAAATGGCTTCACTTCTGCACACAGAACACATGGGGGCAGCTCACATGGCACTACCACCATTATTAGGACACCTTGTATTTTCTTCCCCATAAAATAAAAGGCGTTTGCCGATTGGACGAGGTGTAGATCATAACATCACCGCCCCTCCTCTCAACCTAAACCAATCAGACAATGCCTTGTATTTGTTGAACAAAATACAAGATGTTCTATAAATGGCTTCAAGGCTGAGCAGGCGACCCCCTGCTATCAGTGTGCAGTGGGGTAGTTGTACAGAACCTGAGCAGGACCTAGAAGATCGTGGCTATCACTGTATTCACTCCAACTACTACAGCGATTTCCAGTTTCTCCAGTGGTACATCAGATATGCGATATACATATTTACATTGTGCCAAACTGGACCTAGGGTTCGGCTATAATTATACCTGTGAGAACGATTCGGTGTTTTCTGTAAAGCCCTGCAGGAAAAATGTCATCCCTATAGAAGTAAAACAAACAGGTTCTCTTTACCAGCTAACAAGGAAAGAGATTAACGGTTCAGCTGAAGACCTCTATAACATATCATGACATCCAATTCACCAAAATATACTCCACTGCACCTGTACTCATCCTTATGGACGCACTGTATGGCAAGCTTTGCCCTGTCAAAGAAGCTGCATCTGTAATACCTTCACTATAATTACCTGCCTGCATTTGGAAAATAAGAATATTCAAATAACAGCAAATAAAAGAAATAATCACAAAAGGAAAAAAAACAAAAAAAAAAAAAAAAATCCACACAAAAGCACTTTTCCCTCTATTTTTACAGGTCTCGTGTCTGTAAACAGTAATTTCCATACACACAACAGCTGCAGGCTCATTCCAAAACCAATCTGCACTGACCCAAAAATATGAGCCTATATAAAATGGGCGAAGAAAAATTCGTAGTGATGGGGTCGGACAATGGCTCTGAATTAGTTTCATAGAGTTATTGTCTCTGCAACAATTGTCTGAGCAGTCATCACTTGGAATAATGTAAATTCATATCCACTTTCTAACAAGCCAGGATCCTCATTTCCATAGAGACTTGGCTTGCTGCCACCGCTACCCAGTTGTCTATTTACTCCTAATTTGCGTTTCCACCAGGGCACTTCTTAGACTAAACAATGGTGCTATGTGAGGAACATCAGATCTGTTTAAAGTCTAGGGCTTTATTTACAATTACGCACTGGTGTGTCATGCCTAAGGCATCAGAGTTATAGGGGGCCTCCTGCTTTCCAAGAATTCATTAAGTGGACCTTCACCCTCCTCAATGACTTTCCATAACCTTCAGTCTCCTCATCCGTATCCCCGTTACACAATAAGATTCATTTTTTTCGTATTTTAAAATATTGTTTTTCGTGCAATCAGATCCCACATTCCCAGCTTTCTTGTCTAGGTGAGAGTGACATCTTCCCCCGCCTGAAGTCTCATGGCATGCTTTCGTCAAGCATCTGAAGTGGCTTCAGGGCAATCTCCACCACACTGTGATTGAGCCACGTGATCAGGGGACAGGGAACCAGGAAGAAACAGCCAGCCCTCCAATGACATAGAAAAGAGAAAATGGTGGTGTGGGACCTGGCGTGCAGTGATGGAGCAGAAAATTACACCAGACAACACTTGGCCGGTTGCTGGGGTGCAAATATGTCTTTAAGACAGCCCGGTGGAAAAAGGTAATTGGGAGGGGAATATATATATATATATATATATATATATATATATATATGGGAGTGAAGTGCCTCTTTATGGACAAAATACAAACATCAATAGCCGGGGTGACGTGGACAATTTGATTTGGCTTTGCAGCATGGGGTTCCAGAAGTCAGCATAGTGTGATGATGTTAGAAGAAGAGACCAATTGGTGCAAGCTCAAATCGATGCACCAGTCACCACATGCAAAAGTGGTGCTAAAGAAGGACATGGACAGCTTCCAGAGGTAACTGAGAAAAACCCCCCCAAAAAAAAAAAAAAAACACTGGGTGGCAGGATGGAAGACAAAATGCATATGCTCAAAGATAGTCTTTAAAGTGGTTTTAAAGGCTGAAGTGTTTTTACCTTCATGCATTCTACCCATGAAGGTAAAAAACCTCTGTAGCCAGCTCCCCCCCCTTATACTCACCTGAGCCCCATCAGGAGTAGCTCTCTCTGCTCTGTCTCTCCTCACAAGGCAGATCTGTAGGCTCCCGCTACTGTCAATCAAACTCTGTGATGAGAGAGAGCAGAGCTGGGCCATGCCCCGCTGTCCATGTCCATGGATGCAGTCAGTGGGATTCAGGAGTGAGCTTCCTATGGGGGCAGTGGATAAAAAGGAGAAGCCAGCGGGGGACCCGAGAAGAGGAAGATCCGGGCTGCTCTGTGCAAAACCACTGCAAACAGCAGGCAATTGAGCCATGTTTAATATAAAAAAAAAAAATCACCAGGGGCCACAGAGAACAAATAAGATCTTGTCTGGGTATAGGCTCAAGGATCTGCATGGAGACCACAGAGGGAAGACAAATCCACAAGACTCTGAAATGTAAAGTGGAAGATAATGTTCAGGAATGAACTAAACACCAATCTAGTTCCCAAAAAGAAGCCAGACATAGAAGGCAGGGACTTATTCAGAGGAAAATGATTGCACACTGTGCCCTTCTGTGCCCCAAAAGGCATCAGAGTCAGAGGAGGCCTTCTGATTTCCCCAGAAATCAGCACACAGCTTGAGAGCACATTACAGGTTTTTATATTGTTGATAAGATACATGAAACATTAATACATATCCAAAGGGATGGAGGGTTTCAGCGGTTTCTCATTACAATATTGATACCAATGAAATGAATGAATAAGACAGACCGTCCCACTCAATACACACTTTCAGAATTGTATATTTAAAGTGATATTAAAAGTTTTTGTTTTTTTTTAAATACCAAACAAGTTATATTTACGTGCTCTGTGCAATAGTTTTGCACAGAGCAGCCCTGATCCTCTTCTTCTTGGGTCCCCCACCAGTGCTCCTGACTTCTCCCCCTTGACCAGTGCACCCTTGTTATGGGTGTATTGGTGTGTGCTTACTCCCGAGCCCCGCTCTATCCATAAGACACAGAGCCGCGGCTTGGTCCCCCCCCCCGCCCTCTAATTATTGGCTCACTGCCATGATTGACATCAGTGGGAGCCATTGGCTCCCGCTGCTGTCCCAGCCAACGAGGAGAGAGAGACCCGGGACAGCCGAAGTACCCATGCACATCACTGGATCAAGCTGGGGCTCAGGTGAGTGGGGCTGTGGAGGGGGGGGGGGGGAGCAGCAGCACACAAAATGTTTTTTTTTTTATCTTTATGCCTAGGAGTACATGAAGGTAGAAAACCTTCAGCCTTTACAAGCACTTTATGGTACATGTATCTCAGTAATTACAGACCAGAGGCAGGTACAGACCTGCAAAAAAATGTTTGCTAGCAAAGTACAGTTAGGTCGATTTATATTTGGATGCAGGCACAATTTTAGTTTTTTTCCAAAACACATTCCAGCGATAGTTCTATAATGGATATGGGCTGAAATTGCACACTCTCAGGTTTAAATTTGAGGGTATGTACATCCAAATTGGAGGAAGGGTTTAGGAGTTACAGCTCTTAAGAGTAGCCATCCCCCCTTTTTCAAGGGACCAAAGTTAATTGAACAATTGAATCAAAAGTGGTTTCATGGCCAGGTGTGGGCTACTCCATTATTTCTTCATCAATTAAGCAGGTAAAAGGTCTGGAGTTGATTCTAAGTGTGGTATTTGTATTTGGAATCTACTGCTGTGAACTTACATGATGCGTTCAAAGGAGCTGTCCATGCAAGTGAAACAGGCCATTGTAAGGCTTCAAAAATGAAACAAATCCATCAGAGAGACAAATCCATCAGCAACATTAGGAGTGGCCAAATCAACAGTTTGGTACATTCTGAGGAAAGAAGAACGCACTGGTGAGCTCAGCAACATAAAAAGGCAAGGACGTCCATGGAAGACAACAGTGGTGGATGATCGCAGGATCCTCTTTATGGTAAAGGAAAACCCATTCACAACATCCAGACAAGTGGAGGACACTATCCAGGAGGTGGGCTTATCATTCTCAAAGTCTGCAATCAAGAGAAGACTTCACGAGAGTAAATACAGAGGGTTCACCACAAGGTGCAAACCATTCATAGGCCTGAAGAATAGAAACGCCAGATTAGAATTTGCCAAAAAACATCTAAAAAAGCCAGACCAGTTTTAGTAAAGCATTCTTTGGACGGATGAAACTAAGATTAATCTGTACCAGCATGACGGGAAGAAAAAAGTGGAGAAGGTCTTGGAAGAGCTCATGATCCAAAACACACAACGTCATCTGTAAAACATGGTGGAGACAGTGTGATGGCATGGGCATGCATGGCTTCCAGTGGCACTGGGTCATTGGTGTTTATTGATGATGTGACAGAAGACAGAAGCAAATGGATGAATTCTGCAGTGTTTAGAGATATACTGTCAGCCCAGAGTCAGCCAAATGCAGCAAAGTTGATGGTACGGCGCCTCACAGGACAATGATCCAAAACACACTGCAGAAGCAACCCAGGAGCTTTTGAAGGAAAAGAAGTGGAATATTCTGCAATGGTCAAGTCAATCACCTGATCTCAACCCCATTGAGCATGCATTTCACTTGCTGAAGGCAAAACTAAAGGCAGAAAGACCCACAAAGAAAGAACTGAAGACAGCTGCAGTTAGAGCCTGGCAAAGCATCAGAAAGGAGGAAACCCAGTCTTTGGTAATGTCCATGGGTTCCAGACTTCAGGCAGTCATTACCAGTAAAGGATTCTCAACAAAATATTACGAATGAACACTTTATTTATGATTAATTTGTCCAATGATATTTGAGCCCCTGAAAATGGAGGGACTATGTATAAAAATGGTGGCAGTTCCTAAAATTTTATGTTCACCCCCTTGAATTAAAGCAGAAAGTCTGCACTTCAAATTCATTTTGGTATGTTTCATTTTAATTTATTCTAGTGGCACACAGAGCCAAAAGTAGGAAAATTTTGACTGTGTCTAAATATATATGGGCCTATCTGTATATGTTCATCAAGGTGGGATTGTTTATTATTCCCTCAACAAAAAAAAAATTAAAGTGTAGCTATATTAAAAACTTCTTTTTTTGAATTTTGGATAGAGAAGGGAAAGGATAAAATGTCTATCAGTTTATCTTTGGGTGTCTGTGTCCTATTGGGAAGAATTCACTTCACTTCCTGTCTGGAGGCAAAAAAGGAAGTGAGGATAAATCTACAAAGTGAAGGGAATTCTCCTCTTATACAGCTGTTACAGGAACAAGAGCCCCCACATCTCTTGCTCTGGTAGCAACTGGAAATTATGGGATATCCCATCACTTTCTGTCTCAGTCACACCAGAACGAAGAAGGTTAAAGCGGAGTTCCACTCAAAAGCGGAAGCTCCGCTTATTTGCCTCCCCCCCTCCACTGCCATACTTGGCACCTTTTGGGAGGGGGGGGGGGAGCGGATACCTGTTTTTGACAGGTACCTGCTCCCAATTCCGGCTCACTTCGCCGTTCGGCCCACCCCTTCCTCCCGTTGTCTCCTGGGAACCTTCACAGGTCCAAGAAGACTGCCGTACCAATGAAAATGCGCAGTGCGACTCACGCATGTGCAGTGGGCACCTGGCTGTGAAGCCGCAAGCTGTCACAGCCTGGTGCCCACAGTTGTGATGCCAGCATTGGGGAGAGAAGAGGCAAAGAAGGGATGGCGCGGGTGAGCACGTTGTGGACCCTGGGACAGGTGAGCGTGTATTTATTACCCATTTGTCGCCCGGCCAATAGTCGTATGGCGTCCTGAAAAATGTACTATCTTTCCGGGAGGCCGCCATATGGCGTCCTCCCGCACATGCGCAGTTCGCGCGCTTGCAGAGCTGCGCAGCGGCGCGATCTGTCACCGGCCATGTACCTTGGACACGGTCGATGACAGATTTGAGTACCGGACCCCATTGCCGGTACCATGTGACCTGCTGTGACCAATCACAGCAGGTC
Organism: Staurois parvus; assembly: GCF_062004578.1. Lineage (NCBI taxonomy): Eukaryota > Metazoa > Chordata > Amphibia > Anura > Ranidae > Staurois > Staurois parvus. The sequence goes on from NW_028317934.1 coordinate 1,627,557, forward strand.
ACATGACAGTTGTATACAATGGATGGCTTCATTCATGCCATCCATTGTATACTAGTGTCTAGCTGTGAATGGTCACAGCTAATCACATGCACATGTCATGTGATTAGCTGTGGCCAAATCACAGCTAAGCAAAAAAAAAAACCCTGAACGATGTCATTCAGGTAAATGCTTGCTTATAGCAAAGTAATTCTTTGCTATAAGCAAATTGTGTAAAAAAAAAAAAAAGAAAATAAAGAAAATACTGATCACTTCCCCAAAGTAGTACAATGTTACTATGGTAACATTATACTACTTTGGACATAGTGAAACATGAAGAAAAAATCTTAAAAAAAAAAAGAAAAAAAAATGTAATAAAAAAAAATAAATATTTTTTTTTTTTTTCACACTGTCACCAGTCAGTTTTCCTGATCACCGCCGTGCCAGTTATATGATGACGCTGTACTGCACTAGTGACAGTATGTAAAAAAAAAAATAGTGAAAATCATTTTTTTTATTTTTTCATTTTCCGAAAAATTATGACAAAAAAAACACAACTTCGAAAAACTTGCCATGCCTCTTATGAAGTATGTCGGACTGTCTACTCTGCAAAAAGGGGTCATTTGGGGGATATCTGTACTATTCTGACATTCTTGGACCTCAAGAAATTAGATTGGCTGTCAGTACTTCAGGATTGATCAATTTTCAGATCTATACCATAGTCTGTGAACTCTATAACTTTCCTACAAACTAAAAATTACATCCTAATTTGGGTTATTTTCACCAAAGACATGGAGCAGAATACATCTCGGCCTAAATTTATGAAGAACAATTATTTATTTGCAAACTTTTATAACAGAAACAAAGAAAAACGTGTTTTTTTTTTCAAAATGTTCGGTCTTTTTTTGTTAATTTAGCAAAAAATAAAAACCCCGGTGATGATTAAATACCACCAAAAGAAAGCTCTAGTTGTGTGAAGAAAATTATAAAATTTTAGTTTGGGTACAATGTTGTATGACCACGCAATTGTCATTCAAAGTGTGAGAGCGCTGAGACCTGAAAAATGGCCTGGGCAGGAAGGCGTAAAATTGCCCGGTATTGAATTGGTTAAAAATCAGCAGCTGACTTTTAATAAACACAAAACTGACTGGAACTCCACTTTAATTTACCTAATTGAGACACAGACAATAAAAACTTTAAAGGGGTTCTAACCCCTCTCTAGCCCAAGCAAAAGTTTAAAAAAAAGTTTTGGAAATACATCCAATTAAGTTGATGTACGGTCATAGAGTGCATTGTGGGACATTGCCTGCTTTATTACTGGACATTATGTTTATGAAAGCAGTTTGATTTCTCCTTACCTGCAGTAAGTGAGCTGCCCTGGCTGGCACAGAAGAGGAGCGGCAAGTCCAGTCTCAGAAATATAATTTGGGAGCTGAAATCTGACAAGAACCAGGCAGCAGCTGAGTTCTCATCTGATCACCAGCAGGAAATGGAACCCAAAAGCTGATTTACATATGCAGAGGAGACATCCTGGAGTCTGGCCATTCTTCAGAGATTCTCTACGCATGTCAAACAGAAGATGAGCATAGAATGTGTCTGTATATTTCTGCAAGTCTCCAGCAAAGAGCAGAGGACTTTCCCTGTATGTCAGGCAAGATCATTGAGGAACCGGGTGCAAGGAAGGCTTGTCCTAAAAGCAGGACTCCAATTTGTTTTTGTTATTTTTGATAATATGCTGCCTTGCACCTTTACAAAATGAGAAAAAAAAAATAATAATCAGCACTCACTACAAAACCCACCTTGTCCCTGCCTCTCTGCTCATACAGACTTCTCAGTTTCTGGTACGGCTTGTCTTCCACACTGAAAGACAGCCAGCATCATCCAACCCCTTTCCTGGGAGCCCAGGCTGCCAATGACACACATACTAGGGGTACATCATCATACATTCTGGGCTCAGACATACCCCTGTGCTAAGCGGCGCTCAGTCCCAGAGGAAGACCACCCACACAGCTGTCCTAGAATCGGCCTGAACACTGCAGGAATCAAGGGGATGTGGAGCTAGATTTCCGCTTTAAGATTGCCATTACATTAGGGTTTTATCACTTCTTGAATTTCTAATATGTGGGAGAATTTTTTGAGTGGAGCCATCCTAGGGAGGTAGACAACAGCAGATTTAAGACAAAGGGGAAAAAAAAAACGAAAAAAAAAAAGGCCATTGTTGGATCGATTTTTAATCCTTTCACCCTTCCTTCTCTCATCTCCATCCTGTCTCTGTAATGGCACCATATGAACACCTTCACCTCTTTTATCCTGCATATTAAAGTGGTTGCAAACCCCAGACATGAAATATGAACAATGCATATCCCTCTATAATGTGTACTTGTCTCAGTCCAGAGCAATAAGTGTAATTTTTGTCTACTGCTTTATTTCTCTGCGATCAGCACGAGTCACTTTTGACAAGTTTTTCTGACACCAAGAGAAAAATGGTGACAGGGGAGGGAGCTCCAGCAGATTCACAGCTTCAGCTCTGTTCCTGTGTGTGGTCTGAAGAGGGGTGTGTCCCTTCCCTCCAATCAGTTCTCAGAACTCTCCAGTGTGTAATTTCATCTCTCTGCCCTCTTTTTTCTGAACTCTCAGACAGGCTTTATAAACTCAGCACTTTGAACAGATTTATCCTAGGTTCACATCTGTGCGGGTGGTGCCGCTGCGGATCCGCACGTAAATCCGTGCAGCCGCACCACCCGCACAGACAAATGCGAACCCACGGCCATTCTAATGGCACGCTGCCCGCACTGGAAAACGCAACCGTACTGGGAACCAAGGTTTCCGTGCGGGTTGCGTTTTCCAAAGAAGTGCAGGGACTTCTTCCATGTGTGTCACGGGCACAGGAGTCCATTCAAATGAATGGGCTCCCGTGCCTGTTCAAAACGCGGCCTGCACTGCCCCATAGATGTGAACTGGAGGTTAAAGAAGAAGATACTGCAGATAAATAGGTACAACTTAAGTAGGTGAATGTGCTTCATCTCTGTGTATCACCTGTAGCCAGTCACTTCACTGGGTACATATAAGGGTTTACAACTACTTTAACACCCACATCTCCATCCTCCCACTGTATGTGAATTTTTTTTTTTTTAACCAAACTTTAATCAGAGGTTCCATAACATACAAACAACACAGTCCGCCATAGGCAGTATGTCATAAAGAGGGTTGTCAACAAGTCACCAGGCAATATGATACAGAACTAGATCGGGATACTGTCACATTGTGAAAAGTACAAACCTAACTATTATGGCTGTACACCATATAAATCTTATTTAATCTTGTCGGAAACAGAGATATATACTTAGGGGTACATGATATTGTTGCTGTAGCAGGTCAAAAGATGCGAGTTCTCTTGGTGTTAAGACTGGAACAATCTCCGTAGCTAGAACATCAAAGCAAAATATCCCCATTGGTCAAATTCAACAAAGTTAGGATTATCCCACGCAGAGAGTATATAGTATGTCCAGTTACCCTTTCCAACTGGCACACCTTCCACCAAGATCTATGCATAAAGCCATAAGTACGGTGAAGTGATGTGAGGAGGGATAGTCTATCTGCTTCTAAAGACTCCCATATTGGTCAAGGGAGTAAGGTGGAGTATAATTTGTACAGAGGGTTTGGCCAGGGTTTCACTTTCCAATAGACCAGGGGTCTCCAAACTTCCTGAACAAAGGGCCAGTTTACTGTCCTTAAGAATTTGATGGGGCCGGACTGTGGCCAGTGGGAGTAGAATATGCCCCGACTCAATGGGAATAAACAATGCCTCATCATTGGTATTGATTGGAAGAATAGCGATCCATTGTTGGTTGTAGGGGAAAAAAAAAATAGTGCCCCATCATTGGGATCAGGGAAAGGATTAGTGCCCCTTGTTGGTATCAGGGAACAGAATAGTGCCCCATCATTGGTGCCAGTGGGAAGACTAGTTCCATACCATTGGTGTCAGTGAGAGGAATAGTGCCCCATCATTAGTGTCAGTGGGAAGAATAGTTCCATAACATTGGTGTCAGTGGTAGCAATAGTGCCCCATCATTGGTGTCAGTTGTAGGAATAGTGCCCCATCATTGGACTGATGAGATGAGAGTGACTCTTGACAGACTAGATGGATGGCTCCATGGCTGGATCAGAAACAGGCACAGACTCCACTTTGACTCAGATGCCACCAAGGAGGAGGTGGGGTACTGGTATAGGCTGGAATTATAGATGAGCTAGTTTGACCTTTTCGGGTTTAAGATGGACCCAAAAATCAACCTACTGCCAGTTTTTAGAAGACATTTTCTTCAAGCAGTAGTGTAGGAAAAGTCTGCATCTTTCAAGAAGACCATGAAATTTATACAGGACAATGCTCTATCACATGCATCAAAGTACTCCACTGCATGGCTAGCCAGTAAAGGCCTTAAAGATGAAAAGAATAATGACATGGCCCCCTTCCTCACCTGACCTAAACACTACTGAGAACTTGTGGGCCCTTTTAAAACGGGAGATCAGTGAAGGAAAACAGTTCACCTCTCAGAACAGTGTCTTGGGGGCTGTGGTTGCTGCTGCACAAAAAGTCAATTGTCAACAAAAAACTGACAGACTCCATGAATGGAAGGCTTATGATTATTACTGAAAAGAAGGGTGGCTATATTGGTCAATGTTTTTTTTACATGTTAGGAATGTTTATTTAATTTTAAATGTATTAAATTTTGAGTTGTTTGTTTATTATTCTCACTTTAACAGATGATAATAAACAAGTGAGATGGGAAAATTTTAGTTTTTCATTTAGTTGCATAATAATCCTGCACACTATGGTGTCTGTTTATGAATCAGCGGTAAATGATTGCTGCTCAGTTCTCTGGAATTCTCAGAGTACACAGTTCTCCTGCAAATGCCTTTTATAAAGCGGTGTAGATCAGTTCTCCGAACGAAGGGAGAACGATCTACAAACGCTGGAAAACGATCTACGAACGCTGGAAAACGGCTGCTTTTACTATAATCTCGTGAGATTACAGTAAAAGATCAGTTTACTAAACAGAGGTAAATTATCTCTGCTTAGTTTGCGGTTCCTCCGATTCTCCAGCTCTGGGCTGGAGAATCTGGAGGGAGAACACAGATCTCCAGTGAAGAGCTGAACATGTTCTCCGCTGGTCTCCTGAGTGTCATAAACTGTGAATGACCAGAGAATAGCTGCAATCCTCTGATTCGCAGTTATTGTCTGTGTCATAAACGGACACCTAATAGTTGCCCAAGAATTGTGCATGCATAGATACTCTCCTAAGAAGCCAAAACTTCACTTTTACTTGCTTAAAAATATTCAGGTTTGAGGTTTATTAACATTTTGGATTGACCAAGAGCACTGTGGTTGTTCAATAATGAAATTAATCTTCAAAAATACAACTTGCCTAATAACTAGGCAACTGTAGACCATGTAATACTGACCAGATCACCAGGTGAAAAGGGAGGGGAAATTTTTTTCCATAAAAAAAGAAAACTATTGTAACCACCACATGTAATGATTAGTAAGCTGAAATATATAAAAGTTTTGGTTTCAGGTTTAATACCGCTTTAAGTCATTAAAACCTAATTTTATATGTTTCAAGATTCCTATGTGATAAAATCATTCTGAATTATGATTTTGATCAGTTTGAAGGCGTCTATCAGGAAGCAAAAAACATTGAGAAAATGTGTTGTCCAGTGTATTGCATAATGCATGTTGTGGTAGCTTACTAATGCAGTTCATAGACGGTTCGTTTATCGGCCAAATTTTCAGCTGAAAAATGAAACATCGGTCGTTCTGTTGCCACCAATGATTACGAAAATCGGCCGTTTTTCGTAAATTTTGCAGCATGACCGATAAAAGAAATGAGGAACCGCGAAAATCGAAAGACGACATTGCCCCACTAACAGTGCGAATATCGGCCCATTATTCTTTCGGCCGAAAATTCAGCCGATAAATGAACCGTCTGTGACCTGCATAAGCCCTCTTGCACACTTGACATTTTTACTGCTATTGTTTTTGGCTTTTGACATTTTTTTCTACAGCCAGTAAACCCCCCAGCATGTTGTCCTGTGTGTCCATGCACACATACAGTAGACTGTAATCAACGTTTTTTGGCAGGGATGTTTTTTGGCTGGAAAAAAAACTCAGGACTAGTGGGTTTCTAGAGGAGGAGTTTTTTAGCTGTAAAAACGCTCTAACACTGAAAAACGTGGTAAAACGCAGAGAAACTGATGTTTTTGGACTTAAAAAGAAAAAAAAGCTGAAAAACATGGGAAAACACCGCTAAACATGGGAAAACGCTGCCAAACGCTAACGCAAAAACGCATGTTTTTAACGTGACTTTATACAGCTAGCGTTACCAGTGTTATCAAAACACCCCGTGTGCATGGAGACTAATATATGACAGGCAGAACAGAAGTGTTACTTTTCTCCACTGGCTTAGGGTTACTGGACAGACCTGATTACCATGTAATACACACACAGTGGTCCTTTCATTCACAGGTATCTACCATATGTAGAACATGCTATACTTACTAACAGCGCTAGCTTTTGGTACTTTTGTTTCAGCTCTGCTTGGCTATCAGATGGTTGTGCTCCCAGAATACAGTACCAGTCCTTCTGTGTCGCTGAATTCAAAGCCATGAGCAAATCTTCATCTTACATCTTGGAAAGCCTAGATAAACAAAAAGAGTTTTTTTCTACTTTTTATAGCTTTGTCACAAACGTTTTCTTTCAAATATATTCCTCAATAGCCACAAAGTATAAGCTCACCTTCTGTGCACCATATGCCTTTGCAAACCCAGTTATTGCCCTGTGAACATAGCAGTGACTGTCCTGCAAATGGCCTGTGCAGAGAGCAGAGAGCTCTACAGGCTGCCTGCAGAAAATGACAGGAAGGGCAGATACAAGACCAATCACCCTGTACCAGGAGAGAGAACAGCAGTGATTCTATCAGGAATCTCCACCATAGAGGCAATAGATCTATTGTATCCCAGCAGGTACACTATATTGCCAAAAGTATTGGGACGCCTGCCCTTACACGCACATGAACTTTAATGGCATCCCAGTCCGTAGGGTTCAATATTGAGTTGGCCCCGCCCTTTGCAGCTATAACAGCTTTAACTCTTCTGGGAAGGCCGTCCACAAGGTTTAGGAGGGTGTCTATGGGAATGTTTGACCATTCTTCCAGAAGCACATTTGTGAGGTCAGGCACTGATGTCGGACGAGAAGGCCTGGCTCGCAGTCTCCTCTCTAATCCATCCCAAAGGTGTTCTATCAGGTTGAGGTCAGGACTCTGTGCAGGCCAGTCAAGTTCCTCCACCCCAAACTCACTCATCCATGTCTTTATGGACCTTGCTTTGTGCACTGGTGCGCAATCATGTTGGAACAGGAAGGGGCCATCTCCAAACTGTTCCCACAAAGTTGGAATTCCAGCTGACCGTGGAATATTTAGTAGCAAGGAAATTTCATGGATGAACTTTATTGCACAGGTGGCAACCTATCACAGTACCACGCTTGAAATTACTGAGCTCCTGAGAGGGACAAATTATTTTACAAAATGTATGTAGAAGCAGTCTGCATGCCTAGGTGCTTGATTTTATACACCTGTGGCCATGGAGGTGATTGGAACACAGGAATCCAATGATTTGGAGGGGTGTCCCAATACCTTTGACAATACGGTATGTCACCTCCCCTTCTGCCATCATTGTGGTGTACAATGCAGGAGCAGCATCTACTGTTGGTCTTGCTTTGAAAGTGATGATGTTGAAGGACTGCCCACAGGGAGTGAAAAGTACCGAATCTTGTAGAATCACAGGCTAAAGATGATCTACAGCTTTTAGTGAAATTTAAATAGATAGTTCATTTGGATCAGCTTGGTCCAGTCTATCTACTTCACTAACACACAGTGGTTGTCAACACTGTATGAAGTGTATGTAGCCTCAATGCTGTGCTCCAGTAGCGGGATGGAAACTTCCTGCCCCACTCCCAGAATAAAAGGGAGTTGGGCTGAGCTTCCTCTGATTGGCTGAGGCAGGCAGATAATGTTATGATCTCTACCTCAGCCAATCAGAGAAGACCTTGTAGTAACTCAGTGTACAACACTCCCTGTGAATGACTGATTGGCACTCACCCCAACATGATTTTGTTTCGGGAGCAGACAAAGTGTCCATCCTGCTCCTGGAATACAGTGCCGTATACTGTATGTTGGTGAGGCTACATACAGTTTATACAGTGCTGACAGCAGCTGCAAGTGTTAATGAAGTAAATAGTTTGTTTCGGCCAGCTTGGTCCAAACAAACTATGAATTCGTCACTAAAACATGGAGATCAGCTTTAAACAAACCTTCACCCTCCCCACCTACCTGGCCATTCCACTCTTAACCCCCCCCCCCCCTCCTCTCTTACAAATCAAAATGGTTTTTATCCCTTTTGGGGGATCACATCACCGCACTCCCTAGGTGACCTTGGGGTTGATTAAAAAAGTGTACAAAACCAAAAGATCCTGCATGCACTATATCTGGTCTCCCACAGTACACGGAAATGCAATTATTTTAGTAAATATAAACTGTTAAATCCCTTTTCTCATCAGCAGTTAGAGCAGTCTTGTGACTTTTATCAGTGTACAGCAGAGCATTGGGTAAAGCTTGTAGGAGGAGTTCTCTTTCTGCTCTAGGAGGATGCAGAACCCCTGACCTCTGTCTGGACAGTGCTGATTGGCCCTGTGCGGATCACATGCACTCTCCCAAAAAAAACACCTCTCTAGCAATGCACACTAAACTGAGCATGTGCAGAAGGGCTACAGGGCAAAGAAGTAAGAATCAACCAGCCTTTTTACACAATGCAGAGGATTAACCCCTTAGGTTCCACAATGAGTACAGCAAGCATGCTTTACTGCACATACAGACTGATTTTACTTTTGTGGGTTTAATAACACTTTGAGGCTAGGTTCGCGCCTATGCAGGTGATGGTTATTGTTCTTTTCCAGTGCAGTTTGCGGTTTTTCACAGGCATTTTTTTATGAATTTTTCATTTTTTTGGGAAGTGTTTATGTTGCTAGGGGAAGGTATTTGTTGTCATGCAGGAAATTCATCACAAATGCATGTACATGCGTTTCCACTGAAATATGGAACCAAAAACGCAACTTGCTGTGTGTAACAAAGTCCCGGATCCTTTCCAAAAACCGCAGATGCTGAAAACGCCAAGATGTGAAACATACCCAGAGGAAATTGTTTGAAATGGATTGTAATGCATTTCTGCTAAAGGGAAAATGCATAGATGTGAACCTAGCCTTACTAAAGGCAAATGGACTGTGCACTATGCAAGTACAGTTACACTCATTTTCCCAAGAGCTTAGTAAATGAGGTAAAGCTCTGTTGATTTTCATCATCCAATCAAGTGAAAAAAAAAATGCTGTTTTTTTTTTTTCCTTGCACCTGATTGGGTATTCTTTACAAAGTGAAGCTTCACCACATTTACATTTACTAAGAAAATAAAGTGCAAGCGCACGCTCTATTTTCCTTTAGTAAACCAACCCCCCGCAGCCTCCTGGGACACTTACATCACACATCCCAGGAGGCCTCGGGGTGTACCACTAGGGTAGGTGAGGGGGCAGATGTCTCTTTCTGGTTCTTGCAGGTGGACCCTGAAGACAAAAGTGCTGCACATGCATAATCAGGATGCTGACTCTCAACTAGAGAAGAGCTCCAGCTCCTGATGACATTGTTTCCTATGACGAAATGCGTTGGGTAGTAACATCTGGTTTGATGCAGCTTCCGGCACTGGATATATGTGGTGGACATCTTTGATGAGGGAAAGAAACAGTTTTCTAAGGCTAACAGTCTGTTTAGGTGGCGCAGTTACCTACAAGCATAGGTGTGGTTTGGTTTAAAGAGCTCAAGCATGTCCGGATGCTCTTCCAAACCCACATGGCCGAGCCCAGAAGGAAAGCTGTCATCTCTCAACACATATACATGCCCACTATATATGTATGCCTGTAAGGCCGAGAATGCCCTTGCTGCAGATGATGGTCCGTTACAGGTGGCAGCTACCTGGCGTGCCCAGCCATGTGGGTTCAGAGAAGCACACGGACATGCTTGAGCTCATCGCTGCCTCCAATGACGTCTGCAAAGAAGATGTCAGGGCGGGACCAGATCCCTACAGGACAGCAGTGGATTCAGGGGGTGGGTATGGTTTTTGTGGATGATAGGGAGGAGCTTGTGTGAGTTCCAAACCCAGAATCCAACTGCCATTCCTGGGCCAATGAGCTGCTGGAGGGGGAAGCTGATGTACATAAAGGGGTGGGGCTCACCTCTGACATCATTGAGTCTATTGATAACCCAGCATGAAGCTGAGTGGGGGGCAGAGTTTCACCCTAAAAGTGAAGCTGAACAACCATCATCACTTCCGGTCGTAGGCATCCCCTCCCTGGTCCCAAGAGCCACCTAATACAACCAGGCCGCACAGCATGGCTATGGAGGGTGCTACCTACGCCTGATATGAGAATAAAAGCACCCTCCTGACCTCCCCTCCCCCACTCACCATCCAGCTACCCACCACCAGCTCACACCGCCCAGCACAGCGCCTCCATCCGCAACTCGTGTGCCGCTCACCAGGAAACTACACCTCCCATCATGCTCTCGAACCGCAACGTCACGACTCAAAATCCTTCCAACTTTATTGTACACCACGCCTGATGTTCAGCGTGCTGTTGGTGCTGTATCCATGGCAACCAGCACGCCTCAGGGCCCAACCCGCAGCTGAAAGTTGTCGATGGTGTGAAATCTAATTTTCCGGGATTGTTATTGTGAAGACCGAGGATAGAGAACACTGGGAGGAAACCAATACTGAACTTCTCTGAGGAAGGTGTGTGTTGTGTTATCAGATATGAAATGGATAGAAGAGGCAGAGAATACATTCCTTTCTTGTCACCTCAGTCAGCGTCATGCAAATCTATCGCTAAATGCTTTTATTCTTTCAATATACATGTAGCACTATTTTTATTTATTTGTTTTGGAATTATGGATTGGGTCGAAAGGGTTAAAATGCCTGCCAGGTGATTTTCTGCTGTCTGTGTCCCCATTACCCCCAATTACCTCTACTTCCTGTCACAGAAACACAACAGAAAGTTAGAGGAAATCTGCCAAAGTAGGGGAATTGTTTATATTAACAGTTGGAGGGTGGTTAAAAAAAAAACAACAAAAAAAGCCTTTTTATTGCCCGACACCCATCCCCACTTAACCACTTTGCCCTCCAGAGGATTTACCCCCCTTCCTGACCAGGCCATATTTTGCGATATGGTAGTACGTTACTTTAACTGACAATTCCGCGGTCATGCAACGCTGCACCCAGATGAAATTTATGTCCTTTTTTTTGTTCCTTCACAAATAGAGCGGTATTTGATTGCATGTGTGTTTTTATTTGTGCTATAAACAAAAAAAGACAGACATTTTATATATATATATATTTGCCTTTTTGCTATAAAACATATCCAATACAAGAATGTAAAAAAAAAAATCAAATGTCATAAATTTAGGCCAAAATGTATTCTGCTCCATGTCTTTGCCACAAAAAAAAATTCAGATATGTGCAAATTAATTGGTTTACGTGAAAGTTATAGTGTTTACAAATGGCGGTATATATACTTGGATTCTTATTTTTTTTTTATACTGGTAATGGCGGCGATCAGCGACTTATAGCGGGACTGCGGCGGGCATTCTGACACTGGGGGGACTGACTAATGGCCACTGACATCCCCAGTGACACCAACACAGTGATTAGTGCTAATAAAAAGCACTGACACAGTACTAATGACACTGCATGCATAAATAAAGGTCCCGACACAGTCCTGCAGCACGTGTATGGTTTTCCCAGCCATCCTCACACTCACACACTCGATTTTCCCACACACATGCTGAGACTACCGCCATGGAGGTCTGAAACATTCCTTGTGCATGGAAAATCCCCTCCACATGCCAAGATGTGCCAGCAGGTTCTGCCAGGACCTTAAAATGGATGTAAACCCATACATATACCCAGTGAAGTGATACACAGAACAGAAACAAATCCCTCTACACAGGTTGTACCTGTTTATCTGCAACCATCTGTCCCCTACATCCATTCAAAGTGCAGAATTTACACAGGATCTCTCAGCTCTAAAAAAGCTGGGGGCGGGGAGCTGAAGTTACATCAGTGAGGAGAGCTCTGAGAGCTGATTGGAGTGAAGTGACACCCCCCCTCCCCTTCATACAGGTCACAGGAACAGAGCTGAGGCTGTCACTCAGCTGGATGTCCCTCCCCGTCACCATTTTTCTCTTGGTGTCAGGAAAACTTGTCAGAAGTGATTCATGATGATAGCAGAGGAATGAAGCAGCAGGCAGAAATGACACTTAGAGCCCATTCATACTTGTACGACTTGTCATGCGACTTTGGAGTCCAAAGTCGCATGACAAGTCGAACCCCATGTTTCCCAATGAGTACCATTCATACCTGTGCGACTTCAAGTTGCAGCGACTTGAAAGTAGTTCCTGCACTACTTTGATCATGTGACTTGAGGGCCATAGACTTCAATGTAAACCCCCCAAAGTCGCATGAAAGTCGCACCTGAATGTTATACATGCGACTTGTGTGCAACTTTATACAGCATCAAGTCGCACTGTAAAGTTGCAGCAAAAATCACACGATTTTGAAGTTGCACGGGTGTGAATGGAGCCTTAGTGCTTCTAAATGAGACAAGAACACACTGTATAGGGATAGAACTTGTTCATATTTTATGTCTGAGGTTTACTTCCGCTTTAAGGCCGGGAAGAGCCTGTGGGCACATTTGCAATAATGGCAGCAGGGGGCGGAGCCTTTAATCCGCGAGACTGATGTTCTGCATCCAGCCATAAAGGCAGCCGGGGGGGGGGGGGGGGGTTGGGGTTTACACATGCTGCAGGAGGAGTTAACCCCCCATGTTGCATTTGATGAGCACTACTGTTCACAAAAATAACTCATTCATGTTAATGGGGCCACGCTGAAACTACCCCACAACAGCATGCAGTGCACGTGGTTGCGGATTGGTGGTGTGGCATTTAAAGTGTTACTAAACCCAGGACCCTGCATTCACTATATCTGGTCTCCCCGGACCCTGCATTCACTATATCTGGTCTCCCCGGACCCTGCATTCACTATATCTGGTCTCCCCGGACCCTGTATTCACTATATCTGGTCTCCCAGGACCCTGCATTCACTATATCTGGTCTCCCCGGTCCCTGCATTCACTGTATCTGGTCTCCCAGGACCCTGCATTCACTATATCTGGTCTCCCCGGACCCTGCATTCACTATATCTAGTCTCCCGGACCCTGCATTCACTATATCTGGTCTCCCCGGACCCTGCATTCACTATATCCGGTCTCCCCGGACCCTGCATTCACTATATCCGGTCTCCCCGGACCCTGCATTCACTATATCTGGTCTCCCAGGACCCTGCATTCACTATACCCGGTTTCCCCGGACCCTGCATTCACTATATCTGGTCTCCCCGGACCCTGCATTCACTTTATCTGCTCTCCTAGGACCCTGCATTCACTATATCTGGTCTCCCCGGTCCCTGCATTCACTATATCTGGTCTCCCCGGACCCTGCATTCACTATATCCGGTCTCCCAGGACCCCGCATTCACTATATCTGGTCTCCCCAGTCCCTGCATTCACTATATCTGGTCTCCCCGGACCCTGCATTCACTATATCTGGTCTCCCCGGACCCTGCATTCACTATATCTGGTCTCCCAGGACCCTGCATTCACTATATCTGGTCTCCCAGGACCCTGCATTCACTATATCTGGTCTCCCCGGACCCTGCATTCACTATATCTGGTCTCCCAGGACCCTGCATTCACTATATCTGGTCTCCCCAGTCCCTGCATTCACTATATCTGGTCTCCCACAGTACACAGAACATGGAAATGCAATTATTTTAGTGAATATAAATTGCTAAATACCTTTTCTCATCAGCAGTTAGAGCAGTCTTGTGACTTCTATTAGTGTCCAGCAGAGTACTGGTTAAAGCTTGTAGGAGGAGTTTTCATTCTGCTGTAGGAGGATACAGAACCCCTGACCTCTATCTGGACAGTTCTGATTGGCCCTGTGCTGATTACATGCACTCTGCTAAGAAAAAAAAAGACCTCTCTAGCAATACACACCAAACTGAGCATGTGCAGACACATCTTACACATCTCACATATCTTATCAGGAGATAAGAGGGGGACACTGGAAGAAGGGGAGGATCAGAGAAGACAGGATCAAACAGCATTTTTACACAGTGCAGAGTGTTAACCCCTTAGGTTCCACAGTGAGTATAACAAGCATGCTTTACTGCATATACAGACTGATTTTACTGTTGTGAATTTAGTAACACTTTAAGGGTTTAAAACAGACAGTGAGGGGGCAACATATCTCCTCCTCACCACCTGTCAAATGCCTCTGAAATGCAATCCGACTGCAGATTGCTTTTCAGAGGCATGGCAGTCAGGTGTTCTTATTAGATATCACTTCACTTTCTTTCTCGGTGACAATGATCACCAGTACAAATAAAAATGAATTCCCCCAGCAGGGACGCAGACAGCATACAAACCTGACAGAGGGTCTAATTGTCAAGAGATACACTTCTGGAATGGAACAAAAAACAGAGAACAGGCGTAGGCTTACAAATGTTACTTCCAAATAACTGGAGTTTTACATTGTAGGATTTGTTTGTTTAAAGGATTTAGTTTTGGATAAAAATATTAAATGCACATTTTTTTGCAGGTAAGAACATGTGCATTTATTATTTGTGTCCAAAGGAGCCTGGAAAGCATTGCACCGGTGATCAGTAGATGGCTGATGCCATGCAGGACTCCTGCAGACCTGTCAGAATATCTGCTTGCCGTACTGGATGTATGAGCCAGCAGATATATTGACGGGAAGCTCCACAGCGCCGTGGTAGTTCATTGAGAACTAAAAGCTGACAAGTCTGCCGGGACTTGTAGGTCCTCATTCACAGAACTCTGTGCCATTTTCAAATCTGACAGATAGTACGGGGAAACTTCTCCCCGTGCTATCTGTCAGAGGAAAGGGGGGGGGGGGTGGCAGCTGCAGCTATGGGAACATGTTACATGTTCTACCCTAAAAACGGGTGGAACATGTAACATGTTCCTAAAGGTGAACTTATCCTAACTAAATACAAAACTTTTTTTTTTTTTTTTTTTTACTTTTGGGGAGATTTTTCTTCACTTCTTGTCCCATAGCCAAAACAGGAAGTTCAAGGAAATCTCTCAAAATGAGGAAATCCTTGGTTGTGACAAGTAATAATGTCTCCATTGAAAGATTTCCCCTCTATTACTGTTCTGGTGACAACCGAAAATGTGGGATTTTCTTTCACTGATAATGGTAGACAAATAGCCCAGCCCTGAAGTCCCTTTTGTGTGGAGGGAATGGCAAGAAGGATAGGCCAATCACGTGAACACTATCAATGGTTGTCACAATGGTCACATGATCGGGATTCAGTCTAGCCAGATCCCGATCATCAGCAGAGACCAAGAGCTGTCCTCTCAGCACAGAAAGCCAATGACACATATGTGCGACAACTTGACATTAAAGGCCACCCTCTTTGCTTCCACACATATGCATGATGGGGGCAGCAAAAGGTTCAAATCACACCCATGCATATGTGTGTAATGCGTGTTTTTCTGTCTTTTTTTCTGTGTTTTTTTCATCTGCTATGCATATTAGGGTAGAAACATTCAGGATAAACATTTTCTGTGATGCAGTAATAGAATAACAGACACACAATTATTATTATTTATTATTATTATTATACAGTATTTATATAGCGCCAGAAGTTTTTGCTCAGCGCTGTACATTATAGTGGGAGACAGAACATGAGACAATACAGTAACAAAACAGAACACGAGGGGTTCAAGTATCAGTTGTGTGATGCTCTTGTTTTTGCGTATTTACTGTTCATTTAAACTGGTCAACTGAAGATGTGTAACTGTATAACATTCCAAATGTCCTATTCTTAAAGCATTACGTTACCCATAACACTTTGATAACAATTAAAGTGTTACTAAACCCACAACAGTAAAATCAGTCTGTATATGCAGTAAAGCATGCTTGTTATATTCACTGTGGAACCTAAGGGGTTAATCCTTGGTATTGTGTAAAAAGGATGTTTGATCTTGTCTTCTCTGATCCTCCCCTTCTTCTACTGTCCCCAATCTGATAGTACAGAGCTCTAGGAGTCACTCTACACATGCTCTGTTTGGTGTGTATTGCTAGAGTTTTATTTTTCTTTGGGAGCGTGCATGTGATCAGCACAGGACCACCAATCAGCACTGTCCTGATGGTCAGGGGTTATACTGCCTCATAGGACAGTCAGAAGAGAATGAAAACTCATCCTACAAGCGTTAAAAAGTGCTTAGCTGGACACTGATAGCAATCACAAGACTGCTATATACTGCTGAAAAAGTATTTATCAGTTTATATTTACTACAACAATTGCATTTCCATGTTCTGTGTACTGTGGGAGACCGGATATAGCAAATGCAGGGTCCTTGGTTTAGTACCGCCTTCATTTTTTTCAGCAAAATAATATACATTCCACCTAATAGTGATGCTACCAAAATTAGCGCATGATGTAAATTGTCTCCAGCATTGCTCCTGTTTCTTCTTGCTGGAGGCTGCCATTTTGTTGAAGCTCAAAGCAGTCACTTCCTTATTGGAAACCCTCCCCCTCTCCTTGGTCTCAAAACTATATGTTACTTTCTGTAATTAAAATGTGTGCATTTCCAGCCTTGATTGTATGTCTTGGCTCAGCTAGAGAGGATTGCTAACAGAAGCTTTACAGTGCTGAATTGTATAGGGCTGCAGGGAAAAAGGAGAGAAAATCAGGGAGATAAGATAAGACACTATCCTTGTAAGTTTCACTCTTTTGTGTCTCCGTGGCAGCATAGTTTGTCCTATCACCGCTCCTGCTTTTCTCTTCTCCCTCCCTAATCTATGTTCCCTGTGCACTTTCTGTGTCATTCCTGATGCTCCCTCCCCCTCAGCAGTAAATCTTGAGACTATCAGCAGATCGGTCTCTAGTGACTCACTGATTATTGGCACAGTTCTGACTGGTCAAACTGAGGCTGTGAGACAGGGCCTTACTGGATTTTACAGAGTATAGACACTTTTTAATATTTTACTGAAAGCTGAATTCCAGCTGAAAAAAATAAATAAAAGAAGCTACAAAAACTGTAGCTGCTGACTTTTAAAATACAGACACTCACCTGTCCCTTGGTCCAGCGGTGTCCTCACCAACACTGGTTTCACCGGCCGTCTTCTCTCCCTGGTGCTGGCATCTTTAGTGTGGGCACCCGGCTGTGACAGCTTGCGGCTTCACAGCTGGGTGCCCACTGTGCATGCGCGAGAAGCGCTGCACTTTGTGAATAGCCCTGTAGTCTTGAGAAGACTACGGGGAGGGAGGGGGGAGGACAACTTCCGATTCCGATCGCCTAAGCGATCGCAGCGGAAGTGGAAGCGGGTATCTGTCAAATTTGAGTACCCGCTCCCTAGAGGTGCCAATCCTTAATGGGGTGCGGGGGACAAAGCAGGTGGAGCTCCACTTTAACTATAGCTGAAAAAGCGGCCAGCCTGAAGTGGTCGATCAAGATCTAATTTTCGGACTAAAGTTCCACTTTAAAGCTGAATTCTGAGGAAAACCAAAATCCTCCCTTGCATTGGGAGGATATAAAAAAAAAACAGTGGTGATTAAAAACCACCAAAAGAAAGCTCTAAATGCCGGTTCCCACCACATGCAGTCCAGGGTGTTTTTCTCTGCATTAAAAATGTGAAACTTTTTTAAAAACTTTGGAAAAAAAACAAGAAAAGAAAACACACACTGGAAGGCATTGAAAATGCATCAAAAATGCTTCTAAAATGCACTAAACGTATAAAAAATGGGCATACAGGAATGCATACAGAGCAAATCCGGACTGCGTTTCTGTGGAGTGAAAAAAATATATAAAATGAATTTGGGTCGAGTGTTGCATGATGGAGTAATTGTCAGTAAAACTATCACAGCACTGAAAACTGACCTGTTACAGGAAGGCAGTATACTATTGTGGTAGCAGTTTTGGCAAACCAGAGAACTTTGGACACGGACTTGAGGAAAACAAATGATTTACTAAAAACAGCGCTGTTTTGACCCAACAGACGGCTTGTGCTCTCATCTGCTAAGTGAGTTATAGAAAACTTCTTACAAGCATATATACCAATGATTACGTCACAAGGCATACATTTCTTCTTGCTTTCACTTTCTATTACTTTTAAAAGGCTTCCTAAATTCTGCAGAATAACCTTGGACAGCAGCTGCAGATAACAATGTCAGCTACGAACCGGTACAACATAATACTCACAGGAAATAAGGGAGGGGGGAAAGTGAGCTAAAAACCTTGTTTTTACAAACACAGGCTGCTAGAAGTGTTAGAGTTGAAAGGGGAACGCTGCCATATCTGTGTGCTACCACACTATTTCGGCCTTGAATTGGTTAATACAGAACTCTGGGATAGTGAAAAATGACCAGACTTGTCTAGAAGTAGAGGAAGAAAGCAAGAATACTTAGGCTCCATGTACACGGGACACTTCTGAACGATGGAAACTGACTGCTGGAAAACGTAGGTTAAAAAAACGACTTTAGCCGCGTTTGCATAACTCGTTTATGTGCATTTGCGTTTAGAAGCATTTTTTAAAGATAATCACTGGAGAACCTCCCAAATGCCCAGAATGCACTGAAAAGTGGTAAATTATTAACTATTTCAGACTGTTTCAGAGAAATACAGAGAGTAGAAGCAGAGACAGCAGTATGTGTTGAGATTATTTAGGTGTGAGTTGCTCATTAACATTTCTTTTGTTTCCAAGGGTGGGGAAGGTGTCTGGTAGAGGGAGTCATTAAGGTCACCTGGCAGGGGGTCTACATGAAGAATTTGAGGTGTGAATGGTCATTAACATATCTTTTGTTTCCAAGGGTGGGAGAGGTCTGAGTTGTGAATTGGTTATTGCATTGTGTGACAAGCTTGGTAGGAACATCCTGTGTTCAGTGTTTTGTCCATCTGAGTACCTTGAAAACGCTTTGCATGCATTGCTGGACAGCATCGGGAACTGGAAGAGTTAAAAAAAAAGTTTTAGACACAAACGCTTCTAAACGCAATTTGCCGTGTTTAGCCACATTTACACGTGTTTTTTGTTTGAAACACTGATAAAAATCCACTGTTGAATGCAAGTTTTCTGCGTTCAAAAAAAGACTGTATACTCAAATGCCGCTAAACGAAGATGTGTACATGGACACATAGGAACACATTAGGGTGAGTTCAGGGGCTGCTGAAAAAAATGCTGAACAGCTCCTAAACGTGAGTTTATCAGCTGCAGTGTACATGAGCCCTTACCTTCTCCCTCTCACACCCTAGCAGCCAGTGCTGTCTGTCACTCCCAGGTTGTGGCCTGGTCCTGCATTCTTCAAAGTAATGTCAAAAAGCATCATCCTTCTAAATTCTCGTTTTCATTTTTAATATCCCTTTTCTGTACCTTAAAGCGCACCTGAAGACATTTTACAATAAACTGCGAGCAAGCAGGTTAGTATTATTATTGCAGAAGAGACACCTACCTGTCTGCTCACAGTCCTCTATGGCATGTAAACTGAGCTGTTCATGCGCAGCTCAGCCTATATCGCTGGCCCGACCCCTGTGTGCTGGGATGACCGACTTGTGTGCATGCCCAGAAGTTACATCATCCCACACTAGCCAATGGAGATGCCTGAAGACCGGCATCAGGGAGAAGATGCTGCTGCTGGGACCATTAGAGAGGAGGTAAGTAGAGTGCCTTTAGTTCCGCTTTAATGCTTATTTAAAAAACGTGCGCTGAAAGTTTTGATTGACTCAGCTCTTAGATTGCCTGATTTTTTATAAGACGTGTTTTAGAGTTAATTTACACCCATCTATCAGTTTAGTCAATTATAATATAGCTGCAAGTTATTTTTATTAAATGCCAACCACGTCTAGCTTGTATCGCAACACTGAGACTAAAGCAATTATTAAACGTATAACTCACTCAGAATCAATCAGGATGAAATAGGTAATTCACCCTCCTAGGTAACAATACTCTATAGGCAGTCAGTTTTTCTTTCAACGTTTGTTAAGTATGGTTTAACTGAAAGGCAAAAAGTGTCATAGTGGGCTTTATTACTAAGGCTAAAAGCAATGTGCAATGCTGTGTATCCCTTGTTACAAGGCAGCAGTCATTGTTCGTCATTGTTCTCATATATATGTTACAAGCAGCATGTTGATTTTAGTAGATATACATCTCAGCAGCACGGATATCATGGGTTCAGTTACCACCAGGTGCACAAACTGCATGGAGTATGTATGTTCTGCCCATGTTTGTATAGGTTTACTTCAGTTTCAAACAACAAAACAGAAAAATTCCCAGCTCTAACTTGCCAGCCAGCCTGCAAACAAACCGAATTTACCTGTCTAACAGTATGCGTTAAAAACAGGAGTTTAGTTAGCACACATTTGCAAATACATGCGTAAGCTACAGAGCCTCGTCATGGCACCCCGATATTCTGTAGTTTCTAACTCTACAAATTTAAGAGCCCCCATAGCAGAGGCACATGTATTTAATGGATAGACCAAGGGCAGATGGACCTAAAGGAGCCCACCCCTCCTTAAAAGGTACAGAAGCGCACTGGACACCCAGCATGTAGCACAATGGCAGCCAAGGTGTCCAGTGTGCGCTCTCACCAACAATTCAACAGTACAGAAAACGGTCACTGCCCCAGTCTATAACTGGCCTTCTGAAAGGAGCACATGGAAGGGTGACGCATGTCAAACAACAAAACAGAAAAATTCCCAGCTCTAACTTGCCAGCTAGCCTGCAAACAAACCGAATTTACCTGTCTAACAGTATGCGTTAAGAAAACAGGAGTTTAGTTAGCACACATTTGCAAATACATGCGTAAGCTACAGAGCCTCGTCATGGCACCCCGATATTCTGTAGTTCCTAACTCTACAAATTTAAGAGCCCCCATAGTAGAGGCACATGTATCTAATGGATAGACCAAGGGCAGATGGACCTAAGGGAGCCCACCCCTTCTTAAAGGTACAGAAGCGCACTGGACACCCAGCATGTAGCACAATGGCAGCCAAGGTGTCCAGTGTGCGCTCTCACCAACAAATCAACAGTACAAAAAACAATAGCAGCTAAGGTGTCCAAATTTAAGAGCCCCCATAGTAGAGGCACATGTATTTAATGGATAGACCAACGGCAGATGGACCTAAGGGAGCCCACCCCTTCTTAAAGGTACAGAAGCGCACTGGACACCCAGCATGTAGCACAATGGCAGCCAAGGTGTCCAGTGTGCGCTCTCACCAACAAATCAACAGTACAAAAAACAATAGCAGCTAAGGTGTCCAAATTTAAGAGCCCCCATAGTAGAGGCACATGTATTTAATGGATAGACCAAGGGCAGATGGACCTAAGGGAGCCCACCCCTCCTTAAAAGGTACAGAAGCGCACTGGACACCTAGCATGTAGCACAATGGCAGCCAAGGTGTCCAGTGTGCGCTCTCACCAACAATTCAGCAGTACAAAAAACAATGGCAGCTAGGGTGTCCAAATTTAAGAGCCCCCATAGTAGAGGCACATGTATTTAATGGGTAGACCAAGTGCAGATGGACCTAAGGGAGCCCACCCCTCCTTAAAAGGTACAGAAGCGCACTGGACACCCAGCATGTAGCACAATGGCAGCCAAGGTGTCCAGTGTGCGCTCTCACCAACAATTCAGCAGTACAAAAAACGGTCACTGCCCCAGTCTATAACTGGCCTTCACAGCAAGGAGCACATGGAAGGGTGACGCATGTCAAACAACAAAACAGAAAAATTCCCAGCTCTGACTTGCCAGCATCATGCAAACTAACCGAATTTACCTGTCTAACAGTATGCATTAAAAACAGGAGTTTAGTTAGCACACATTTGCAAATACATACGTAAGCTACAGAGCCTCGTCATGGCACTCCAATATTCTGTAGTTCCTAACTCTACAAATTTAAGAGCCCCCATAGTAGAGGCACATTTGTTTAATGGATAGACCAAGGGCAGATGGACATGAGGGAGCCCACCCCTTCTTAAAGGTACAGGAGCGCATTGGACACCCAGCATGTAGCACAATGGCAGTTAGGGTGTCCAAATTTAAGAGCCCCCATAGTAGAGGCACATATATTTAATGGAATTTGCAAATGTGTGCTAACTGAACTCCTGCTACATGCTGGGTGTCCAGTGCGCATCTGTACCTTTAAGGAGGGGTGGGCTCCCTCAGGTCCATCTGCCCTTGGTCTATCCATTAGATACATGTGCCTCTACTATGGGGGCTCTTAAATTTGTAGAGTTAGGAACTACAGAATATTGGATTGCCATGACGAGGCTCTGTAGCTTACGCATGTATTTGCAAATGTGTGCTAACTAAACTCCTGTTTTTAACGCATACTGTTAGACAGGTAAATTTGGTTTGTTTGCAGGCTGGCTGGCAAGTTAGAGCTGGGAATTTTTATGTCTTGTTGTTTGACACGCGTCACCCTTCCATGTGCTTCTTGCTGTGAAGGCCAGTTATAGACTGGGGCAGTGACCGTTTTTTGTACGTTTTTGTTACTTCAGTTTCAGCCTAGACTCCAAAACCATACTGACCAATAAAACCATATATGTGAGTGTCTGAATGACTGGGGTAAGTTAATTAGACTGTAAGTACTGGGTTGACCCCTGCAGTGATACTGTTTCAAACCCCCCCCCCGGTTTTGACAGCCTCAGTGCAACTGACCCTTTAAGGATGGCCATACATGGGACCAGCTGAACGTCAATCCATGTATGGACAGGATGGTTTTACAAGATTCGATTTACAAATTAACTTGTGTACAACCAGCCTCTCAGGTTTTTCGTGAATGATCCGTGCCACTTGCTTTAGTTGGCAGCAGTCGTATTGTATTGTATTCAAGTCACCCCATGGTCAGAACACAATAGAACAGCAGAAGGATTCCACCTCAAATGTGTAGAAGGGGGAATCAGATGATTTTTTTTTTCCGTTCAGCCAGCCTAAGGCTCCTTTCTGGAAAAGTTTGAAGACCCCTGCTTTAGAGGGTCATCGCTTCATACCATTAGGCAGATCAGGCACATGCCTACTGGCTGCAGAGGCAAAGAGGTGGCTTTTCTCTGTTTAGTGATTGACCCACATTTTTTATCTATTATTATTACTGATAGAAATCCCATATGAGGTTATTTACACCGTATACTCACAATATTCTAAGATGGCCTATGCATTATGCACCACGAGCTGAAAGAAAGAAAATTGCTCGATTCCCCCATCAACACAGTCAGTGTTGATGGCGAAATCCCTCCTGCAGCGCTATTGTGTTCTACCAGTGGGAGGATGGGGAGCTTTCCCCAGTGGCAGAATACAATGAACACTGCTGGTGGCTATAGGGGGAATCAAAAACAAAACAGGCAGGCTGGTTGTGCTGAAGTTGATCGATGGAGCCTCTCCAGTACAACCAGCCTGCCCACAGATGGATTGAAATTCAGCCAGTTTAGCAGGAATTTTAGTCTGTTTATGGCTGGCTTAAAGTGTTCCTAAACCCACAACAGTAAAATCAGTCTGTATATGCAGTAAAGCATGCTTGTTATACTCACTGTGGAACCTAAGGGGTTAATCCTCTGCATTGTGTAAAAAGGCTGTTTGATCCTGACTTCTCTGATCCTCCCCTTTTTTCACAGTCCACAATCCAACTGCTGTGACACATGCCTGATGAAGGGGTCCTGCGAGACTCCGAAACGTTGCCTTGCTGTAACTATGTGATCGCTTATTAAAGCTTTTGGACCCACATCAAAGATCCTTGGTGTGCTGGTGACATTCTTTCCCATTTACCACCCCCAAATCGCAAGTATAAGAGAGGTCTAAGGGGGGGTCAATGAATACAGAGCTACAATAAATGTGTTTTTATATTCAAGTTGAGCTTTAAAGTCTCAAAATATGCAATAATTATTTACTGAAAATATATTATACCCTCATTTGTTAGACTACAGGTTTACCGAATGAATAAATTAAGAATCATTTAAATATATTTTCAAACATTATTTTTAGTTGACCTAAAATTTGGGTCATATTGGGAAACAGAGCTTAGCGAAGACATTGAATATTCTTTGCATTTAATAGTACATGTGGTTAATTGTCTTCTAGATGCAGCTAGAAGGTTTTTGATGAATAACCTTAGTGTTTTCTCTTTAAGTAATATATTATTTCAGTAAAAATTCCTGATCTGACTGTTCGCATTAAACTGGCATGATAAAAGGACATTCATTGCAGGCCATTAATTGCATTACACTCTAATGTATAATCTGAATGAGCAAAATGTGATAATTTGTAGGTTAAAATGTGTTAAGTAGTTGAAATGCAGCCTATTTAACTTAATTAAACAGTGTAGTGAAAATGTCGCTTTGGTGAATGGGCAAAAGTCACCTTTTAGGACTGAGCTTTTGTTATTAGAATTTGAAGGGGAACCGCAGGTCAGTATTACAGTCAGCTGGCAAGGTAAAGTCTTCAGT
Source organism: Staurois parvus (assembly GCF_062004578.1). Lineage (NCBI taxonomy): Eukaryota > Metazoa > Chordata > Amphibia > Anura > Ranidae > Staurois > Staurois parvus. Next base: position 1,652,198 of record NW_028317934.1, read on the forward strand.
GACTGGCATGATCTATGATTGTCATTTCTACATCAAATGTATTCAGAAGACACTGCAGATGTTTAAGTGGAAAGGTCAGGAGCCCATATCAACAGTCAAATTGAACTTACTGTGGTCTGGTTGTGCATCAGCTTTGCTCTTTTCGTTGCCTTATTGAATAAATCCATTAAAGGAGAAGTAGAACCAAAGCTCTTTTGGCCCTACTTCTGGGTATCACAGGATTGCATTTTGTTCTGCACTCCTGTCACCTAAAGTCCGCTGTCGGCTGACGTCACTCAGCTGGTCACTCAACTGGTCCAGACTCTGAAGAGATCCCGACTTTAATGTCAGGATCCACCCATCTGGACTGGCAGCTAGCTCAGCCTCTCGGCCAGCCACTCCTGCCCCCTCCACATCCCAGAGCTCCAATGAGCCCCATATCGAGGGAGATTATCAGTGGTCTTGTATGTCTTCCATTTTCTAATTATTGCTCCCACAGTTGATTTGTTCACACCAAGCTGCTTGCCTATTGCAGATTCAGTCTTCCCAGCCTGGTGCAGGTCTACAATTTTGTTTCTGGTGTCCTTCGACAGCTCTTTGGTCTTCACCATAGTGGAGTTTGGAGTGTGACTGTTTGAGGTTGTGGACAGGTGTCTTTTATACTGATAACAAGTTCAAACAGGTGCCATTGATACAGGTAATGAGTGCAGGACAGAGCAGCCTCTCAAAGAAGAAGGTACAGGTCTGTGAGAGCCAGAAATCTTGCTTGTTTGTAGGTGACCAAATACTTATTTTCCACCATAATTTGCAAATAAATTCTTTCCAAATCAGCCAATGTGATTGTCTTTTTTTTTTTTCTCATTTTGTCTCTCATAGTTGAGGTCTACCTATGATGCCAATTACAGGCCTCTCTCATCTTTTTAAGTGGGAGAACTTGCACAATTGGTGGCTGACTAAATACTTTTTTGCCCCACTGTATATAGAGTGAAAAAAACGGAAAAGTGTATACAAACTGTATTTCACATGTGAGCAAATAAAAAATGGTAGATGATAAATAAAAGAAATGAGAATGTGTCAACAAACACGTGATATAAATATATACATGTAGTCTTGAGTGCAATGAAAATACAAGCACCCAACTAAAAACTGGTGAAATACAAGCAAACAAAAGTGCTGCGCTGCTCCTATTTATAGTGTGAACAAATCCAAAGAGTGTAGGAAAATGCACTAGTGAACGAACGCACAAAGAAAAAAAAATGTCAACATAAACGTGATCATAAATGCAGTATAACCATCAAATAACATATAAATACAAAATCCCCAATGTGATGAATAATGAAGTGAGTGTATCAAAAAAAGAAGAAGTATACAAAAGACACAATATTAAACATACAAACAAAATGACACAATGTGCTACAACAAAATGTGAACTAGCACAATGGTGTAAAGTCCAAAATAACTTCGTAAACTTGATTGGTAACAGCCTTAGATGATCACCCTAGCATGTAAATCTGCCAGCGGCTACCATGCCTGCTCACCTCGACGTTGTGACCCCTAGGGGCCAACACACATCAGAATAGCACTCAGCGAAGTCGTCAAAGCCGCATCTGGACCCTTGGCAGTAATCCAGGAACCGTTCTTATGGTGGTGGTATTCCCCTCCGGTTTTGAGAAGCTGAAAGGAGGATGCACCGGACTTGGTTTTTTCTTTTGCTGTTGGTTGTGATCTCTTCTGAATAGGTAAGTTAATTGCTTGAGAAGCCCGCCTTGGTGCACTGCAGGTACCATTTGTACAGGAGTTGTTACACATTTTTGCGGGTGTCCGAGGCTTGAGCGTTTTTTTAAAAAGATTTTTAGCCAATGGAAAGCTGGAAAGTTGAGCATTTTGGAGCCTCAAGCTTCAAACTCCAAAAACGTTCAGGTATGAAAAGGACCCCATGGTTGTTTTTCTGACCACTTGCTGGCCAAAAGCTGAAAAACCAAGCAACCTCCAATTTAGGTGTTCTCATGAATTCATATACATTACATGACCAACACTGCAAACATCTATATTTTAATAAAAAAAAGAAGTTTGGGATTAAAAAAAGTACTAATATAATAATGGATCTGTCCCACGCCGCCATTACGCCAATAATTGAGCGATGAAAGACCACTGACGTCTCAGTTCTTGCTCTTCTGTAAGCAGAAAACTGATGACTGTCAGTCACCAGCTCTCTATTCTGCCCCTCTAGCGCTCACTGGAGCTCTGGGATGTGGAGGGGGCAGGAGTGGCTGGCTGAGAGGCTGAGCTAGCTGCCAGTCCAGATGGGTGGATGCTGACATTAAAGTCGGGATCTCTCCAGAGTCTGGACCAGTTGAGTGACCTCAGCCAACAGCGGACTTTAGGTGACAGGAGTGCAGAACAAAATGCACTCCTGTGATACCCAGCAGAAGTAGGGCCAAAAGAGCTTTGGTCCTACTTCTCCTTTAATGGGTTCATTCAATAAGGCAATGAAAAGAGCAAAGGTGTTGCACAACCAGACCACAGTAAGCTCAATTTGACTGTTGATATGGGCTCCTGACCTTTCCACTTAAACATCTGCAGTGTCTTCTGAATATATTTAATGTAGAAATGACAATCACAGATCATGCCAGTTAACCACTTCCCGACCGGCCGTTGCATATAAACGGCCAGACGGTGGCAGTGCAGGGTTGGGTGGCCGTTTCTAAACGGCCTCCCCGCACCCTGCTTGTGCGCGCTCCCTGGGAGCACGCAGCACCGCGATCCGGTGCCCGCTGTGTCCTCCGGACACAGTGAAACACCGATCGTCAGACGGGACCTCTGTGCGAGGTCCCGATCATGTGATCACTGATTGGCCAATCAGTGATCACATGCAAAGTAGTAAGCAAGATGTCACTTGTGACATCATTGCTTACTACGTGTGAAATCTGTGAATGATCACAGAGGTCACATGGTACAAGGCTATTCACAACAGCCTTGTACCATGTGACAAGCTGTGACCAATCACAGCTCACTCAGTACTTCTCAATGAGTGCAAGAATGCAGACAGAGAGAAAGAGAAATGATTGCTTTTACATCCTATATGGGTGTAAAAGCAATCAGTGTAAAAAAAAAATAAAAAATCTTCATCACCCCTCACAAGTAGTACAGTGTCACCATGGTGACACTGTACTGCTAGGATGACAGTATGTAAAAAAATAAAATAAATAAAAAATAATATAAAAAAATAAAATAAAAATGTAAAAAAAATGTTTAAAAATTATAATTTTTGGTTATAAACTAATTTGTATTTTTTTTTTTTTACTAAAGACATAACAAAATCAATTTTGGCCAAGATTTATAATGAAATATTATTTATTTGCAAAATTTTATAAAAAAAAACACTTTTTTTCAAATTTTTTTAACTTTTTCATTTATATAGCAAAAAAAATTAAAATCCCAGCAGCGAATAAATACCACCACAATAAAGCTTTATCTGTCTCGAAAAAATGGTAAAAAATTCATTTGGGTACAGTGTTGCATGACCGCGCAATTGTCATTCAAAGTGTGATAGCGCTGAAAGCTGAATATTGCCCTGGTCAGGAAGGGGGTAAAAGTGTCCGGTCTGGAAGTGGCTAATGAGCCGTTCTATTAAGTGAAAAAGAGCTATGCATTTGTAGCTATAGATATATGCAGAGACCTAGTAATTAATTTAAAGAAAAATGTCAGATTCTGTATAACGGAGAGAGAATAAAATGTGGTTAATGGTGGGGCTTGAAAGTGGATATACTAGATACTAAAAAAAAATCTCACAGCCAAAGATTGTAGTATGTTTGCTATACTTAAAATGTTGGCAACAATTAGTGCAAATGCCACTAGGGCCATTCAGTAGAAGTTCTGTTGTACACAACCTGGATGGCAAGGTCTGACAATGTCCCTGCTTTAACAGTCATTTAAACATATAAAATAGGCATATTGTGCAAGGGGCTAAGTAACATTGGGTAACATGGCAGTCGTTTTCTAATACTGAACTTCAGACTAAACTCCTTCTCTCACCCTCACTCTACACAGACATTCTGCAACCCCTAGAATGATCATTTGATTACATGGCATGCCCTATTCCCAAACTGGTGACTTTCATGACCCCTTCCTAAAACTGACCTACCTGGTCAGCTCTTGGAATGGGGACACCACACTAAGAACATGAGTCCATGAGACAATATCTCAGGTAGACAGATAGATTAGTGTATACAATTATTGTAATGTATTGTTTAAAAAAAAAAAAAAAGAATTTAAGTGAAACAATCTAAATAGCTATGTAGATAAGAATCACCATCCTCATTGTGCAATATATAAAAAAAATTTATAAATAGATATTAGCAGCCAGACAGCAATTATGACCTGACATCTAGCTGCTAATTGACTTTGTTACCATTTCATTGCCTCTAATAAAGGGTATGAAGTTGTTATGAAGAGATAAGGTGTCAGGATATAGGTGAGATGTTGTGGCCATACACAGGACTGCTAATCTTAAGTAAATGTACAGCAGAAAAACCCAATGGCTTCCATGAGTATTGGATGTACAATTCAAGCACCATCTTTATTCACAACAAGGTCATTTTTTGGCTTAAAAAAAAAAAAAAAAAAAAAGTTGGATTGTGTGAATGGCAATTACTGCCTAAGGGTTCATGTACACTGCAGTTGATAAACTCACGTTCAGGAGCTTTTCTGCGTTTTTTTCAGCAGCCCCTGAACTCTCCCTAATGTTTTCCTATGTGTCCATGTACACTATGTTGTTTACAGTCAGTTGAGTTTACAGTCGTTTTTTTGAACAAACTTGCGTTCAGGGGTAGATTTTATCAGCGTTTCAAATGCCAAACACTTGTAAATGTGTGTAAACGCGGCTAACCTAGTTTATAAGCGTTTACGTTTAGAAGCGGTTTTTAACTGTTCCAAATGCTGTCCAGAGCCTCTTTTCATCATCAGACATGCATGCAAAGTGTTTCCATGTATTAAAATGGACCCGGTACACCAGCGCAGTCAGTTCCAGGTTTTGCATGAAGGGAAAAATGGTAGAACGTGCCGCATTATGCTCATGATGGGATCTATAGTGAATACAACCAGAAAAGACAGGTCATCTCAACACATACTGCTCTCTCTGCTTCTGCTCTCTCTATTCCACTTAAAATGTCTGAAATAGTTAAATTTTTACTGTTTTTCAGTGCATTCTGGGCATTTGGGAAGGCTATCTTAAAAAAACGCTTCTAAACGCAAACGCTCATAAATGCAGTATACAAACATGGTTAAACAGACGTTTTTTAATCTACGTTTTCCATCGTTCAGAAGTATTTTCCAAATGTCCCGTGTACATGGAGCCTAACAGTTGTTTACTCTCCTACTCAGAGCACTATATATATGAAGAAAAAGTGAAACGGGTTATTTATAGATACCAAAATGATTATATTATTACCAAAATGAAGTAGAGCTTGGTTTAAAAGACCTGGGCTATGTTGGAAGTCACAAGGTCTGATGTAGGTTGGACCTGACATGATATATATTTGTTAATCATTCATTAAAGTACTCAGGGTCAGAAAGTATTCTGAGACATATAAGTTATTTCTGCTGCCTACAGGGGAATTGAAAACAGGTAAACTAAAAAGCTGTTAGTTATCTGGGTTTAACCCCTCCCAGTCCCATCATGCTTCTTTTGCTCGTGTCTTCAGAGAAAAGTAATCCCATTCCACTTAACATTTTTTCTTTTTTCTCAGAATTTTTTTTTCTTTCAGCAAGATTCTTCATTTGAACTGGATGAGAGTTGCACTCTATTTATTGCTTTATTCCATGAAAAATGAGATGGTTGCATACATATGATATACGTACATACTCTCATTTTTAATAGAATAAAGCAATAGGTGGATTTTTTATGGAGTGCAGCTCTCATCCAGTGCATATTTCCAATGTTGGAGCAGAGATGGCTCAAAGGAATCAGTCTCTAAAAGCCTGTAAATGACAAGTGAAGGAAGTTTGGAGAGGTGCTACACATTGTGGGTATATCTTGACTGTGAGCAGCACAGTGGCTAAATGGTTATCACTTCCATCTGGCAGCACTAGGGTTGTTGGTTCAAATCCCAGCCACAGCACAACCTGAATGGAGTTTGCATGTTCTCCCTGTGCCTGCGTGGGTTTCCTCCAGGTGCTCCGGCTTCCTACCACACTCCAGAGACATGCTGGTAGGTTAATTAGTTCCTGTCTAAATTGGCCGTCATATGTGTATGTATGACTGTGAGTTAGGGACCTTAGATTGTACACCTCTTAAGGGTTAGGGACTGATGTGAATGTACAATATATACAGTTGCAAGAAAAAGTATGTGAACCCTTTGGGATTACGTGGAGTTTTGCATGAATTGGGCATAAAATGTGCTCTCAACGTCATCTAAGTCACAACAATAGAAGAACACAGTCTGCTGAACATAACACTACACAAACATTAGATGTTGCCATGGTTTAATTGCACATAACATATAAACATTCACAGTGCAGGGAGGAAAAAGTATGTGAACCTTTGGACTTAATAACTGGATGACCCTCCTTTGGCAGCAATAACCTCAACCAAACATTTCCTGTAGTTGCAGATCAGACCTGCACAACGATCTGGAGTAATTTTGGACCATTCCTCTTCACAAAACTGTTTCAGTGTAGCAATATTCTTGGGATGCCTGGTGTGAATCGCTCTCTTAAGGTCATGCCACAGCATTTCAATCGGGTTGAGGTCAGGACTCTGACTGGGCCACTCCAGAAGGCATATTCTGTGCTGTTGCAGCCATTGTTTTGTTGAATTACTTGTATGCTTTGGGTCATTGTCCTGTTGCATCACCCATCCTCTGCGGAGCTTCAGTTGGCAGACAGATGGTCGTACGTTTTCCTGCAAAATGTCTTGATAAACTCTGTAATTCATTTTCCCATCAATGACAACAATCCGTCCAGGCCCTGAGGCAGCAAAGCAGCCCCAAACCATGATGCTCCCTCCACCATGTTTTACAGTGGGGATGAGGTTTTGATGTTGGTGTGCTGTGCCTTTTTTTCTCCACACATAGTGTTGTGTGTTCTTCCCAAACAACTCAATCTTGGTTTCATCTGTCCACAGTATATTTTGCCAGTAGTGCTGTGGAACATCCAGGTGCTCTTTTGCAAACTTCAAACGTGCTGCAATATTCTTTTTGGACAGCAATGGTTTCCTCCGTGGTGTCCTCCCATGTACTCCATTCTTGTTTAATGTTTTCCTTATTGTAGACGTGTCAACAAAAATGTTAGCATGTGCCAGAGATTTCTGTAGGTCTTTAGCTGACACTCTGGGATTCTTCTTTACCTCAAGCAGCATTCTGCGCTGTGCTCTTGCAGTCATTTTTACAGGACGACTACGCCTAGGGAGAGTAGCAACAGTGCTAAACTTTCTCCATTTGTAGACAGTCTGTCTTACCGTGGACACATGAACGTCAAGGCTTTTGGAGATACTTTTGTAACCCTTTCCAGCTTCATGCAAGTCAACAATTCTTGATCGTAGGTCTTCTGAGAGCTCTTTTCTGCGAGGCATGGTTCACATCAGACAGTGCTTCTTGAAACCAGTAAACCCAAAACAGGTGTGTGTTTTTTAAGGGCAGGACAGCTGTCAGCAACACATCCAATATCATCACACTGATTGGAGTCAAGGTTGGCTCACTCCTGGCTCCAATCAGCTCTGGGAGAAGTCATTAAGGTAGGGCCTCACATACTTTTTCCTCCCTGCACTGTGAATGTTTACATGTTATGTGCAAGTAAACCATGGCCAGATCTAATGTCTGTGTAGTATTATGTTCAGCAGACTGTGTTCTTCTATTGTTGTGACTTAGATGACGTTCAGAGCACATTTTATGCCCAATTCATGCAAAACTCCACGTAATCCCAAGGGGTTCACATACTTTTTCTTGCAACTGTATGTAAATTGACAGCATTATAGAAGTACCTGAAATAAGTAACTGTGAAGAGTCTTCATTTGCTGCAGAGCCTTTTTGCAGCTTTCCTGATTGGCTGATCCTCAGAGATGGTATCAGGACTGTGCCATAACGACAATGTGGGGCTTGCCTTTACTTTTATTGCTTTAAAGATCAAGGGCTGTGATACACCCACTGCCTCTGAAGACTACCATTGGAGTATGCCCAACTGAGGGGCAAAGGCAGTTTAAAAGGTGACATGTTCACACCTGTATTAGCATTCTGCAGTACCTTGTCCTTGTATTTGCTTGCTTCGCAGTCTCCTGTTACATTCTTCTACGGGGATAGGAGGTTTTGTGCTGTGACACATTAGGGTTGATTCTCTAAGGACAAATAGTCTGTGCACTTTGCAAGTCCAGTTGCACCAGAGCTTAGTAAATGAGGTAAAGCTTCACCTTGCAAAGAATACCCAATCACATGCAAGGAAAATAAAAAAAACAGCATTTTTGCTTGCACGTGATTGGATGATGGGCATCAGCAGAGCTTCCCCTCCTTTACCAATTTCTGGAGCAACTGCACTTGCAAAGTGCACAGTCTATTTTGTCTGCAACATTTTCTTTGGAAGTGTTGCACACGTCTTGGTGTGTGTTACTCTTTCACCTGCTACATTCCCCCTATGGGGTTATCAGTGTTTCTGTGCAACAACATATTGTATATGTCACGAGCAAGTCATGAGCAAGAGAACAGCGCTGAAAACCGTTTAAAATGTGTTGCATGTGTTTTGATGTTAGTTTCTGCACCACACTGGCCTGTGTGCACAAGCACCCTGGTTCCTAGTGATGCACCACTTCATTTTGTCATGAGTTCCCACTTTTTCTGCATTTCCTGCATTCAGCGCTCCCTTTTCAAGCTCAAAAAGGCTTGAAAAAGGAGTGCACATGTCCGCATCAGACCTCGCGCATGCTCAGAAACACATTGCAACTCAGGTGACATCACCACGACACACACTTGTGTTCCACGGTGCATTCCATCATCGGCTCCCTGGGATAGAGGTGCCCGCCAGCTTCCCTGTTCCACACTGCCAAACATTTGCCATACTGCAGTGCTCATCTGGACACCCAGACACTTTGACAATCCTGTCGCCTGCCTATGAGATGAGCCTGTACCTTTTTTTAAAAAATATGATTGGCCTAACCTCTGTTTTACCACTATTAAACTGTCTACAAGTCTACAATTAGAGACACTGTGTCTTTCTCTTTTTCTCTACATGGTTTCTACTTAAACCTATTCACAGTTACCAGACCTAAAGGAGACATTCACCTAATTCTGAATCTAAAAGCACTCAATGTGTTTATTCAAATGAAAAAATTCCATGTGAAATGCACAAGGTCAGTCATTGCTTCTCTCCTTTCACAAGATTTTCTGGCCCTTGTGGACATTAAGGATGGTTGCTTACATGTCCTTATCTTTTCGGCGCATCAGTGCTAATCGCAGTTTGCTGTGGGCACACAAAACTATCATTTTATAGCCCCTCCCTTTGGTCTGTGCACTGCACCTTAAGTTTTCACCAAGGTGCTGGCCCTGTTGCTTGTTCTGTTTTGCTTACAGTTTGTTCCCATTGTGGGATATCTTGACATCCTCCCACTGAGAGAACAGTTGCCTCAGACCCTGTCAGTTAATGTAGAAAGGACTCTTTAGACTCAGGTTATGTTGGATCCTGAATCTTTCCGAACCTTCAGCAGTCAACCCTGGAACTGACTCACTTGGAGTATCTAGGTCTTGTCCTAGATACTGCTCCTGGCAAACTTCTGGCTCTCTGATCTTATGTTTGGACATTGTAGTCCATGAGCCATGCAACTCTTTACTTTTGCATGAGAGTTCTCAACCTGAAGGTGGCCTCCTTCAAGGCAAGCTAGTTTGCCCAGATGCACTCCAGACTGTTGCAACTTCACATTCTGGCTGTGTGGGACAAGAAGCTGTAGTCTCTGGATTCACCGAAGCGCCTGACACCCAGGACTTGGTTGTCTGCAGCCTGATGGCTCACAGGTCCAGCCATGGATTCAGGGAAATCTTTCCTTTCGCTAGTTTGAGGAAGCTTGTCTCTCAGTCAACATACTAGAGCAACGGGTCATTTGGTTATCCCTTTAAGACATCGCAACTGCAAGTCCATTTAAACCAGATTCAACTGGACAATGCCACAATAGTGGTATACATCAATTATAAGGCAGGAACCTGAAGGATTACAGCTCAATGAGAAGCCGACTCAATTCTGACTTGGACAAAACTTTACATTGTAGTTCTGTCCACCCTGCACATTCCAGGCATGTAAAAAAATAAAATCGGCAGACAAACTACCATCTGGATTCAGGAGAGTGATCTTCACCTGGAAATGTTTAAAACCTCTTTCACTGGTGGAAAATGCTGGACATGGATCTCCTGGCTTTTAGATTCAACAAAAAATTAGCAAGATTTTTCCCAGGTTCAAAATTCTCTGGCTACAGTTATGGATGCTCTGATGACTCTGTGGGATCAGTTCAACCTGATCTATGCCTTTCCTGCTTTGCAGCTCATGCTTCCTCCACAGGATTGAGTTGGTAGGCATACTGGTAATTCTCTTTGCACCAAATCGGCCAAGGCCAATGTGGTACTCAGACCTCATCAGACTCCTGGCAGACTCCCAGTGGCTCTTCCAGATTGTCCAGATCTTCTGTCCCAAGAGCCAGCTTACCACCCTGCTTTATGGTTGCTGGCTTTGATGGCTTTGCTGTTGAAGACAGAGTCCTAGAGGATAGAGACGTATCTGATTTTGTTATATCTATTCTCTGAAAAGCTAGAAAATCCACCTCTTGCAAGGTCTACCATAGCATTTGGAAAGTTTATTTTACATAGAGCGGGTCAAGGAAGTTTCATCCAAGGAAATACTCCATAGTATAGTATAGTATACATCTTGACCTTTCTCCAATCTGGTTTGGAGCAACAATTGGCCCTAAGTACGATCAAGGAACAAATCTGAACTCTATCAAGTCTTCTTTAAAAAATGCTCGGCCTTCACGCTTTAGTAAGGACCTTTGTCCTTACTAAGGTGTTTCAAGCACTTCTAGTTTATCTCTGCTACATCTTCTTTCGGACTGACTAGCTCCCTTTTTTGTTGTTCTTGACGGTCCAAGTAAGGGACACACTGCCTCTTGTTCCACCATTTCTAGGTGGAATCAGGCAGCTTTTGCTTAGCCTACAGGCTTAATGGTAAGGTTAAACTCAAATCAATAGATCCAAACAGGAATTTACCCTCTTTCAATAAATCAACTATTGATGTAACAACAAAAAAAATATTCCCCATATACTTTCTACAAAATCATAAATCCAGTGTCTCTGTGATTTAAATCCGATAATATAAAGTCCAGTGTCTCAATAAAGAAAAAATATAAAATTAAAAAATAAAAAAAAAATAAAATTAAAAAAATATATGAAAAAGTATATTTCTTGCAGTGTTGATTGTTGTGAAGAACCTCAAAGAAAAAGAAACTCACAATAGTGCATTACCATAATATCACAAAAAAAAAAAAAAAAAAAAAAAAAATAATAATTTATGAATATATATATATATATATGTATATATATAAAACACATGCACACACAAATGTGTATCAAACGATTGTGCAACCTTTAAGTGAAAAATTATTTATTTAACACTTGTGAGAACCTTCCAAAAGGGAAAGGTAATAAGACACTTGTGCTCATAAATAATAAAATCATGAAGTGATCTACTTAGTGAGATTCCTCCCCACACGTGACACTTCTAGTGAGTAAGGCCAATATACCCTTACCAACAGTAGATGAAACTCACGCCTTTTATATATATATATATAACTGGAAATCCTCCAAAGAAGCTTTATCCTCCTCTCCTCCTCCGCTTCCTGTTAGGATGATCTTACTATGCCTTCCACATACATAGGTTTATAAAATATGACGTACCTCCATGTATGTTTCAAGTTTTAATGAATCCACTTGAAAACATAAGTATAAAAGTAGTATAACCAATTTTGGACAAACCCCACTGAATGGGGATTACCAGGCAGTTCCCACAGTTCCCATGCAGTCCACTCTCAAGTGTCCAGTGATTCCTCAACAAAGATGGCCGCTGCGACACTTCCGGTTCCTGCTCCTTGCGTATAACGTCACTTCCTCTTGACGCGTTTCGTCACATCGCTCTCTCTTATGACTAAGTCCCGGATGTGACGAAACGCGTCAAGAGGAAGTGACGTTATACGCAAGGAGCAGGAACCGGAAGTGTCGCAGCGGCCATCTTTGTTGAGGAATCACTGGACACTTGAGAGTGGACTGCATGGGAACTGTGGGAACTGCCTGGTAATCCCCATTCAGTGGGGTTTGTCCAAAATTGGTTATACTACTTTTATACTTATGTTTTCAACTCCTTATACAAGTGGATTCATTAAAACTTGAAACATACATGGAGGTACGTCATATTTTATAAACCTATGTATGTGGAAGGCATAGTAAGATCATCCTAACAGGAAGCGGAGGAGGAGAGGAGGATAAAGCTTCTTTGGAGGATTTCCAGTTATATACAGTCATGGCCGAAATTGTTGGCACCCTTGATATTTCTCCAGGAAATCATGTATTTCTCACGAAACGTATTGCATTAACACATGTTTTGCTATACACATGTTTATTCCCTTTGTGTGTATTGGGACAAAACAAAAAAAGGGAGGAAAGAAAGCAAATTCGACATAATGTCACACAAACCTCCAAAAATGGGCTGGACAAAAGTATTGGCACCCTTTCACAACTGCGGATAAATAAGAATGTTACAAGCATGTGATGCTCCTGTAAACTCACCTGGGGCAAGTAACAGGTGTGGGCAATATAGAAATCACACCTGAAAGCAGATAAAAAGGAGAGACGTTCACTTAACCTTTGCATTGTGTGTCTGTCTGTGCCACACTAAGCATGGACAACAGAAAGAGGAGACGAGAACTGTCTGAGGACCTGAGAACCAAAATTGTGGCAAAATATCAACAATCTCAAGGTTACAAGTCCATCTCCAGAGAACTAGATTTGCCTTTGTCCACAGTGCGCAACATTATCAAGAAGTTTGCAACCCATGGCACTGTAGCTAATCTCCCTGGTCGTGGACGGATGAGGAAAATTGATGAAAGATTGCAACGCAGAATAGTCCGGATGGTGGATAAGCAGCCCCAAACATGTTCCAAAGACATTCAAGCTGTCCTGCAGGCTCAGGGAGCATCAGTGTCAGCGCGAACTATCCGTCGACATTTAAATGAAATGAAACGCTATGGCAGGAGACCCAGGAGGACCCCACTGCTGACACAGAGACATAAAAAAGCAAGACTACAGTTTGCCAAAATGTACTTGAGTAAGCCAAAAGCCTTCTGGGAAAACGTCTTGTGGACAGATGAGACCAAGATAGAGCTTTTCGGTAAAGCACATCATTCTACTGTTTACCGAAAACGGAATGAGGCCTACAAAGAACAAAACACAGTACCTACGGTAAAATATGGTGGAGGTTCAATGATGTTTTGGGGTTGTTTTGCTGCCTCTGGCACTGGGTGCCTTGACTGTGTGCAAGGCATCATGAAATCTGAGGATTACCAAAGGATTTTGGGTCGCACTGTAGGGCCCAGTGTCAGAAAGCTGGGTTTGCGTCCAAGATCCTGGGTCTTCCAGCAGGACAATGACCCCAAACATACGTCAAAAAGCACTCAGAAATGGATGGCAAAGAAGCGCTGGAGAGTTCTGAAGTGGCCAGCAATGAGCCCAGATCTAAATCCCATTGAACACCTGTGGAGAGATCTTAAAATTGCTGTTGGGAAAAGGTGTCCTTCCAATAAGAGAGACCTGGAGCTGTTTGCAAAGGAAGAGTGGTCCAAAATTCCGGGTGAGAGGTGTCAGAAGCTTATTGATGGTTATAGGAAGCGACTGATTTCAGTTATGTTTTCCAAAGGGTGTGCAACCAAATATTAAGTTAAGGGTGCCAATACTTTTGTCCAGCCCATTTTTGGGGTTTTGTGTGACATTATGTCATATTTGCTTTTCTGCCTCTGTTTTATATTTGTTCCAATACATACAAAGGGAATAAACGTGTATAGCAAAACATGTGTTAATGCAATACCTTTTTTGTGTGAAATACTTGATTTTCAGGAAAAATATCAAGGGTGCCAACAATTTCGGCCATGACTGTATATATATAAAAGGCGTGAGTTTCATCTACTGTTGGTAAGGGTATATTGGCCTTACTCACTAGAAGTGTCACGTGTGGGGAGGAATCTCACTAAGTAGATCACTTCATGATTTTATTATTTATGAGCACAAGTGTCTTATTACCTTTCCCTTTTGGAAGGTTCTCACAAGTGTTAAATATATAATTTTTCACTTAAAGGTTGCACAATTGTTTGATACACATTTGTGTGTGCATGTGTTTTATATATATACATATATATATATATATATTCATAAATTTTTTTTTTTTTTTTTTTTTTTTGTGATATTATGGTAATGCACTATTGTGAGTTTCTTTTTCTTTGAGGTTCTTCACAACAATCAACACTGCAAGAAATATACTTTTTCATATATTTTTTTTATTTTATTTTTTTTTATTTTTTAATTTTATATTTTTTCTTTATTGAGACACTGGACTTTATATTATCGGATTTAAATCACAGAGACACTGGATTTATGATTTTGTAGAAAGTATATGGGGAATATTTTTTTTGTTGTTACATCAATAGTTGATTTATTGAAAGAGGGTAAATTCCTGTTTGGATCTATTGATTTGAGTTTAAGCTTTCAGGGGGTTGAAAGTTTTTTCCAATTTGGAATTGGGGGAGGTGCAAGGGTGTTTTTGGTTTCACATTATACTTATATAATTTTCACATTATATTTATTAATGGTAAGGTTCCTCCTTTTCCTGCCAAGGCACACTCCACTAGATCAGTGAGCACCCTTTGAGCTTTTCAACATCAGGCTTCTGTTTCATGGCTACCACATGGTTGTCTGTTCACGCGTTCTCTACATTTTTCCAGGTGGACGTTCAGGTCTCATCTGATGTCACTTTTGAAGACTAGGTCCTTCAGGCACCTCTTTGAGCTGAAAGCAGCTCCCTGTTCTTTTGAACTAGCTGGTATTTGTGGGCTTGTTAGGGTTTTATTTGCTGTGTTGGCCATCCCTGTATTGGACTGCCTTTGGATGGCCTATATGTCCCTTTAATGAATGATTAAGAAAATAGGATTTTTGACTTACTGTAAAAATCCTTTTCTTGGAGTCCTTTAAGGGACACAGGTCCCAACCCTCTTTCTTTATTATCCACGTCTGCTGCTATTTTTCCAAAAGACTGTCTGGCTAACAGCTTTTATGTTTGCTAGTGTCCAATTCGCCTATAAGCAGCAGTATAACCCATATGTCTTAAAATTTCTTATGATCTTGTGTCCCTTAATGAACCCCCAAGGAAATTATTTTATATTAAACCAGGTTTAAACCTTAGATTGTACACCCCTCGAGGGTTAGGGACTGATGTGAATGTACAAAATGTATGTAAAGCGCTGCGTAAATTGACTGCGCTATATAAGCACCTGAAATAAATAAATAAAACCAAAAGCAAAAATTAAATTTATTGCAACTTGTGAATCATTAGAGGTGGTGGCTGCATTAGTTTTCCTTTTTAATGCTTTTTTTCCCCTCTGTTTTTACTTGGCGATCCATTAAGTAACACACCTCCTGTATTAGAGTGCCCCACTCTGGATGAAGGAACATAGGGGAACCTTTGTTAATCTGGGCGGAAGGAATGTTAGATCCACTAGCACAGCGGTTCTCAACCTGGGGGTTGCGACCCCTTTGGGGGTCGAACGACCATTTCCCAGGGGTCGCCTAAGACCATCGGAAAACACATATTTCCGATGGTCTTAGGAACCGAGACACCGCTCCTCTGACTCAGTCGATGTGTGGGCGGGATGACACGCTGCCCTGTCACCTGGCCACACCTCCGGGATCCCTCAACAACTCCACCTCCTCGCCGCTGATTGGCCACCGGAACTGTAGCTCAGGAGAGGCACACAGGCAGCCAATCACCGGCGAGGAGGTGGAGCTTGGAGAGGAGGAGCCGAGCGGCAGCGCGCATAGATCTAAGAAGATCGAGGGAACTGCCGGAGTAAGTGAAGAGGAGAGCGGCCAGAGAAGGAAGACAGCTGACAGGTAAGTGAGAGAGCGAGCCCAGGCTGGAGCAGGGGTCAGCAAGGTAAGTATCATTGGTGTCAGTGGGAGGAATAGTGCCCCATCATTTGTGTGACTAATACCAACAATGGGGCACTATTTCTCCCACTGACACCAATGATGGGGCACTATTTCCTCCCCCCCCCGCACTGACACCAATGATGGGGCACTATTCCTCCCCCCCACTGACACCAACAATGGGGCACTATTCCTCCCCCCCACTGACACCAACGATGGGGCACTATTCCTCCCCCCCACTGACACCAACGATGGGGCACTATTCCTCCCCCCACTGACACCAAGAATGGGGCACTATTCCTCCCCCCACCGACACCAACGATGGGGCACTATTCCCCCCCTGACCCCAAAGATGGGGCACTATTTCCCCCTCCACCACACTGACATCAATGATGGGGCACTATTCCTCCCACTGACACCAATGATGGGGCACTTTTTCCCCCACTGACACCAATGATGGGGCACTATTCCCCCCCACTGACACCAACGATGGGGCACTATTCCCCCCAATGACACCAACGATGGGGCACTATTCCCCCCACTGACACCAACGATGGGGCACTATTCCCCCCACTGACACCAACGATGGGGCACTATTCCCCCCAATGACACCAACGTTGGGGCTCTATTCCTCCCACTGACACCAACGATGGGGCACTATTCCCCCCACTGACACCAACGATGGGGCACTATTCCCCCCACTGACACCAACGGTGGGGCACTATTCCTCCCACTGACACCAACGATGGGGCACTATTCCTCCCACTGACACCAACGGTGGGGCACTATTCCTCCCACTGACACCAACGGTGGGGCACTATTCCTCCCACTGACACCAACGGTGGGGCACTATTCCTCCCACTGACACCAACGGTGGGGCACTATTCCTCCCACTGACACCAACGGTGGGGCACTATTCCTCCCACTGACACCAACGGTGGGGCACTATTCCTCCCACTGACACCAACGGTGGGGCACTATTCCTCCCACTGACACCAACGGTGGGGCACTATTCCTCCCACTGACACCAACGGTGGGGCACTATTCCTCCCACTGACACCAACGATGGGGCACTATTCCTCCCACTGACACCAACGATGGGGCACTATTCCCCCCACTGACACCAACGATGGGGCACTATTCCCCCACTGACACCAACGATGGGGCACTATTCCCCCACTGACACCAACGATGGGGCACTATTCCCCCCACTGACACCAACGATGGGGCACTATTCCTCCCACTGACACCAACGATGGGGCACTATTCCCCCCACTGACACCAACGATGGGGCACTATTCCCCCCACTGACACCAATGTTGGGGCACTATTCCCCCCACTGACACCAACGTTGGGGCTCTATTCCTCCCACTGACACCAACGATGGGGCACTATTCCCCCCACTGACACCAACGATGGGGCACTATTCCCCCCAATGACACCAACGTTGGGGCTCTATTCCCCCCAATGACACCAACGTTGGGGCTCTATTCCCCCCAATGACACCAACGTTGGGGCTCTATTCCTCCCACTGACACCAACGATGGGGCACTATTCCCCCCACTGACACCAACGATGGGGCACTATTCCCCCCAATGACACCAACGATGGGGCACTATTCCCCCCAATGACACCAACGATGGGGCACTATTCCTCCCAATGACACCAACGATGGGGCACTATTCCCCCCACTGACACCAACGATGGGGCACTATTCCCCCCACTGACACCAACGTTGGGGCACTATTCCCCCCACTGACACCAACGTTGGGGCTCTATTCCTCCCACTGACACCAACGATGGGGCACTATTCCCCCCACTGACACCAACGATGGGGCACTATTCCCCCCAATGACACCAACGTTGGGGCTCTATTCCCCCCAATGACACCAACGTTGGGGCTCTATTCCTCCCACTGACACCAACGATGGGGCACTATTCCCCCCACTGACACCAACGAAAGGGCACTATTCCCCCCACTGACACCAACGATGGGGCACTATTCCCCCCAATGACACCAACGATGGGGCACTATTCCCCCCAATGACACCAACGATGGGGCACTATTCCCCCCACTGACACCAACGATGGGGCACTATTCCCCCCACTGACACCAACGATGGGGCACTATTCCACCCACTGACACCAACGAGAGAGGGAAAATAGTGCCCCAACGATGGGGCACTATTCCTCCCACTGACACCAACGGTGGGGCACTATTCCTCCCACTGACACCAACGATGGGGCACTATTCCCCCTACTGACACCAACGATGGGGCACTATTCCCCCCACTGACACCAACGATGGGGCACTATTCCTCCCACTGACACCAACGGTGGGGCACTATTCCTCCCACTGACACCAACGGTGGGGCACTATTCCTCCCACTGACACCAACAATGGGGCACTATTCCTCCCACTGACACCAACGGTGGGGCACTATTCCTCCCACTGACACCAACGATGGGGCACTATTCCTCCCACTGACACCAACGATGGGGCACTATTCCTCCCACTGACACCAACGATGGGGCACTATTCCTCCCACTGACACCAACGATGGGGCACTATTCCCCCCACTGACACCAATGATGGGGCACTATTCCCCCACTGACACCAATGATGGGGCACTATTCCCCCACTGACACCAACGATGGGGCACTATTCCCCCCACTGACACCAACGATGGGGCACTATTCCTCCCACTGACACCAACGATGGGGCACTATTCCCCCCACTGACACCAATGTTGGGGCACTATTCCCCCCACTGACACCAACGTTGGGGCTCTATTCCTCCCACTGACACCAACGATGGGGCACTATTCCCCCCACTGACACCAACGATGGGGCACTATTCCCCCCAATGACACCAACGATGGGGCACTATTCATCTCACTGACATCAGTGATGGGGCACTACTCCTTCCACTGACACCAATGATGTGGCACTAGTCCTCCCACTGCAAAATTACAGTTATGAAGTAGCAACGAAAATAATTTTATGGTTGGGGGTCACCACAACATGAGGAACTGTATTAAGGGGTCGCGGCATTGGAAAGGTTGAGAACCACTGCACTAGCAGATTTACACACTAACAAATTGAGGCTGAACTCCACTTTATAAACAGTTACAACAAACTGTTTTTTCCTTTTGGGAGAAAGGTTGTACACAAATAAATAAAATCTGACCATTGTAAGCACACCTGTCAGTAATAAATTGTTTGTCTAAACACTATAACTGCTACATCTGCAGAACAGGTTGTTCTGTTGAAAAACAACAAACTTACTGCCCAGATCACCAGGTGAAAATAAAGGAAACAAAGGCTAGAAAAAAAGAACTAACGTGGCCATCACATCTAAGAATTGGTAAGCTGCAATATAATAAATGTTTGCTTTTGAGTTTAATACTACTTTAAAAGAGAAGCATGCCTTTTTCCCCCCCCTGTTTATGCTTACCTAGGTGGATGTCCCCCGCCATCTCTAAGGGTGATCACATGATCGATGAGTTCTCCTCTGCGCTCTGAGCAGAGAGCTGGACTGTCAGTCACTGCTGTCTGCCCTGCCCCTCCAGCACTAACTGGAGCGCTGGGCTGTGGAGGGGGGAGAGAGCAGTTGGCTCAGGCTCTCAGGGCGAGGCCAGGTGCCACTCCAGACTTTGGGGTGGATCGCAACTTTGATGTCTGGATCTTTCCCCAGCCTGGACCGACTGAGTGACGTCAGCCGACAGCAGACCTTAAAACAGGTGACAGGAGTGCAGAACTACACTCCTGTGATCCAAAAGAGAAGTACAGACAAAGCTTTGGCTGTACTTCTCCTTTAAATAAAAAATCCTGCTCTTGTTTAAGTGCATACATTTTAACCTCCTTGGCGGTATGATTCTTTCCGATTTTTTGTGCTGAAAGCGGTACCATTTTTTTGCCTGGAAATATGTAGTTTTTTATTGTAGGCTGTAGTTTTTAGGAATAACTCACTGAAATCTGTCCGAACAAGAGTCTAGTAAACATCCCGGGTATGATAAAATTTGAAACACGAAATCATAAATTATAATTTAATAAATAATCATAAAAAATAATAATATAATAATAATAAATTTAATTCAATAATATAATCAAACCAAAAACACTGAAATTTGAAATACAGAGGCAAATTCGCACATCGCTGAGCAAAGTCGCAAAATCGTTTTCAGTGTCTGATGACGAATTTCCCCACAAATCATTATCACTCAATTCTGCAAGTGGTTCTGATTTACTATCGCTGCTCAAAAACCGCTTTTGATGTAAAGGGACGCTTTTTGGACGCCATGGACTTTTCTCAGTTTCCAGGCAGAAAGAACATTCAAAATGCAGGCAGGGCACAGGACAAAGCAGTAGGGACAAAATATATGTGAAATGCATTGAAACAGCAATGACAGAAAAAATGAAATTTTTTAAAAATGTCAAATTTCCCGTCCGGCGCCCGTACGTCCCGACGTCACAGGGACCGGAACACAGAAGCCGGATGCCGGCATCGGCCGGAAGAGATGGCCGGGGACGCTGCAGGGGACACATCGCGGGAGTGAAGGACAAGGTAAGTGCTGCAGGGACCCCCAGAGCAGCGCCGCATGGTAAGCCCGAGTGTAGCTCGGGGTTACCGCTTTTGGTATAGAAATTTTACCCCGAGCTACACTCGGGAATACCGCTAGGGAGGTTAAGTGATGTATAAGTTTACTACTTGCAGGTATATTTATTTACTGTATACAGTACATTCAGGCATTAAGATTTGTTTTACCTTCAGGCATTAAAGAGGTAAAAACCGCTTTATAAGGAATTATAAACACGGTTTGGGAATGAGTGGGAAGAGTAGATTGTCATCTACTGCCATGAAGGTCCATGTTTGGGCACTTCCTGTTATAGGGTGACAACACTCTGTCCCTGTCTTTCATTAGTACTTTTGCATTGTTACCCTATCACACAGGCTTCCAATAGAGACTACATGTGGCTGTTTCAACACAAATTAGACAGGCATGGTCCACTGTTGTCACCATCAGGAAATCCAGAGACGTGCCATGCAGTCATTAATGGAGTGCATGTAAATGTGAAGTGGTTGCAAAGAGGCAACACTGAGATGCAACAAAGGATAAAATAAAGGTGAGAACTTCCTCATACCTTTTGCACAGCCTGGAGATGCTTCCCGCAGAGAACTTTCATATCCAGCAAATCTTCCATTTTTGCATACTCTACAAAAAACAGTCCTGATCTGACTGTGTACACTATGTTTGAAAAAAGAATGTATGCAAGGAACAAAGTTGAGGGGAAGCATCTCCGTTCGGTAGAAACTCTTTACCGCCGCATCAACCAAACTTTCTTATGTCGTATGGGAGAGGGATCTGGATATGTCTACTGAGGTGGCGGAATGATGGTCCTGGAACTCTTGTGTTCACAAAGACATATTAAATGTTGCTCTGACAGAAGCAGGGTACAAAGAATATGTGAGGTGGTACTTGGTTCCAGACTGCCTCTCCCAAATGTTCCCAGGAACATCTGCCACATGCTTCAGAGGCTGTGACCAGACAGGCACGATTTTACATATATGATGGATCTGCCCCAAAGTCCAGCGATATTGGATCAGGATACACTCCCTTATATTTTTGTTCACCATGGTCAACATAACCAAAGACTCTTGCATTGCTTTGCTAAAAAAAACTGGTTGAGAATGTCCCCAGGCATACTCAAACCTTAATCTATTTAATCTATTTTATATTTTTGGTGGTGAAAATTGCAATTGCCATGGCTTGGAAAAGTCCTATCATTGTTATAGCATTGATGAAGTGTAAGCTCTTTGGATTATGCTTAATGAAAAAATTGTGAGTTCAGCAGGAAAAGCAAACCCTATTTGACAAAATATGGACCCTTTGGCTCATTCACCTACAGGTCCTGGATGGACGGGACTGACTCCTGGATTGGGGTGTGCTGGACTCTTGGACATACTAGTTTTGTTCTTCTCTTCTGATTTCATTATTTTCTCTTCCTTTTTTCCCCCTTTCTGTTGGTCCCACGCTTTTACCCTTCTTCCTCCCCCCTTTTCCCCTAACGCTCCCCCCCTTTTTTTTTTTTTTTTTCTTTTTCTCTTTACCTTCATCCCTCCCCTCTTTTATTTATGGCTTTTGTCCATGGCTGTCTTTATCGATCCAGGGAACTCATGTTCAGAGCATTGCTGTTTCCTGGCTCCATATCTAAATACTTACTGTTAATTGCTAACCATAGCATTGAATTGCGGTGTCATTTTATTTTCCTATTCTAATGCTTAGCACTGATGGTGCCATAGCCTCCATGGATTCCAGCGTGAACCTGCAGCTTCTTTGGGGTCAGGGGGATTGGCCTGATCACTCTGTTTTGCTGTGACCATATTTCAGTTGCTGATTTGACATGTAATGTGGAATAGCCCTTATTGTGAATCTCCTGAGTTTTGACCCATGATACATTTCTTTAGCTACCTCCAGGTTTATTCTCTAGTTGAGGGGAGGACGTGTATCCCGCCGTATCTATATGTCCTCCATTTTATTTTGTATGCACTTATAATGTCTTATGTCTTGTTCTTTCTAAAGTATAAAGTAAAGAAAACATTTCTCAATAAAAAAGATCCAAACAGAAATAAAGGTGAGAAGTATTGTAAAAAAAATGGCAGAGCTTTATTAAATGCCATCCAGTTAGCATTACATCTACTCATATACTATTTAAAACTAAATAGGAAACCCCAAACCTGTACATGCACATCCTGTATGTCACCAGGACCACCAGGCAAACGGCATTTTTAGAAAGAGAGGTCAACAATGATATGTTTCTCTCATGACAGGTTTCCTTTAAAGTGCATGTTCTTGACATAAAATCATTATTTAGTGGTACTAAATTTAATGTATTACCCTTAACAAGCAGTTTGTTGAATTCTACGCTTGACGCGCTAGTACATAAAAGAAAGCGTAATTTGCTTTTAACAGGATTCCCCCTGTCAATTGGGTTTATGTATGAGAATTTCAGCAGTTTGGCACCCAGAGAGCTTTGATCAATACCTCCTGAAATGCTCTTTTTAGGAACAGGCTGCGCATTGTGAACGTGTCTTTAAAGCGTGCGGCAGAATCACCTTTCAGCATCGCCGTCGTTTGTATCTTATTAGCAATTTCTTTAATTAGTTTTCTTAGTGATAGATAGTTAAAGTAACAGACAAGTGACAGATTGTTTGTCTTTAATGATTTTCTTGTTTCAGGCCCATTACAAAGCAATTAGAAACCTGACAGCGTTTTCACTCTGCATTACTGATCATCTAAAGTGATGAGAAATGAGAGGCGATGAATATTAATTGTATATTTTCATATGATTATCATAAATTATTACCTTGTCTAATGTAATGCAGGTGAACACTGAAGCAAAGGAATAAAGCGCAGTCATATATGTTAATTTGAGAAGCTGCAGGAACGAATGTAGACCCCGTTGAATCTCATGTTGAGGATTAGGAGCTTTATGTTTATTGAAGATGGAGATGGAGTCCAAATGTGTTTGGAGAATTAATAAACAATGTAATTAGATATCCAAAGACTAATTTTATTAGAGGGGTAAAATAATGCAGGATGTCACAGATTAACACAAACTTTGCTGTGTCAATGAGTTTAAAGTTGAATCTAAGCAAATGGCTAAATACAAATGAAATATGGACATGTGAACTGCTTTACATGACCACCAATGTAAAGAAGCACTTCAATGGCCTTCAATGTAAAGGACAACTAAACTGACCAGTAATATAAATGGCCATTTCACTGACCATCAATGTAAGGGGGCATTTTTTCACTAACCAACACTATCCTCATTTCTTTTTTAACCATTATTATTATTCATAATTTCATTATTATTAGTTAAATTGGTTGTAAGCCTCTGAAATGAAAAATGAGCAAAGCTTATCCCTCTATAGTTTGTACTAGCCTCATTGCAAAGCACCTAACGTGATTCCTACCTGCTCTCATCCCTTTTCAATCTGCATCAGTCATTTCTGAAAGGTTATGGTGTGTCAGGGCTGGACTCCTGCTACTTAAGGAGCAGCTCTTTTCTTTCAGTGCTCAGAGGCTGCTCAGCTGTCCGTTAATTACCAGCTACTCCACAGTGACTCACCTGGATACCATTACCTGCCCCTTTAGTCCAGCCTACGGCCAGCCCTTTTTGCTATTTTAGCAGCTTAGCTCATTTCCTCCTTGCCCTTGAGTGGTCTATGAGCTCCAGTGTGTTCCTGCCTGTGTTCCTGTGTACAACTCGGTATGGCTGCCTTCTCTGATTCCTGTTCCTGATTTTTGACCCCTGAATATGCTGACTTCTGGATTCCTGACTCCTGCTTGTCTGATTACTCGTGCTGGCATCCAAACCCTGGCTCCTGTTTTGACTACGTTCCTAATCTATGTTATTTTTGCTATTTCATTAAAGGTGTGATTTTAACTGCACTTTCTGTCTCTGCCTGGTTCATGGTTCCTGACATTACGCAAGGGCCATGAATTCAGAAGATGCAGGCAATCCACCTAGTCATAATATTTTTTCCAGATTGGATGAGCAGGGCCACCATTTGGATCAGTTTGCCATAGCACTACAAACGTTCCTAATCTGAACTGCTCATCTGAATCCTTCTACCTTGGCTGCTACGGTATAACCAATGTTGCAAGCCATCCCTGCTGCTTTTCTCTCGGTTCAGGCAGCCTCCTCTGATACTACCACTGTAGGAGGTATGACTGTTTCTGCTCTGCTTCCCCAGTGGTTTGGGCGTGATCCAGCTCACTGCAGAGGGTTTCTCAACCAGGTTGGAATATATTTTGAGATGCTGCCCCAGGCATTCCTTACGGAGAGAAGCTAAGTAGGCTTCATTATTTCTTTGCTTTTTCACAAAGAGTTGGCTTGGACAAACCCTCTATGGGAGACACAAAAATTCATTGTCCAGAGTTTGTGGCCTCCTTTAAAAGAGTATTTGATATTCCTGCTTGCTCCACCTCTGCTGCCAAGAGCCTCATGTCCATTAAACAGAGTACGAGAACTGTTGCCAACTATGCTATTGAATTCTGTACAGTGGCAGCTGCTCTGGCTACTCTTTCCCATGGCCTCTCTGATAACATTAAACATGAGATTGCAGTTCGAGATATACTTAAGAATCCTGAGGAGTTGATCTCTTTGCCATTCTCATTGATACCAGATTTCAAGAGAGACTTTCTTAAGGAGCATTTACGGAAGCCTCCTGTACTTTTGACCCTGAGCTTTGCATTCCCATCCATGCCTCCCTCACTTCCCATGTCTCCTGGGCCCAAACACTCTAGTGAAGTAGAGCCCATGCAGCTGGTCTTCACACATCTCTCTGCCGAAGAGAGGTCCTTTAGTAGAAGGGAGAGATTGTGCCTTTACTGTGGCCAAGCAAGTCACTTATTGAAGTCTTGTCCAATCCTTCTGGGAAACGCCTGCACCTGAGGTCCTGTAGCGGACAGACCTTAGGCTGTGTCTTTGCATCCCCAGCTATCCTTAAAGATAAGCCTCTAGTTCCGGTTACCCTTTCCTAGTCAGAGTTTTCCATAACGCTCAGGTACTAATCGATTCTGGGGATGCAGACTTGTTCATAGTTAGTGCCTTCATGTTGAAGCACTAAATACTGCTGCAGCCATGTGCCTCCCCACTTGCCATTGAGGTTGTTGATGGGAAACCTCTACAGCCTGCTTATGTGACCCATGAAACCACTCCATTGACCATGGCTGTAAGGGCTCTTCACCATGAGATAATCCAATACCAAGTCATTTTCTCACCTCATTACCCAGTTGTCACTGGTTATCCTTGGTCACAGAAGCACAATCCTTCATTTGATTGGCATAGAGTCGAGGTTCTGTCATGTTAGCCACAATGCACTAATACTTGTTTCCAGAAAGTGAGTAGATCTTGTGCACGTCTTCAATCTCTTCACTGCCAGAGGAGTATCGGGAACTCTCTGATGTCTTTGACAAAGGTCAGGAAGGTGTTTTGCTGCCACATCAGCCTTATGACTGCACAATTGATCTTCAGCCTGGTGCCATTCCTTCTCATGGCCAGGTTTACCCTCTGTCTGTCTTCGAAGATAAGGCTATGGAGGACTATGTTGTGGATTCACTATCTTGGGGGTTCATCCGCAAATCCTCTTCTGCCACTGCTGGGGTTTTTTTGTAAAAAAGAAGAGTGGTGAACTGAAATCCTGTATCGATTATGTGGGTCTCATTCACATTACTATTAAAAATGCTTATCCGATCTTATTGATAGTGAAATAATTTGACCGCCTCAAGGAAGCAACAGTCTTCACTGATCTCGATCTGAGGGAGGCTACAATCTTGTGAGGATTAAAGCGGGCGACGAATGGAAATCTGTATTTAATACTAGGAGCAGACTCTATGAATACCTTGTATTGCTCTTTGGTCTCTGCAATGCTCCTGCAGTTTTCCAGGAATTTATTAACAATGTCCCCCGAGATATGCTGCAGAAATGTCTGTTGGTTTACTTTGATGATATTCTCTTATATTCAAAATCCCTAGAGAACTACCATACAGACGTCTCCCATGTGCTACAGAGGTTGAGAGAGAACAACCTGTATTGCAAGTTCGAAAAGTGCGAGTTTCATTGTGAACAGGTTAAATTTTGGGTTATGTCATATCTGCTCCCGGGTTTTCGATGGACCCAGAGGAACTGTCTGCAGTCTAACAGTGGCCTCGACCAATAGGTCTACATCCTCTACGTCTTCCTGGCTTCGCCAATTATTATTGGAAACGGATTTGTAATTTCTCTTCTGTGGTCAAACCCCTGACTGATATGACCAGAAAGGAGGGTAACCCACAGAACTGGTCTCCAGATTCCATTAAAGCCGTTGAATCCCTCAAGTCTGCATTTGCTGCAGCCCCAGTTCTGTCACATCCTGATCCTACGTTACCCTTCATTCTTGTTGTTGGCATGCCATGAATGATAATTATCACATTTACTTCTACTCTCACCCAAACTGTAAAACCATCAAATGGCTGGTCTAATAACTGATCACATGTGCAGCACCCTGGCAGAGGCAGATCAAACAGAGGCTAAGATGACAGCTTACTTCGCTGTAAAGATAGAAGGTTTTGGTTCCGCTTTAATGAGACACAGATGGCAAGAAATCGACTGTGGCCAGGGGTGGACTGACCGTTTGGAAACTCGGGCACTGCCCGAGGGCCCGGGGTCAGTAGGGGGCCCCATGAGATGCCCCTGGTACCTTTTTCATAGGCTTTTTTGAGTTTGGGCAAGGACACAGGGGCCCCATGATCCCCTATTGCCCGGGGGCCCCGTGAGTTGTCAGTCTGCCCCTGACTGTGGCTTTATTCTTTCTCTACTCTATCTAAAATGGAAAAAAAAATAGTTTTGGCATTGGATATGCTTTGAAGGGACAACATCACTTTAAATTGTATCTACACGTGTTGAGAAAAAAAATCAAACCTACTTTAGGAACCTTAATTGCAGACTTTTTCCTGCTACTGTGCTTTTACAGTTGACACATTTTTTACGCTATGCCCGAAATATTTTTTTTACTATACTCTTTATATTCTGAAATGTCCAAATCACAAATGCTGAGTGTTTTCATACCCTCAGGAATGCCATCATCTCTTCAAATCAATGCATATAAAACAAATGCGTGGATTGGGAGTTTTACAGGCATCCAGACAATTAATTTTTAAATATACAGTTTTTATTTTCAGATATTATAAAATTTCTATTAAAATGACACAAACAAGTGTTAAAATGCTAAGTGATCATAGCAACAGCTTGAGTATAGTTCTGTCATATTTCGACGCGTTTCAAGATATTCTTATCTTCAGGGAAACAGAGAAGGTACAGAAGCTGAAACAATAGGCAAAATCATATCACAACTAACGCTGATCAATAATAAGACAATCAGCTTTAAAGTGGTTGTAAACCCAAATATAAAAAAATACTTTTTGCCATAAATGAATACATTTTTATGTAAACATACATACAGCTTTGAGTGTACTTCAGAAAAATGCTCTCTTAGCTTGTCTCAGCCCTCCAAAAACTGTGGGTGTGGCTTAGGACCAGAGAATAGTAGATGGAGATGTGATGTCACACAGTTTTACACACCCCCACCCTCCTCGGCCCGAGAATGAGCACAGCTATCTGACATCTCTATGCCTGCCAGCATGTCTCCTGAGTGCATTCAGGGGAATACACAGCTGCCAGTGACTATGTCAGCTCTGCTTACAGCACAGGATCAGTGCTAATCAGGAGAAAGCTGGTAGGAAGGGGTTAATGTTAAAAATCCTAGGAATCTTGCAGCCTAAAGTGGCAATGTGGACCAGGAAACATTCTCATATAAAACTCTGTAAACAGCAATTCACAAGCTAGGTGTTGTGAATAGAGCAGGACAATAATCAGCTGTCAGCAGACTTACCTAGATAACTACAGCATTACTGAAGTGATGCCGATCTACGTCATAAATCACTGGTGCCGAGTTCTCGATCTTGTAATGGCAGAGTCCAGCAGGGAGAGGACACCCGCTCCCCCATCCCTTTGCAGTGTATTACATGGAGGCTCATGCTGGCCTCAGCTTCAGCACAGCCTGTCACTCACAGAAGAAGGGGAGTGGCAACACCATTTTTAAGCTTGTGTCGGATAACTCTGTTAAGAAGAGCAGAGGGGATTTTTGGAGAGGGGGATTGCTTCAAAATACCAAACTAAGCTCAAATGCTTATTAAAGGTAAAATCTTTTCAACTGTAGGATTAGATTGATTTGTGTTTTTTAGGTTTACAACCACTTTAACCATGTTTTGTATACTTACAACCCAAGGGATCACTGAACATTGATGTTAACCACTTCAAGTCTGGCTGCTTTCACCTATATGGGGTGATCAGGACGCTGGTATGGCATATGGGGTTATCAGGACACTGGTATGGGGTATAGCGGAGATCAGGACACTGGTGTGGCGGTAATCAGGATGCTGGTATGGCATATGGGGTTATCAGGACACTGGTATGGGGTATAGCGGAGATCAGGACACTGGTGTGGCGGTAATCAGGATGCTGGTATGGCATATGGGGTGATCAGAACACTGGTATGGGGAATGGCAGTGATCAGGATGCTGGTATTGTGACATTCGGATCGCTGAATGAAAAAAGAAAAAGAAAAGGGACAAAAAATTCAGAAATTGTGATATACACCTACATACAGTTCAGGAAAAAAGAAATATAATTGTCAAGGCCACACTACAGCAGTATCATGACAGCAGTTAACTCATCATAGTAAAAAAACAACTCCAAAAATAAAGACAGTATCAGGGATGTAAAAGGAATACGTTAATGTTATGTTGCAGCCAATAAACAAATCCCTTAGCAGATACTGAAGCTTTTCAACCATAAAGGGGTCACAGGCTGGAATAAAATATGGAGACCCAAAGTTGTGCGGCAAGTTACAAAGAACAGTACCCAAAGATCCTGAAAAATAAAACAAGTAAAGGTGTCCAAAACAAATATTTTCAATGGGCCATTCAAATCGAAAATAGTATAACCAACATAGGGCTTATAAATACATACTGCTGCCTCTGTCAAATGCCAAAAAATCACCTAACTTCCCCCAAGGTGAGCACAAGCTTTATTCATGTATTCTGAAATGTCTAAATGATGTTTATATCTAATAATAATGAATAATAAACAGAAAAAAAACAGAATATAAATTTAATTTCAGTAACTACATTGACAAAAATATTCTACACTGTACTGTATATTCTGTATAATGTAATATACTGTATATATGTAATATGAATACTTTTGCAAGGATTTCTGTCAATTTTTAACATTTTACATCCTTGCTTTTCTATTCATTTTGGAAAAAAGGCAATATGTTTGTTTGAAAAATGAGTATGCATTCAAAGGAGGAAAGTAAAAATATTAAGTGTGATTGCTTCACACAGTAACACTTTCCATAATAACTCACAGTTATTATAAGAGCGCAGTGGACCATACGAATGTTGACGTGACAGTATCTCACCGTAGTGAACCTACAGTATAGTGACAAGCTGAAGATGACAGATTGATAAACATGCAGAGATGGGAACACAGCAGAATGACACCATACAATATAGGTATAGTAGCTAATGGAAAGATAAATACTTCATGTCCAGATTGGTATCTGGCAAATGACTCTGGCATAGCTTGGAATATGCTCTTTTCCCATCTTGACTTTTAATTTAAAGGACAACTGTATCTTTGATAGAAGATGTCCCTTATTGAATGCACTAATCCCTCTGAGCGGAGCCTGCCATGTCCAAAACCTATCTCTGTCCTTGTTACAGTGCTGTTCACTTTACGGCCCTACGTGGAGCTACAAAGCCTTCTATCCAAAAGTATCCCCAACCTTTCATGGTTTTTGACCCTATACATTTCTCTGGGAGATCAGTACTGTGCAGGGCCATTGGATGCTGCCATAAGCACGGACCCAGATGAGATGCTTTTGAAAGGCAGGGTCACACAGTGAACATCACTGAAATGAGGATAAAGGTATATATAGGAAAAGGTAGGATCCCCTTAGAGGGTAAGGACATGCTTGAAAGGACAACATCTACCAAAGGCAGAGTTGTCCTTTAAGACCCAACTCCAGTCAAAACTTATCTTAAACGTATCCTAGGTTCTTACCCTGCCTCTGCTGTTCTCTGTTTCCTCATCCAGAGTTTCTCTGGCCTCGTGAAACCCTCTCTTTGAGACATAAAGTGAGAGGAAACCTTATTTGGCAAGAAAGATTAAATTTCTAAATCTTCCCAACTCTATATATAGCACAAAAATGTCTTGTCTAGACTTGAGCTTTTGACAAACTTTGAAGCACTGGGGAGATATCAGGCTTTGCTCTGTCCTTGTCAGAAGAAACAATCTGAGATATGGAGAATGCTAAAGGTGCCCCCAAACATAAAGAAACCTTTGTCCCTTCTAACTATCTATGCCTAGTTATTGGTTAGTGAGCTCCCTTGTCCCATAATGCAGCACTTGGTGCCTTAGTGGGCAATTGCCAGGTGTAGGAGTTGTCACTAGGGGTCTTGCACAGGGATTTAACCTTCTGAAGGATAAAACGTGCACAGCTGGCAGAATGGAATGACAGGGAAGACGTTTAGAGCAGTCTCCTTGTAGACCTCTATGGGGAAAGGTTCTACTCTACCTTAGTACATGACCCAACCTGCAACCTATCCCCTAACAAAGGCCATTAGAATGCTATTCTTATCCTATTGGGTCCTGGAGCTTTCAGTTCTGGAAGGTAACATTGCTCCACTGAGATATCACATGCCGAGATCTAATCATTTGGTTGACTTACTGCTTTGCTTTATTTGTCTTGTACCGCCTTGCTTTATCATCTTAAAATGAAGCAGCAATAGGGTAGAAGCTGAAACTGCGGCTCTTGCTCTTGGAATCCCCAAGAGATCTGAAAAAACAAAGCAGAGTGTGGTTCAACCCACTGACATCTCAAACCTCAGTTTTAGTCATAATACCTTTTAATATGCAGAAATTTGTGCTCATGCTGCATTAAGAAAATTAACCAATAATCTAAAAAAATGACCATATATGTTTACGTTGTATAGTTAATTAAAGCAAGAGAAGAAGATGCTAATTATTTCATGTTCTGCATACTTTTCCCCATGCAGTACATCAGTGTGTAATTATAAAAATTGTCAGAACAAAATGTAGAGCAGCAAAGATCAGGAACATACCTTTCTGCAGATGTTTTTTTCTGCTTAGTTAGGTAAATGTTAAATCTAAAAGGTGCAATTTTTCCAGTGGCTGACATACTTCATCAATCCTAATTTGTGAAATTGTTCATTCACTGATTCAAAGTCTGTATGAAAAAAAAAAAGATGTTCATCTGATTAACTTTCCGGCTTGAAAAAATTAACCCTTTCTGTAGCCACATTTCTGCAAAATAATGCGCCAATGCAAAGCAAGACAATGGCCAGTACACGATTGCCTTTAAAGTGTATTTCTGGGCAAAATAAAAAAAATACATTTTGCAATACCTGCACATTTCATGTTCCTCTTGGCAGAAATCCAATTTCTAACTCCAATTTTGCTCACAACGCTTCTGCTTCACTGAAATCCCAAGCAGTATTGTTAACCCTGCTGCAGAGTCCCTTCACCTGGACTCCGTTGGACATTACTTTTGCCCCGTAAGACCTTCACCTACAGGTAGACATGGAAAGTCTCCATTGGACAAGGCTAGTGACCTTGTCCCTACACTGGATGGCACTGAGGATGTTACTCTTAACTGCTTGGTTCCCTTTAGAGGCACTTTTTGCCTTCTGGGCCTCTCTATCTTGTAGCCTCCACTTTGGGACAAAGAATTGTGCACTTGGGTGTTGTCTTCTGCAGGGCAATAAGAAACCATCATTGGAGGGCTTAGTGTTTCCTTAGATTGTCAGTAGACAGTTCGTGCTGCAACCCTGCTGCAGAAACTTCTTGTAGGAGATAGCAAGCATCCAGGGGTCCTCTTGGATTTGGGTTATTTGGGGTCAGTCTCTCCTATGATGGCTGATTTTCAGCCTCTACAGAGAATACTTGAAGATATCCACTTTGTTCCTGTCCTTAAAGTTGAACTCCAGAAAAAGTACCCCTTGTAAGGGTTAAATGCTCATTTATGTCTAGAGGGCTGGAAAAAGCCATTTTAGGTACCCAATCCTGTGCTCCCACAGGCTCCCCCTTGCTGCGAGATGTGTCCCCACTGGCTCTTCTCCTTTGCATTCTGGGGTTTGGATGCCCTCTGGCATTATTAGGACCAATGTAGGACCCATAGTCGTGCTTAGGACGTGAGTATGCAATGGAGTAGTCCATTGTCGGCGCATAGGTGAGCACTGTCTGCTGGCGGCATGAACAGACGTGTAAGTAAAAATGCTTTTCCTATCTTCTAGACATAAACACACATTTAACCCTGCACTGCAGGAGCAGCCCACTGCAAGGGAGGATTTTTACTTTTCCTGGAGATTGGCTTTAATCAGGTGATCAGTCTTAGCTTTCTGGCTATGCCCACCCATCCCCTTCCACCCACCAGTATGAAATGGTTGATTTCCCATTGCCATGCCATTTTGGTGGGTGGTACTTCTGGCAATCTTTTTCCCCTTGTTTGCTAGTCTCTGACTTAAAGTGTATTTCCACTCTTGCAGCCAATTTGGAATAGCACCTATTTTATATTTATTACATGTTCACATATCACAGCATAACTTGTTTCAAAACTACTTACATTTTTTAATGCTGTTTCCTGAAAACTGTGGGGCTAAAAAATCCTATATATCCTGCCTTTCTGTGTTTTGAAGGGGCTGAGGAGTTAATGTTTACCATAATTACCCTGTCTGTACTGGACTTGCATATCTCATTATCAGTTGTAAACTAGATTTGAATACTTGATGTCTTAACAAAGTTTTAAGGTGGTATTAACCATTTTCCACCCCCTAGCTGACAGCATCTGCAGGCTCAGCGATGTATCTGCAACAGCAGTATGATCCTGTGATCAGAGCGCCCGATATTGGCCACTCACAGCAGCAGGTATCGTGTGATCGCTGTCTCCAATCATATGGATCACATGATAACTTGTAAGCCAAATGTCATGAATGGCTTTCGTCCATTGCATTTTGCTTTCTGTTGTGATTGGTCACAAGTCATATGGTACCTGGGCCAATCACAGCACCCTGTACTATGTGATCATTTGATCACAGCATCACAATAGGAAACACTAAATCATGAATGAAATCCATTCATGACAGACCAAAGGATTACTTGTAACAGTGATCATCACTGTTATAAGCAATAATAGTGTAAAAAAAATCCTGAACAGTCACTATGGTGAGACTGAACTACTCTAATGATTGTATGTAATAAAAAAATAGTAAAAAAATAATAGAAAATATAATAAAAAAGAAAAAATGCTGTCACCAGTCAGCATCCCTGATCACTGCCACACCAGTCATATCCAGTGTACTGTTCTATTCACAGTATGTAAAAAAAATTGTGAAAACAAAACAAATTTTATTTAATTGTCTAATTTTCCAAAAAATTGTGACAACAAAATTGCAACTTCAAAAAACTCACCATGCCTCTTACCAAATACCTTGGACTATCCACTATCTATCTAGGGATAATTTGGGGGTATTTGTACTGTCTTGGCGTTGTAGGGCCTCAAGAAATGAGATAGGCCATCAGTACATTAGGATTGATCAATTTTCATCTACAATCATGGCCAAAAATATTGGCTACCCTGCCCTGTCAGACAATGCACCACTTTGCCCAGAAAATTGTTGCAATTACAAATGTTTAGGCATTCTCATGTTAATTTATTTTGTTTGTATTGGTATGCCACAAAAACTGGAGGAACAAAAAGCCAAATCTGATTATTGGCACCTTCTCAAAATTGTAAGAAATAATTGCATTCCAAGTTTGTGATGCTCCTGTAATTTGTAATTAAACTCCCCTGTATCAACCAAAAGATCTTAATGTTCCTGTGTCTATGGTACCCAACATTGTCAAGACGTTTACAGCCCATGGCACTGTAGCTAATATCCCTGGATATGGACGAAAGAGAAACAATTGATCAAAGATTACTACAGATTGGTTGAATGGTGGATAAAGAACCTTGATCAACTTCCAGACAAATTCAAGCTGACCTTCAGTCACAGGGTACAACTGTGTCACACTATACATTGCAATCTGAATGAAAAGGGACAATATGGTAGGAGACCCAGGAGGACCCCACTGCTGACACTGAAACATAAACAAGCCAGATTGCCAAAACTTACCTGAGGAAACCAAAATCTTTTTGGGAAAATGTGATGTGGAGACACAAAACAAAATTACAGCTTTTTGGTAAAACCCATCATTCTACTGTTTTCAGAAAAAGAAATGAGGCCTTTAAAGAAAATAATACAGTCTCTACAGTCAAACATGGTGGAGGTTTACTGATGTTTTGGGGTTGCTTTGCATCTTCAGGCACTGGATGTCTTGACCATTTGGTATTATGAAATCTGAAGACTACCAAAGAATTCTGGGGTGCAATGTAGGGCCCAGTGTCAGAAAGTGAGGTCATGGGTCTTACAGCAGGACAATGACCCAAAGAACATGTCAAAAAGCACCCAGAAATAGTTTCAAACAAAGCACTGGAGAGTATGCAACTGGCCAGCAATGAGTCCAGATTGCAATCCCATAGAGCACCTGTGGAGAGAGCTCAAAACAACAGCTGGGAAAAGGAACCCTTCCAATCTGAGAGACCTGGAGCAGTTAGCGAAAGAAGAGTGGTCCACATTTTCAATAGAGAGGTGTAAGGAATTTATTGATGGTTACAGGAAGCGATTGATTTCAGTTATTTTTTCCAAGGAGTGCGCTACCAAGTATTATATTGAGGGTGCCAGTAATTTTGCTCAGTCCATTTTAGGGGTTTTGCCTGGAATGTGTCAAATTTGGCTTTTTGTTTCTCCACTTTTTTGTGTCATACCAATATAAACAAAAGAAATAAACATGAGAATGTCTAAACAATTGTAATTGCAATAATTTTCTGGGCGTAGTGGTGCATTATCTGACAGAAAAAGGGGATGACAATATTTTTGGCTATGCCTGTTTATACAGGGGTGGCAAAGATTGTGGACACTTTTGGAAATGTTAAGGTTTTGCAAATTTGCAGGCTTATAGAAAATGTTATTTTGCTCCAAATGTTTATGCAAACATTTATATATATATCACTTTAAAGATAATTTAATGCTGAATTCAATTAAAAAAAAAATGTAATTCAAATATGTGCAGTACAAAAAAAGTT
Source organism: Staurois parvus (assembly GCF_062004578.1). NCBI lineage: Eukaryota > Metazoa > Chordata > Amphibia > Anura > Ranidae > Staurois > Staurois parvus. The sequence continues at coordinate 1,688,204 of NW_028317934.1, forward strand.
ATGCTTGCTTTAGTCTAAAAAAGAAATACAAGTGTGAAGACCGGGCCTTTTCTGACACTTTTTGTTTACATGCAAAAATCAGCTTCTTTTGGTAGAAAATTACTTCAAACATTCTATATATATATTTTTTTAGCAGAGGCCCTAGAGCACGTGTCAAACACAGCTGCGGCACCCCCTTCATCTCTGCCCCCACCTTATCTCAGCAGTCGACAGCAGAGAGGAGGACAGAACTCCTCTGCCAGATCCTGCACTTTTCTGTGCAGCTGGGAAGAGGCTCCTCTCTGCCCCCCCCCTCAAACCCCCAATCTCAGCAGCTGGTAGCAGAAAGGAGGACAGGAATCCTCCTACCGATCCTGCGTCTCTCTGTGCAGCCACAGCACTCCTCTGGTCCTCCTCCAGACCCTACACTTTCTGCTTCCTAACTCCACCCCCAGGCTTCTTCCCGGCAGCAGGTAATTGGGGTGCACTGTGATATCCGGGAGGGTGGGGGACTCATGACTTCTGATGGTGGGGTGGCTCTTGACATCTGATGTAAGGAGGGGTGGCATGCTCTGGCATCTAGTCTTACAGATACAACGGCCCTTTGAGGACAACCATAATGCCGATGCGGCCCGCGATTAAATTTAATTTGACACCCATGTCCTAGAGAAAAAATAGTAGGTTTCGCAATTTTTTATGTCAAACGATATTTGTGCTGCAGGTTTTCTTTAACACAAATTCTTGGGAAAACATACACTTTAATGACTTTTAATGCACACAAACACAATATAGTACTCAATTTGTTGTAAAATATAAAGATGGTGTTACGCCGAGTAAATAGATAACATAACATCCAGAGACAAGTGTGTACTTGTCTCAATTAAAGTGATATCAAAGGCAATTTAAAAAATAATAACAAACATGTTATACTTAACAGCAGTGGTTTTGCACAGAGCAGCCCTGATCATACTCTTCTCGGGTCCCCCACCTGCGCTCCTGATCCCTCCCTCCTGCCAAGTGTCCCAGAGCAAGCATCTTGCTATGGTGGCACCCAAGCAGACTTGCATGCAAGCCGCTGCTCTATGTGTCCATTCACACAGACGCGGCCCAGCCCTGCCCTGTCTCTCTCCTCATCTGTCTTAGCCAGTGTGGAGTCCCTGGAGAGCCGAGGCTCTTGTGCACAATGCAATGGAGCTCAGGTAAGTATTAAGGGAGACTGGGGGGACTGCTGCATGCAGAAGGTTTAACTTTATGCAAAGAATTCTTGAAAGTAAAAAAAACTTGAACCTTTACAACCACTTTAAGAGCACTAAGCACTCATTTCCGTCTGCTGCTTTGTTCCACTGTTGTCTGTGTGTGTTACCTCTGAAAAGTTTTCCTGACACCAAGAGAAAAATGGTGACAGAGGAGGGACCTCCAGTAGAGTGACAGTCTCATCTCTTTTCCTGCGAGCTGTGTGGAGGGGGGGGTGTCTCTCCTCACTGAGCTGTACAGTGTGTAACTTCAGCTATTTTCCCCATTTTATTTTACTTTATAAATTCTGGACTTTGAACAGGTATAGAGAAGACTACAGATATAGAGGTACAACTTATATAGGAGGATTTGTTATATCTTTGTGTATCACCTGAAGCCATTCACTTCACTAGGTATATGTGAGGGTTTAATTCCGCTTTAAATTCAAACACAAAAAATATGTTGCAGCTTACCAATTCTCAGATGAGGTCACTGTATTGGTTTCCTTTTTTAACCACTTCCCATCCAGCCCATGTATATAAACGGCCGGACGGGAGAAGGGCAGGAGCGGGTGGTCATTTATAAACGACCTCCCTGCTCAGCATCGTGATCCGGTTCCTGCTGTGTCCTCCGGACACAGTGGAACACCGATCGTTGTACAGGACCAATCACAGCTCTCACATGATTTCTCAAGGCTGCAAGAATGCAGCCAGAGAGAAGGAGAAATGATTGCTTTTATGGGTGTAAAAGCAATCAGTGTAAAAAAAAACAAATTTCATCACCCCCCACGAGTAGTACAGTGTCACTGTGGTGACACTGTACTGCTAGGGTGACAGTATGTAAAAAAAAACAAAAAACGAATAATATAAAAAAATAGAATAGAAATGTAAAAAAAATTTTGAAAAATTATAATTTTTGGTTATAAACTAATTTGGGTTATTTTTTTTTTTTTTACAAAAAAGATTACTGAATAAATTTTGGCCAAGATTTATGAAGAAAGATTATTTATTTTTAACATTTTGAAAGAAAAACACTTTTTTCAAAATTTTTGGAGTTTTTCATTTATATTTAAAAAAAATAAAAATCCCAGTGGTGAATAAATACCACCAAAGTTTTATCTGTCTAAAAAAAAATGCTAAAAAATTCATATGGGTACAGTGTTGCGTGACTGCGCAATTGTCATTCAAAGTGTGATAGCGCTGAAAGCTGAAAATTGGCCTGGACAGGAAGGAGGTGAAAGTGGTTGAGCTTTTTTTCCCCCTTTACTTTTACTTTTTGATGCTACCAGTTAATCTGTTATTTTTCAACTTCCTTTACCAGACCAAGTTGTTCAGCAAAAGTGGAAGTTAGAATGTTGAGACAAACTAATCAACATTGACAGTGTTGCTTACAATGATCAGCTTTTATATATTTATGTAAAATCTTTATCCCAAAAGGAAAAAAATATTGCTGCAGCTGATTATAAAGGGTTTTCTGAAGTTCAGCTGTAATTCGTTAGTTAAGTCCTTATAGATCTGTTAATACTATCTCCCCATATTGACAATGATTCTGTGCAGGTGGAGACATCCTAAGACAAGAGGCAAGATCACCAAGTGAAAACAAAGGAAAAAAAGGCCTGAAAAAAGAAAATTAATGCAGCCACCCCATTTAAAGTGGTAATAAACCCAAAACCAAAAATGAAATATATTGCAGCTTACTAATCGCTAACTGAACATGGTTGTAACCAGGGGCGGACTGACAACTTATGGGGGCCTCGGGCAATAGGGGATCATGGGGCCCCTGTGTCCTTGGCCAAACTCAAAAAAGCCTATGAAAAAGGTACCAGGGGCATCTCATGGGGCCCCCTACTGACCCCGGGCCCTGGGGCAGTGGCCGAGTTTCCAAATGGTCAGTCCGCCCCTGGTTGTAACTTGGTACTTTGTTAGAGTGCCAAGCGGAGCTGCAAGCCTTTCTCTCAAAATACTCATAACAGCCACTGAGGAGTTCTCTCTCTCCTCCTTTTTTTACATTCCAGCCAAGTGCACCTCCCCTTCCCTACTACCCCCTACCCCACTCTCCATTACCATCTTGCTATATAGATAACCCTTCTCATTCACTAATAATTCAGTATTTGTTAATCTTCAAATTTCAACTTAGGCCCCCTCTCCAGGCAAGGCTATCATACTTACCCATTGAATGGTACTTCCCATTGCCACTGCAAGTCAATCGGTGATACCCCTTAGGTACAACAACTCTGATGTGGAAAGTAGAATCTCACTCCTTTCACGTAAGGGCTTCTGGACATTGACTGCATATAACTAGTAAATCTTGTTTGGGAATTTGGAGTTCAAGCCTACCTTCGTCCAATCTTTTAGTTTTTCTGCATTAACCTGTATACTTCCTTATGCCCTATATATGTCTGGATGTCTAACGTTGACTAACCTACAATGTGCCTAAGCTATTTTGTAAAAGTTTGTACCTTCTGTTCTCTGTTCTGCATTGATAATAAAACCCCATAAATAAAGAATGCATTAAAAAAATCTGCTAATACATCTAACACTCCCCTCCCCCTAGACCGACAATGCTGCTGTCCAAAAGCGCCCCCTGTGCTCCTTCATCCAGTGGGGGCACTTTGGCCAGATCACCAGATGAAAATAGAGGAGAACAAACCTAAAAAAAAGAAAACTAATGCAGCCACCACATCTAATAATTGGTAAGTTGCAATATATTACATTTCTAGCTTTGGGATTATTACCGCTTTAAGGCTTGGGCCTTTTCTCATCCTTAGACTGGCTGGTCTTACTTTGTGTACCTGTTGTACAATTTTCCTTTAGAGATCTGTTTTGAGGCTGGGAAACCTTCCAGTGTTCCCTTTGTTGACCATTCCTGTTGTTACTCTCTTCTCCCGGTTCAGGTAGTTTTATTATTCCACCCGTTGGTTGTTGCTTGGCTCACTGCTTCTGCTAATACAAACTCAGTGTCCTTCCAGGTAACCATTCCATTTGGTGGCTATTCTTGTCCTAGTCTGAGCATTAGGTTGATCCCCTGTGACTTCCCCTGGGTCCTTAGCAGTTTCTCTCTCCTGCTGGGAACGTCATCTCTTCTATTTCAGATTGGGCATTGGTCCTTCTGGTTGTTGCTGATGGCCCCTGGTCCTGTCTTCAGTCTGTCAGTGGCGGTTGCCTACCCATAAGTTAGACTGCTTTTGGACATCCTGACTAGATTAGAAGCTGTGTTATATGGAGGCTGGCCTTCAATGTTTTTTCTCTGGTTGCCTGTGTCCAGAGGTATAAATAGAACCTTCAGGGTGCTGGTACAAAAAACCATGAAGGGCCCCCCTGGCCTGGTCTCTTCCCTCCGAGCCCAGTGACAGAATTCCAGGGCCTGGTCACAAGTGCAACCTTTGTGACCCAGATAGTTCTGCCACTGGTGTCAGTAGTTTTATATTTTTTAAATATTATATTTTTTCATTATTTTTTTTCCAATTATATTATTTGTTTTTTCTTACAATTTTATATATTTTTTCGCAATTTTTTGGAGCCCCGTTTGGGGGCTTTAGTGAGATATCAGGGGTCTAAACAGACCTCTGATGTTTCACCTTTGATACAAATGAAGAAGATTAAGGACACAGCCCTCAGTCTCTTTCTCTGAAGTCTCAACTGCACAGACTGAATGGACAGGAAAAGCTCTGTACAGAGCTTCCTGTTCATGTACAAACTGAAGCATAGTAAACATAGTTTACTATGCCTCAGTTATTATTTAATCGATACCTATCACTGTCTCTCTCTATTCGAACAAGGAAAGGGCTGGTAAATAAAATGTTTATTCCTTCCCCGCTGTCCTGACAGCATCCCCCACAGCAGCCAGGGGGGGAGCAGGAGAGAACACAGCAGCACAGGGAAGCAGAAAGACGTTGGATAGGAAAGGTGGCAGGGGCTGCACATAGATGAACCAGGGGCGGACTTACAACTCATGGGGCCCCCGGGCAATAGGGGATCATGGGGCCCCTGTGTCCTTGCCCACACTCAAAGTACAACCAAAAAAGCCTATAAAAGGTACCAGGGGCATTTCATGGGGCCCCCTACTGACCCCAGGCCCTTGGGCAGTGCCTGAGTGCTCGAATGGTCAGTCCGCCCCTGAGATGAACTGATCCCCTCCATGTTCCTTCTGCAGCCGCTGCAGGAGCAACATGGAGGGGATCAGTTCCTCTATATGCCACTCCTGCCAGCCCTTCTATCCAGTTATACAGTGGAGCCGCATGGGCCCCCTGAAGGAGGGACCGGGTTGAAATTGTTACCGCTCTGTCCAAACCTCCTGTAGGCAGCAGTATATGACCCAACTGTTTCAGAATACCTGTATCTTTCAATGAACTTAAAAAAAAAATTGCGGTAATATCTTAATATACTCAATATACTCAATATACTCAATTGGAACACCATCTTCCCCTGACAAGGTCCAGGGGAAGACTAAGACCTCCAGATCTCATGACATTAGTGTTCAGGCAGTTTGACAGATTTTTAGCTGTGAGGATGTAGACATTGTGGGAGGCCTCCATCATCGAAGGAAATAAGATAATTAAAAGATTTACTTAAAAATTATTTAGGAAAGGATTACATTCTTTTGACCTCTAATTGGGCTCTTATATATCAGCATATCTTGCTCAGGCTCTTTGAATGCTATTTGATTCATTTTAAGGGCTTGCAGGTTAACTAAAGCATCAAATGACGACAAGTTGAACTGGCACTGTACAGCCATTTGAATAAATGTACTTTTCTTATCATCAGGTCATGGCAAGTTATCGAAGGCCTTTAAGTGCCTCATCTGTTGGGAGCCAGTTGTCCTCAGTCTCTGTACGCAGTTATTTGTCGTCATCAGCACGGTCTCATCCAAGCAGTTTAGAAGACATTATTGTTAATGAATATCTGGACAAGCTTGAAAAGCCAAAAGCAGAATGCCCGGTTTTGCCCAGGTAAGATAACTATTTTGCAAGATATTTACTCTAATAATGTTAGAATTGTTAGAATATTATATTTAAAATGTGAATTTTCTACACTATTTACAAAATATTAACCACTTAAGCTCCGAAAGATTTTACCCCTTCATAACCAGGGCATTTTTTTGCTATTCGGCACTATGCTACTTTAACTGGCAATTGCGCAGTCATGCAACACTGTACCCAAATTACATATATATCTGTTTTCACACAAATCAAACTTTAGAGTTTTCTTTTGATGGTATTTGATCACCACTGGGTTTTTTAATTTTTTATTATATAAACGATAAAAAGGCTGAATTTTTTTTTTAAAGACTACACTTTTTACTTTCTGCTATAAAATATATCCAATGAAAAAATTAAAGAAAATCTGATTACTTTATAAATTTAGGCCAAAATATACTCTGCTTTGGTAAAAAAAAAATCCCAATATGTTTATATTGATTGGTTTGCCTGAAAGTGTTAGCGTCTACAAACTATGATATACTGGATTTTTTTTTTAATACTACTAATAGCAATGATCAGAAAATTATAATGGCACTGATAGTACGGAGGGTAATCTGACACTAACTGACACTGGGTGGGAACTAACTAACTGACACTGACATCTCCAGTGACACTAATACAATGATCAGTGATAATACTATACACTGTCACTGTACGAATGACCCTGGCTGGGAAGGGGTTAACATCTAGGGGCAATCAAAGGGTTACTGTGTGCTTAACAAGTGTAATGTGTGCTGCTCTTACTTAGAGATGTGACTGGTTTATCTCCTTACTTTGCAGGGAGAAAAAAACAGCCACATCTCTTCTCCATGTACAGAGACCTGTGTTGTCAGTAAACACAGGGCTCTATACTGTCATTCTTACCAATCAGCAGGTGTTGGCCATAAATCATTGGCTGGGGCCTGTTGATCAACTTGTGGTGAACCGAATGACAGCACAGGTGGACCAAACACATGCGCCCCTACCCAGAAATGCTGGATCGCGTACATTTACGTGGCTGCCCTGCTGCAGTATATATACATTTGGTGGTCTGCTAGTGAAAGTGTGTATAAAGTCAAAACTTTTTTCATTAGTTTTGGATAGAGTGAAAGTGTCTAAAGTCAAAACTTTTTTCATTAGTTTTGGATAGAGATATTGATTTTTTTTTTAGTTCCGTCAGGCAGGTTTCACCTCCTGTCTTAGACCACATTACGTGATTCCAGATTGCTGACAAAACATGCAACACACATTTGGTACAGTTATACTTAATGACACTCCAAACGCAGTGCGATTCTGCCACAATTGCCACACGACAGACTCACGCATCAAAACACACGTTTAAAAATCACACTAAGCTTGTTGCACAGGAACAAACGCACATAGGGCAGCCCATTGTAGTAAATAGGCTACCCCAGGGCTTGAAAAGGCCGCTCGCCAAATGCGAGGAGAAATTCTTGCGTGGCGAGTGGTGAGCACAGATGATGGATGGAGCAGCTGCACCTGCGCTCCAAGCCTCATTGTAAAGCCGAGTTCCGGTTTCCAACTTCCGGTTTCTGGCTTCTTCGGCACTTCCATTACACTGGCAGCGCCGCTGAGGGGACAGGTGCAGGAGAGGTCCGCTCTCCTCCGCTGAGAGGAGTTACCCTCTCCACCGCCGGGGGGGACTCGAGGAGAGGTTCGCTCTCCCCCGCCGCGGGGGACACGAGGAGAGGCCCGGTCTGCACTGCCTTGGGGGATCACTGTAGAGAAACCACTGCACTGCCCTCACACGGAGCTCAGTGGCCTGGAGGCGGACCTGGGCAAGGTTGGGTGGGGCAACTGTTGGAGGGTAAGGTTTGTTCCTGGCTAGTAAGTCTACAGTTGCAAGAAAAAGTATGTGAACCCCTTGGGATTACGTGGAGTTTTGCATGAATTGGGCATAAAATTGCTCTGAACGTCATCTAAGTCACAACAATAGAAGAACACAGTCTGCTGAACATAATACTACACAAACATTAGATGTTGCCATGGTTTAATTGCACATAACATGTAAACATTCACAGTGCAAGGAGGAAAAAGTATGTGAACCTTTGGACTTCATAACTGGTTGACCCTCCTTTGGCAGCAATAACCTCAACCAAACGTTTCCTGTAGTTGCAGATCAGACCTGCACAACGATCTGGAGTAATTTTGGACCACTCCTCTTCACAAAACTGTTTCAGTGTAGCAATATTCTTGGGATGTCTGGTGTGAATCGCTCTCTTAAGGTCATGCCACAGCATTTCAATCAGGTTGAGGTCAGGACTCTGACTGGGACACTCAAGAAGGCGTATTCTGTGCTGTTGCAGCCATTGTTTTGTTGAATTACTTGTATACTTTGGGTCATTGTCCTGTTGCATCACCCATCCTCTGCAGAGCTTCAGTTGGCGGACAGAGGGTCGTATGTTTTCCTGTAAAATGTCTTGATAAACTCTGGAATTCATTTTCCCATCAATGACAACAATCCGTCCAGGCCCTGAGGCAGCAAAGCAGCCCCAAACCATGATGCTCCCTCCGCCATGTTTTACAGTGGGGATGAGGTTTTGATGTTGGAGTGCTGTGCCTTTTTTTCTCCACACATAGTGTTGTGTGTTCTTCCCAAACAACTCAATCTTGGTTTCATCTGTCCACAGTATATTTTGCCAGTAGTGCTGTGGAACATCCAGGTGCTCTTTTGCAAATTTCAAACGTGCTGCAATATTCTTTTTGGACAGAAATGGCTTCCTCTGTGGTGTCCTCCCATGTACTTCATTCTTGTTTAATGTTTTCTTTCTTGTAGATGTGTCAACAAAAATGTTAGCATGTGCCAGAGATTTCTGTAGGTCTTTAGCTGACACTCTGGGATTCTTCTTTACCTCATGCAGCATTCTGCGCTGTGCTCTTGCAGTCATTTTTGCAGGACGACCGCGCCCAGGGAGAGTAGCAACAGTGCTAAACTTTCTCCATTTGTAGACAGTCTGTCTTACCGTGGACACATGAACATCAAGGCTTTTGGAGATACGTTTGTAACCCTTTCCAGCTTCATGCAAGTCAACAATTCTTGATTGTAGGTCTTCTGAGAGCTCTTTTCTGTGAGGCATGGTTCACATCAGACAGTGCTTCTTGAAACCAGTAAACCCAAAACAGGTGTGTGTTTTTAAGGGCAGGACAGCTGTCAGCAACACATCCAATATCATCACACTGAATGGAGTCAAGGTTGGCTCACTCCTGGCTCCAATTAGCTCTGGGAGAAGTCATTAAGCTAGGGCCTCACATACGTTTTCCTCCCTGCACTGTGAATGTTTACATGTTATGTGCAATTAAACCATGGCAACATCTAATGTTTGTGTAGTATTATGTTCAGCAGACTGTGTTCTTCTATTGTTGTGACTTAGATGACGTTCAGAGCACAATTTATGCCCAATTCATGCAAAACTCCACGTAATCCCAAGGGGTTCACATACTTTTTCTTGCAACTGTAGACTTGAAATTTTAAGCCCTGGGCTACCCTATGCGTGACAGATGAAATCACAGGAAAATTGCACAACAAAAAATGTGAACGCTCGTTCCTGCTATGCGCTATTTGAATGTGGCTTTAGGCTGGCCATAGATGGATTTTGTTTTCTTTGATAAGCCACCTGGCTGATCCAAAACAAAAAACGAGCAGATCCTCCAATCCACACAATCAAGGTAGATGGAGGAATCCTCACCCATGTGCTATTGTATTCTGACAGTGGGTACTTCCCCACTAGGCATGTGCGTTTTTGTTTCGATTAATTTTTCGAATGTATATGAATCTCCAAATGGACATAGTAACAAATGTATACGAATCCGACAAAAAAGGTAATAACAAACACAATTAACGAATGCATAGGTTTCATTTGCTTCATTCAGATTCCATTCTATGTTTCGGATGCACATGATGCCAGTTGATATTGTCCAATCAGCTCATGTCATTTCTCTTGGTGGGTTGGACTAGTGTCCAAAAATATTGAATCCTTCAATTTCTAATCCGTCCGATTTAAATAATTTTTTGAAAACTGCAACATTTGTTTAATACACCTGGACCAATGAATATACAAAAAGAATGCTGAAGATACAATGCAAATTCCGAAAACGAATCAGGTCAACATAACTAATTTGACAAAATGAATGCATACCTCCACAACGAAACAAACATTTCTGGTTTGAACATGTCTATCCTCCACTGTCAGAATACCATGCTGGCTGATCAAATAAAACATTTCCAACAGTCCCGTTAAAAAGAATCCAACCTCTCTGGAGTAGGAAGATCCATAGAGCCATAGGTGGATCAAAATAGGTCTTGTCCGTGCTGAACTGGCCAAATTTCAATCCATCTATGGGCAACTTTAGATAGGTGTCAGTGGAACAGGTGTCCTCATTAGAAGATTTCATCTAAAGAGCCTATTTACACTTGTCTGCTGCAGTCGAGCTCACATGTCAGCACACTTTATGCTTGCGTTAATGTGCTTGCATTAATGCAGTCAATTCATTTAAATATGCTGCCTCATGCAACACAATGCACTAAAATGTTGCATGCAGCATTTTTGACAGTACAGTGCACCACAATGCACATTCGTTGGTAAGGTTGTTTGAGGTGGCATTCACGAGTTACCATGCACTTTTGAAATGTATAAATAGGTACAGTTGATCCATCTGCACCACATCCCTAGTTCAAAGCGAAAAAGAAAAAGTATGTGGGATTTTAAAGGTGCAAAATTTTCCCCAGGATATGGACATGCACATAAATATATAAGAATCAAGTTTTATTACACGATATATAATAAAAACACAGAGACATACAGTATTACTCTAATAGTAAAAACATAGGTATCAATGCCCTTAAGTGCTATTCACCCTAAACACCCTTCCTGGAAAAATATATGAGATGATGGAACAGCTATAAACTTCATGAGCAGGGGCGGACTGACAACTCATGGGGCCCCCGGGCAATAGGGGATCTTGGGGCCCCTGTGTCCTTGCCCAAACTCAAAAAAGCCTACGAAAAAGGTACCAGGGGCAACTCATGGGGCCCCCTACTGACCACGGGCCCTCGGGCAGTGCCCGACTTTCCAAATGGTCAGTCCGCCCCTGTTCATGAGCTGATTGATGAAGTATCTTATGGAGGGTGGTGAAATCCAACACGTTTCACCAGGTAGGCTTCTTCAGGGGTTCAAACGTAGGGAAAGAAAAAGCACTGCAAATATACAACCCATGAAAGTACTCACAGAATCATATCCTTGTATATAAACATTTCACCAAAAATCATCTTATTAATAGCCAATCACTATAACAACACATTACCTATGTTGGTAGCTGTGCGCCTGTAATAAGCAACCCATAGCGAGAAGAGCCAAAAGACACAGTTGGGGCTATGGACATCCAGTCCGGACACTCCAGGAGGCCAGAAGATGACACAGGTGGGGGGGAGCGGGAATAGGGGAGGAGGGCCCAACGGCCCTCAACCACCTAAAAGTCTTATCCTGCAAAAAACATGTAACATATATATAGTCTAAGTACTTGTCGAGTATCATGGCTCAAAACATAACGTGACCACCCTTTTACTAAACTCCTATTAAAAATATGATATATAAAGTACCTAAGGAGGAAAACCATACTGCTGAGATAAACATCCATCCAACCATAGAAGACAGACAACCTTTCTAGGGGTGAAAATAAGCATGGTTGATTACATATCATGAAAGGAATCCTAGAGTGCAGTTGCTCTTGCTCCAGGGCAAAGAACACAAGGTGAACCTTCACTTTGCAAAGAATTCCCAATCATATGCAAGGAAAATAAAAAAAGACAGTATTTTTGCTTGCACATGATTGGATGCTGGAAGTCTTCTTCTTCTTCTCATTTACTAAGCTCTGGAGCGACTGCACTTGCAGCTTTCACAGTCTATTTGCCTTTAGTAAATCAACCCCATTGTGTCTGCATATATTGCATATAAAACAGTTCTACAATAATCACAGTATTTAGTGAAAATGCACAATAATGTGTGTTTACACAGCAGATTACCGATTAGCTGTGTAAATGTTTAATTCCTGGCAATAAATTGTGAGTGTTGTGCTTTACTGTTAACAAACCCTTCTTGAAGAAAAGAAAGACATATTACTTAATATTTTGTACCTCTGGCAGTTTCTGTTAGGATAGGCCATTGCATCTGAGCACAGTTGTATAAATATAGATTGACATTAATGGTAGAAGCACTTTGTGTATGCGATGGATCTTGCTGTAGATGGTGGATAATTACAATCCATTAATATTCTAATGTTACTGTAATTGAAAAGAAAAGGCTTGACAGGGAAAGCTGTGCAGGAAGAAAGTGACAAGTACTACTCCCTGGCAACCATCATTCTCCTGCTCCTATAATCACATTCAAAACAGCGACATGGCGACTGGATTTTATATGGGGCTTTTCACGGGAAAGTTTGTTTTTTAATACCGTGGGTGGCAGACCGACATTCGGTAAATGTGAGAAAGTGAATAATGTTAAATGTGTATTAATCATTTAATTGCCATAAATACAAAGAGTAAATAAAGGCAATTAACTATTGCCATCCCCTAAAAACTGTTTAATGGTACACGGTACTGTTTTTCCTATAAACTGACCACTTTTTGGTTATCTGAATGGGCAATAGGTCCCCTTTATTTGAGGCTGTGCAGTTGATGGGTCTGTGAAGACTTTAGCAGGCTATAGAGAGAGCGAATTTCTTTCCTGCAACCACAGACAGTGTGACAGGGAAATCCCCACCGAGGAGCCATTGTGCTCTCCCGGAGGGAGAAGCCACCCCCTCCGGGAGAACACAATGATTATTGGTAGCAGCTATAACAGCCGCTAGCAATAATCGCATGTAAACTCCAGCTGGCTGGTTGTACCCAAGTTGATCGATCAGTCACTTGGGTATATTCAGCCTGCCCATACATGATTCAAATCTCGGCTGATTCCTGCTGAACTGGCTGATATTTGAACCTTCTATGGTTGGCCTTTCTCCACAGCTTTGGAAATTCATCTAATTTATTTATAATGATAATGGGGTTGATTTACTAAAGGCAAACAGACTGTGCACTTTGCAAGTGAAGTTGCTCCAGGGCTTACTAAATGAATGGAAGCTTTGCTGACTGCACATCCAATCACATGAAGGCAAAAAATGCTGTTTTTGTATTTTCCTTGCTTGTGATTGGGTATTCATTATAAAGTTAGGCTTTATCTCATTTACTAAGCTCTGGAATAGTGGTCTCCAAACTGTGGCCTGGTGGGCAGATGTGGCCCTTTGCTTGCCTTTATCTGGCCCTTGGGGCACTATTCCACCAACTAACACCAATGATGGGCCACCATTCCTCCCACTGACACCATCAATCACACTATTCTTGCCATTGATACCAACAATGGGGCTTTCTTCCTTCGATTAAAGCCAATGATGGGACTTTTACTACCCTTACTGGCCACAGTCTGGCCCCCCTAAGGTCGGAAAGTCAGTAAACTGGCCCTTTGCATAGAAAGTTTGGAGACCCTTGCTCTGGAGCAACTCCGCTTGCCAAGTGCACAGTCTGTTTGCCTTTAGTAAATCAACCCCAATGTCTGGGAAGTTATGGCAGTTTAAGGGGAAGTGCTTCCCAGAAGTATTTGATGTCTTCTAATGATCTGTGGCCAGGTCCCAAACTTTCGAGTTTTGTTTGAGTTTTAGCCCCACTTCTGGTGAATCCTATACGGATTGTATTGATAGGTAAATATAGTATGCTTTCAAGTGCAATTAGCTTGCATCTAAAAGTTTGAGATCCTTCTGAGTTCCTTTGGAGGGCCTTTTGGCCTCACTTAGACTGCCTTATGACCTTCTTCTAATCTGCATGAGCTGCTTCAGGTTTCTTTTGTATTCCCTCTGAATTGTATGAAGGACATGATCATAATATAATTCTCTTATGCACCATACAGACCTGTTAGACTACACCTCCCAACGTAACCTGACTGCTGGATGTCATCACAAAACAAATGCCCTTCTATTATACAGATCTAGAACATGGTAGCAACACTGTCAGTTTCATTCTATGTCATGTTCTGATTGCTGGATGTGATCATAATATAATTCTGTTACATTCAAACAGACCTGGACACTTCATACCTCCTGACATGATCTGATGACTGAATGTGATCATAAGGCAAATTGATTTAATTATATACATACTTAGATAACAATATATCTTCCAATATAATCAGACCACTGATTGTGTTTATATTATAATTCTGTGTAATTCTATATGTACTTAAAACACCATGGGGGGAGATTTACTAAAACTGGTGCACACAGAATCTGGTACAGGTCTGCATAGAAACCAATCAGCTTCCACGTTTTAGTGCCAGCTTAATTGAACAAGCTGAAGTTAGAAGCTGATTGGCTACCATGCACAGTTGCACCAGATTCATGTGCACCAGTTTTAGTAAATCTCCCCCCAAATCTTCCAATGTGACCGGTCTGCAGAATTTGATCACAATACAATTTTCTTCAGTTTTTTTTCAGACCTACAACCTCATATCTCTCCACAGGACCTGACTACTGAATGTACTCATATTACAGTTCTTCATTGTATTTTATCCTTTATAGTCTAAAACCGGCCATAGATAGATAGATCGAAATTCGGCCGGTTCAGCAGGGACCAGCTGAGGATCGATCAATGTATGAACTGCCTGGTTGTACCAAAGTCAATCCATTGATCGATTTCAGTACATCCAGCCTGTTGTATTTTTTGCATGCGATCATTTCTGGTGGCTATAGCTGCAGGCAGTGATCATTGTGTTCCGCTGGCAGAATACAGTAGCACAGCGGGAGGAATTCCAGCGATATTTTTTTCTTCCTTCCACCTGTGGTAGAAGGAAATAAAATCGTATAATTTATGATTTGCTTTAGAACACCATATCTCCAGACATGATCTGACAGCTGGATATGATCACAATACAATTCTACATCATTCTTTATAAACCTAGAACATGACATCTTACAACATGACCTGACTACAACATATAATATTCAATTTTATTACAATAATGCTGACAAAGGACACACCATGCATAGACTGCACACACAATCTCTGTACATCTGTGTTTTAGATTAAGGGAAAAAAAAGAAATCAATTGAATTTTTGTATAGTTTTGATAATCTGTATTTACTCTTTAGCTATGACTGACAGCTTCCTTTTTCATTGTTTTGTATAGAAATTACATATCTCCTTATGCAAAGACTTCAGCCAGACATCGCAAAGACAGAAAATATAATAATACACCTAAACATGGCTCAGCCTCTCCTCCTCAATCAGTGCGTGTAGCAAGATCAACATCTCATGATTGTTCCACACATCAAAAAGCATCAGCTTGGTACAATAATGAAGATTCAGATGACGACCTCAACAAGTCAGACATAGCTGGCAGTCCCTGCCTCTTATCCCAGTCCAAGAGAAACAGACCCGTCAGTGCTCCTCAGGGGCATGTTAGGTAATCAAACAAAAGCATTTCCTTGTTGTTCTGGGCTTACACTTGATATGTTTCTCTACCAAGAAATTACACATGTTAAGCAAAGTTCATTTATATGTTTAACACTGGTATTGTGTTTCTGCTTCTTCGACACACAATAAAAGCACTTGCAGACTGTAACATTTCAGGTCAAGGGAATGTTTTTCCGTAAAACAGACACAATGAAAATGTGACATTTGTTGTACATTATCTAGTTGTATTATTGTACCAAAACACCACATGGTGCCACCACATTCATGATATTTCAAGCTGAACTAAGCAAACAGCTAAATATACCATCAAAAGACCCTGGCTGTTTAACTTGCCGATGGATTTGTATTTCTAGCCATGCGTCTCAAGATCTTCACAGCTCTGCTGAATTTGCAGTCAGGTTGGTGACTTGACTTTTTTATACTACAGTAAAGCAATACAGCTTGGTCGTGGAGAAGCAACAAACTGATTGCACAAGACTAGTTGTCTCTGTGCTCTCACCTCCTGTCAGCATGTTCCTTGCCAACACTTGTGCTTGCAAGACACTTGCATGGCCCCCAGGGCTGACCTTCCCTCTCCCAGTGTGAGTAATCCTCCACAGGGAATATAGGAAGCTGAGATTAAAGAGAAGTAGGGCCAAAGCTTTGTTAGCTGTACTTCTATGGATAACAGGAGTGCACTTCTTTCCTATGAACCGTTTTCAGCTGACAACAGGCTAAAGTCCGCCATCAGCAGACGTCACTTGAAAAGATCCCAATTTTACAGTCATGATCCACCCAGATGCATGGACCCGCAGCTGGCTCAGCCTCTCAACTAGTCACTGGAAGGCTGAGCCAGCTGCTCCTGCCCCCTGCACAGCCCAGCACTCCAGTGAGCGCTGGAGGGTCAGAGCAGAGAGCCAGTGACTGAGAGTTACTGGCTCTCTGCAGACTGAATACTGAGTACCAAGCTTTCAGCAGTCTTCAGCCGCTTAATTCTCAGGCTTAGAGCTGGTGGGGGACAGATGCAACATGGATCCTGCATCCACCTAGTTGAGTAGGATTGTTCTTTTTTTTGTAATTCCCGAGCTTCTTCTAAGTAAAATTCAAGTATTTACTGTATGATAGTTACATTTGAAATAATGTGTTTTTTATGTGTTTTCTACCTGCCTGGAGTTCCTTTAAAGCTCAAAGCTGGCCACATGCAAGATTTCCAATAATTGTACAGTCTCATTTAGATTTACATTTATCATATATCATTCTTTGAAATATTTAAAACCCAACAGGAGGAATGAGTGAGCTGTAGGGGACCACAGAGAATGGCATTCCCCTAAAGTTTATGTGAACCCTCACCTTGTAAAACAATTTATTCAGTTTAAAATAGAAATGAAAGGCAAACATTTGTGTATAGATATAAAAAAAAACATTATAAATACTTTTTTTCTAACTGATCACATTCCCTCTGTTCTCAGCCACAAAATAGCTAGGGGAGGAGAAACAGCAGCACACTAAACTTCCAAGTGAAATGCTGTGTAGGGGGGGTCAGGACAAGTTGGACAGTTGGAGAAGAGCAGGCTAGAGAACTGACCATGGTGTTTTCTCATGCCTAATGTGGTCAGTTTTTAATACGGAGGCAGAGGGACTGGCAGGAAGCAATACGAAGAGAACAGGAAACGTTTTCAGAAATATGAAATGTTGGGTTCATATATTCTTAAAGTATCAGTTTCCTCATGGACTTCAGAGGAAGAGAAAGTTTTCTACTGAACAGAGTGGTTCTGGGAGCATAGGTCAGCAGAAAGATACGTTTTCACAGTCTTTATTTTACAAAACGTTGACATTGATTAAACTACTTTGTAAAATTCCTCCTATTGTAGGTCCTGTTGCGTGCACCAACTGCCTGCTGCATATCCTGCATCTTTTTTTTTACATGGATTGGACCCGGGCCAGTGCCCCTAAAAGTGTGTGCAGTGACCTATCTCTTCATTTTGTTTACTTTGGATATATTAGGTGAAACACTTCTAAGTCACATAACATAACATTTTTTTTTCATTTTATATATATAAGCTTTTTATATCAAGAAAAAAATACTTGTAGGTCATAAAAAATAGCCTAAAATGCAAATTTTTTAAAAATCTAAAGTAATCTATCATGCAGCCATATTTTCCAAAAAGGCTGGGAAGTGGACAACTGTGAACCAAATTGCCGACCTAAATCAAATATAGGCATTTTCCTATATAAGTTCCATATCTATGTTTTATATCCTGTTATACAAAGAGCTATGGTTATATGAATTAATATACAGGAATCAATCAAATGTTATCTATTCTGGTTACAGTAAAATGAAACCTGATTTGCTGCTCTTTTTGGGCCAATGGCCATCACTGATCTCTGCACTGATTCCATGTGTTGGTCTTGTCTTTATTATCTATATTTATATTCTATATTCTGGAGGTGAGGGGCATTGACATTGGTCTGCACCCTTATTATATACTGGATAAAAACATTTACTATAGGTGTAATGACTGTTCTGCATTTGCAACTATGTTATCCTATCACATTTTTTATCTAATAAAATAAACACGTGTGTTGAACCAAAGTTTATTTTGCGTAAGCTATAAATACCAGTACTTTTTTTTCGGTCCCTTCCATGCTTTCCATGGATGGGCGCCCATATTGTGGTGCAAGAGTTTATTGCCTTTTGCTACCATTTCAGTCCCCCCTGCATTGCGTATTCCTGGAATCGGTTACAGCACTGTTGTACTATACAGAAAGCTTGCTGCTCTGTTGCTGATATACATATTTTCACAGAATATTAAACATAGATAAAACAAGCAAAATAGGTAAAATAACTGTTATACAAAATTCCTGTGAACAATGCTTAAAAAGAGCGCTGTCTCTAGAAATCAACTATTCATTCGGCAAATCAGATATCAAGGTAAAACAATTCTGATTGAATTTTTTCTGCTAGCATACTTTTCATCCAACAGCCCATTTGGGCTCATTCAGGCCTGTGCATTGTGGTACTGCCTTGCAAAAAAAAGGTACATGGTAATGCACAATGCACGGTGCTTTGCAGTGCTATTCATTTAGAACGACACCTCAATTCACAACTACAGTAGTCAGAAACACACCCATTCTGCAGTGCACCCATTCTGCAGTACAACAAATGTATCGGGCATTGTGATACGCTGCATTAAAAAAGTTCATGTCTGGTTTTTTGAGCAGTATGGTGCATTGCCAGCCTATTCATAAATTAATTTACAAGGTACTTCTAAACACATGATCGTTTGAAGAAGGCTCCTGGTTCTAGATGACAAGTTTTCTTTTTCTTGTGTGTTATATTTTATAAACTTCATATAGCCCTGTTCTTTCCCACCCTTTTGTCATCCTTATCTTCCAACTCCATATGTAATCATGAGTGACACGGCTACTATAGTGAAATTTTGACTTACTGTATGTGTGGGAACTATTGAAAGCATTCACAATGCATGTGACATATACATGCAGGTTTATTTATTTTCATTATTATTACTCTCCAGATTTATCATTATAAATTAATGTTTTATCCGTTTTTATCTTTTACTAATTTAGTTTAAAAGCTTTGTATTACAAATAAACATTTGATATAGGGTGAACCCCTCACACTTGATTCGTAGAACACAGTGGTTTTCTCATGATAGAACAATAAAAACATAGAAAGTGATGGCAGAAAAAGAAAACGTGGTCCATCAAGTGATTTTTAATTCATACATGCTTTTATATTTTTTTATTTGTTAACTTTTTTGTCTGAGTATAGATCTATGTCACAAGCATGTTTGAAGCCACATATTGTTAACTGACTTACTACCTCTCCTGGAAGTCTATTCCAAGCAGCAAATACTCTTTCAGTAAAATAATACTTTCTAAGATTAGTTTTGAATTTTCCTCCTGTTAGTTTGAGGTCCTGCCCCCTTGTTCTTAATCTTGGTTTCATACTGAAAATACTGCCCTCTTGAACCTTTGTCACCCCCTGATGTATTTTATAATTTTAAGAGGAGCTCCAGACCCCCACCCCAAAAAAATTAAAAAAATAAAAGTCAGCTATAAATACTGTAGCTGCTGACATATTAATATAAGGACATTCACCTGTCCAGGAGTCCAGCTCTGTCCTTACCCGGGCTAGTTCTTCACTAGCCTCCAGGTTCCCGGCTTCACAGCCAGTTTCTTACTGCACATGTGCAAGTCGCGCTGCACCTTGTGAATTGTCCCGTAGTCTTCTGGGACCTATGAAGTGTCCGAGAAGACTGCGGGGGAAGGAGGGGGGGGGGGGGCGAACTTCCAGCTCAAGGCCAAGGCGAACTGAGCTGGTAGTGGGAGCAGGTACTTGTCAAAACGAGGTGTGCAAACAAGCAGAGCGTCCCCTTTTGGATGGAGCTCCACTTTAAATCATGTCTCCCCTTTCCTTTCTTTACTCTAGACCAGTGGTGTCCAAACTGCAGCCTACAGGTTGCAGCCCAAGATGGCAAATAATGTGCCACAACACAAAATTGGAAACTTAAAAATGTTGATTTTTTTGGGGGGGGGAGGGATTTTTGTAAAAATGCGTTTACACGTTGTGAGCACATGCAGCCGAAAAAAAAATTATACAGTGTCTCTTTCCTGGACTTATAAATGTTATCTTCCCAAAGAAAAATATCCCACTCTTCACAATCACATGTTTTCATCAGTTTTCTGCAGCACCTATATTTGTGAGCAACTATTTTAAAGGATGAAGAACACAAAGGGCACAAAATTAGAACCAAAATATCCAATGAGCACCTTGAGAATTCATTGAGAATTGCTACTACATCCATCAAACCAGATACTGATGTGTTAGCTTATCAAAAACAGTTTTAAATATCCCACTAGTTTTATGTTGCCCTCTTTTATTTTTAGAATAAAAAATCTTACAAAAAAATTAAGTTTTATCACTCAGATAGGTACATTATCGATATCAGTGATCGTTAACTTGTGATCTGCCCGACTGTTTCTGCTCATCAGCTAGCCATATTGTTAGTGTATTTTCTGTGTGGCCCAAGACACTTCCTCTTCTTCCAGTGTGGTCCAGGAAGATCAAAAGGATGAACACCCCTGCTCTAGACTGTACTTATTAGGTTCCTAAAGTCTCTCTTGATATGTTTTATCCCTCTGACCTTTCACCATATTTGTTACCTGTCTATGTTACCTGTTCTATCTTCTCAATATATTTTTGGAAGTGAGGTCTCCAGAACTGGACACAGTATTCTCACTGAGGTCTCACTAAAGATCTATATAGGGGAATCAAAACCTCCTTCCTTCTACTATACGCATTAGGCCTCATGCACATTTTTGCAGATGCTCCTAGGCATTTTTTGTTTCCTGCCTCTAAACTCCCCTGTATTTTAGCCTGTGTGTCCATGCACACGTCGACTTTTAGCAGCATTTAGAGACAGGAAAAAACCCTCGGCCAGTGGGTCAAGGAGCAGCAAAGTTTGGGCAGAAAAAACACTTCTAAACATGCCTAAAGCTATACACATTTAGCACTTGAGCGTTAATTCATTTTAATGGCCAGAATAAATTATTTATTCTGGCCAATGAAATTAATTAATGCCCAAACACTTGACACCTGTAAACACACCTAAACACTTGGGAAAGCATTAGACACTTTTACAAACATCAGGCAGTTTTTTCTGCTAGCTTTTGGGAGAGTTAAAAAAGTCCTGTGTGCATGAGGCTTTAGAAGAAAAGAAGGGATTTATGGCTAGTAAATTCCAAAACCTAGTATGCATTAGCCGGTTCAATAGAAACTGACCTACATCCGGCCCGTGTGTAGGGCAGCCGGACCAACAGAAGCCGGCTATTCAGCTGGCTTCTGTTGAATGGGGCAATATTGAAAAAAGTCTACCGATCAGCTCCCGATCAGCACTTTCAGCCAATGGCTGAGAGCCCTGATGAGAGTGTTCTGGTGGGGGGCCTTCCCCCTTGTCAGAACACAATAGCAGAGCAGGGGAAATCGCTGTACTAACATTGGCTAGTTAATACAGTGGCTTCTCCTGAGCTGTCAGTGTTTTACCTCGTTAAGCCCACTGGGTTGAACGAAAAAAAACTAGAAATGTGTACAAGGCTTAAGTCACTGATCTGGCTTATATAACTGGGTATGTGTTAATTACAGCTTGTGCTATAGATCACTGTAAACAGGCTTTTTTTTCAACAAAGCAGATAAAGATAGACAAGTAAATATGTGGGAAGAAGCCCAAGGGTGTATTCATACCTCTGTGTTTTGTTGTCTTTTGCCTTCAAAAGTAATTACATTTGCTGCATCATTGGTACAGTCTCCTTCAAAATGCACATTCCATAGGTAATGCATTTAAAATGCATCTAAACCCTGACAGGCAGAGGTGTAAATGAAGCTAAACGCTTCACTTGCTAAAAATAAGAATGTAAAATATATAGCTGCAACATCTCATATTTATTTTTTGGGTTTATTTTAGTTTATCTTTTAGTCCTGGCCATTATAAACAAACAAAAAAAAGATATTATTTGCAAAACCACTGTATATTACTTTAAGGAGTTACTGTCACCTTCCCATTAAGGGTGACTTACTTGAAACCAGGGTGGCAAAATAATATAGTTGGACAGTATCATTCCTTTTTCTTGCATTATGCTTGTAGAAAATCTTGCAACTTACAGTTCAGAAAGGTCAGTCCATACCTAGATGAAGCAAATGGTGCCACATCCATACTAGAATTAAATTAGAAGATTGTTACAAAAACTTAAATCAACCAACAGGTCAATAATCACCACATACTGTACATTTAATAAAAGCAATGAGAACCACAGATTGTGTATCTTATATTACAATCAAATATGCAAAATAAATATCTGCTGGTTAGAGTGGAGTGCGTCCACTCTAACCAGCAATTATTTATTTTGCTCATTTGATTGTAATATAGGCAACCCTTCTCATACAGTTTGTTGAAATACTGTTGTTGATATGTATTCTATTTTATTGTGCCATTTACATGCATTTATATTTCAGAGTCCACCCTGTGCTTCACTCCCTGATGAAGACTCTCTATGAGTTGAAACACGTTTGGGCTATCATGCATGAACAAGTTATCAGCATTTGGCGAATAAGATATACAATATATGCTGGTTCCCATTGCTTTTATTTATGTTATGATTATTGACCTGTTGATTTTAATTTTTGTAACAAATAAAAAAGAATATACTTTTAATTTTTGGCATCTCTATAAATCCAACCCAACGTATTTTCTTCTTATTTAATTGCAGCTTGAGAATGAAATACTATAAGCATCAGTATGGGAGCATTACGTGAATTTTGAACATTTCCAGCTGGATACAACAGATACTGTAATAGTATTTAGTGCATTAAAGTATAACATTTTAAAACCTGTATTGAGCTGTCAATAGCATTTACACAGAGGTTTATGTTAGAGCTGAAGTTGGGCTTTAGTTTGTTTGTCTTGTACTAGTTCATTATTATTATTATTATTATTATACAGTATTTATAAAGCGCCAATGGTTTGCTCAGCACTGTACATTACAAAGGGGGACAGAACAATACCAATACAATGCAAAACATGAGGGGATCGAGGGCCCTGCTCTTTCGAGCTTACAATCTAGGAGTTCATCTAGAATTACAAGTCCATCTAAGACCCTGGGTGATAACGCTGGGTGATAATGCTGCTGTGCAATTTCACTGCAGAAGGAATAGCGTTGTCACCTTATTACTGGAAGATGAAAACTAAACAGGTGTTAAAACTACATTACATATAAGAGGCATAAAGCATTTTTAAAATAGACTATATTATTTTCAAAGCTTGCTATTTTAATACCTACCCTGCATTAAATTATCAAAAATTTCACAAAACTGGAGTTTTATATTATATATATATATATATATATACTGTATATATATATATATTATATACTTTATATATATATATATATATATGAACAGCACAATAGTTGCCTTTTGTATATTATATTATTATATATTTCATATATGATTTTCCATAGTTCCTCTTAATACTGTAAACTATATTTAAAATAATTCCTGTGTTTCCCTGAGGGTCCTTATAACACCGGTGGAGAAATCCTGGTGTAGACACATGAAATATTGTTAAACACCATGACTGCCTTAGAACCTGAAGTCACAGCTTTCCGTTGAGTTTTAAATGAAGCGCACTTGTCATCAAAACTATGAGATGACCTGTCTTCCTTTTAATAACAGCTTCCCATTATTATATGGTTCAGTTATATGTGTGTAAATTTTGTGTGACAGTGCAAGATTAAGTATAACATCATTTTGATTTTTTTTCAGGTATTCTGTGAAAAAACCTCACATGTCTTTTGCTGGATACAGAGCAGTTCCAGTTTTTAAACGGCTTCCATGGGTCATCAGAGCCACAGCTTACAAAAATGGAGACCGCAGCACACCCATTAATGTGTCTGCACCAACAGTTCCACTGGTAATTACAGAGGTGGCATAGTTATACATCATAATGTGCATGGAATCATTTATATTTCCCGTTTGTCATTAATGAACACATTAGTAATGGCATATTAAATTATATTATATTAGTATTTAAATAAAATTTGTGGCTTGACATAGAGGCTGTTTGGATGCCCCCTCTAGCCTGTTTGTATGCCCCCTCTATCCATCTTTAAAATAGATATAATATGAATTTAAAGACAATTACCTAATATTTTTCTCTAAATTGGTAGAGCCCAGAAAAGCCAGTTTTTAAACAGCTGCTGTGGATCATCAGAGCCACAGCTTACAAAAATGTAGACCACAGCACACCCATTCCACTGATAATTACAGAGGTGGCATGGTTGTACATGTTAATGTGCCCCCTTTCAATGTTGTTTTCTTGTTGGTCAAAACTGCATGTATTCATTTTACATTTCTTGTATTTCATTAATTAATACATTAGCAATTACATCTTTATTTTACATTATCTTTTACATTCAAATAAAATTGGTGGCTTGACATAGAGCTTAGCTACAATAGACCCCCCCCCCCCCCCCATCCATCTTTAAAAGAGATATAGAGTGAAATTCAAGAAAACTGCCTAATATTTTTCTCTGAATGGGCAGAGTCCAGCAAAGCCAATGAATGTTATGGTAGAAAAATCTGAAACCCATGCTATATGAGGTATATGATGATATATGCTGTGACTGTTTTGTTTTCTCTTTTTGTACTCATAAATTCTCAAAATAAAGAATAAAAAAAATATAAACCCAAACCAAAGGAAATGCCATGGCATTTTAGACCCTAGTTAGAGCATAGACATGTACAGGCATATGTACTGCATGACCTTTTTTTTTTATAAAACTGCTTGCATAAAGAAAGTGAAGAAAACAAGGATATATGTTCTGTGTGCTCCTAAACATCCAGAGGCATCTTATATAATTATATTATTATATATAATTATATTATTATTCAGTTTTATTACTTTCAGCAGCCATAAGTATTTTTACTACTAGGCTTCTAAAGTTGTCAAACAAGTTTAAGTATTCTTTTGTCCTAAGAACATGGAACTGATGTGAATAAAAAAAAGGCACATAAATAAAAAAGATATATACAGTGTACATGACACATGCACACTTTTTAATTCCCTAAACCCACGTTCGCTTTTTTTTTTAGCAGTTTAGCCATGTCCATGGGTAATGCATTTTAAAACATTCAAGGTGCAGCTCCTGAATGCCAAAGGTAATTTTGTTGCAGGCTATAATTGCTCATTTCCTTGTTGGATAAGAACACATTCACCCTAAAGTGAATTATAACCATTTTGCTGTGGGTTACTGTCCATGCTTTAGTGAATAATTCTAAAATGACAAATATTTGAACTTGTCAGTAACAGAATGCCATTTTCTCTTACCTTGTATGCGGCAGTTACTGGAGAGATGCACCGAGAAATTAAAGCTAAACATGGCTGCCCGGCGTATATTCTTGTCAGACGGCACTGAAGCTTTTGAACCCAAAGACATTCCCCGTGATGCTGATATTTATATCTCCTCTGGAGAGTCTTTCATAGATCCTCTGAAAAATGTTAAAGGTACAGAAAAATGTGTATGGCTTTAGGGTCTACAATTAAGACTGATTTCACTCTGTCTTTTGCTTGGTTTAACAAAACTAATGTTTACTCATTTACAGCTCAGTAAGAGTATAATGTGCCTAATGAAAGACAAATCCACTGACAGGCTCGTTTATTGCCCTTCATTAGCATCCGTGCCTAATTTAATATAGATCTGAAAAGACATTAGGGAGCCTGCAGGAGGTTAAATGGTGAAAAATATAATAAATTAAATCACAGATTATTGAATTTGCTGTTTAGTTCCAGTGACACCTAACAGACACAACCCATTAGGCATGTAACACCAGATTCAGAAACATTTCAAAGTAAGGTAATTAATGTATTAACTTATGAACGTCAATGAGTACAACAAAACCCAAAATCTAATTTTATAACAAGCATTTTTATTTTTTTTAGTCCCATGACTATGGAATCATAACTGTGTAAATCCTACTTTAATTACATTTTATAAATCTGATGCCTCTCTTAAGGCAGTATACGTGAAATGAACACACAGAAATATTATCCGTACACTTTTAATTATTTTATATTGCAACTGTGATTTGACCAATAGATTAAATATTTATTATTTTTCGATAAAACAGACACAATATAAATAAATATATAATATACTGTATTAGATATTTTAAAGGTTTGATATCTCTGTATGAGATGAGATGAGCACTGTATTTAGTGCAGCCTGTTACTGAACATCATATAACGAACATCATATAACTATTGCTATAATATTATTGGATATCAGTGCTTGCTAAATATATATATATATATATATCTATATATATATATATCTATATCTATATATATACACACACACATACATGCACACACTGTATTGCCAAAAGTATTGGGACACCCCTCCAAATCATTGGATGCAGGTGTTCTTATCAGTGGTAAGTCATGTAGAATGACAGAGCAGGGTTAGCGCAAGCTGAAGCGCACAGTGCGCAGAAGTCACCACCTGTCTGCAGAGTCAATAGCTAAAGACCTACAAACTTTGTGTGTCCTTCAGATTAGCTCAACAACAGTGTGTAGATAGCTTCATGGAATGGGTTTCCATTGCCAAGCAGCTGTATCCAAGCCTTACATCCATGAAGTGCAATGCAAAGCATCGGATGCAGTGGTGTAAAGGATGCCACCACTGGACTCTAGAGCAGTGGATATGCATTCTCTGGAGTGACAAATCACTCTTTTCTGGTAGTCCGATGGACATGTCTGGGTTTGGCGGTTACCAGAAGAATGGTACTTGCCTGACTGCATTGTGACAAGTGGAAAGTTAGGTGGAGCTGGGATTATGGTGCGGGGTTGTTTTTCAAGGGTTGTGCTTGTCCCCCTTAGTTCCAGTGAAGGGAACTCTTAAGGCATCAGCATACCAAGGTATTTTGGACAATTTCATGCTCCCAACTTTGTGGGAACAGTTTGGGGATGGCCCCTTCCTGTTCCAGCATGACTGCGCACCAGTGCACAAAGAAAAGTCCATAAAGACATGAATGAGCACGTTTAGGGTGGAGGAACTTGACTGGCCTGCACACAGTCTTGACCTCAACCCGACAGAACACATCTGGGATGAATTAGAGCGGAGACTGTGAGCCAGGCCTTCTTGTCCAACATCAGTGCCTGACCTCACAAATGCGCTTCATGAAGAATGGTCAAACATTCCCATAGACACACTCCTAAACCTTTTGAACAGCCTTCCCAGAAGAGTTGAAGCTGACCTAGCTGCAAAGGGTGGGCCAACTCAATAGTGAACCCTACAGACTAAGATTGGGATGCCATTAAAGTTCATGTGTGTGTAAAG
Organism: Staurois parvus; assembly: GCF_062004578.1. Lineage (NCBI taxonomy): Eukaryota > Metazoa > Chordata > Amphibia > Anura > Ranidae > Staurois > Staurois parvus. The sequence continues at coordinate 1,715,785 of NW_028317934.1, forward strand.
GCAGGTGTCCCAATACTTCTGGCAATATAGTATGTGTGTATATATATATATATATATATATACACACACACACACACATATGTATATGGTTTTTTAAAGGGTAACTCTACTTTTAAATTATATTCCAACCAAGGACCCCTCCTCACTTATCACTGCAGTAGCAATTTGCATCCACAATTGAGCTAGGTGCCTCTAGCGTAATGCACTGGCACTGTACCTGGCCCATGAAAATGAATGCACAATAAGGTTATTTAATAAAACCACATGGTGCAAAATCTGGTGGGGCTCTGCATAGAAACAGAATCAGTTTGCAGGGTTTTTTTTCAAAGCTTAATTGAACAAGCTGAAGTTAGATTCTCAGTGCTCCAGTTTTAGTAAATCTCCCCCAACATCTCCCTGAGTCCAGCAGGCAGATGGACCGTTGTTACCAAAGGCTGCCACACATGGCTTGACTTTTGGCTCATTCATGCTGAGCAGTCAACTTTTTTCAAAGGTATCATCTGGAGAATTGTCAGCTAGCTTAAGAGCCAGGACTGTTGTGAATTGAAGCAGAGACTCCCTTGACCTTTTTGCATTGCCACTTCACCTGGGTGAAGGAAGGGAGACTACTGGTAAGAGGACATAATTGGGGCCATAGTGTAGAGTGATGATGTTGCTATGAGTGAACAGATGATTTATGACAGTTTGTTAGAAAACAGAAAATCACAGATACTATCTTATAAATCTCTGGGATCATTTTTGTCAGATAACATAGTACAGAATTTTGTTTAGTGAACTTGTGTATGATGTGTTTTATTAGTTTCTAAAAACTGTCTTGGTCACCAAAGGCAAAAAATGTGAACACAGCACCAAAATTGGTTAGAAGTTCATTCCACCCAGTAGTGATATTAATTAAGATGTTGATTAATTAAATCACCTAGTTTCTTTTTATCTTTTGTGATCTTCAGTGTTAAAAAATAAACCACTAGAGTTTCTAGCTGTGCCCACCACGTATGGAGTATTGCTCCTTTTTTAGTTTTTGTGAAAAGATTGGTATATATTTATATATTATTACATTGCCAAAATTAGTTTGAACTGAACTAAACTTTTCAGTCATCCTATAGATCAATCTGTTGGCTACTTTTAAATGCTTGTATAAAGGCAAAACGGTAATGTAAAAATCCCCAGTGGGATTTATTGATCATCTAGGTCAGTGTGATTGGTGAGGGTGTCAATTGCTTAAAAAAGTATGTACTTAGAGGTGTCCTTCTTTCCAGTCTTAGAAGTTTGAAGACCGTTTAAAGGTATTGTTTATCATTACTGAAGAATTCAACAGGAATTGTAAGTGCTCTTAATATGGCCAAGGCATCTTGATGGAGCTGCAAACTGATGAGTGGAAATCTCAGAGGACAAAAATAAATCATCTGTACATGATTCAGTCCATAGATCAGTCTAAAACTGAAATATAAGGTTTAGTAGATGTGCCCTTCTACTATGATTCTACATTTACCTGCAGTAATATACAAGCATATTTTTGGATCACAGGAGGAAACAAACAAGCTCTGTGCAGATATTCTGTTAATTTTAACATAACCTATGATGCCAGTGTTGCAAGACTGGAGTGCTGACCAACCAGCTACCGTTCCAGATACATTAAACTGGTAAAAGGGCCAGATACAGGCTAGCATTTTGGGGCAACTGCAATCATTTTTTGCACTTATTTAATTTATATACCTATTTTAAACTGTGCACCTCCATGGGAAACCTCCAAATGTATACTTGAAAATGTGTTCTTATCTTAGAGTATAATCAGAACATACTGAAGAGATGTTATCTTTTAGTTGACCTAAAATTGTCTAGAGGCTTTTGAAAGAGCTCTTTGGTCATTTGCCAGAATAGGGAGAGAAGGTCTGATATGTTCTGTCTGCTACCTCCACAGTCTGCTTTAGAAAATACGGAAATAGGTGACAATAGGGGCTCTATTGTTACTTTATTGTTACTTTAATAATAGGGACTCTATTCTTTGGACTATTCCTGCACTTACAAGATACTAAATCAAGATTATGTATTCTGCAGAAATACAGGTAATCGTTTCTAACTATTTACAATGTTTTGAGATATCACATGTATGGGATTCTGCACTGCACAGATTAAATATGCCAGAGCATGTGATGTTAATTTGACTTTGAATAAATACAATGGCTCTTGCTATACCTGTCACTTCCAAACCCATCAAAATTATATAATGCATGTATTCATGGATCTAATTGAATTATTATTTGCTTTGTAAAGCTGGAAAACACCCTGTATAATCTGTGATTTTTCCATGTGGTTGATTTATTAGTTTTGAGTATGTGAGAAATTATGTCTGTTGTCTGTATTGTTTCCTCTAATGGCATTTAAAGGGCCACCCAAATGGAACTTGATTTATATTAAAGAGTTCCTTATAGTTTGGTGAAACTAAGCAATTATTTAAAGGGGTGTTCCTTTTTCAGTAGAAAAATAAAAAGTTCAGCAGTTAAGGTCAGAGGAGGCTGTTTCTCCCCAACTAGATTTGATCCTCAGCTAAGAAGCCAACCTTGAAAAGAATTAGGCTCCAATCACAGCTGTAATTTTTTTCTGTAGTTACATGCATATAAACTACACACAACTGCATGGAGAAGTCTACGCAATTAAAACCCAACTTGGATTGCCCTGTGAATATTATGATAAAGTAGCTTTAACTGCAATACTCTTCTTCTCTGGCACTGTCCCCTGCAGAAGATCTTTCCTGCTACTGCTCCTCTGGTTTGAAAGGTGCCCAGCATCATTTTTCACTTTAGGAATTTTCTACCTGTGGATTTCTCCTGGATTTGTGACAGGGTAAATGTACTTCTTTTTCTATTAAGCTACTTTACTGTGCTACACTACTTTATTACTCTATACTACTTAATACAGCTGATGTTGACTAGGCCAGGCCTATCAGACTTGAAGCTGAATATAAGTCAAATACTAACTTGAGCCATGTTAGCCTGTGGATCTGTGCCTGTTTAACCATTTCAATACCGGGCAATTTTACACCTTCCTGCCCAGGCCATTTTTCACGTTTCAGTGCTCTCACAATTTGAATGACAATTGTGTGGTCATACAACATTGTACCCAAACTAAAATTTTATCATTTTCTTCACACAACTAGAGCTTTCTTTTGGTGGTATTTAATCACCACTGGGGTTTTTATTTTTTGCTAAATTAACAAAAAAAGACCAAAAATTTTGAAAAAAAACACGTTTTTCTTTGTTTCTGTTATAAAAGTTTACAATTAAATAATTGTTCTTCATAAATTTAGGCCAAGATGTATTCTGCTACATGTCTTTGGTGAAAATAACTCAAATTAGGATGTATTATTTAGTTTGTAGGAAAGTTATAGAGTTCACAAACTATGGTATAGATCTGAAAATTGATCAATCCTGAAGTACTGACAGCCAATCTAATTTCTTGAGGTCCAAGAATGTCAGAATAGTACAGATATCCCCAAATGACCCCTTTTTGCAGAGTAGACAGTCCGACGTACTTCATAAGAGGAATGGCGAGTTTTTTGATGTTGTATTTTTTTGTCATAATTTTTTTACACACTTTGCTATAAGCAAGCATTTACCTGAATGAAATCGATTCATTCAGGTTTTTTTTTTTTTGTGCTTAGCTGTGATTTGGCCACAGCTAATCACATGACATGTGCATGTGACCAGCTGTGACCATTCACAGCTAGGCACTAGTATACAATGGATGGCATGAATGAAGCCATCCATTGTATACAACTGTCATGTGACCTGCTGTGATTGGTCACAGCAGGTCACATGGTACCGGCAACGGAGGCCGGTACTCAGATCTGTCATCGGCCGTGTCCGAGGTACACGGCCGGTGACAGATCGCGCCGCTGCACGGCTTTGCAACCGCGCGAACTGCGCATGTGCGGGAGGACGCCAAATGGCGTGCACCCGGAAAGGTAGAGCATTTTTACGGCCGCCAAACGGCTATAGGCCGGGCAGCTAATGGTTAAAACACCCCCTATTCTCCTTCTTCTTTCCTCCAGCACAACCTAAGTGTAAGTTGCATATAAATATGAAGAGCCGGCAACTTGGACATCCGTGTTCAGATCTTTATTGTCTACAAAATGATGACAGTTTAAACCAGCTTACACATTTTGGAAATTAGCCTTAGTCATACCGGTAGCTATGAAACTATGACCAAGGTTACTTGCCAAAACTCGCAAGCTGTTTTTAACTATCACTATTTTGTATCCAATAAAGATCTGAACACTGATGTCCCAGTTGCCAGCGCTTCATATTTATCTGTATCTTGTATGATTGTTTGTAGGACACTTGGAGCCAGAGCACTGATATTTTCAGATTCCTTGTTTGGATATATCGGGACCCTGAAGAGAGTGCTGCATCTGCCTCTTATATTACGTGTCAGTTTGTATGGACCCTGCATGGCTCCTATCGGGTGCTGTGTTCCCTTTTGCTTACACCTGCTAATCCCTGTTCTATGTGAGGCAGAGGTGCTTTGCCTGAGCAGAGAACTGGTGTAAGGGGAAGGGAAGACCCTGTCAGAGGAACCCAGGTGTAGCCCACAGGGGCAGATAGCTAATTATTACATAGATTTGGGAACACTGTTTTTTTAAATGGGCAGCACAGTGGCTAAATGGTTAGCACTTCCTCCTAGCACTACTAGGGTCGTTGGTTTGATTCCCAACCACGGCACCAGCTGCCTGGAATTTGCATGTTCTCCCTGTGTCGGTGTGGGTTTTCTCCAGGTTTCCTCCCACACTCCAAAGACATGCTGATAGGTTAACTGAATCCTGTCTAAATTGGCCCTAGTATGTGTATGTATGAATGTGAGTTAGCGACTTTAGACTGTATGCCCCTTGAGCGTTAGGGACTGATGTGAATGTACAATTTATATGTAAAGCGCTGCGTAAATTGACGGCGCTATATAAGTACCTGTAATAAAATAAATAACAGGAGCAAGATCATAAAGTCATAATTTGACTTAAGCTGCTTTTAATATAATAGAGCTCTAAATTGCGTCGGATAATTTACAGTTCCATAGGATGAAATAAAAAAATTACTTTGAGAAAGAATGTTATGTTTGTACAGTTGAGTTTCTGAATTAAATTATTACAATTGATTACATTTTAACACTGATTAAGGCTTTAGAAAATATTTTCTGTGCTATTTGACTGCAAAGTTATGCAAAGACGGAACTTGGAAAAGCAACTACAACTTTTTAAAACAGCAAACTACAAAGTGATGACACCTATAAAAACTGCTAAACTTGCTAGAAGCTTTTTTAAAGCAGTACTACCTCCTGTATGCTCTTTGGACAGGAAGTGAACTTAACCACATTAATGATGCTAAGACTTAGCTTATCTTTCCTCTACTCATCAGCTTATATCAGTAAAAAGTGAGGTTTCAAGTAATTACACCATTGTATTGATATGGCTTTTTGATTTTTGGATAGAAACAATTGAGTACTGTCCGTGATACTTTTTTATTTGCACTAACATACAATTTTGAGGACAAGCTTTCGGGACATGTCCCCTTCTTCAAAGTCCAAACAGTACTATTACAAATCACAAAGTTTAAGCAGAATGTTAGAAGGGATTGAGAAAAAAAAAAGGCTACAGATAAGATACATCATTTTTTGGATGATTTTTTGGATGATTTTTGGAGAAAATCTTCAAGTGAACCTGTGCTTTACCCATGCAAAGCGAAACATTAGGTTTTCTTGAATCCCGTCTTCCAGCTGCTAGGAGGTAGAAGAAGCCACGCTGTGTAAGTTACAAAGCGCTCATTTCATAGATAGATAGATTTGAAGGGTAGCCTTTTCAACAATCTGTTATTTGAAGTGAGCAGTGTCTAGTTCTATATGACAGATGAAGGAGTTCCCGATCCTTGGATACAAAAAAAAACAGAGGGTGCACCGGCAGGACAAAGGCACATCACACTAAACAGCGGTGTCCAATCCACACTGCATATAAGTCCATAAATGGAACCCTGGGCTTCCAACTGGCTAACGCGTTTTGAGGACTCAGCCTCTTCCTCACTCTGTTTAGTGTAATGTGCCTTTGTCCTGTGGCCTCTGTTTGTTTTCTTTGTATCCAGTGACTTTGGACTACCCCAGTCCGTTGAGGGCAGCAAGGAGTGCATATTCCAGGACATCTGAATTTTTACCATAGCCTTTGCTGAGTCCATCCCCAGCGCAGGAGTACAGAGTTTGCTGTGTTTTCCTTCCCGATCCCTATCCAGTTTAACTAGGCACCAAAGTTCCAGAAGGCCTTTGTGCAAGCTCTTAACTGACCATGTCTGCTCCTGGCTATTCCCATTTAACAACGATGATGCTTGGTGATTGGGCAAGGGATGAGTCACATTCTACTCCATATCCGGAAGTATTAGGCATTTTCTTTGCTTCTGGCAGCTGAATTGAGTGGCGAAAGAACAAAGGAATGGTGATGGTCCTGCTGGGGGGTGAGGTTAAAGCACACCTGTTGTGTTGCCCTGTATGGGCAAAGCAAAGGTTCTCTTTAAGTTTAACTAAAGCCAAAGCTTTTTTTTTTCTAGTTTTGGATAGAGTAGAGAGGGATGAGAATACGTGTCAGGTTTTTATTGTTGTCCTTATTAGGAGATTCACCCTCTCCTATTTACCATTGTCACCAAAAGTGAAAGAAAATCCCAAATTCTGGATTTTAACCAGAACAGGAATGGAGGCAATAGTCCTGGTGACAGATAGGGATTCCTCACTACCTGTTTTGTCTATGGGACAAGACGTATAGGGAAATGGACACACACACATACAAATCTTACAGTTTATAGCCCTCCCGTACCAGGGGCGGACTGACAACTCATGGGGCCCCGGGCAATAGGGGATCATGGGGCCCGTGTCCTTGCCCAAACTCAAAAAAACCTGTGAAAAAGGTACCAGGGGCATCTCATGGGGCCCCCTACTGACCCCGGGCCCTTGGGCAGTGCCCGAGTTTCCAAATGGTCAGTCCGCCCCTGCCCGTACTCTATTTAAAACAAAAAAGTATCTTAATCATACAGTTCAATAATGCTGTATGCAATATTTAGATCAGTGAGATTTGATGCCAAAGTGTAGTGTAGTCATTACAGCCTTTCCTACTCTGAGTTTGGGGGTTGCTTGGCAGGCGCTAAAAAAGCATACCCTAAATTTAGTATCTGTGTAAACGTAAGCATAGGGTTTATTACTAAAGTAATTAAGTAAGCAGTAAATTGAAAGATTCAATAGAAACCAGAAATAAAATGTCACGTTGCACAGCCTTCAATATTAATATCAAATGTAGTGTTTAAAAATAAAACTTTATAATGCTATAACAAGACTATCTCTGACATATGAATCTGAAACTGAATCTGAAAGTGTTTGAATATAGACTGAGGAGACTAAGAAGTAATAAAGAGAAAAACAAATATGTATAACCAGTGGTTTTTTAAACAAACATGTCATACTTACCTGCTCTGTGTAATGGTTTTGCACCACATAACCCTTCTTTTTTCAGGTCCCCCACTGGTGCTCCTAGCTCCTCCCCCCTGCTGAGTACCCCCATAGTAAGCCGCTTGCTATGGGGGCACTTGTGCATGCTCTCACCCGAGCTCTGCTGTATATGTCCATTGACAAAAGGAGTGGGGCTCAGCCCTGCCCCCACACCCTCCTCACTGGCTGTGATTGCCAGTAGTGGGAACCAATGGCTCCTGCTGTAGTCTTTGAGCCACTGAGGTGGAAGAGAGCTGGGAGAGCCTCTGCTTTCATGCATATCGCTGGATCGATATCGGGCTCGGGTAAGTATTGGGGGGGCTGGAGGGAAAACTGCACAAAGGAGTTTTTATTTACCTTCATGCATAGAATGCATGAAGGTACAAGAAAACCTTCAGCTTTTCCCATCACTTGGCTGTGATTAACAGTAGTGGGAGCCAATGGCTCCTGCTGCTGTCTTTGCATGACTGAGGTGGAATTGAGCTGGGAGAGCCTCTGCTGTCATTCATATCGCTGGATCGATATCGGGCTCAGGTAAGTATTGGGGGGGGGGGGGTGGAGGGAAAACTGCACAGAGGAGTTTTTATTTACCTTCATGCAGAGAATGCATGAAGGTACAAGACAACCTTCAGCCTTTCCAACCACTTGGTTGAGTAAGTATTTGATGTGTGATTCCACAGGCTGCGTTCCAACATACAGAATCCATATCAAGATTCTTGTAATGATTTATTAGACCAATAAGGTAGTCTACAGCAGCTCAAAAGTTTTTGTTTAGAACAAATATATTTATTGTTGCATTTGGTAAAAAGTACCAGTGCGTTTGGGTGCTCCAATGGGTACTGATCCTGCCTTGCACTATACAAAACTAAAAGAATGATTTGGCTGGACATATACTTTAATAGTTAAATAAAAATAGTTAATTTTCACAGTTTACCCTTATCTGGTAAACCAGGGGTGGCATGTGCTACCCATAAATGTAACACAGGTTGTCCACCACTCTCTTTTATTGTAGTGTATTTGTCAGTGGATGGAAGTAAGGTTCTACTTATTTGGAAGCCTTTATTGGCAGATGTCAGATTCACTTCACCGTGACTTGTTCCGTAATGCCGCATCTAGCACTGCATGTGCTGACTGTTTTAAGTGCAAATCTCTACCTGAACACATCTCGGCTATCGCTTCCTACCAAGAAAAATACATATAATCTCCATAATATAATTTGTTGCCTATTCCTCACTGCCTGTCATGCATATTGTATATAATTCTATATTTTCAGTTCTAGATATTCTGCTGCTGTTGCGAGTTTTCAGTTAATATTAATGGCAGAATAAGCTTTTGTCATGCTTGCAGGACATCCGAAAAGGTGAAAATAAACACAAATAATGTAGGTTGGGGGGCGAAAAATATTCATTTGATATTTGTTATATTTTTTAGATGGAAAAAGTGTGTACTTTACCTATGTTTATGTTAAATACTATAAGGTATATTGCTGTTAAGGAGGATCCAAATTATGAGATTGTTAAATATATATTTCAAAAAGGTTGCTCTATCACATCTGCATGTCTTTTTGAAATTAAAATGTACAATCAGTTCCCACCCTTAAAGTGTTATTAAACCCAGGACCCTGCATTCACTATATCTGGTCTCTCAAAGTACACACTACATTAAAATGGAATTAATTTAGTAAATATAAACTGCTAAATACCTTTTCTCATCAGCAGTATATAGCAGTCTTGTGACTTCTATCAGTGTCTGGCTGAGCACTGATTAACCTCCCTAGCGGTTTGATTATTTCAGATTTTTGGTGCTGAAAGCAGTACCATTATTTTGCATTGAAATATGTAGTTTTTTTTATTGTAGGCTGTAATTTTTAGGAATAACTCACTGAAATCTGTCCGAACAAGAGTCTATTAAACATCCCGGGTAGGATAAAATTTGAAACACGAAATCATAAATTATAATTTAATAAATAATCATAAAAAATAATAATATAATAATAATACATTTAATTCAATAATATAATCAAACCGAAAACACTGAAATTTGAAATAGAGCACCAAGTTCTCACATCGCTGAGCAAAGTCACAAAATCGTTTTCAGTGTCTGATGACGAATTTCCCCACAAATCATTATCACTCAATTCTGCAAGTGGTTCTGATTTACTATCGCTGTTCTCTAGCTGGTCTAAACCCGCTTTTGACCTAAAGGGACACTTTTTGGACGCCATGGACGTTTCTCAGTTTCCAGGCAGAAAGAACAGTAAAAATGCAGGCAGGGCACAGGACAAAGCACTAGGGACAATATGTATGTGAAATGGGTTGAAACAGCAATGTTTTACTATGTACATCCCGACGTCACAGGGACCGGAACACAGAAGCCGGATGCCGTCATCGGCCGGAGGAGATGGGCGGGGACGCGGCAGGGGACACATCGCGGGAGCGAAGGACAAGGTAAGCGCTGCAGGGACTCCCTATGCAACGCTGCATGGTAAGCCCGAGTGTAGCTCGGGGTTACCGCTTTTGGTACTGAAACTTTACCCCGAGCTACACTTGGGAATACCGCCAGGGAGGTTAAAGATACCAGGAGGAGTTTTCATTCTCTAATTGTACTATGAGGCTGCATAACCCCTGACCCTCTGTCTAGACAGTGCTGATTGGCCCTGTGCTTACACATGCACTCTCCCAAGAAAAAAAAACTCTAGCAATACACACTAAATTGACCATGTGCAGAGTGACTCCTAGAACTCTGTACTATCAGCAGATGGATTGGAGACAGTAGAAAAAGGAGAGGCTAAGAGAAGACAGGATCAAACAGCCTTTTTACACAATATGCAGGATTAACCCCTTAGGTTCCACAGTGAGTATAACAAGCATGCTTTACTGATATATACAGACTGATTTTGCTGTTGTAGGTTTAGTAACACTTTAATTCTACTCTGGTGCATAATCTTAACTTAAGGCTGCTCTAAAATAATTCTATAAATAATAAAATTGTAAAATTTTATTTGTATTCTACTGCTGTACATTCTTCCATCACTGCTATTGCAATCTTTGTAGCTCTTGTTTATGCACCTTCCATGGACAGCCACCAGGTCTTTATCCAAACATTTCCATCTCAAGCCAGCATCTCACCAGCATGAGTTTACACTCTCTGCCATGATAACTGGTTGCTTTAGCACAGGTACTCTCTAGCATTGACACCATAAAATATAACTAGAGGCAGAATCTTTTCTTTAGTTTTGGAGTGGAAATGGATTAGAGCACCTGTCAGGTTTTTATTACTGTCTGTGACTCTGGGAGATTCACCCTCTCTAATGTTCCTGTTTACTGTTATCACTGAAAGTGAAAGAAAATCTCAAATTTTGGATTCCCCCCAAAACAGTAAAGAGGGGAAACCTTCCAATGAGCACAATAGTTTTGTTGGAGAGATTCCTCTCACTTCTTGTTTTGGTTATGGGAGAAGAAGTAAAGGGAAATCTCCCCAATGGGACACAGATGGCAAAAAAACTGACAGGTTATAATCCTCCCTTTACTCTATCCAAAATGAAAAAAAAAAAAAAATTGGCTTTACTTCTACTTGAATTTACAAGTGTTTCATAAATTGTGCCATACAACTTTATAGCCTTTGCACATGTATTATATACTTATTACCCCTAGTAAAAAATGTAGCCATTGTGAAAAAGATCTAGTTATTCACTCTTATTTATTTATTTATTTCAGGTGCTTATATAGCGCCATCAATTTATGCAGCACTTTACATATATATTGTACATTCACATCAGTCCCTAACCCTCAAGGGGCGTACAATCTAAGGTCCCTGACTCACATTCATATACAAGGGCCAATTTAGACAGGAGCCAATTCACCTACCAGCATGTCTTTGGAGTGTGAGAGGAAACCGGAGTACCCGGAGGAAACCCACACATGCACAGGGAGAACATGCAAACTCCAGGCAGGTGGTGCTGTGGCTGGGATTCGAACCAATGACCCTAGTACTGCCAGGCAGAAGTGCTAACCATTTAGCCACTGTGCTGCCCCTGATTTATCAAAGGCAAATATGCTGTTTACTATGTAAGGAAAATTGCACTTTCCAAGGAAATTTGTCCCAGAGCTTAAAGGATAAGTTCACCTTTGGGAATATGTTACATGTTCCACTCGTTGTTAGGGTGGAATATGTAACATTTTCCCATAGCCGCAGCCGCTGCCCGCCGCCTGCCATCCCCCCTCCCTCTGATAGATAGTATGGGGAAAATTCTCCCTGTACTGTCTGTCAAGTTTGAAAACAGCGTGGCCATGCGGGGCTCCGCCCACACAGCCGCATCATTCATTCACAGACTTCCGAGAATGAATGAACTGCAAGTCCCGACAGCCTTAGCGGCTGTCAGCTTGTAGTTTTTAATGAACTGTGGAGCGCAATGGTAGCTTCCCGTACGGCAATTCTGACATTTCTGCAGGAGACCTGCATGGCATCAGCGATCTACTGATTTGCTGATCGGTGATGCAATGCTTTCCAGGCTCCTGTAGAAAAAAATAATAAATGCACATTTTTTTACCTGCAAAAAAATGTGCATTTATTATTTTTGTCCAAAAGGTGAACTAATCCTTTACTGAATGAGATAAATCTCTGCTGACATCCATCATCCAATCAAGTGCAAGCAAAAACACTGTTTTTTTATTTTCCTTGCACATTGTTGGGTATTCTTTGCAAAGTGAAACTTCACCACATTCACTAAGTTCTGGTGCAATATCCCTTGCAAAGTGAACAGCCTTTTTGTCTTTCAATCAACCCCTTAGCCTCATTGTAACTCTTAAACCTACCCTAACCATCAACCTAACCCTTAAGGCTAGGTTCACATCTCCGCATTCCTGCGGGCCATTTTTTGCATGGGCACGAGAGCCCATTCACTTGAACGGACCCCCGTGGCCCAAGACAGGGAAGAAGTCCCTGCACGTCTTTGGAAAACCCAGCCCACATGGGAACCTCGGTTCCCAGTACGGTTGCAATTTCCAGTGCGGGCGGCATGCCATTAGTATTAATGGTACCTGCCCGTGAGTCCGCATTCCTCTGTGTGAGTGGTACGGCTGCACGGATTTTTGTGCGGATCCGCAGCGGCACCACCTGCACAGATGTGAAGCAGGGGTAAAACCTAACCCCTAAAACTCATGTGAAATGTATGTTTTTTTAGGGCTATTAATGCTATCGCGGAGATGCTAGCAGCAAAAAATATGCATCAAAAGGCTCTGTGATAATTAAAACCATGCAAAATTAATCTGTGCACCAAAATATAATACTCTTCTCTACTGCATTTGTGAAGTCACCAGGAGATAAGTATAAACGCCCATTTACACCAGCAGTGTACATTTCTGCACTTCTGCTGGCGTGTGCTGGAAGGCAGTGGTGCTAATACACTGAAAACAGCACATCACACTTTTTACTTTTTTTTTTTTTTTTAACTTTATTGAACTCCATTGGCTGCAGCTAACTGCATGTCATACTTTTTTTCAGCATGCACCACCCCAGCATGGTTGGGGAACCTGACATGATAGGAAACAATGCTTTTGCCTTGTCTTTGCGTTGGGACTGTGCGCAATGTACCTGGTGTGAACAGGCCCTTAATCCTGCCCTGTACATGAGGCCCTTAATCCTGCCCTGTACATGAGGCCCTTAATCCTGCCCTGTACATGTGACCCTAATACTAATCTAATCTAACTCATTACCTATATCCTAACAATAATTTAATCTCCACAGCAGCAAACTTACTTTGTCAGATGCCTGGGGCATTGGTACCTAAAGGCGGCCATACATGAATCAACATTTGGCCAGTTCAGCAGGGAGCAGATTAATTTAGATCCATGTATGGGCGTGTAGGCTGTACATAAGTCAAGCTACTGATCAACTGCTCTATAACCGTCCTGTTGGATTTTGCCTGCTCAATTGGCTTCACTGGCTATAGCTGTCAGTACAGATCAGTATATTCTGACATCGGGGAAATCTCCCCTCTGTCAGACTACAGTAGCTCAGGATGGAGGATTCCCTCATCCACCTTGAATGTCTGGATGGGGAAACGAGGCATTTTTTTTTTTGGTTCAACCCGCTGGTTGAAAAAAAATTACTCATCTATGGGCTGCCTAAGGCAAGCCATATATGATTTGATTTTCTTTCCCCAGAACATTCCCCAGTCAGTCAGTGTTGATGGGGGAATCCCTCCTGCAGCGTTATTATGTTCTGCTGGCAGGGAGACTTGCTGGCTCTCAGAACACAAAGATTACTGCTGGCAGCTATAGCTGCCAGCCGTAATCACATGAAAAAAAAAAATAGGCTTCTTGAGAAGTAAAGACTACTGATCCACACGTACCGTATATATAGTGTGTGTGTGTGTGTGTATATATATATATATATATATATATATATTGTATACAATATATATATGTAGTACAATTCCAGTTTTCTATGCCTGTATACTATGACTATAATTTGTGCGTCTCCTTTTCTATGTTGAGCCAATATCTATCAGTACAGATAAGCAAAATGATTTTCCAGTGTCTGTATTGTACTTGTGAAATCCTTCAATTAGCTGGAAAAAGTATTTGTGAGTTACCTGCGGACAAATGCGTTAAATCCCACACATGTGGATTCCTCTTGTACTAACATTTACTGACAATAATTTTAAGAATCCTCACTTCTCACCCTCCAGAAGCTCAATATCTGTCTGTCTTTCACACACAAACTCGCATAGCATTTTGTTGCTGCGGGGGACAGTGCCTTTCACAGCTTTCTGCATAATCTGGCTTATTTAATAAGGCATTGCAAAGAGCAGCAATGCTGTGCAGAGTGCAAAGATGATGTGCAAAATCAAGTAACCCATAGCAGCCAATCACATTTCACCTTTCATTGGCTTAGAGTAGTCAGAACAATGATGATCGCCGATTAGCTGTTGTCGGTTACTGCATTTTGGCACCTAGTTTTTTTCTTAAAGACGTATTTCTTCTCAAAGTGATTTTTGAGTGTGGGGTAGACATCTGCGGTAGATCAGTTTATTTTGGCAAACAGTGTTCATTTTTTCTGCACTGCTAACAGGGGTAACAAGTTTTGTTGCACAGTTCTTTCAGTGTTAGTATTATTGAGAAAATACAGTATTTATTATCATTGGGGTTGATTTACTAAAAATAGAGAGTGCAAAATCTGTTTCAGCTGTTCATAGAAACCAATCAGCTTCCAGGTTTTATTATCAAAGCTTATTTGAACAAGCTAAAGTTAGAAGCTGATTGGCTGCCATGCACAGCTGCACCAGATTTTGCACTTTCCAGTTGTAGAAAATCAACCCCTTTGTGTTACAAAGTACACCCAACATTTACGCTAGGTTCACATCTGTGCAGGTGGTGCCGCTGCAGATCCGCACGAAAATCCATGCAGCCGCACCACCCGCACAGAGAAATGCAGACCCGCGGGCAGGTGCCATTAGTTCTAATGGCACGCCGCCCGCACTGGAAAATGCAACCGTACTGGAAACCAAGGTCTGCGGGCTGCGTTTTCAGAAGAAGTGCAGGGACTTCTTCCTGCGTGTCACGGGGCACGGGAGTCCATTCAAATGAATGGGCTCTCGTGCCCACGCAAACGCGGCCCGCACGGCCACATATATGTGAACCAGGGGTTAGGGTTAATGATGATTTAATGAAGAAATGACAACTGTACTTTTAGTGCCAGGTCCTTCTCTTACTGTACACCATGACCCCAGGAGTGTCTCTGGATAAGCTTTACTCCACTGAGATTGTTATGAGCATGTACAGTAAGAAGAGGACCCAACAGACACATTTTATGAGCAAAAGCTGTGCAGCACCAGAAATATCACTGCAACAGGGAGGGAGGTTAAGTATTTTACATGGCAGACTGTACTTTAAGGTATACAGCTGTAATTTAAGGTATAATAAGGCTTATTTCACAGGGGTGACTATAGGGCGGTAAAAACAGGAAGTTGTTCTGCGTCTATACTGCCCACCGACCACCCACCTAAAGCAGACATGGTGCTGCTCAGGTGAGTACACATTGTCTTGGCAGTGGGTACAGTAAAAGTTAGATTCATAGGTTAGGTTGAGCTTAAGCATTTGGTTTATAGATTATCATGGGATGGTTTTGGTGAAAAGCTAGGTTAGGGGTTAGGTTTAGCTTAATAGTGGTGTAAACCTCTGACATGACATATGAACAAAGCATATCCCTCTATAGTGTGTACTTGTCTCACTCAAGAGCACTAAGTGTCATTTTTCTCTTTTACCTTGTTCCTCTACTATCTGCATGAGTCTCTTCCAACAGGTTTTCCTGACACTAAGAGAAAAATGGTGACAGGGGAGGAAGATTCAGAACATAGCCTGTATTTGACAGCCTCAGCTCTGTTCCTCTGTGATGTGTGAAAGGGGGTGTCCCTTCCCTCCAATTAGCTCTCAGAGTTCCCCTCACTGAACTATGCAGAGTGTAACTTCAGCTCACCACCCCCTGCTTTCTTCTGAAAGCTCAGATAAGCTTTTTAAATTCTAGACTTTGAACAGCTGTAGAGGAGAGAGGGCTATAGATGAACAGGTACAACTTAGGAGAATTTGTTTCATCTCTGTGTATCACCCGAGGCCAGTCACTTCACGTTTTTTTCATCGGTTTTTCTGCACACATAGTGTGAATAGGATCTTATGGGTAAGTACTGATGAATTTACCTACTGGCTAGTTTCTTATATTTCTCTGGGACAGCATCCTCTCACATATGTTTCTGGATCTGGCGTACCTTTCCAAAGCAAAGCAAAAGAATGCCTACTTCTCTATTTCTATTTCAAACTTTTTATTACGGAAGTTTTTGTTTTAATAATACAACAAGCTCAAGATTTGCCCATGCAGGGGCAGAGCAGAACAATAACATACATAAACAGATAGAAGTCAGCAGGATGTATTAGCCAAATAACGGAATGTCCAATGACATCAAGGAGGGACGGCAAAAAGCCGAATCAAATAGTAGCAGCAGCAATCCATCATATTACCTGAAAAAAAAACTGATAGAAAATATAAAAACATAGAAAGAAATAAGGAAGAAAGAAAGATTCAGAGAGAAAACATGGAAGAAAAGAACATTATTGTTTTTATTGTTATACAGCATTTATATAGCGCCAACAGTTCGCTCAGCGCTGTACATTACAATGGGAGACAATACACGAGACAGTACAATAACAATGCAGTGCGATACACGAGGGGTTCAAGGGCCCTGCTCCTTGGAGCTTACAATCTAGGAGGGAGGGGATAGTGGTATGGGAGGAAAAGCCGTGAGGGATGGAGTGGTAGGAAGAGTGGAGGAGATTGGCAGTTAGCAGAGGGTGGGGTAGGCTTCCTTGAAGAGGTGGGTTTTTAGGGTGCGCCTAAAGGAGAGGAGAGTGGGTGATAGTCTGATGGATTGGGGTAGGGAGTTCCAGAGGATGGATGATGCCCTGAAGAAGTCCTGGAGGCGGGCATGGGAGGAGGAGATCAGGGAACTAGAGAGAAGGAAATCTTGTGATGAGCGGAGAGTGTGTTTTGGGTGGTATTTGGATATTAGGTTGGTGATGTAGTTTGGGGCAGAATTATGGACAGCTTTGTACGTCAGTGTTAGCAGTTTGAATTTGATCCGTTGGGCAATCGGAAGCCAGTGGAGGGATTGGCAGAGGGGGGTGGCGGAAACGGAGCGGTTGGTAAGGTGGATGAGTCTGGCCGCTGTATTCAGGATCGACTGAAGTGGGGATAGCCTGTGGTGAGGCAGGCCAGTAAGGAGGGAGTTATTATTATTATACAGTATTTATAAAGCACCAATAGTTCACTCAGCGCTGTACATTACAAAGGGGGACAGAACATGTGACAGAACAATACCAATACAATGCAAAACATGAGGGGATTGAGGGCCCTGCTCTTTCGAGCTTACAATCTAGGAGGGAGGGAGTTGCAGTAATCGAGTCGTGATATGATGAGGGAGTGGATGAGCTGCTTAGTAGTTTCTGGGGTTAGGAATGGGCGTATTTTGGCGATGTTGCGGAGGTGGAGTCTGCATGTGTTTGTTCACTATAGGACTTGGGGCTGGAAGGATAGATTGGAGTCTAGTATGACACCAAGTACTCTGGCTTGCGGAGCGGGCTTGATGGTGGCATGGTTGGACATGATGGAGAAGTCAGTGGGGGGGGGGGGTGCGCGGGCTGGGGGGAAGACTAGGAGCTCGGTTTTGGAAAGGTTCAGTTTAAGGAAGTGGAGCGACATCCAATCTGATATGTCGTTCAGTAGGCTAGTGATTCGGGCAGAGACTGAAGGGGTAAGGCGAGGAGTCGAGAATAATAGAAGAGTCACGGATCCAGGGCTAGCACAGGCAACGACTATAAGAGGCCATAACTAGTAGGAGGCAGGGATGGCAAGGAATAACGTATCCAAGGTTTCCAAACCTTAAGGAATCTCGGATGAGAATCTTGAAGAACGCTAAACATCTGTTCATTGATCAGCATAGCATTCATCCGGGTCTTCACCCCCTGGAAGACAACCGAAGGGGTTCTACAAGCTTGAGCTATAGCACGTTTGGCCGAAATAAATAGGTAGGATGCCAATTTTTGCTGAGACCTAGACAGACCCAAAATTTGGCAATGCAGGAGGGCCACCCTTGCATCCCTACGGACCGTAATATGAAATAACATTTGCAGCAAACCAAAAACCCTAGACCAGAAGCCTATCAATCGCGGGCACGACCACCAAATGTGCAAGACGTCCCCACGTAGACCACAGTTCCAGAAACACCTATCTCCGCCAGTCGGATTACAGTGAGCAGTCTGAGCCGGGACCCAGTACCACCGCAGGAGAACTTTGTAGGCTGCCTCAAGAGTGACGGTATTGAAGGAACATTTCGCCACCATCCCCCAGGCCCTACACCAATCCTCTGCCACAATCGAGAAACCTAGATCTCATTCCCATTGAGAGACATAAGACGGGGGTGAGGAGGACCTACTGTTTAGAGAGGCATAAATTACAGAAATGAGAGCAGGGGACCCTGGGGAATGTTGACAGACGTGTTTAAAGGGCATTTCATGGTAAGGATATGTAGAGGTACGATGGAGGGACAGGACCCAGTGGTGCAATTGCAAATACTGATAATATTCCTGGGGCGGGACCCCCCGCCTACTTATGTATTTATACAGGTACTGGTTTGATTGACATTTTAAAGTGTTTTTATATTCTAACAATGTACTTCTCTTACTTGCTATAGCAAAGCATGTTTAATTATGTTGAATATACAGTTACATTGATTTGCCATAGCTGTTCAATGTGCTAAAAAAAAGCTGTTGATTTTTCGAGACATCTAGTAACATCCTAACTTCCTGTGTTATCTGCCTGTTCTGCACTGAAATTTTAACCAGTAATATCAGCACTTCTAGATTTCCCTCTGTAAACTACAACTTCCCCTCCGTGTTATGGATAGAGATGATGAGAGGGGAAGATGTTCTGTTGTCCCAATCAGGAATAAGCAACTTAGGTTGGCAACATTACTCTTCCGTATACAGTACAATGGGTGAACGTTGTCACTGTAGGATGCGAAGTGTGTTACTGGAAAGATCACCAGGTAAAATAGAATCTTAAAAAAACAAAACTAATGCAACCACCATATCTGTAGATGGGTAAACTGCTATAATACATTTTTGTTTTGGGGTATAGATACTCTTTCCGCTTCTATGGAAATAAACTTTAAGCTTTGCAAAGTCTGATCTTTATGAACCCTCAGTATTAGAAGTATTCTCATCTTATTGTATATATTACCAATGACTCCTTAAAAACAAGCCTTGGACATTTATCCACAGCTCCTATTGCCAGCAGTAACTTGATAAAACTGTGTTATTAAGCTTTCAGGCTTCTTGTTCTTACAGTCTGTGCCTGTGCTGTTTAGATTTCTCTGTGCTCAGCACATCAGCATGTTACCAAGCCTGCAGGGCACACACACTACTATCATTCTTATGGCGATTCTGTACACTTGACTGGACATTTAAATGAATATCAGAATTCATCAAGTAAATTTGGTGCACTCACTGTCTCTGCTTGTACTTGTCCCTGTCTTCTGCATCATCCTCATTGCTGCTGTAAGCCGGAAAAATAATATATTAATGGCTAGAAAATATAAAATATCAGCTTCATTTAAAAAATTAATAATGATTTTTATTATAATAATCACAATAATAATAATACTTACTATTATTATTATTATTACTGTTATTATTGTCCAAAATATTAATAATGTATATGTTTGTGCAAAATTTTAGATACTTGATATACTCATTCTATAACTCTGAATGCAACTTGTTGTATCGCATTATATTATAACCAACAGTGCTGAAAAAAAGCTAAAAAGAAATCTGTAATGTAAATGTAAACCCTATAATGAGCCAGGAGATAACAAAGAAGCCTCGTAACTGTCTCCACAGAGCCATGCTTTGGCCTTTTTCAATAGATTAATAAGTCACATTGCATTATGATTTGTGGAGTGCACTCTTGCCTATTTTTTGCTATTCAGAATTCAGGGGTTCACAAAGTGATCATTAAATGTATGGGTTTTCTTTTTTAAGTTTCATCTTATTGCTTGTGAGCTGCTAGTACATAAAAATCTTTCCAGCCCTCTGATGAGTACATTGAATACAGGTAATAACTTTTGGGAGTGGGTACAGTCTTCTCTGGATTCTTATGCTGACAATTTTGTCGGGATCCACTCCCTTTCCTTCTCTTCTGACTGATGTCAGCTCTGGGCTGTCTGCTCGCTCCTGAGACTTCGAACAGCGCAGCTACTCTCCCCTTCCCTCCTCCTCTCACACAGCGCATAGCTCAGATCGATTCTCTTACAGACAGCCTCTATCTGCACACTATGTAGATGGCTTATATGCTGCACAGCCATTTTTATCTGGGAACTTCACAGGTCAGAACTGCAGCATAGCAGGCAGCTACACAGTGTGCAGATAAAGGTTGTATGTAAGAGAATCGATCTGAGCTGTGTGCCGTGTGAGAGGAGGAGGGAGGGGAAGGAGGGACAAATGAGTTATGCTGCCTCTGCCCAGAATGTGTGCAGTGCAGGGATGTGACAATAAACTCAAGGGGTACAGCATCCATGGATGATGGGCACAACTGAAATCTGGGGGGGCACAGCCCCCCCCCCAACAGCTTCTCCTAGATCCAGCCATATCCATACCACTTATATATTTTTCACTTTTATGCAGAGGAATAGCACAGTGCCTGAACTTGTTTACAAGACTTGCCTTGTGGATTAGTGGATTGCTGATCCTTTCTGACCTTTCCTGCAGCAGGCTTTTTGGTTGAAATTTTTATGTATAAGTAAGCTGTCTTTAAAGAACTAAACTGGCGTCTTGCTTTCTGATGACAATTGTACACCATACCAGCGCAATGTGTGCTGGCACAGCTGCTTGTAGTTTCCACCAGTTGTGCATGTGGCTGGGAGATAGCACCAGAGTACAATTAAAAGAAGGTACCTCTGATTCTGCTGTCAATCAGACCTTCAGCTGCACTGTACGGCCTCAGATGCCCACTTACAGCACAGTGCTTATAGTAGATCCAAACTCCTGGCTACAAGTAATCAATGGCTGCACCTCATATCTCTGGACTGGCTATCTGATAGTGACAGCCATGGACCATACTTGAGTAATATATGTCAGCAGGGCCACTTGTAATCTGTATCAGGGGTGCTTTAAGCAAGGTGGAAATAAAGAAGCCCAACTTGGAGACAATTGTCATCCTGCAACAGGAAGCCCTGAACAAGGACTATTAGGGCAGAAGTACCAGCTGTTAATTTGCTTAAAAGCTGCAGATTTGTTTAAAAAAAGGCTTAAAACTATTTTTTATTCTGATTGTCAGAGGATTCTATACATCTTTCCTTCTCTGCTTGGGTATTAGCATGGATTGTAACCATTCTTTGTACCTTTTGAAATTACATTAATGTGTTAAAGCTTATATGAGATTTTAATGTTTGTATTCAGATCTATTTCTGAGCTGCCATCAAGGTTTACTTGCCCTTTAAGCTTTGTCATCTTTGGCTGTATTTCCCAATGATTTACGCTGCTGTTCCTTATTGCACCAAAATATTGGCACATGCTGATGGAAATTTCACATCCTCTCTTGCTGGATCAGCAAGCTTAACCTACCAAAATCTGGTGTTGCGCGATGCTTTTGACTGATAATCAATCTTTCCGCTGCTCGACAGTTGTTACAGGGACGCAGACTAGAGGAAGTGGCAGATGCGGACTGTCTTCTGAGAGAATGGGCTGTAGGTGTGCTGGGGAAAAAGTAACAAGTCGTGCATATCCAAGTTTTTGACTGTCCCGAGAGCCAGGAAATTTATCTACAGTGTCAGCACCGTCACTTATGATTTCATTTGTCAAGTAATCTAAACACTGAGCCTTGTTGTCCCACTGGACCCATGTGTACCACCACTGCTTCCTAATATACATAAGGGAGGTATCGAGGGATACCACCTGTTTCTTATTTTGATTAAAATCATGTTGTCCTAGTCCCCCCATTTTCTTCTACCCTAACCTCAATGTCTAAATAATTTAAAACATCATCTGTTGAGACTGTTTTCCTTAAAGCAGATGTAAACCCAATCACTAAAATCCTCATATAATCCTTAAAGAGACCCTGTCACAAATGTGAAAAAATTGCAGGTAAAATTACAGAAAACGGAAGTATTTTAAATACCTATTTGAAGCTTTTTATAAAATGATTTTGTTATTTATTCTAATTACTGTACCTTTGAACGTCCTGGAAAATTTCACTACTCTAGAAAGAGTCAATTCCTCAGTAGATGCCCCTTCCTCCTTGCATGTCACAGCCCTCTCCTCTTCTGGGAGTGTCTAATCACTGTCTGTGCTGGCCCAGCATATCTTCTCCCCTCACCACCCTAAATAATCTTATATGCAGTTGTCGGAGAAGGAACAAAGAAGAATATTATAGAGCAGCCTTTCTCAATCTTTTTACCCTTGAAATAATTTTTCGGTCTCAGAAAACCCCTGCCAAAAATTATTATATCTACAGCTCACAGATAATATGATCATTAAGTTATACACATAATTAACTAAATAAAAGAGAACATAAGTGTACCTAGAGTTTTTGACACCCATGGCAGATAATTTTTAGCCCCCATACATTGGCCAGGGGAGAATGAGGGGAGGGGGAAGGGAGGGAAGAAGAGGGAACAAAAGGGGGAAAATCAACACAAGTAAAGAGTTAAAAATAAAGGGGAAAACAATGAAAATAAAAACTCAAGGCAGCTAGTCAGACCAAGGAAGCCGGACCTTATCATATTTCTAGGGACAGCAACGGTTAAGGTAGGTTAGCTTATACAATGGTATGGCAGCATCAGTCATAGCTTCCCAGGATGAAACAGTTGGAGGGGCTCACTTGCACAGAATCTCCTTTTTTAAAGTAGTAGAGCAAGTAGGATATCAACAATTTAGTATGATGTAGATGTTGATCGTCATCATGAATGCCCAGAAGAGTTAGTTCAGGGGTCACTGGAAGGCATATCTGAACACGAGTATAGATGAGATCAAAGACCTCTACCCAAAATCTGTGAATCACAGGATATTCCCAAAACATGCATATAAGTGCCCTGGGAAAATGAACAGCGCATGCAGATATGGGTACGCCCAGGAAAAATCCTATTGAGCCACAAAGGGGTGTAATAGACACAATGTGGAAATTTTGTCGGTATCAGCTTGTCTCTGGAGGAAATAACCAATTTAGGGCAAGCTTCCAAACAACTCTCAAAATCAGAGCAGGAATATCTGCTTTCCAAAGATCCAATAAGCCCTCCATCTTATGAGAATCAATGCACAAAATAGCAATATAGAAAGCAGAAAGAGGCTTGCATAAGTCTGACTGGGTAAGCAATTATTCAGTTCTTCAGTTTAGAGGTGTGGCATTTGAGAAAACTGCAATCTTGCAGTGTGATGTAATTGGAAGAATTGAAAAAGCATCCAACCTGGTAAATGAAATTTCCACAAGAGTTGGGGGAAGGTCAATAGAAAACCCTCTGGCATAATATCTCCTAGAGTCTTGATCCCATGTCTGGCCCATAACTGAGGGTCTGCTACAGTACGGAAGTGGTGGAGGTTATGATTACCCCAGAGGAGCAGCACAGAGAACCAGTGATTCACAGGAAGAAAACTGCACCTAGCCACCCCCTATACCCTAAGTGTGGTTTTGGTGGGAGCAGGACGCATAACATAAGTCCTAGGGCCTCTGTACACCAGATTATGCAACCCTGAAAGGGAGCCCAGAAAGGCAGCCTCCAGACAGACCACCACATTGGACCAGGATCCAAGAAACCACCAATAGGTAGTGACTAGAATGGTTACCCAATAGTTTACCTGGAAGTTCGGTAGGAGACAGAAGCTGCAATGTAGATTTATCCAATCTGGGAAGGGACCCATGCCATATAAACATGGTAATACAATGGTCAATCTCCCGGACGAAAGACTTCAGAATCCAAATTTGGCAGTTCTGAAAAATATATGTAAATATTGGAAGGGTCATCATCTTAAGGAGGTTAATATGGCCCAAAAGATTAAGAGGTAGAGAAGACCAAGAGACACACCGTTCCTGGAGAAGCAAAAGTAAAGGTAGCAAAATTTTATCATAAAAAGCTGAAATACCAATTTAGACGGATTCCTGAGTACATACCAAAGGCATCAAACAGTTACAAGGCCACTGATAAAGAGGGGCCTGCATCTTGCAAGTACAACAGGGCATCATTGTCGGCATAGAGCGCCAATTTCTCCTCGAGCTGCCCAATACGAAGACCTTGAACCCGAGGCGAGTCCCGAATCAAGGTCGCCAGGGGCTCCAGGGCTAAGGCAAACAAACTAGAAGAAAGTTGGCAGCCTTGATGGGTACCGCTCTGTAACGGAAATTAATCTGACAGCTAGGAATTGGTATGCTCTCAGGCCTGAAGGGATCTATAGAGCAGCTGAAGCCACTGCAGAAAGATAGGCCCAAAACCAAATCTTTGCAGAATCTCACACAGGTAGGCCCATTCCATTGAATCAAATGCCTTCTCGGCATCAAGTGAGGCAATGACTCTTGTACTCATATTGTCATGAGGCACAGATAGATTCAGAAAGAGGCATCTAAGATTGATATCGGTGTCCTTCCCATGCATAAAACCCGTTTGATCAAATTATCCAACACTGTAGAGAGTTGAGTAGCTAAACGTTTTGCAAGTATCTTCACATCCACATTGATCAAGGAAATCACCTGTAGGTGGCACATTCCTGAGGGTCTTTCCCGTGTTTAGGCACCTAACAATAATTGCCTCTGCCATAGAGTCAGGGAGAGAGTCTAGTGAGAGATACTGAGAAAACAGATCTGTAAGCCTGGGGCCAGAAGTTCAACATGCAGAGCATAAAACTCAGTGGGTAGACAGTCAGCCCCAGAAGTCTTACTGCCCTGAAGCCGACCTTTTTCACAAACAGGACTCCAGTGTGGGAAAAGAGACGGTGTCTAAAAAAGCCTCTTGCTCAGGTGTCCCATATTGCACACGGGTGGCATAAAGGTCCCAACAGTGTTGCATAAATTGAGCACTAATCTGATCAGGAGAGGTGTTAAGAGTGCCACCACAATTTGCAGCAAAGTGAATTGACCCTTATCAAGCCAAGCCAGGAGGCTATAATTTTTACTCAAATACCCTCTGTGCCGAATACAGTGATTTCTTAGTCAAAGCTACCCGTAGGATGGAGAGCTCCGTCAACACTTGCTGCCACGCCGAAGACCAGTCCGGATCGGGAGCCTCAACATATGCTCCCTCCAACCAAGCCGCTTCAGCTTCCAACCTCTCCAAAGAGGCAGCCGATCCTGCTTGAGTATAGAGATATGAGTAATATATACGCCACTAATAACAGCTTTAAACGCATCCAATGTCACTAGGGGAAAGGCAGAAGTTTCATTTTGTACCCAGTACACACTGCTTCTGTAAAAGGTTCCTGTAACTTTGGGTCGACTACCTAGTACCTAGAGAGCTGCCACAGCCACCTGACCCTGACCTCTAAGGGTTTTACCACCACTAAAAAGGGAACATGATCAGAAATTCCATGGGGCACAATTTGTACACAATGCACCTGCTGCAAAGCATTCGAGACCAAATCAATCTAGAAAATAGACCTAGAAGTGGCAGAGTGGCACTTATAATCCCTAGCAGTAGGGAGATAGTGTCGCCACACATCTGTCAAAGAAAATGTTTCAGCCTAGTGCGAGAGGTCCAGAGAGGAGTGAGCGGGAGTGTGGAGCCTATCCAGCTCTGGATTTGGAACCATATTGAAATCACCAAATAACATAACCTCAGTATTATCAGACCTTGAGATAAATTGCATGAGAGTATAAAGAACTCATGATTCTGCTGGAGGAGGCAAATAGAGACCCACCAACACCATATTTACATTACACAAAGAGGCATGGATCACCACATATCTGTCCTCTGGATCAGTGCGAACATCTAGCAATTGAAATATCAGGAATCTACAGATCAAAATACTCACTCCCCGAGCATATGAAGAGTAACTAGCATGGTAATGCGATCCTACCAAAGGCTTTTTTTAGACTGAGAACCTTAGAACCCTGCAGGTAGGTCTCTTGAAGGACACACACATGCAGTCTATACTTTTGTAAAAAGCAAAAAAACAAGGGACCGTTTAATTGTGGAATTAAGGCCATGGACATTTCAAGAAACTACAGAGATCTGTGACATGATTGTGAAGAAACAAAAATAGATTGGTTTGACACACATAACAAAAAGATCCATCAGAAAGGGACCCAGAAAGCAAACAGAGGCAACCCATGCCAATAACCACATGCAGTAACTGTAGACCCAGCAGTTAAATAATGATAGCCCCATGTCAAAGTAAAAAAATAGACAGGAGAAAGAAACCCCTGTAAAAACTAATATCCCCGACAAGCACAGCAACGGCTGGCAACCCATCCCCCCACCCAGCAACCTCCACCAAAACAAGGGAGTGCTCATGTCCCCAGAAAGAATCACAACAAAATAGTAGCAAGGACGTGAGCTGCAGCACAGATCTCATTAATCACTAACAAGTAGAGTCATTGTCAGCGGGCGATGTTAGAGCAAATAAAAGAAAAACATTCTCCTAGCCCAGATCAGGGGTGCAAATTTGAAATCACCAACTGTCAAAAACTAGCGCCCACTAGACTGCAAATCTTCAAAAAATCAAGGGTAGGCACTACAGTGAAGATGTTATTGTAACCTCACAAATTCCAGGAGAGAGCCTCCATCTGTAGAAAGAGGGTAGACAGACCACCCCAAGGGGCTTCATCGATGGGGTATCTACCAGCTAAGACGCAGGGTTTCCAGCCAAGATGCAGTTTTCCCCAGGCAATGTAATGAAGCAAACCGTTTCCACATCCTGGGCACTGAGCTTGTCAGGAAAAAGAACACTATAGGACAGCATGTGGCCTCTTAAAGCGACCTTCACCTGATCAAAGGACCAACAAAGCTTCTGGGTTTCTACAGAATAGTCTGGAAAGATGAGAAGCTTGCGATTCTGTAAGGTAAGGTCACCTGCAGCTCAGAGGATTTCATCACAATCACAAAAATTCAGGAGCCACAAAATCAGGGTGGGGGGCACCAGTAGGATTAGGTTTAGGTGGGATACGATGCACCCTTTCCATGGTAAAGTGAGGGGAAAATTTCACAGCAGGGAGAAGGTAGCGTAGGAGCTCTTCCTCATTCAGGGTTGGATTCTGACCTTCATCCCCCTCTGCCAGGCCCACTGTTTGAAGATTATTTCTCCTGCATCTGTTCTCCGCATCCTCTGCTCTATATTTCAAAACCTTCACCTTGGTTTGCAGGGTGTGAATAGAAGAAGTGTGCTCCGCTACTGTGTCCTCAACATGGCCAACTCTCTGCTCTGCATTAGAGAGCCGGGACCTGTGATTGTCCAGATCCTGTCTGATCAGGCAGACATCCAGCTGTACAGCATCAATCTTTGTGGTGAGGGTCACTTAGCAGGCAACTATTGCCACCATTACATTGCTTAGGGCCAGCTGCTGAGGCTCCGAGAAGTCTGCAAGGCCATGTTGCCAAAGCATCGGGGCCTCTCCTCCACGTGGAAAAATTAAGTCTATTACCCAGCTGAGGCTTGCCATAGGATCTGTGAAGCATCAGGACATCAGATCCACCCCCGCACGTAGCAGTCCGGGCATAGGAAAGGGGAAAACAGGAATCGGTACCAGCAGAGCTGTGGACTAGGCTTCTGCTCATTCCATCATCTTGGCCACACCCCCACAATTGTGCATACTTATTTATCAGAGATTTATATTTGCCTGGTTTAACTTTATTTGTTTTGTGTCTGATTTTTCATCTTAAGTCTTGAAGTCAAAGATTACCCAAAGACTAATGAATGCTGCTTGCCCTCATGAACCATTTTCCAGATTCTGAGTGTATAGCGATTGAGGTCAGGCAGTTGATAGGATGGTAAATTTCAGACTTCAGGTGACCTTTGTCACTTTTAACATTGTTTTAGTTTAAGCGCTAGGTGACTCCAGACATGGGTAGCCTTTGAGATATTTTCTTATAAGAGTTGAAGTCTTAAGATTGGAGCTGACCCTGACCTTAAGTTATTGAAGCCGGACTGATAATGAGGGGAGTGAAGAGAAGGAAAGTATTAGCTGCTGCTGAAACCAACTTTAAAGTAAAACTGTTGCTTTGGCAAAAGGCAAAACACAGGTTCACTTTAAATGTGGGACAACGAGGTAGCTGAACCATATCTATGATTATTTTGCTCAAGAAACTTGAGGGTGTGGGATTTTGTTACCTCCAAACATCTTGTTGAGGTGTAGATGAACTACCAATAATCCGAAAACTCCAATATCTTCTTCTGATGCATCAAAAGTCTTAAGCAGGTGTGAAAAAATGCTGTAAATTAAGAATGCTTTCATAAATAAAAGTGTCAATAGTTTATTTTTATCAAATAACAAAATGGAAAGTAAATGAACAGAAGAGAAATCCAAATCAAATCAGTATTTGGTGTGACCACACTTTGCCTTCAAAACAGCATAAATTCTTCTAGGTACACTTGCGCACAGTTTTTGAAGGAATTTGGTAGGTAGGTTGTGCCAAACATCTTGGAGAACTAATCACAGATCTTCTGTAGATGTAGGCTGCCTCAAATTCTTGTGTTTCTTCATGTAATACCAGACAAACTCAATGATGTTGAAATCAGGCTCTATGGGGGCCAAACCATGACTTCCGGGACTCCTCGTTCTTCTTTACTCTAAAGATAGTTCTTAATGACATTGGCTGTATGTTTAGGGTTGTTGTTCTGCTGCAGAATACATTTGAGGCCAGTCACACACCTCCCTGATGGTATGGCATGATGGATAAGTATCTGCCTGTATTTCTCAGCATTGAGGACACCATTGATCATGATCAAATCTCCAACTGTATTTGCAGAAATGCAGCCCTAAACTTGCAAGGAATCTCCACTATGCTTCACTGTTGCCTACAGACCTTCATTACTGTACCACTATCCAGCTCTTTGGCAAAAAAACTGCCTCCTGCTACAGCCAAATATTTACAATTTTTACTCATCAATCCAAAGCACCTGGTGCCATTTTTCTGCACTCCAGTTCCAATGCTATCACGCATAGATGAGTCAATTAGCCTTGTTTCCAAGTATAGCTTTTTGGCTGCAATTCTTCCATGAAGACCACATCTGGCTAGACTTCTCTGGACAGTGGATGGCTGTACCTGGGTCCCTCTGGTTTCAGCCAGTTCTGTGTCAAAAGGAAGTAGGCATGATGCATCTTTCATCTGCTAAATTAAGAATTCAGAAGAGTGGGAACAGCACATCTTGAAACCCCAGTCTGCTTTGAAACCTTTACTTGTGAGACACCTTGCTGATGCAGTATAGCTACCTTGTGTCTTGCTGCTGTACTTAACCTTGCTATGGTGTATGACCTGTGACATTAAACTGTTTTCCACAACCTCACCTAATAGCAGAGTTTGGGTGTTCCTCACCCAGTTTTAAACCTCCTACACAGCACTTTCTATTTCAGTTAATTAACGTGTTTCAACCTATATAGAAAATTGATGATCATTAGCACCTTCTTGGCATAATTGGTTAATCATATACCTGACTCTAATCCTACAAAATTCCTGACTTTGTGCAAGTGTAAAAAACGTGCAAGTGTAAGAATTGATGCTGGTTTGAAGCCAAAGGGTAGTCATGCCAAATATTTAATTTAGATTTTTCTTCTGTTTGCTCACTTTGCATTTTGTAAATTGATAAAATAAACAATTAAAATATATATACATTCTTAAAGCATTCTTACTTCTTACTTTACAGCATTTCTTCACACCTACATAAAATTTTTGCACAGTACTGTATATGTAAGTAATTCACTCCAAAATGAGGAATGACTTGTGCGTAATGCTTGATTTTACATGGCAGGCTTTACACCTGGCTTTACCCATCCATGTTTACCACTGAAGCTCGGACAAACAGCATTTATATTTCTGTCTATCCTTCCAAGAAATTTACATAGTACTGCCACACAGCATAGCCAGGTGGATAACATGATTTACAGTTAAAGTGGAAGAAAAGTCTATGGGGATGATTTACTAAAACTGGGGAGTGCAAAATCTGATGCAGCTGTGCATGGTAGCCAATCAGCTTCTATCTTCAGCTTGTTCAATTAAGCTTTGACACAAAAAACTGGAAGCTGATTGGTTTCTATGCACAGCTGCACCAGATTTTGCATTCTCCAGCTTTAGTAAATCAACCCCTATGTTGGTAAATCAGGGGCAGCACAGTGGCTAAATGGTTAGCACTTCCGCCTGGCAGTACTAGGGACGTTGATTCGAATCCCAACCACGGCACCACCTGCCTGGAGTTTGCATGTTCTCCCTGTGGCTGCGTGGGTTTCCTCTGGGTACTCCGGTTTCCTCCCACACTCCAAAGACATGCTGGTAGGTGAATTGGATCCTGTCTAAATTGGCCCTAGTATGTATGAGTGTGAGTTAGGAACTTTAGATTGTACGCCCCTTGAGGGTTAGGAACTGATGTGAATGTACAATGTATATGTAAAGCGCTGTACAAATTGATTGCGCTATATAAGTACCTGAAATAAATAATAAATAAATGTGTAACTAGTTTAAAAATGTTCTCCCCCCCTCTTCCTACTTATCCTGCCTATGCTGAATAAAAAAGATCTGTGTACTTACTATTTTTAAACTACTTTGGTCACGTGATCCTGCAGCTCTTTGCAAGGGAGCACTCAACAGCAGCTCTGAATTCAAGGAGCCATGATGTCACCCATAGGCTCCCATAGTCCAGCACCCTCCTTATCTGTGCACCCTCCTCCAGCAGCTGCTCCCTGACACAGGGTAGTTGAAGCTGCAGGATCAAGTGACCAGACTGAGGCTAGGTTCACACTAATGCGTTGCGGTACATTGCATGTGATTCGCACAGTAACTGCACCGCATTCCTGTGCAAATCACATGCGATTTGTGTGCAGTGTGATTGGAGCGATACATTTTGTATGGCTCAAATCGCACTGCACCCACACCAAAAAGGTGCAGAACTCTTTTTATGGTCCACACTAGAATCGGATCGCATGGGTATTCACACCTATGCGATCCGATTCTGCACATCTCATCGCGTTTTGCGGACTGGTTTTGGGGTGTTGTTAACATACACACCCGCATCGGTTTGCATGAACGGGGTGTGATTCTGATGCAGTGCGGAATTCGCAGAGAAAACGCTGCAAATTCCGCACCACATCAGTGTGAACACAGCCTGAAGCAGGTTAAAAATAAAAAGTATACGGATCATTTTTATACAGGTTTGGCCAGATAGGTAAGTAGTTGGGGGAAGGGAACATTTTAAGAATAAATATAGTTAGTCTTTTCTTCCACTTTAAGGAATACAGTGTCCATTCTCCTCCCTCAGCTTTCTGGACAATGAAAGAGCAGCAGCAGACTGGTGAAAACATTTCCATACTCACTCCACTTTCTCCACCTATTCCTCATCAGCATATTTGCATTCAGTATGCCTGATTGGCTTCTAGTCCTGCTGCTCCCTCTCCCTCTGATTCTGAGTGCTGCTATATAAGGGATGGCAAGAGGCTGATACCGTGTAAATTTCAGGCAATTACACTAGATGTATTAAAAGATTGTAATTATGTATTAATACACTGCATTAAAGAGCTAGTAAACTTAAAAAAAAATTACAATGGCCCCCTGCAGGTTAATACCATAGGCCAGTGTTTATCAACCTTTTTTCAGTCAAGTCACCCTTTAAAATTATGGACAGTCCTGAGGCGGTGGCTAGAAGGTTGTAATGGCGTGCAATCAGGGGCGGACTGACAACTCATGGGGCCCCCAGGCAATAGGGGATCATAGGTCCCCTGTGTCCTTGCCCAAACTCAAAAAATCCTATGAAAAAGGTACCAGGGGCATCTCATGGGGCCCCCTACTGACCCCCGGCCCTCGGGTAGTGCCCGAGTTGCCAAGTGGTCAGGCCGCCCCTGCGTGCAATGAAAACCTGTGGCTTTGTGTAACTAAAAGTCAGGCTTATTCCACCCGCTGGCTTGTATATAAGTTTTGTGCAACGTTTAGACGTTTTGCCAAGGCACCCGTGAAGAAACCCCAAGGCACCCCAAAGTGCCTGGGTACCCATGTTGAGAAAGGCTGCCATAGGCCATATGGTAGACTTAGCTTACAAGCAGTGCCCTCCAGTGGTGCACTGTCACCGCTCCCAGCGCTTCTTTCTTCGCCCCATCTTTCTTCCGGGTTCACACTCTCCAGCCATTTGAATGGCTGTGCTGTGACACACTTGTACTTGAACACAGGAATCATCATAACAGGGCAGCGCTCTCTACATCCATGGCATGCTCTGCACTGCACATGTGCCAATTACGGCTTAAGACGATTCTGTAGGTGAAGCCGCTTTAAAAGCACCTACAGGTAAGACTTATTATAATCCTACCTGTTGGGTAAAGTCAAACTTTTGACCGCCTTAATATGTGTCTTTTATATCAGCCTGGAGTTCAGCTTTGATAGGTATAAAATATGGGCACACTTTTTTGGGCTGAATTAACCGCCATTTATGTACATGGGCCGGATGATTGGCCAATCAGTGATCACATGAATAGTAGTAAGCAAGATGTCACTTCCTGACATCATTTCATCATGTGAAATCTGTGAATGATCACAGAGGTCACATGGTACAAGGCTATTCACAACAGCCTTGTACCATGTGACAAGCTGTGACCAATCACAGCTCTTACAGTATTTCTCAATGGCTGCAAGAATGCAGCCAGAGAGAAGGAGAAATGATTGCTTTTACATCCTATATGGGTATAAAAGCAATCAGTGTAAAAAAAAAAAAATCTTCATCACCCCCCACAAGTAGTACAGTGTCACTATGGTGACACTGTACTGCTAGGGTGACAGTATGTTAAAAAAAAAGATAAATATAATAAAATAAAAATTATAATTTTTGGTTATAAACTAATTTGAGTTATTTTTTATTTTTTACTGGCCAAGATTTATGAAGAAAGATTATTTATTTGCAAAATGTTATAAGCAAAACACTTTTTAAAAATTTTTTGGACTTTTTCATTTATATAGCAAAAAAATAAAAATCCCAGTGGTGAATAAATACCACCAAAATAAAGTTTTATCTATCTCAAAAAAATAAAAATTCATATGGGTACAGTGTAGCATGACCGCGCAATTGTCATTCAAAGTGTGATAGCACTGAAAGCTGAAAATTGGCCTAGACAGGAAGGGGGGGGGGGGGGGGGGGAAGTGTCCGGATTTGAAGTGGTTAAAATGACAGGGATTGTATAGACTGGAAAATATTCAATCATTTCTGAGGGGGTGGCAATGTATTCTGCACAATCCAATTTTTTTTTTTATCGATCCTTAAGAGAATGGAAAATTGCCTGAATGAATATCTAATGTAAAATTATTGTCAAGTAGACCATTGTCAGTGGGTTTCTATTCACAATTAAATCAAATTAAAAAGAGAAGTGAATGGCACCAATCAAAACAACTTTACAAATGCAAACTTTCTACTGAATTAAAAGAATTCCATTAGAGTTATGCAATCAGTTTTGATAAATGAAGCTAAGCAGAGTTCATTAAATGTTCATTTCTTTCAGACTATGAAATGCATCGATGTGCTCATTTCTTTACATTCCCATCATTGTTTTGTCACTTAAAAGTTGTATAACTCTGTAATATACTGGTAGACTTGCATAACATATAGGACCTAACAGGACTTTTTGAGATGAAGACAGCAAGGGGACTCTAGCAAATTATACGTAACATGCAGGATGATGAATATCTGATATGACATGTAACTATTAGCAAGATACACATGTAGGGAGATTCATCCTCTCTATTTGTCCTGTTTACTGTTTCACCAAGAGTGAAGTGAAGGAAAATCCCAAATTTTGTGTTGTCACCAGAACAGGTATAGAGGGTAAATCTTCCAATGGGGACGGTAGTTCTGGTGATCCTGGTGTTAGCCAGGGATTTCCTTTGCTGTGAAGGGATTTCTTCCCCTTTTCCTAAAAAACGTGACAGGGGGTGTACACCCCCCTTACTAAATAATCCTATAATATTTTTAAAAATATATATTTTTTAAATATATTCTTCAGATTTTTTTTAACATATAAAAAGTCATTTTAATCAGTTGCCGCCCGGCCTATAGCCAGATGGCGGCCGAGCGAACAGCTCGTCCCTCTGGGTGGACACCATATGGCATCCTTTCCGGAACGCGCATTGCGCATCTCTGCAGAGCCGTGCTGTAGCGAGATCTGTCACAGACCGCGTACCTCGGACACGGCCAATGACAGATCTGTGTACCGCCCCATTGCCAGTACCATGAGACCTGCTGTAACCAATCACAGCAGGTCACATGGCAGTTGTATACAATGGATGGCTTCCTTTCATGCAATCCATTGTATGCAAGTGTGTCTAGCTGTGAATGGTCAAAGCGATCACATGTACAAGCTAGGTCAATCACAGCCCAGCTGTGTCATGTGATTAGCCATGGCCAAATCACAGCTAATCACAAAAAAAACCCCTGAATGAATCGATTTCATTCAGGTAAATGCTTGCTGATAGAAAAGTAATTCTTTACTATAAGCAAATTGTGTAAAAAAAAAGAAATACTGATCACTTTCCCAAAGTAGTACAATGTTACTATGGTAACATTATAAAACTTTGGTCATAATGCAATATGAAAAAAAATCTTAAAAAAAGAGAAAACAATGTAATAAAAAATTAAAAATAATAAAAAAATATAAAAAAATATCCTTTTTTTTTCGTACTGTCACCAGTCAGTGTCCCTGATCGCCGTCATGCCAGTTATATGATGATGCTGTACTGCCCTGGTGACAGTATGTAAATAAAAGTGAAAATAATTTTTTTAATTTCTTCATTTTCCGAAAAATTATAACACAAAAATTACAACTTCAAAAAACTCGCCATGCCTCTTATGAAGTACGTCAGACTGTCTACTTAGCAAAAAGGGGTCATTTGGGGGATATCCGTACTTTCCTGACAATCCTGGACCTCAAGAAATTAGATTGATCAATTTTCAGATATATCTCATAGTTTGTGAAATCCATAACTTTCCTACAGACTGAATAATAAATACTAATTTGGGTTATTTTCACCAAATAAATGTAGCAGAATATATCTTGGCCTAAATTTATGAAGAACAATTATTTATTTGCAAACTTTTATAACCGAAACAAAGAAAAACGTGTTTTTTTTTCAAAATTTCCAGTCTTTTTTTGTTAATTTAGCAAAAAATAAAAACCCCAGTAGTGATTAAATACCACCAAAATACAGCTCTAGTTGTGTGAACAAAATTATCAAATTTTAGTTTGGGTACAATATTGTATGACCGCGCAATTGTCATTCAAAGTGTGATAGCGCTGAAACCTGAAAATTGGCCTGAGCAGGAAGGGGGTAAAAGTGCCCGGTATGGAAGCGGTTAACATATAGTTTTACATATATTTGTAAAGGCATTCCAAAAATGTAGATTTGTATTTTTAAAGACTTACAGTATATTTGAAATGTATTTTTAAAAATATTTTTCATATATTTTGTAATAAAAACGCATTTCAACATGCAGTGTATATATATATATATATATATATATAAAATTTTTAAATATTAAATATGCCCAAAATTGTAGCATTTCAAATATATGGCAAGAATATTTTTAAAATATATTTCATATATATTTTTCTTCCATATGGGAGTGGACAGTGCAGTCTTCAGGCAGTATGTAGGCTTGGGGAAGGAAGGGGGAAGGAGGAGATGTTATCTTGCTATCCTAGGCTACATGTTTGTGCTTTTCCAAGTGTTACTAAACCCACAACAGTAAAATCATTCTGTATATGCAGTAAAGCATGCTTGTTATACTCACTGTGGAACATAAGGGGTTAATCCTCTGCATTGTGTGAAAGGGCTTTTTGATCCTTTCTTGTCTGCCCCTCCTCATGTTGAAATGTCCACCTGATACAGACTGAATCCGTAGTCACATGCACATGCTCAATTTGGTGTGTATTGCTAGAAAATGTTTTTTTTTCTCCTTGGGAGAGTGTATGTGATCAGCACAGGGCCAATCAGCACAATCCAGACAGAGGGTCAGGGGTTTCACCTAGAGCAGAAAGAAAACTCCTACAAGCTTTAACCAGTGCTCAGCTGGACACTGATAGAAGTCACTAGACTACTCTACCTACTGATGAGAAAAGGTATTTAGCGGTTTATATTTACAAAAATAATTGTATTTCCATGTTGTTTGTACTGTGGGAGACCCGATATAGTGAATCCAGGGCCGGGGTTTTGTAACACTTTAATGCACACAGTACAGGGAGACACAGCTCTAGTTCCTGCATGCATGGGTGGCTTTAAATGAAGCTGCAAGAGAAAGGAGTTACTCTGAAAAAGGAAACTTGGGACCAGGGGCGGACTGACAACTCATGGGGCCCCTGGGCAATAGGGGATCATGGGGCCCCTGTGTCCTTGCCCACACCCAAAAAAGCCTATGAAAAAGCCAAGGAAAGATACCAGGGGCATCTCATGGGGCCCCCTACTGACCCTGGGCCCTCGGGCAGTGCCCGAGTGCTCGAATGGTCAGTCCGCCCCTGCTTGGGACAGTGGTCATGGCACTAACTTAAACTGGAACATAGGCAAGGATTAAGAAATAAAGTAGCTGCATACTCAGTAAGTGATTCAATCATCTGCTGAAAGTGCTTAAAAAAATTAGAGTTTAATATCAATTTATTGTGTGGACACTGGGACAGGAAAAGGGAAAAAAACTCACCAACAACACAAGCAAAAATAAAAAGCCTGTATTTTTTAGTAAAGTGTTCCCTTTTTGTTGGAGATTTTTTCCCGTCTTGCTGTTTAATTGACAAAATACCAAAATATAGGTATTGGAGGGGGTAGGCCAGAGCTCTCGAGTTGAGGAGCTGAGCATCCTGAATTTTGATTTTGCTTTATACATGGCGAATCTTCATGCAGGATCATCCAACTGCCAGCTTTTCATGTCTGACAGTTTTGAAGGCTTTAATTGTACACTATGTCTTTAGACCATATTTTGCTATCAGGATGAAACAAAATAGGAGCAAAAACAAATAGCCCATAGTAGGTAAGTAGGGTTAGATCTTGTTATCGGTTCACTTACTTATCCACATATACATTATATACTGTAATTTTGGCAATTTCATATTTCTTGTGCTAGTAGAAATGGTGCTAGTAGAAACTCTCCTTTGAATATTTCCATGTTGCTTTCCGATTGATTCAACCAAAGGGAATGTCGTGTGGAAATTGGCTTTCATGTGAAGCATCAAAAAATACGAACACATCTTTAGATAAATAAGCACTAGCAAATAAATAAAACACATGTCTTTCCAGACTCACATGGAAGTCAGTGTCACCCTTTGAAACTGAGGCCTTGCCAGGGAATCTCTCCACCCAGGACCCTTTTGTGCCAAATGTTTACAATAGCAGCTCCTTCTGATCACACTGCCAGCACTTGGCTATCTAGTTTTTAGCAACATGCCAGCTTAGGCGCACCTGCCCCCGTCTGCCTTCCCAGTGCATAGGGAGTTTCACATGACCTCACCCCTTCCCAGCTGACTTAGTTCTAGCTCTGTAGATGGCTGTGTGCCTCCAAACCAAGAGCTGGAGGTAATTAAGGAGCCAATAAGCAAAAATGACAAGTTGGCCCCTAGAAAAGAGCATTTTTGTAACATTTGTAGATTAAAGGAGAAATCACAGAAAAATAAACATTACTTCAGAGGCTGATTAATTGAAACTAAAGAAAAGATGGTGAGCACCAAGTGAAGCTTGTCCCCAAAACTATCAATCTATATTCTTATTTAATTTTCCTGTAATGAACGGTAAAGACGTGTCAATTACTAAAAGCAATAGCTTCACATTTCTTCACATTTTCTCTGCTCCAATGTTACGGAATCAGCCCTGAAAGGTATACTTAGGCCCCATGTACACTTGACACTTCTGAACGATGGAAACTGACTGCTGGAAAATGCAGGTTAAAAAACGTCTGTTTAGCCAAGTTTGCATAACGCATTTATCCGTGTTTATGCGTGTTTATGTGCGTTTGTGTTTAAAAACGTATTTAAAGATAAGCACAGTAGAACCTTCCAAATGCCCAGAATGCACTGAAAAGTGGTAAATTATTAACTATTTCAGACTGTTTCAGAGAAATACAGAGAGTAGAAGCAGAGACAGCAGTATGTGTTGAGATTAGCGTAGGTGTGAGTTGCTCATTAACATTTCTTTTGTTTCCAAGGGTGGGGAAGGTGTCTGGTGGAGGGAGTCATTAAGGCCACCTGGTAGGGGGTCTTCATGAGGAATTTGAGGTGTGAATGGTCATTAACATATCTTTTGTTTCCAAGGGAGGGAGAGGTCTGAGGTGTGAATTGCTCATTACAATGTGTGACAAGCTTGGTAGGAACATCCTGTGTTCAGTGTTTTGTCCGTCTGAGTACCTTGAAAATGCTTTACATGCATTTTTCATGATGAAAAAAGGCTCTGGACAGCATCAGGAACTGAAAGAGTTAAAAAAGTTTTACAAACGCTTCTAAACGCGATTTGCCGCGTTTACAAGCATTTTGCATTTGAAACGCTGATAAAATCGACTGCTGAACGCAAGTTTTCTGCTATCAAAAAAACGATTGTAAACTCAAATGCCTGCAAACGACTGTAAATGAAGATGTGTACATGGACACGTAGGAAAACATTAGGGTGAGTTCAGGGGCTGCTGAAAAAAATGCTGAACAGCTCCTAAATGTGGGTTTATCAGCTGCAGTGTACATGAGCCCTTAATGCTACTTGTTTTATCTTGGATAAACCCCTGTCAGGTGATTAGCACAAGAAAAATGTCCAATCTATCCGGAATGATACCCAAATGCACAGTACTGGGATGTTCAGCTTATGGTGATGCCATTTAATAGTATAAGACTCAACAGGAAATGAGAGCCATCCAAAGTACAGGCCAGTTGTCACCGCACAAAATGCCCCCTTTGGAAGATTTCACCTCTGTTCCTGACCCAGTGAGAACAATAAATGTTAGATTGTTTCCTTGCTTTTAGTCCTTTTGACAGTGGTCAACAAAATAAATACAGAAGGTAAAGCTGTCCAGCGGGAACATAGACAATAAAAACCTCTATTACAAGAGGTAGCCAACACACACAAAATGTTATTGAGATCAAAATGCAAATGTGGTCATTAAAACAGAAAAGAAAGCACCAATGTTTCGGGATGACAAAGGACTTCTTTCTTAAAGTGACACCTGTATGTCACAGGCGGTCATAGGCAGTGTGCTGAGGTGAAAACTTTGTCAGGACTTTTATTCTGGTGACCATTGGCTAAGAAAGGATTTCCCTTACTTGGTAAAGATCTCTCACTTCCTGTTGAGTCCTGAGACAGGAAATGAAGGCTGCTGCAATCATGAAGAAATATGAAGCACCACTCCAAGTTGAGATTAAAGTATCTCCATACCTGTGTTCAGGAGATGGGGGCAGGCATCAAAAGTCACTTATCCAGAAGTGTCAAACTATGTGGTGTAGGACGCCGCTTAGACTGGCCTAGTGCCGATGAAATGTATTGAGATAAGTGACCTCAGCCAGCACTACTCTGTCCATGCCCACTGACGTATTTCACCAGTCCATCGAGACTTGGTCACAAAGGCTGTGCCCAATCTCATGGTGGGAGGGGCAAATTGTGTCAGTGGGCATGGCCGGAGTAGTGCTGGCTGAGGCCACATATCTCAGTACATTTCATTAACGCTAGGTTGGTCAAACTATATCTGCTGCAGTACACCTGAAGAATTATTACAAAAGATAGGCAAAATGTCACCCTGCTCTGCTAGCAGTTTAGTTCTAGGTGTATGTAACTAGGAAGAGTAAACCGTAAGTACATAGTACACTTTTCAACCAAAAGAAATACACAAACAGTCAAGGGACAGCAACAACAAGGTGGGTTGCAGTAGCAGTCATGATGACTGAAACCTTTTATCATACATAAAAAAATTTGTTAGTGACAGACACAGGGGCGGACTGACAACTCATGGGGCCCCCGGGCAACAGGGGATCATGGGGCCCCTGTGTCCTTGCCCAAACTCAAAAAAGCCTATGAAAAAGGTACCAGGGGCATCTCATAGGGCCCCCTACTGACCCCGGGCCCTTGGGCAGTGCTCGAGTTTCCAAATGGTCAGTCTGCCCCTGGACAGGCAGCAATATGATGTGTGAGTGGTGGTGTGCAACCCCTTGCAGTCCTACCACCCTAGTCTGTGGTGTATGTTGGCTATGAGTAAATCCATGTAAATCCAGTCTTGTCTGTCCAGACATCAGAAACAGAAAATAAAGCATGAGTCTTTGAAGCCTATTGAAATAGCCACTGTGTTTCTGGGAAATAGGCTCCCCCTTCTTCGAGGCTGTCCAAATACAGTGCTGCTGATAAGTCGCAAGAAGTATAGGAGGCTGGGTAAGTTTTAGTCACAACATTTTTATGATCTGCCATGGTCATTATTTTTTTAGTAAGGTAATTCAGCACTGAAAGCAAGTATTTCCCGAAACCTTGTATCCTTAATCACACATCAGCACCTAATTCCGCCTTCCCCTAAGCCTTATAACCTAACCCCTAAAAGTAAGTTAAGTCTTAAAAAAAATTGTCTTGAGAAGAATATGGGTGTTCCATTGCTGGTCACTTTATGAAAATGCTGATTGCCCTGCTTTTATGTTTTCTGAATTACTGATTCAGGAAAGATGCTTAGATCAGGAGTTAGCTTGATTTTGACTTTCTGCTTGTTCTGGGTCTGTGAGTCATAACATATTAAAGCTAAATGATTAACTTGATAGCCAGAACATATATATATTTTTGAAAGAATAGCAACGGTGACCTTTTTCTGCATTTACACTTAACTTTCCCCCAAAACGTAACCTTTAACTCACCCCTTAAAACTAACAAAATAGCTCTAGCATTTAATCCCTTAAATCCCAAGTCTAACCTTAAAGCCCATCTCTGATCAAAAACATTCACCCCTTAAAAGTCTTACCACTGATTTTGTTGCCACCCTTTAGTATGACATCATCACAGCTCTATTGATACCTTTGGGAACTATGAAAACCCCACCAATAGATACATTTTTCAGCCAGTGGGAAGTGTGCACATCATTAGGGAGGGATGTGGGCACTTGAAGAAGGAGCCTGCCATAAGTATGTAGCACACCCCCTAAAGATCTGCTGATTAACGTAGCTCCATTCCCCCAGTTAAAGCACTGCCAGCCACACAGCAGGGGGAGCATAAGATACCCCAAAACTGATGTACTGAATGCTTTGAGGATTTCTTAGCTTGCTGAACTGTACAAAAATGTCCCTCAGAATCTGTTTGCTGACGGTGAGTTTGACTTGTTCCAGAGACCAACGGCTACACACAGTCACTAACCTTCCAGCACTGGGGTCATCCCCTTACACAGCCACAGCCACAGGATCATTGGTTGCCTCCTTCCAATATCCACCAGGCTCTTCTCAGTGAGGTAGATGCAGGCTCATACCACCATAGGACAGCTGGACACTTTTCTGCCCAACTTCCTCCTGATTCTCTCCTGTGAGTTTCTTCAGACCCAACTTGATTTCAAGACTTAAGCTTGCGAATAGGCCTCCTAGGTAAGGCTCATCTGAGACCTTGATGTCTCCTTAGTGGCATCTCTAGCACAGGGAACTCTGCTGCTCCTGTCTCAGACCTCAGACTATTTATGGGCTTTCCAACCACCTACTAGGCACACCTCCCCAAGGATTGGTTGAAGTTCTATAAATATTCAGGCTGCTTACTCCTTCAACCCACACTAATGTAGGAGGGTGCTACATGTAGTACGCAAGAAAGAAGACATTGGATCCAGTGTGTCCCAGTACTGCAATTTCAGGAAAGAAATTGGGGTATTTTTTTTTCAATCTTAATGGGAAATTAGCTATAGCTGGGTGGGTTAGTAAAGTTTGGTTGGAAGTATCCTGAGCAGAAATCAGATTTAATTTATAACCCTCATCCTTATTCCTAACTTTAACCTAACACTAAACTACCAGTGAAAGGACAATACTTACCTCTTCTGTTTCAAAATCTCTTAGCTATGAGATCTAAGCACTAAAAAAAAAAAACTCTAAAAAAAGATTTACAATTCAATACCCCATCCCATATCATTTGCTAATGCTTAATAATGTAATAGTATATATAAATATTTGTGCAGGCATTTAATTTACAAAAGGATTGAATGTTACACATTGTTTTTTTCAAAGACTGAATGATGGAAGTGTGAGTGAGATGTCAACTTCTGTTACGCTCATGTCCATCTTTCTTCGAGAGCAGAAAAGCAGGATGGTCTGAACCCGCCAAGTTGGGTTGTCGCTTGAGTTGTTTTTTTAGCACTTGTCAGTCTGTTCAGCACATATATTGTTTTGTGATTGCTCATAGCTAATTATCTTCTTTATATTATTAGATCCATGACACTGGAATAATTTAACAGGGGAGAGCTGCAAATAAAGAAAAAACACAAGTTGGATGGTTTACCTTGTTAGTTGTGTTTTGTATCACACTCAGAAGTTGCTACAGTGATAAAAACTAAAATTTGTTTATAGCTGAGGAATCTACTGAGAATGTAGTTATGTTTTTACATTGATACATAAAGCTTTCATGGCTAGAAATGTATTGTTTCAATTGTCAAACTATAATTTATTTTCAGTAAGGGCAACAGCATTTTTGATTTTTATATGCTCGCTGTTCCGTATTTTAATTAGTATACAGCGGTGCCCATAGCGAAAAAGAAAGAAAGAGAAAATAGCAGAGGGCAGACATGACTAGGTAAAGAGGGGGTAGGAAAGACAGGAAAGGGTTAAGTGAAGGTGGGAGGTAGTGAAATGTGTAGGTTACCTGATTGGTGATGGGTGTTTGGGGTGGGGTCTTCGACACCTTGGGGAGTGGTGGGTGACAATCCAGTGCAGGAGTGGCAGCGGTGGAGCAAACTTCCCTCCCATCCTCCCTCCCTCCCTTGGGGTTTGTTTGGGTTTTTTCAGTTCCCGGTTTGTTCTGGCTCTGGGGGCGTTTGTTGGTCTTTGGAGGCGGCACATACTTTTAAGCTAAAGCGCATGGTTGGGACCCATTGGTGGTATGGTGTGCCCGGGTGCACTCCAATTAACTGAGGTTTAACTGGAAGGTGGAGGTTCTGTACTGCGGATGGTGTGTTTTGTCCCTGAGGCGGTGTGTTGTGGCTGGAGGCCTAGTATTAATAATATGGTTAAGGTTCTTCAGAGGGATATCGTTTTTTTGTTTGGTGCCTTCAAAGACCAACAGCTTCTCCTGTATGTGTCTGTTTAAAGGAATGTTTTTTGTGTTATTGAAGTTGAATTGTTAATAAAAGGCTGTGATAGCCATTTTACTCCAACTGTATTTTGGTTTTCTTTATTGGTATATTTAAGGGTATATCGAGGTGTAGGGGTCTTAACTAGCACATCTCTTCTACACTAGTCATGTATTTTCCTTATGTATTTTCAAACACTATATATAATGGTCATATGTATATCAGGAGTGTGATTCATTACCTTGCTTAAACCTGAACTTCAGGCAGATATAAAAGATACATATTAATGATACTTATGCACACTGTGTAAGTACCTGACTTTGATTTACAACCGCATTCTCATAGACTTGCATAGGAATGCAAAACACTTTTGAAGCAAACCTGAAAACAGGTCCTTACCATTTGTAAGTTGTGTGCATGCTGTAGTTGCAGTCAGGGGCGGACTGACAACTCATGGGGCCCCCAGGCAATAGGGGATCATGGGGCCCCTGTGTCTTTGCCCAAACTCAAAAAAGCCTATGAAAAAGGTACCAGGGGCATCTCATGGGGCCTCCTACTGACCCCGGGCCCTCGGGCAGTGCCCGAGTTTCCAAACGGTCAGTCCACCCCTGGTTGCAGTGAAATACAGAGAGCTGAGATAAAGTAAACTGAGAGGACTCTATGGCTTATCAAATCACAATGTGTTTCATTTTCTTTTTTTTTAATTGCAATTGCTAAATGAAATGAAAGATTCCATGCCACGCACATTGCTGCAGCTCTATTAGTCTTTGTGCAGCCAATATACAATACAGATGACGCTGTCACTCCAATTGGCAGTGGGTGATCCTCCATTAGTTCAATTACTTTAGGCAGATCCATAGCACTGTGTACTAGTTTGGCAGTGCAAATCAAAGGGTGACAGT
Organism: Staurois parvus; assembly: GCF_062004578.1. Lineage (NCBI taxonomy): Eukaryota > Metazoa > Chordata > Amphibia > Anura > Ranidae > Staurois > Staurois parvus. The sequence goes on from NW_028317934.1 coordinate 1,760,141, forward strand.
GCTCTCCTCCATAAAGTATACCACCATATGACAGCAAGTGCATCTGTAAGTTTTTATTGGCAGTATCACCAGGTACTGCAACAGCTAATCATACTCGCACATGCACTTACATTGTGAATGACTATAGTTTCTTTTTAAATGTTCTACATTGTAGTGAATATAGGATTGAAAAGGAGAAAGATATTGATCATATCCATGGGAAGGGCACCTAATGACTGCAATGGCAGTCAATGGAAACTTCCACTGATATCCACCAATATGGTGACCCCACCACCACCATGGTGGCCCCATTTGTGTTAGGATTCATGTTCACCCAACTCCAGTACGGAACAAACATTCTAGCATAATTGCTTTATAAATATGCGTGTTTCATTGTGTTTGATGAATCAGTGAGTTTGATTAATTTTGTCTGGTACAACAAGCCTCGACATATTTGATTCTCATTTGGATCCATCGCTAATCAAAACAGTAATGATACGTTCAGCCTGAAACTTATCTAAAAGTTATTTACCTTCCAGCCAACGTTCCCATGTGAGTGCATTATTTATTGAAATAATATGCGTTACCGCAATCATTTATATACAAATATTTCTGCAATGTAAAGTCATCCTTCCCTTCTTTAACAAACATTTCACAAGAAAGTTCACATGAAGGTGACAGGGATGTGATTGACGCCCAGACAGGGTGTTAGTAATTTTAATAAAATGCAAAGGCGAGACTTACACTGTTTTAGATATGATGTCAGGATAATATTATTGACTATAAATTTTAATGACAGCACCTGTCGTAATTAGTTAAAGATGGCCATTTTGCCTTGGGGGGGGGGGGGGTGTCCATGATGACACTCAGGAACAAGTAAAAACAAAAATCTTGCATACTTAACACGGAAAGGAGTAACTGCACAGAGGAATGTGACCAGGGCATTATGTATTTACCAAACATTGCAGCAATTGTAATTTTGACAGGTGACATAATGCAACATGACATTAGCTTTTATTGCCATCAGCACAACTACAGGTTGATATAAGAGTTTGAATGAGAACGCAGACAGGTTTTTCTATTTTTACCTTTGTAAGCAGCCACAGTCCTAATATTGTTGTGGTTCAGCATACTACCCTAACCACTTGCCCTCCAGAGGATTTACTCCCCTTCCTGACCAGCTTTCTTTCTGTGGTATTTGATTACCTGCGGTTTTCATTGTTTGCGCTATAAAAAATTTTTTGAAAAAAAACCCAATATTTTTGACTTTTTGCTATAAAACAAATCCAATAAAAAAATTAGAAAAATCTAATTTTGTCATAAATTTAGGCCAAATCTATTTGGCCTACACGTCTTTGCTAAAAAAAAAAAGTCCCAATACGTGTAAATTAATTGGTTTGCGTGAAAGTTATAGCATCTACAAATGGCAGTATATATACTGGAATTTTTATTTATTTATTTTATTTTTTATACTGGTAAAGGCAGTGATCAGCAACTTATAGCGGGACTGCAGCGGGCATTCTGACACTGGGTGGCAACTGACTAACAGCCACTGACATCCCCAGTGACATGTCTTTGCTAAAAAAAGTCCTAATACTTGTAAGTTAATTATTTTACGTGAAAGTTATAGCATCTACAAATGGTGGTATATATACTGGAATTTTTATTTATTTATTTATACTGGTAATGGCATTGATCAGCGACTTATAGCGGGATTGCGGCGGGCATTCTGACACTGGGTGGGAACTGACTAACTGCCACTGACATCCCCAGTGACACTAATACAGTGATCAGTGCTAATAAAAAGCACTGACACTGTACCAATGACACTGGGTAGGAAGGGGTTAACTGTGTGCTGTGTGTGTTTTACTGTGTGTGCTGTTTTACTAGGAAGGCATTCTGTTTTGTATCTCTCTGCTGTGCAGAGAGATACAAAACAGCATGTCCATGCTGACAGGGGAGAGACCTGTGTTGTTTGCACACAGGTCTCTCCTCTGTCGGCTTTACACGCCGATCGCCGGCCGGGACTCAGTAATTGACATCCCTAGCCACCAATAGTGGGGCGGGTAGGGTGGGGCCAAGGGCGGACTGACAACTCATGGGGCCCCTGGGCAATAGGGGAACATGGGGCCCCTGTGTCTTCGCCCACACTCAAACCACACCCAAAAAAGCCCATGAAAGGTGCCAGGGGCATCTCATGAGGCCCCCTGCTGCCCGAGTGCCCGAATGGTCAGTCCGCCCCTGGGTGGGGCGCACACGCACCCCCTACTCATTAATGCAAATCACATATATATACTTGATTTTGTGCAGCCCTGCCGTCCTGTAGCAGTACTTCTACTATAGGGTGGCGGGCAAGCTGCTAAAATGGAGTTTTTTTGCAAACAAATGTTTTTAGTATAGTTTTGCACACAGCAAGGCAGGGTTTGACCCACTGCCAGGTCTGCCAGTGACCTCTGTAATGGCTGAAATTTGCTTTGCCAGGTAGATACTTACCTACTATCTGTCCAATATTCAGTGAACTAATATTCTTTTCTACCTTTTATTATCTCACTCTGGCGTGACGTAAGTACAGTAATTTCTTATTAAGGCAGTGATGTAAATGGAATCCTATTCCCATAATTTCCTACAACTCAGTCAGTAAATTTTTGCGGAAACCCCACTGAGTCTTGCACACTGCTGACTGTAAGGACAGGGAGCCTGTGCTTTGACATGAACTGGTATAGAATCCAAGCCCTTACCAAGTATTAGGACCCCCTTATAAGCTCAAAAATGCTACTTGAATTACCTAGTCAAATTTGTTGTCTGCAGGGAACATCTGATTGCTGCAGACTGGTCCAATCTTGAATCTCTAATCAGTAAAACTAATATAAGATTTTTTTCAGTATGAGTGATGAAAGCAAACGTGTCCAGGAAAAAAAACATTAAAGTATAACTAATGGCAAAATGTTTTTTTTATAGTTCTGGACATAGTGGAGATAGATTAGAACACTTGACAGTTTTTATTGCTGTCTGGTTCACCCTTTCTATTTGTACTGTTTACCATTATCATTAAAAATGAAAGTAAAATAAAATCCCTAAAAAGGTTTTAAAGGGGAATAGTTCTGACTTGGGGGGCCCCAAGGACTTCCCTTAATTTGCAGGGATTTCATCTCACTTCCTGTTTGGCTATGGGACAAAAAGTGAAGGGAAATCTTCACAAGTGATCACAGGTGGCAAAAAAAAATCTAACGGGTTATACCCCCCTTCCTTGCTCTATCTAAAAGTTTTGCCTATAGTTCTATCTTAAACTGTCACTGGATAGCTAGCTCCTGCAGGGGTTCATACACCATGATTTTCCTCTAAAGCACCCAGTAACCTCCATACTGGGGTACTTTGAAATACAAATGTCAGCTAACTTTTGTGGTCTCCATCTGGCAGGAGGAGGAAGAGGGCTGTTGAACGTGGAAGCTGGTGCTTTTTGCACTTCAGGGCACCCTGGTATGTGGAGCGGGTACTTTAGACAAAAAGCATTTAGGTGTGTAGTCACCTTAAGGTGCCTGCCACCCAGCATTCTTAGTAGAATTTCTTTATTCTTATTTGTAGATACAGGTTCACTTTAAATGGTTAGAAGCTTGATCACATATTACACAATTTAATATGAAACTCTACAGGTTTTAGGTTTTATTATTTTAGTTTGTGTTTAAATTGATCATATCATATCATAACTTTTTTTACTGATTTTAGATTATTTTTGCTTTAAGATCAGTGTTTATTTTGAGGTCAAATTTCGGCTTGGTTTTAGTCATAGTCTTTTGACTAACATGACATTTTAGTTTTAGCCGTAATTTAGTAATCTGAATTGTTTTAGTTTTAGTCGTATTTTAGTCAACTAAATCCTCCAGTACATTTTAGTCAACTAAAATCTTCTACATTTTAGTCAACTAAAATCTAATGGGTTTAGTTTAATTGTAATGCATTATTTAAGCATTTCTTTAGAATTTCCAAACTCATTATATTCTCTTGGAGTCAAAATCTAATAACATGTTATTATTTATAGTATTAAGGTTTTTGTGAATGCACTACAGACACAGATTTCGCCATTGTGATATGTAACGTTTATAAATAAAACCAAGTATCGTTACAAGAATATTGCTTTTTTGACTGAAGTGCAACTTTAAAGGAGAAGTACAGCCAAAGCTCGTTTGGCTGTACTTCTCCTGTGGATCATAGGAGCGCAGTGCGTTCTGCACTCTTGTGACCCATTTTCAGTTGGCAGCGGGCTAAAGTCTGCTGTCGGCTGACGTCACTCAACCAGTCTAGGCAGGGGAAAGATCTTGACCATATGGTCGATATCCACTCAGAAGCCTGGATTGGCACCTAGCTCAGCCTTTCTGCAAGCTGTTGAGAGCCTGAGCCATCCACTCCCATCCCCTCCACAGCCCAGCGCTCCAGTGAGTGCTGGGGTGCTGAGCAGAGAGCGGTGACTGACAGTCAGCGGTCTTTGATCGCTCAGTTCTCACCCTTAGAGCCAGCTAATTTGAATGATGCTGCATCTACCTAGGTAAAAATAATTTTAAAAAAACAAAAACATACTTCTCTTTTAAAATATAATAAAAATGTAACCTCTATTGCCTGTAATGTCATTGCACAAGCACATCATGACCAAACCAATATCCAAGAGTAATGCTTATTTATATAATAACAGTCAGTTTACTGTTCATGGTAAAAGCAGTTCAAAGTGGAAGTTCAGGTGGGTAAATGTCTCCCTCACATTTTCATTCATTCATTTTTTGTTGGAAATGGAATTGATTTTCGTCATAGTTTTCGTCAATTGACGAACATGTGAATTGATTTTTGTTTAGTTTTAATCACTGAAAACATGATGATGATGAAAACTATGATGAAAATATTTTTGTCAACTAAATTAATACTCTTTAAGATAAGTATTTAATACAGAATACAGAAATAATAATGATTCCCACAGCACTACAAGTAGCGATCCACCTGGCAGCTAGCTTTTTAATGAATCACTTGGGTTGAGATATTTGCTTATTTGTGTAAATTGCAGCTTAAGCTACTGGTCTCAGTAAACAACAGGCTTACTACTGTAAGATAAAGGAGACTAAAGCCCCATATAGATATACAAAATATTAATATGTAATATTTTATTTATTTACCTAACTTAAAAAATATGTATTTGTATCTTGTATTCCTGATTGCAATAAAGAAAATATGTTCAAAACTGTACGCTCACCCCTTACAAAAAACTGATTTCCTTACAACTAAAGTTTCTTCAGTTATTGTTACTAAAGGATGATATGGAAATATTTTGATTAAGGGAACCAATCTCTTGTGGAACCTGGAATCATTTTTTTTTCTTACTCCATATGATGCAGTGTAGCACACAATTCACAAGAATGTCCAACCTTTTGACTTTCCTGGGCCACATTGGAAGAAGTGGAATTGTCTTGGGCCGCACATAAACTACATGGCTGATGAGCATAAAAAGTCGAGCAGATCACAAGTTAACGATCACTGATATAGATTATGTACCTATCCATGTAATAAAGCTTAATTTGTTTTTAAATATTTTTTGCAACATAAAACCAGTACTATATTTGATAAACAAATGCACCTGTATCTGGTTCAGTGGATGTAGTAGCAATTCTCACTGAATTCTCAAGGTGCTCATCGCATATTCTGGTTTTAATTTTTCCTTTTCCCTTTGAAAAAAGTTGCTCACAACTATGGGTGTTGCTGCAAGCTGATGACATGAATAAGGCGTGATTGTGAAGATTAGGATATTCTTCATTGGGAAGATAAAATGTAGAAAAGTTCAGTGATCCCGGGTTTACACTGATGCCGTCTGGAATTTGCAGCATTTTTTGTGCGAATTCTGCACTGCATCAGAATCGCACCCCGTTCATGTGAACCGCTGTGGGTGTGTATGTTAAGTTAACAACACCCCGAAGTTGGTCCGCAAAATGCTCTGTGATGTGCAGAATCGGATCGCATTGAATACCCATGCGATCCAATTCTAGTGCGGACCAAAAAAAGGGTCTTGCACCTTTTGGGTGCGGTGCGATTAGAGCCAGACAAAATGTATAGCTCCAATTGCACCACACACAAATCACATGTGATTTTCACAGGAATGCGGTGCGGTTCCTGTGCGAATCACATGCAATGTACCACACCGCATATATGTGAACCCAGGCTATAGAGACACTGTCAAGTTGTTTTTCCGCATGTGTTCGCTAAGTGTAAATGCATTTCTACAAAAAATCCCAAAATAAAGAATCAACATTTTAAATTTTGCGATTTTGTGCTGGGCCGTATTTATAGCTGTCTTGGACACTCCCGCACAAAAGGGTTTATCTTGTCTTCATGTGAAACAGGAAAAGCAGGGGTCTGTAAAAGGTTCAACGTGATGAAAATTAATCTTTTTTTAAACCTAGTAAAATATGTTGCTGGTTCAGACACTTAGAGGTGACCTGTTATTGTCACCATATATGTAGTTAGCTTGATGCATGACTGGGCCAATATAATTCATGTCATAACACTTCAGATGAGCTATGAGTAACATTTACGACTATCTCTAAAATAATTTAAAGACCTTTTCAGAACAGAAAAGTGTATAATACAGATGTCTCTTTTTGATCAGCTACCAATAGGCTACACTTCACTATACATCAAATGGTTGTATGTTATTTTCAGTGTTTCATGCTTGTAGTTCTCGGTATAGGGAACTACCTTTACGTTCCCTAACCCCAGTGATAATACAAACCTCGGTCTAACCTTGACACTATCTAACCCAAACCCTAAAATTAAACCAAATATACCGGTTAGCACTTAACCTTTTCCCACTAGCCACTGTTACCAAGACAGAAAGTGAGGGGAAATCCAAAATTTTAGATTTCGCCAGAGCAAAAAATAAGGGTAATTTTTCCATGGGGATTCTGAATGATGTCAGAAGATTGACGTCAAAAGTGCTCTGCATTTGCCCATCAAAGCCCTGTGGACACTACTTATTTGTATGACCTTGCTTCCTGAATTATCAAAAGATTCAAGAAGGTAATGGCTGGTTCAACTAACTGGTTAAAAAATAAACAACATATTGGCTTTGGTTAACTGTACTTTTATTCCTTTTCCATATATGCGTCATATAGAGTTAGGGTGACATCACCATTAAGGAAGTTTGAATTCAGAGTTTTATGGTTTGGGATTCTTGATGGATGATTAACTTTCAGAAAGTAAGCATGATATATATATATATATATATATTTGCACTGGCTGTTTGCAGCCTGAGAGAACAAGGGTGCTGCACTGTGTAGAACATGTACACATAGTTAAAACCGGAAGGCATTGGGATTTCCATAATTGTTTATCTTTTGAAAATAAAAACTGACTGTGGATGATGTCTTTACAAAGATAGCAACTACTGTCTGGAGAGAAAGGAAAATAAAAGCTTTCAGGGGGAGAACTGTAATCTCCGTAACAGGTAATAAGGAGGAAAACCTACACTATACTTCGCATGCAGGCATCTAACATATTATCTAATGTTAGGTCTCCTGTAATATGTTTAGGGTCTTGTCCAAGTGAAAATGAGCTGCATTGTTGGCAATAACATGGAACCGTTCAAATAACTAGATCCCTTGGACTGACCAAGTCCCTTGCTTAAGTAAAATTTTGAGTGTGGCCTGATGTGATGCTATCTGAGTGTGGCCTGATGTGATGCTGAGTGTGGCCTGATGTGATGCTATCTGAGTGTGGCCTGATGTGATGCTATCTGAGTGTGGCCTGATGTGATGCTGAGTGTGGCCTGATGTGAACACTACTTGCATACCACTATATGGTGCTTTAATGTACTAAGCCTTAGGATGTTAATACGGCAGGTCAGGGTGTGATCAAGGCAGACTGAGGCAAGACCAAAATTTCCAGCCTGATTTAGAATGCTGGCAAGGGTGCTCATACCCTTGGCACCAATAAAGGTGTGCCTTTATATGTGTAATGGTGCATGCATAATGCTTTAAGACAGCTAAGACTAGTATGGAACACTCCTAAGATGCCAGACAAGTAAATGCAAAACAAGAAAGCATGTCTCTCTTAAAAACGAAAGGAGAAAAAGGTTTTGCCTCATCTGGATTTCCACTCTTTTAATCCTTCTTCATAGATTGACTTGGGTGATCTTAAAGGGAATGCGTGTCAAAAGAAATCTAGTAACTGTCAATGATAAAGTGCACACCACGGTGTGGTCAACCTCATTCTGCCTAGCAGTCCACTGACCTGAAGCAGACATATATCCGTCAAAATCTGAGAATGCTAAACTTTTGTCCTGCATGCTTGTTCCATGCCAATAATTGCCTAGATATTGAAGGCAGAATCAAATGGACAGCCTTGGAGTGTTTACCTTTAAAATCCAGGTCAGCAATGGCAGTTCCCATATTTTTATTTTCACTGGATCTCTTTAAATTTCTTCCATAAGTACAGTGACTATGGATTACAATACAACATAGCAAAATGGAGCACATCTAAGAGTATCAGTAGATGAACATATAAATTGGAATCAATGTATGCTACTCACCTTAGCGAGTGGCTGAGAAAACACCAACTTGTGTCCCAGCTGACGATCCTAAATAGCAGGAATCCACAGTACATTTCCTAGAGATCTTCAAAAACAAGATTCCAAGATTTGATGTACCACACTCAACATCAACGCTGCTGAATATAGGGAGTCCACATGGTTCAGTGTAAGGAATCACGATAGATAAACAAAAGTCCACGATTTAATAAAATTAATAAAACTCTTGGTTACAATGGGGAAATCCTTCAGTAATAAACATTAAAATGTACGACGGCAAAATGTAAAAAGAAAAAGTATGCAGTTCATTGTTGCAATGCATGCATTTTTCACAATGCTTTATCCCTTTACAAGTACAAAAAACTAACCGTTGATCTTGCAGAAATCCACTGAGCTCTTGGCTTAAAGCGTTACTAAGACCCCATTCAAATGTGTGTAATTTGTCATGCGACTTTGGGCATCAGAGTTGCATGACAAATCATACCCCATATTTTCCATCGATAACCACTCATATATGTGTTACCTAAAGTTGCAGCGACTTCTTATTTGTTCATGCATTATTTTGGTCTGACTTTCATGCAACTTGAGGGCCATAGACTTTAATGTTAATTCTCAAATGTTACATGAACGTTGTACCTAAATGTTTACATGCACCGGTTGTGTGACAGTGGGTCCAACTTTGCATAGGGACAAGTCACATGCAAGTTGCACCCATCCAAAGTTGCGTCAAAGTTGCATCAAAGTTGCGCAATTTTTAGTCGTACAAGTGTGAATGGAGCCTGGGTAATTTTTTTTTATTAAAATAATTATCATGTTATACTCACCTGCTCTGTGCAGTGGAATTGCACAGAGTGGACCCGATCCTCCTCTTCTGGGGTCAGTCCACTGAAGATCTTGGCTCCTCCTCTTTTTTGTGTGCCCCCATGACAAGCCACTTGCTATGGCGGCACACAGTGTGCGCTTGCTCCTGAGCTGTGTGTGTTTATGGAACCTCGCTTAGCCGCACTCCATGTATTTATGGAGCCAATGGCTCCTGCTGCTGCCCGAGTCCCTATGTGAAGAGGAAGAGAGGAGAAAGAGATGCAGCCATGCACAGTGCTGGATCTCTTCTCCCCTCTCTTCCCCTTCACACAGGGAAAGGGAAGGACAGAAAGCCATAAAATGTTTTTTACCTTAATGCAGGGAATGCATTAGGGTAAAAAAGTATTGGTTTTAGAACCACTTTAAGCTGGCCATACATGGATCGAAATTTAGCCGGTTCAACTGTGACTGGCAGAATTTGGATCCATGTATAGGTATGGCATGTATGTATGGGTAGGGAGGCTGTACATAAGTCGATCTGCGGATTGACTTCTGTACAACTGCTCTGTTGGATTTTCCCCACTCGACCAGTATCACAGGCTATAGCTAGGAAGGCTTATTAGTGTATTCTGAGGTGGGGAACTGTCTCCCCACTGTCAGTCAGAATACAATAGCTTTGTGGGGAGGATTCCCCCATCCACATCCATTTTATGGATGGGGGAATCAAGTCACTTTTTTTGTTCACTGTTTGAACAAAAAATAATGACTTATTTACTGGCTGCCTTACTGTTTAAGTTCACAATTCCACTTCCACACTAAACTCCCAAGCTGTGTTATCAGCTCTGCCCAGTTCTTTCCTGCTGGATCACAGAACACCTCCCCCTCTTCTCATCTCCATAACATAAGGAAGAGGTGCTCTATAATTCAGCAGGGGAGAACTTAGGAAGGGCTAATAGTACGGTGTAGGTTTTCAGTTCAGCAAGTGCAAAGTTGTCATCTAAAACAGGATCTCACTGTCTTAGGAGTGTTTAGGAGCTCACTGGATTCCTGGCAGGCTCATCAAGCATTTGTGTGCACTAGCATGGTCCTATCAGACACCAACTATCTACAAGGTCATCTTCCCTTTTGAAGTGACAGGCAGGTGTGCAACTTTCACCAACAATAAGATTGTATGAGATTTCAACCGGTCTTAATGCAGCTGTTTTGGAATGTTAGGCCATGCATCACTATAATTCTGATGCAGAACATTGGTACTAGAGATGAGCGAATCGAACTTGGCGAAGTGGAATTCGTTTCGAATATTAGGAAAAATTCGATTCGCACCGAATCCGAAAATTAGCAAACTTCGGATGCACGAATCAAATTTTTCCCGATCGGCCGATTTTCATCCCTTCTACAGCCGGCAAAAAGTGTCCCTGCAGAGAGCTCCGCTATTTCTGACAGTTCTCTGACAGTTCCTTCACATTTACAGCGGTTGAAACATTGTATCTATTTGTTTCCATTTAGGATACAGATGTTTTTATTCGGAAACAAATAGATACAATGTTTCAACCGCTGTAAATGTGAAGGAACTGTCAGAGAACTGTCAGAAATAGCGGAGCTCTCTGCAGATACACTTTTTGCTGTACTGGAATTCTTCTTCTTTTCATTCTTCTTCTTCTTTTCATTCTTCTTCTTCTTCTTCTTTTCATTCTTCTTCTTCTTCTTCTTCTTTTCATTCTTCTTCTTCTTCTTCTTCTTCTTTTCATTCTTCTTCTTCTTTTCATTCTTCTTCTTCTTCTTCTTTTCATTCTTCTTCTTCATTCTTCTTTTCATTCTTCTTCTTCTTCTTTTCATTCTTCTTCTTTTCATTCTTCTTCTTTTCATTCTTCTTCTTTTCATTCTTCTTCTTCTTCTTTTCATTCTTTTTCTTCTTCTTTTCATTCTTCTTCTTCTTCTTCTTTTCATTCTTCTTCTTCTTCTTCTTTTCATTCTTCTTTTCATTCTTCTTCTTCTTCTTTTCATTCTTCTTCTTTTCATTCTTCTTCTTCTTTTCATTCTTCTTCTTCTTTTCATTCTTCTTCTTCTTCTTCTTTTCATTCTTCTTTTCATTCTTCTTTTCATTCTTCTTCTTCTTCTTTTCATTCTTCTTCTTCTTCTTTTCATTCTTCTTCTTCTTCTTTTCATTCTTCTTTTCATTCTTCTTCTTCTTCTTTTCATTCTTCTTCTTCTTCTTCTTCGTCGTGCCCCGTGACTGCCCAAATGAGTGAAGTGTGTGGTGATTCTAAGATCGACGGCACTCATCTGCATGTCATACTGACTGTAAGTATTATTTCTCTTCCCCAGCAGACTCCAAGGGCATTTAAATTAAAGGTACAGTGTTCTGCACTAATATAAAGGCTCTCTGAAGCCTAGAAACCCTTTTAATAAGTTAAATTCGCAGCGAATAAATTTGCATCGAATCGAATTTATTCCGCAAATTCGGCGAATCAGCCGAATCGAATTTTTGAATAATTCGCTCATCTCTAATTGGTACCTTAGGTTTACAAAACTTGATAACATACCTTCATGTTAGCAACTGCAAAATATACTATTTCCAAAACATACTTTGCTCTAACTTAATCAAACACAATCAGAAAAAATGTTTGCACAGTTTATTGCTAATTATCCTTGCTATATTTGAATTTCTTCAATAAAAGAACACAAAGAAACACTCACTAATCAACTGTCACGTAGTCGTGAGCATGAGGTATGAAAAAAAAAATTCTACCAAAATCAGTGTTAAAGAAAGGTTATCTTTGCAACTGTAAGAGGAACTTGACATATTTTTTTTTCTTCGTGTTGATGAGACGCTCAATGGTTCTCTGATCACTGATAAAGGCATGCTAAGGTGAATTTTAATTATGACTAAATTGTTGTATTACTGTTTCATACCATGAACATCTGTTCCCTTCAAAAATGATGATTTATGCAAGCTATCAGCAGAGACAGGCTGGTACAGCTTATGTCACGCTTAGTGGGAAGCTACTGGAAGTAGTCCTCGAGTTCCCTTTCAGAAGGCTGCAGACTGAAGAGACTATTGTTCATATAATTAAAGGGACCAGAGGTGGGCAAATTCATTCACAATTGAGAAATTTTTGACTCCTTTGAATGTATGCTTGGAGATCTGATCTATATGCAAAAAATGTCTTTAAATATTTTTCATTGTCTGGATTAATGTATTGGCGAATTCTTAGAAACTGAAAATTTGAATGTGTGTATTAAGGTAAATTGAATATTTACGATCTGCTGAGAGAAGGGTGAAATTTAAAAATCAAACTGAAAAAAAGTCATGAATCAATTTGGTAATTGGGCAATCAAGCAAATACAACTAAAGTGTAAAAATAGAGCACAAATGAAATATATTGCAGCTTACCAGTCTGTAGATAGTATAGTTGCATTAGTTTAATTTTTTCAGGCTTTTTTACCTTAATTTTGACCTTGTGATCTTACCAGTAACATACTTTCTGCCCTAAAGTGACAATGCTCACTGACTGTACTGCGGTGATAGGTTCATCACAGCCAGAGGATGAGCAGATTGCTACCCCATCTCACTGCACAGAGGTTGCCACTGCCTCTCAGACCTCAGATCAGAGCAGTGTTGACATTGCAGAACCGAGAAAAGTTCTAAGCTCCTGCTTGGCTCTGGCACATCACATGAGCTGAGCGGAGACCAGGGTGGACTTAAATCTCTCTGCAGGGTGCTGCTGCATCTGAGGTCTGGTGAGTGAATTTTATAGGGTGAGGGGTAATTTAGCTTAGAGGGGTAGATATTACTTTGAGTAACTAAGTGACTTTGAACGTGGTATTGTTGTTGGTGCCAGACAAGCTGGTCTGAGTATTTCAAAAACTGCTGATTTTTACGCACAACCATCTCTAGGGAAATTGAGACTCATCAGACCAGGCAACGTTTTTTCATTCTTTTATTATCCAATTTTGATGATCCTGTGTGAATTGTAGCCTCCGCTTCCTGTTCTTAGCTGACAGGAGTGGCATCCAGCGTGGCCTTCTGCTGCTGTAGGCCATCTGTGTCAAGGTTCGATGTGTTGTGCATTTAGACATGGTATTCTGCATACCTTGGTTGTAACGAGTGCTTATTTGAGTTAGTGTTGCCTTTCTATCATCTCAAACCAGTCTACACATTCTCCTCTGACCTCTGACTTCAAAAAGGTGTTTTTGTCCACATAACTGCCGCTCACAGGATACTTTCTCTATCTCGGACCATTCTCTGTAAAGCCTAGAGATGGTTGTGCATGAAAATCCCAGTAGATCAGCAGTTTTTGAAATAATCAGACCAGCCTGTCTGGCACCAACAACCATGCCATGTTCAAAGTCACTTAAATCCCCTTTCTGATGCTCGGTTCAAACTTCAGCAAGTCATCTTCACCACATCTAGATGCCTAAATGCATTGCGTTTCTGCCATGTGATTGGCTGATTAGCAATTTGTGTTACCAAGCAATTGAACAGGTGTACCAAAATAAGTGGCCGGTGAGTGTATATAGCGCTGTCAATTTATTCAGCACTTTACATATAACCATTATACATTCATATCAGTCCCTGCCCTCAAGGAGCTTACAACCTAAGGTCCCTAACTCACATTCATACATACACATACTAGGGCCAATTTATACAAGACCAAATTAACTTACCAGCATGTCTTTGGAATGTGGGAGGAAAATGCTAATTCTGTGCAGGTTACTGGGAATTGACCCGACGACCCTAGTGCTGCCAGGCAGAAGTGCTAAACACAGTGTATGGTATTTATGGAGAAGCAGTGTTGTAACCCTAGGAAAAAAGGAGTGTTAGGACTACAGAACTTCTCTGTCTCTCCTTATTTTTCTTAACGTGTGTGGGGGGCGAGCTGTGTAGTTCACAGAGGTGAATTGAGCTAATCAAATGACAATAATTAACAACTAAATGCTGATTATTTAAAGTAGTTGCAAACCCTTACATATACCCAGTGAAGTGACTGGCTTCAGGTGATACACAAGTTCAGGTGATGAAGGAAATTCTCCTAAATAAGTAGTACCTATCTTTCCGTGGCCATGTATGCTCTCTCCATCCAAAGTGCTGAATTTATAAAGCTTGTCTGGGACGTCAGAAAAAGGGGGAAGAAAGCTGAAATTAAACACTGCAAAGCTCAATGAGGAAAGCTCTGAGAACTGAATGGAGAGAAAAGACACGCTCCCTCCACACAGCTCACAGGAACAACAGAGCTGAGACTGTCAATCTGCTGGAGGTCCCGCCCCTGTCACCATTTTTTCTTTTGGTGTCAGGAAAACTTGTCAGAAGTGACTGAAAGCAGAGTATTAAGGCAGCAGACAGAAATGACACTTAGAGGTAGACTTACTAAAACTGGTGCAGCTGTGCATGGTAGTCAATCAGCTTCTAACTTCAGATTGTTCAATGAAGATTTTGCAATAACACCTGGAAGCTGATTGGTTTCTATGCAGAGCTGCACCAGATTTTGCACTCACTAATTTTAGTAAATAACCCCCTTAATGCACCTAATTGAAAGCACACTTAATAGAGGGATATGCTTTGTTCATATATCATGTCTGAGGTTTACGACCACTTTTAGAGGAATCTTTCATCGGCAAGTAATAGATGCTGCCATTGCTTACCCCTCATTTTGGGTATGCTAGTTCCCTGGCTGTTGTTTTGGTGCTTTGACGCTGACTTGGAAAAAGTACAGAAATAAGTAGCCCTGACACTCATTAACATCATATTTGTTCTGGGTCTATGACTTAAAAGTACTAAAGTCAGACACAGTCAACATTTATTATTTTTGGAAGGACCATGCAATGACATCCCCCATATTTCTTTAGTGCCAGATTCACTTTAAATGCTGGAAGTAACAGCTTCTTATGCTGTAAGCTACACAAGTAACATGTAGTATCAGTAATCTTCCATGATTGCACAAAGCTCAAATTGTGTGCAGTTGATTGTTTCAACATGCTACTGCATGCTGCTTGTGTAGTTCACATCGTAGATAGCCATTTGTTCCATTTTAGCTATTAATCACTAGCAATTCTAATAGCGTGGATGAGCTGTGCAGTGTTGGACCATTCTAGGTCATTGACTCACCAAGTAGCCAAGGAATGATAAGAATGACAGCCTCAGAATATTTGCTTTGGAAAACAAGTCCACAATGACAGCTCGCCCTTCCCTTCATTACTTTTTAATGGAATGTTTTTTTACTGTAGCACAAACCTGTGTTTTGTCCATGAAAAATGTTTGCTTTAACACTCTCTTCTCCAGAAGCACATTCTTACCTCTCCTATACTACTCCACCACTCAGTTCAGCTGTTGGGAGTGCTGGGAGCATAGAAAATACACTGCTCAAAAAAATTAAAGGAACACTTTGAAAACACATCAGATCTCAATGGGGAAAAATATCATGCTGGATATCTACTGATATGGACTGGGTAATGTGTTAGGAATGTAAGGATGCCCCATCGTTTGATGGAAATTAAAATGATCAAACTACAGAGGACTGAATTCAAAGACACCCGAAAATTTAAGTGAAAAAATGATGCAGCATGCTAGTCCATTTTGCTGAAATGTCATTTCAGTAATTCAAAATGGTACTCAGTAGTTTGTATGGCCCCCATGTTCTTGTATGCATGCTTGACAACATCCGGGCATGCTCCTAATGAGATAACGGATGGTGTCCTGGGGTATTTCCTTCCAGATCTGGACCAGGGCATCACTGAACTCCTGGACAGTCTGAGGTGCAACCTGGCGGCATTGGATGGAACGAAACATGATATCTTAGAGGTGTTCTATTGGATTTAGGTCAGGCGAGCGTGGGGTCCATTCAATGGTATCAATTCCTTCATCCTCCAGGAACTGCCTGCATACTCTTGCCACATTAGGACGGGCATTGCCGGGCACCAAGAGGAACCCAGGACCCACTGCACCAGCGTAGGGTTTGACAATGGGTCCAAGGATTTCATCCCGATACCTAACGGCAGTCAGGGTGCCATTGTTTAGTCTGTAGAGGTCCGTGTGTCCCTCCATGGATATGCCTCCCCAGACCATCACTGACCCACCACCAAAACAGTCATGCTGAACTATGTTACAGGCAGCATAACTTTCTCCATGGCTTCTCCAGACTCTTTCATGTCTGTCACATGTGCTCAGGGTAAACCTGCTCTCATCTGTGAAAAGCACAGGGTGCCAGTGGCGGACCTGCCAACTCTGGTGTTCAATGGAAAATGGCAATTGACCTCTGTGGTGCCGGGCATTGAGCACAGGGCTCACTAGAGAATGCCGGGCCCTCAGGCCACCCTCACAAAGTCTGTTTCTGATTGTTTTGTCAGGGACATTCACAACAGTAGCCTGCTGGAGGTCATGTTTTAGGGCTCTGGCAGTGCTCATCCTGTTCCTCCTTGCAAAAAGTAACAGATATTGGTCCTGCTGATGGGTTAAGGACCTTCTATGCCCCTGTCCAGCTCTCCTAGAGTAACTGCCTGTCTCCTGGAATCTCCTCCACGCCCTTGAGACTGTGCTGGGAGACACAGCAAACCTTCTGGCAATGGCACATATTGATCTATCCTGGAGGAGTTGGACTGCCTGTGCAACCTCTGTAGGGCCCAGGTATCTCCTCATGCTACCAGTAGTGACAATGACCCTAGCCAAATGCAAAACTAGTGAAAAACAGTCAGAAAAAATGAGTAGGGAAAAAAATGTTAGTGGCCTCCATCTGTAAAATCATTCCTGTTTTGGGGGTTGTCTCATTGTTGCCCATCTAGTGCACCCGTTGTTAATTTCATTAACACCAAAGCAGCTGAAACTGATTAACAACCCCCTATGCTACTTACCTGACCAGATCAATATCCCAGGAGTTTAACTGACTTTATGCTATACTCTGATTAAAAAGTGTTCCTTTAATTTTTTTTTTGAGCAGTGCACCTGGTATGGAGGAGTATGTAACGGCTGGGCCAATCATCAAGCCTTTTTGGAGAATGCTTAGCCCTGTGTTAGCCAAGGGTAGAGTGACCCTGTCAGCTAAATTGAGCAGCAAGAGTGTGAAGGGAAGCTGAGTATATCAAGCTACCCACATGGAAGAAAAATGTATTTGAAATATATTTTACAAATATTCCTCCCAAATATATTGACATATATTTGAAATGCTACGACTTGGGCCATATTCAATTCCATATTCATATCCAATTCATATTCAATATTTCAAAAATTTTTTGAAATGTATTTTCAAAAATATGAAAAATATTTTTAAAAATACATTTCAAATATACTGTATGCCTTTAAAAATACAAATCTACGTTTCTGGAATGAATTTACAAAAGTTTACACATATATGTTAAAATGACTTTTTTATATGTTAAAAAAAATCAGATGAATTTATTTAAAAAATATCTATTTTTAAAAATATTTTTCATATATTTTGTAATATATAAAAACGCATTTCAACATGCAGTGTGTATATATATATATATATATTTTTTTGAAATATATTTTGAAATATATTGAATATGGCCAAAATTGTAGCATTTCAAATATATGTCAATATATTTGGGAAGAATATTTTTTAATTATATTTCAAATATATTTTTCTTCCATATGGGTAGAGAGGAATATTAAAGTAATCATGGGTATAACACGGGTTAATTGTAACTTTTGTTGCCATGTGTTTTTAGACACAATTAATTTTATTAGTACTACATTTTACTGATTTGAACCAAACACCACAGGCCTGTGGGCCAAAAAAGCTGCATAGAAGGCTTTTTTTATGCAACATGTTGCTGGGTATTGGCACTGCTGGAAGCTATGTTTTCTTATTTACATTAATTTTCCCTGTGCTGGAAATTGCCATGAATAGACAAGAAGTCTGGTAATAATGAGCCCAAAATGTTCTCCTCTATGTCTTTTATCTTTATCAGGTCTCCTTATTCTCATCAGAGACACCTGTAATGTAATCAGGCTGGACTGGTACCTTAAAGCAGTCCTGACATATAAAAGCACAGCCACCCACATCTGTGGATATAACCAAAGTTTGATGAGTAGTAATGATCACTCTCCTGAGATTCCAGAGACACAGCTGCTGTCTTAGGCTGCCCATAGATGGGCATATGTTTCATTGAGAACAACAGGTGGTAAGACATCTGCCTATCTCTGAGTGTGGATCATTTGAATTTGCTGCCGAAATTTAGGTGCAGAATTTGCATTGCCAATTTTTGGACATTGACGATTTGTGGTACAAGAAATGTATGACATAGTACTAGCAATATTACTGATGTGATGTTTTTCCTTATGTTGTGGTAGCGTTCATTTTTCATTATAAGAATAGGGGTAAGGGTCCATTTAAAGTGTTACTAAACCCACAGCAGTAAAATCAGTCTGTATATGCAGGAAAGTATACTCACTGTGCAACCTAAGGGGCTAATCCTCTGCATTATGTAAAAAGACTGTTTGATCCTGTCTTCTTTGATCCTCCGCTTCTTTCACAGTCCCCAATCCATCTGCCATAGTACAGAGTAGTAGTGGCAAGTCTGCACATGCTCTGTTTGGTGTGTATTGCTTGAGAGGTTTTTTTTTGGGGGGGAAGGTGCATGTGATCAGCAAAGGGCCAGTCTGCACTGTTCAGACAGGAGTCATGCAGCCTCCTAGGATAGTCAGAGGAGAATTAAAACTCCTCCTACAAGATTAACCAGTGCTCGGCTAGACACTGATAGAAGTCACAAGACTGTGAGACAAGTGTAAGGCTTGGTTCACACAAAAAATGTGGCAATCTGTGCATGTTTCCTGCACCGTATTCACAATGCGCTGCAGTTGCATTCTGCAACGGGTGTCATTGATAAGCTAACAACACCCTAAACGCAGGTCGCAAACACAGTGCATATGCCTGCACCAGATCGCATGCCTCAAAAGTATCATGCGATCCCATTGCAATGTGTTTCCAAAAGTAGTGCATGTGCAATTTAAGCTCATTCAAAATTTGCACAGCACTGAATCGCATGTAAATTGCACAGGAATACTTTATCGTATTATCAAGTATTGTCGCAAATGTTAGTGTGAGAGGAATAATTCTAAGGCCATAATTTAGGGTTCACACTAAACTGATAACCTGTAAAGGCTTTTAAAGCATTGTCAATGGAGAATCATACGTTTTTGCGATTCCACGGGCGTGCACAATTATAAGACTTGACATGTTTGGTATCTGTTTGGTTTTATCTTATGTATTGTACCAAAAAGTTGGGTAAAATATTGTGTTTGTTTGTGCTAAAACTCATACATTTTTTTCCTGAAAATATGCGTTTGATAAATAACTGCGCAAATATCATGCAGCACAAATGCTTTCAAGCATGACTTTGTCAAATGCCAGAGTTGGCAGAATGCCATTCATTGCCAAAATGTATTCTTAATGCTCGGTCATACAGGTGCGATTTCAGGTGCGATTTGGGAATTGAATCTAATGAATGTGAATGTCAGTGTGTTTTACATTTTGCGATTTGCTGCAGCGCGATTTCTAAAGTAGTTTTGCATTACTTTTTCTTCAGTTTTCTTGTGATTTCACATACATAGAATAGAGTGGAAATCGCACTGCAAATTGCAAGAAATCATTGAAAATCTTCACAAGACTTCAGAAATCGCACCTGAAATCGTGCTGAAATCGCACACAAATCACAAGATTTTAAATTGCAGTGGTGTGACTGATGACTTGATAGCCACAAAGATGGATGTCCTATTCTAGAGACATTCATTAGCATGCACTGGTTCCATAACACATATTTTTTTTTTCTTGCAGAGAGTGCTCTTCCATCTGGTAAATTGACCTGGACTATGAATGGTCTTATGAATTCTAGCTCATGGAATATAGGAAAGAATAAACTTACCATATCCAAACAGAGAGAGTCTCCTTCTACAGGTTCTACTGGGAGAATTCTGGTGTTTGCAAATGGCAGTGGGAAGGATGGACATGTCATCTCTACAACACTGGATCAAATGGAAGAGGTGGGCACATTCCTTCATTCCCAACTCTGCCCAATCTCCAGGGACAGTCCGTAGATTTACAGGGTTGTGTATGGAGCTGAGCTGCATTAAAGGTTGAAGAATGGAGCAGAGGGAGTTGAGTACAGTGTGTAAATAATCCCAAATTCTGTACTGTTTTTTTACTCCTGATTAGCCAGGGGCTATCACATGAGGCAGGGGAAGGAGTTCATAGGCCTTTATGAGCTCCAACAAGTAGGTTCAGAACATACACTGGGTTTTCTTTTCTTTGTCCTGGTGGCTGGGGGGATTAGTGGACAAGCGGGGAAAGGTGAGTGTATGCTCCTTTGGGAGGGGACAGGGAATGCTGGGAGAGCCTTTCACTTTGCCCTACATGATCTAAGAAAGCAATGACACAGTACAAAATGTTTATGGTTGAACATATTCCATTTATATTACTTGTATTGTCTGGAATATTACTCATAACATTGTTATTTGTATCTTTTCATTTAGTTTTTAGATCTGTGTACTTCCAAAGTGAACCTTGGATCATCAGCAAAGTGGATATTTGATGTTAATGGAGAGAAAGTTGAATGTTTAAGGAATGGTAAGTATTTAATTTTTCAAATTCCTTATTTATATATTGCTGAGGTCACATACTGTAAATGTAAAGAATAGACTTTGTACAGGATGCATGATACGTTTTCATGGGAATATCTAGAATACACAGTGGAGCAAAAAAGTATTTAGTCAGCCACCAATTGTGCAAGTTCTCCCACTTAAAAAGATGAGAGAGGCCTGTAATTGGCATCATAGGTAGACCTCAACTATGAGAGACAAAATGAGAAAAAAAATCCAGACAATCACATTGGCTGATTTGGAAAGAATTTATTTGCAAATTATGGTGGAAAATAAGTATTTGGTCACCTACAAACAAGCAAGATGTCTGGCTCTCACAGACCTGTACCTTCTTCTTTAAGATCTGGGGCTCCACGCAAGATCTCACCCCGTGGGGTCAAAATGATCACAAGAACAGTGAGCAAAAATCCCAGGACCACACGGGGGGACCTAGTGAATGACCTGCAGAGAGCTGGGACCAACGTAACAAAGGCTACCATCAGTAACACACTACGTCGCCAGGGACTCAGAGAATGCTGAGTTGCATCCAAAGAACACCATACCTACTGTGATGCATGGGGGTGGCAACATCATGCTTTGGGGCTGTTTCTCCGCAAAGGGACCAGGACGACTGATCCATGTACAGGACAGAATGAATGGGGCCATGTATCGTGAGATTTTGAGTGCAAACCCCCTTCCATCAGCAAGGGCATTGAAGATGAAACGTGGCTGGGTCTTCCAACATGACAATGATCCCAAACATACTGCCCGGGCAATGAAGGAGTGGCTTCGTAGGAAGCATTTCAAGGTCCTGGAGTGGCCTAGCCAGTCTCCGGATCTCAACCCCATAGAAAACCTTTGGAGGGAGTTGAAAGTCCGTGTTGCCCAGCGACAGCCCCAAAACATTACTGCTCTAGAGGAGATCTGCATGGAGGAATGGGCCAACATAACAGTAACAGTGTGTGCCAACCTTGTGAAGACTTACAGGAAACGTTTGACCTCTGTCATTGCCAACAAAGGATATATAACAAAGTATTGAGATGAACTTTTGATATTGACCAAATACTTATTTTCCACCATTATTTGCAAATAAATTCTTTCCAAATCAGCCAATGTGATTGTCTGGATTTTTTTTCTCATTTTGTCTCTCATAGTTGAGGTCTACCTATGATGCCAATTACAGGCCTCTCTCATCTTTTTAAGTGGGAGAACTTGCACAATTGGTGGCTGACTAAATACTTTTTTGCCCCACTGTATACACTATATTGCCAAAAGTGAATCATTGGATCCAGGTGTTCCAGTCACCTCCATGGCCTCAGGTGTAAAAAAAAGCAAGCACCTAGGCATGCAGACTGCTTCTATAAACATTTGTGAAAGAATGGGTCACTCTCAGGAGTTCAGTGAATTCAAAGTGTGGTACCGTGATAGGTTGCCACCTGTGCAATAACTCCAACCGTGAAATTTCCTTGCTACTAAATATTCCATGGTTAACTGTTAGTGGTATTATAACAAAGTGGAAGCAAGTGGGAACAACAGCAACTCAGCCATGAAGTGGTAGGCCACGTAAAATGATAGAGCAGGGTCAGCGCATGCTGAAGCACACAGTGCGCAGAGGTTGCCAACTGTCTGCAGAGTCAATAGTTAAAGACCTCCAAACTTCATGTGGCCTTCAGATTAGCACAACAACAATGCGTAGAGAGCTTCATAGAATGGGTTTCCCTGGCCGAGCAGCTGCATCCAAGACTTACATCACCAAGTGCAATGCAAAGCGTTGGGTGAAGTGGTCTAAAGCACACCACCGTTGGACTCTAGAGCAGCAGAGACGTGTTCTCTGGAGTGACAAATCACGCTTCTCTGTCTGGCAAAACGATGGATGTGTCTGGGTTTGGCGGTTGCGAGGAGAATGGTACTTGCCTGACTGCACTGTGCCAAGTGTAAAGTTTGGTGGAGGGGGGATTATGGTGTGGGGCTGATTTTCAGGGGTTGGGTTTGGCCCCTTAGTTCCAGTGAAGGGAATTTTTAAGAAATGAGCATATCAAGACATTTTGGACAATTGCATGCTCCCAACTTTGTGGGAACAGTTTAGGAATGGCCCCTTCTCATTCCAACGTGACTGCGCACCAGTGCACAAAGCAAGGTCCACAAAGACACGGATGAGCAAGTCCTGATCTCAACCTGATAGAACATCTTTGGGATGAATTAGAGCGGAGAATGCAAGCCAGGCCTTCTCGTCTGACATCAGTGCCTGACTCACAGATGCACTTTTTGAAGAATGGTCAAACATTCCCATAAACACACTCCTAAATCTTGTGGGCAGTCTTCCCAGAAGAGTTGAAGCTGTTATAGCTGCAAAGGGTGAGCCAACTCAATATTGAACCAGGGCGGACTGACCATTTGGAAACTCGGGCACTGCCCGAGGGCCCAGGGTCAGTAGGGGGCCCCGTGAGATGCCCCTGTACCTTTTTCATAGGTTTTTTTGAGTTTGGGCAAGGACACAGGGGCCCCATTATCCCCTATTGCCCGGGGGCCCCATGAGTTGTCAGTCCGCCCCTGTATTGAACCCTACGGACTAAGACTGGAATGCCTTTAAAGTTCATGTGCGTGTAAAGGCAGATGTCCCAATACTTTTGGCAATATAATTTCTCAAACCATACCAGTTTATTTATATTGTTGGCTGTGGAGTCAAAACCAATAATTATACATCTTGTTTTTTGATGGTTGATAATGTAAGAAATTGGGGCAGTAGTGTCTATTCTCCATCTTTGACAATGTTGCTGGTTCGGATTTTCCTATTTTTTGTTTTAAATTAAGAACAGGTGCAACACGTAACCCAAACTAAGGCAGCCCATAGACAATTCGATTTTCCTTCCACCACGGGTGGAAGGAAAGAAAATCTCTCGATTCCCCCAACAACACAGTCAGTGTTGATGGGGAAATGCCTTTCGCAGTGTTATTATGTTCTGCTCGTGCAGAGGCATGGGGAACCTTCCCAACTTGTAGAGCACTATGAATACTGCTAGCGGCTATCGCCATCAGCAGTAATTACATGTAGAAAAACCCGACAGGCTGGTTGTGCCCAAGTCGATCAATATATCAACTTGGGTACAATCAGCCTTCCCATACATGGATCGAATCTCGGCCAGTTCCTGCTGAGCCGTTCAATTTCCGATCTATGCATGGCCACACTACAGAACAAGGGGGAACAAACAGTGTTATAGGTCTGGGGGGATATAGCCCCCATTGGTTAAGGGTAGCTATGGGAAAAGAGAGAAACATAAGTATTTTAATGTATTTATTGATTTTTACTAATAAAGGTCTGTGTTTGAAATTTCAATCACAACAAGCCATATCTGTAAAAACTAGTTTTGGCGAAGTACACTATAAATAAACTATTTTTGGATGAGGAATGAGGGGTTTCCTGGGGTCTGAGCAGCAATAGTGTCAATACAAGTGACTTGTATTAGCATTGTTGTTTATTAGTTTCATGGCTCATGCACCCATGTGTCGAAAGCAAGAACATTCTGCTATACTGCATTGTAAATATGAGGGGATGAATAAGATTAATTGGATTACTAGAAATGTCCTTCCTTAAGCAATGTTCTACATAATGTCTCCCGCTCTTGGATACAGGGAGAAATGGTCCTTTTAATCCCTCTCCAAAACAGGAAGCACTTAAACCCCACTCAACAGACTCAAGGATGTCTCAGGGCTTGTGTTCAATGACTTTAGTTTTACTCTGTTGCCATTTCTGGAGAAACTTGGATTTGGTTTGCAATATATGAATTTTTAACTGGATCTTATGACACCCGAATAAACAAACCTTAAATTTACTAAACTGTAATTCTAAAGATCATTTCAACTTTAAAAAAGCTTTTTGTATATTAGTTCCAGTCTATGGAGTAAGTCGTTTTTTGGTAGTTTTAGGGAGAAGTTGCCTCCATTTGAGATAGGTGCAGCGTGGTTCAGCAGCAGTAATCACACAGATGTATTGAAGAACTTGCAAACAGTACAATTTAAAAGAATAATACACTCTTTGTGTACCTATATTTACTGTATATAGTAGCACTGCAAACAGTACAACAGCCTAGCAGGGAGCTCACCCTACCCAGGACTTACAGTCAGTGTGCCAAGGGAGGTATAATGTTGCCTGGCCAGGCCAAGCCAAGAGAGGGCTTGAAGAAGTGCAGATGTAGAGCCTGAGCTTTCCCGACCACTTTTGAACCTCTCCATGCCACTAATGCTGTCCATGATGGGTGGGTATCCTTTGCTACATTAGCCACTTCGCAAATGCGTACCAAAAACTGGGGGTCGGGACTTCAAAAGACTCTACGTGACCCAAGATGGCCACCAGGGTCAACTGGATGCAGTGTAGCCAACCAGAACAATGCTCCAGAGGACATAGGAAACCATTTAGAAACCAAGTTTCTCTGACTTCCCCTCCAACTGCAGTACTGCTCTGGACGAGCAGCACCTACAAGGGAGAAAACAGACTGCACCTGTCTACATGCTTCTGACCTGCTTCTGATGTCCTTCTGAATTGCTTTTATTTGCATCTAGATTGCGTGTGGTAAAAAGCCTGCAGTTCTGACACTGCAGAATAAGGCATTTTAAGCCTTATAAAACAGTTTATTCTTAAAGAGGAATTTCAGGCATGGATATTTTATACATAGTTACATTGGCCCAGCTTGGACCAATGTAACTATGTATATACCGTACCTGGCCCATGCCAGGAATCTGAATCACTGAAGTAGATACCACTACTCTGGTGATCTTCACTTGCTTCTGGGTTCCTTGTTGAGCAGCTGGCCTGATGCATTCTGAACATCATGGCATGGGCACCATTCAAAGAATGCTTTGCATTTTCTGAATGAATGCAAAGCATACTCTGATTCTTCTTTAAGTGCTAATTTTTATGTGCAATACCCCAGAGCTACCAATAAGAATTCAACTTGTAATGATTTGTAGAGACTGGCCTGGTACTGCATTTACCTATTGTGACAGGACGAGACTCTGTCACTATGAAATTTGTCAGTTAAAGGACACAGGGTGTGCACATTGGCTGAGTGCAGGACTACGGAGTATAGCTGTTGAGTGGAGAAAACTGCTTTTGAAGCTTTCTCCAGGTTTTGGTATTCCTGGAAGGGGCTCCATAGTTTGGAGATTCCATAGTGTCTTGGGCAGGACGGAATCTCCAACCCAGTGTCCGGGTTTTGTGGAGGAACAGCAGGGTGTGTGTCCAGGTGAACACAGGCCTTATAATGGAGGTTTAGGAATACCTCAAGGCTCCACCCTAGAGAGACAGGAGCCCTCCTACAGGAGTCAGAGAAGCTGCAGGTGGCAGCCGGAGTATGAAGGGCTGCAAGAGACAGTTAACGGTTTGAGGAGCTGTGTGCGTCTGAGGACTTGGCCAGAGGAGTCATGTGTGAGCTGTGTGCCCAAAAAAGCCGGTGGTCAAAAGGACCAATAACTATAGCAACAGTGCTGCTGAAGAGTAGCCAGGTGGGCTAGTATTTTTATTTGCATTGTGTATATTTTGCTGGAGAAGAACCCCTGTGTGAGAAATGTGTTTTGGATTTTTTTTTTTTTTTTAATAATAAAAGTGGGCTACCAAGCCTTGAGAAATAGTTCTTGACTGTCGTGAACGCATCTATCACTGAGCTAAACATCCCCAAATATTACACTATACACTCATGCACGGTATGCTGTACTTTGCCCAACAACAAAAACAAATGGTTTTTCACAGACTGCTTGAAGACGTAATATACAGTAAAATGAATATGAACCCCACATTTTTTTTTTAGATTGACTTGAATTAAGCAAAGCGGTAGCAGCCCAAGCTCCATGCAGCCTTGGCAATCAAAGACCAGACCAATTGTGTTCCCCCCCACCGAAGCTTGGCTAATTGGAAAGCCCAAATGCCAACCCAGGTCATTATTTATCTTTGGCAGTCCAATACTGATTTCTAAATCTTTATACCCATTTGTAATGAAATAGGACAGAACAGAAAAGCTCAAATTAAGCCGTCAATGATTTTGACATGCGAGAAAAGAACATTTGCTGCAGTATACGTCTTCTCTAAATTTTCTTTTTTTTTTACTTAGAAATGTTATGATTTGATGACATTCTGTTATGATACATAATGGCCTGAAAGACTTTGCAGTCTTGAAATGTACTGATAAAGTTGTAGAAAGATAATTCATCTAGTTAGGTAACATTTATCTGGTGTAATTATCCATGCATTATAGGTATTATGTACATCTACATTATAGTGACAGTCTTGCCGAACAGTTTTAAAACATTGGCTCTGAACTACATTTGATGCTTGTGACCCAGAGCTAGACAATTTCATCTGGATCATCGGCTGAGCAGATAATGCATTTGATCATTGTATAATGAATATGTTTGTTCCACAGTTGTAATTGCAACAGGCTAATTATCCTGAATGTGCTTTTTTCCGCAATGTTGAAAGTCAATAAACTTGCTTGTAGCAAGACACTTTCAATCAATATATAAGAGATTTAAAGTGGAATCTTTACCTTGGCAAGCTATTAATGGTTTTGCAGCAATTTATTGAAAATATTTGGGCTGCCACTGATGACCTCTCCTTCTGAAAATACTAGCTGTTTGGCTGCTAAGCTGATCTAGTGGTCCCAGTACTGACTGAGTCAATGCAGGTAGCCTAGCAATAGGCATTTTCAAAAGCACAGGTTTTTAATAAAGTATATCTATTATACATCATGCCCTTGGGCATCCTCCGCCTTTTTCCCAATTCTCCAGCAAATTTCATCTGCCAGCCTGGATGCAGTTCCACTACTTCCATCTGCGACGTGCTGCTAGAGCTTAATTCTCTCAGTTGTCTTTCCTCCAAGTTGATCCTATCGAGGAGCAGCTGGCCCCAGGAGACCTCGATAAGTACCAGTATGGGGTACTTCTGAGTGTTAACTCTCCCAAAGTTGAACGCATGTGGAAGAATGATATTCCATCCCTAGATAGGGAAAATTGGGAGGACTGTTTAGAATGGGGTCCCAAACTTGTTATCTCTTCTAGGGGCAAGTTAATCCAGGTCAAGTTTTTACATAGGGTATATTACACCCCACCAGGGGTGGACTGACAACTCATGGGGCCCCCGGGCAATAGGGGATCTTGGGGCCCCTGTGTCCTTGCCCAAACTCAAAAAAGCCTATGAAAAAGGTACCAGGGGCATCTCATGGGGCCCTCTACGGACCCAGGGCCCTCGGGCAGTGCGCGAGTTTCCATATGGTCAGTCCGCCCCTGCACCCCACCGATACTCCATAGCATGCACCTGGAACGAGTTCCCACTTTCTTCTAGTGTTGATTGCATATAGGGGTATGGGAGTACCCTAAAATAGCGACCTACTGGTCTGACATTTTGCAAAGATTAATCTCTGGTTGCAATTGTCTATACCATCCTCCTGTGAATTATCCTTAGTAGGTATTCATGAGGATGACCAACGCTCTCACTACACTCAATTACTGATCTCCTATCTTTTGTTTTATGCAAAAAAGAAAGCATGCTGAAATGAACCCCGCTGACCCCCCCTAGGGTGTCTTACTGGGAGGCCATGGTGAATGCGGCCCTACCTATGTACAGACTTACCTATACCAAGGTTGTCCTTGGAAGTATAATAAAGTGTGGTCCCCTTGGACTTCCAGCTTGTGAAACTTATCTGTAATCCCATTTGGATGGTGGAATAGGGTGCACTAGACAGGGTGATAGGCTTGTGCTTCCCTGCCCCTAGACAACCCCCCCCCTTCCCCCTACCTTTTCCTTTCCTGACATCCCAACTGCGCCACCTACCCTTTCCTCCCTTTTTGCTGCACTTTAATCCTACCTATTAGTTATGGAACACTTGACTGCATTGACTATGCTGACTATGCTAAGCACTCCAGTTTTATTTAAAAAAAAAAAAAAAAAAAATATATATATATATATATATATATACCTAAACAGGTTAAATTAACATGATCACCAAAATAATGTATATGTGCAGCAAAGAGTTTATTTTTAGGGTTTATTTTTACCGCTCCCCCAAAACTTTCCTTAAAGTTTCAAGGGCAAAGGATATATCTTGTTGCTGCAATGCTTTGCTTCTCAGCCATGGCAAAAATGACCCCAACCACCACACATTTGGTGAGTAGTACTGCCTCCCCAAAATAACTGTACCACAACTGCCTCAACAAGCAATCCTGCAACCTCGCTCAACCACTGTAAAGGGCCTCGCTGCAACCACCCTCCAACCATGTGCAATGTACGCAGTGCAGTGGTGCAGTGTTTACAAGGTTAAGAGGCTATAAAGAGGCAACATATTGCCTCCTCACCACCTTTCAAAGTGATCCCACTGCTGTGACAACCACATGTATAAACATAGCCATAGTATTGGAAATAATAGAGAAGAATTAGAAGCTCTATGCAGGTGCAGAAAAATTTTACCAGACAGTAAGTGAGGGAAAATTATTGTCATCAGGACAGGAAGTGAGAAAATCTCTCCAATGGAGCCCCAAGTAGCAGTAGGAGCTCAATAATGGTTCTAGGTTGACTCCTGTTTAACTGCAGAGGCCACACATGCTTAACCAGCTGAATTTCGATCCATCTATGGCCACCTTTTACTCTAAAATAGAAAAAAAAAAGTTTGGCTGGACATTCACTGTAAAGACAATATATACTATAGGATTATGGGAGCAGTAATACTAAGGAGTTCCACCCAGGATACATACAATATTTTCCCAGGATTCACACATTTTTCCACTTGAATCCAATTATAAAGACATAAATCTTGGGCATTCTTGCAGTAATGAAAGATAAACCATATATTTTGCTATGCATACTAACTAATGATCCATGGTGTGCTTCATTGTGGCACCATACATTTTAACTACTTCACCAGGTGGACATCATATGATGTCCTGGGAATAAAGTGGTTATACCAGGATGATGCCTGCACCTGCACACATGTGAGGTATTGTCGTGAACATCAGAGCCAGATCAATAATTTCAGCTCCAGACCTCTTGTGCAACTCTAAGCAGGTAACCTGTAAAGGCATTTAAAGCTTCCCCTATAGAGATTTTTAGGTATCGAATTTTGGCGCCGTTCCACGGGTGTATGCAATTTTATGCATGACAAGTTGGGTATCTATTTACTTGGTGTCTTACCAAAAACAATCTGTATTACATAGTGTTTGTGTGCAATATTATTAAATACTGTCTGACATAAAAAAATGCAACACCCACAATTTTTTTCTCTAGGGGCTCTGCTAAATATACATATAATGTTTGGGAGTTCTAAGTAATTGTCTAGCAAAAAAAATGTAGATTTTTACATATACAGTATGTGAAAAGTGTCAGATTTGGCCCAGTATTCAAGTGGTTAAAAGACACCCCAACACACCACTCCAGTAGTAGCTAATGCTCCCACGTTACAGTGCTCCTATATGCTGCATTGTGGTGCAGTACATTTAAAAAGGTTGTGTCTGTAATTTTTTTTTAATGGTGCTCTTCCACCCCATTTAAAATGAACAAAGTGTGTCCTAATGCATGATAACGCATAATATAAATGGGAACTTACATATGTGTAAATTGTATGAACACATTTACAAGTACTTTGTCACTTTATTATTTCATCTATAAGTACATTTCACTGTAAAATATATGTAAATGCTTTTAACAGAAATGGAATTTATTCAGTATTTTTCAGAACTGTACTTGTAAAAGAGATTCAATTTAGCTTTATACATTTATGTGTAAATGTTTTAGAAAATGTGATTAAATATATTTTGTAGATTTTCATGGGGACAGGAATATGTTCTCCTTAACTGTAAGCATTACTACCTGTTTGTGGTGCTACTCAATGGTGGTGCTTTACTAATCCTTCTTACAATGCAAGTCTATGGGTCTGCCAACCCAGGAAAAACAATGCCCTTGTTGTGGGGCTGATAATCTCTCACGAGTTGCTAAGCAGGTAAAGAGTGTAGCTGCAGTATAGAGCATCCTCTACAGTACTGGCTAATATACAAATCACTTATTAAAAGTGACTCTATCAAATGTCAAAAAAATCCAGATTAAAACCTCCTTGAGAATTAGAAGCTCTATGCAGGTGCAGAAACATTTTACCAGACAGTAAGTGAGGGAAAATCATTGTCATCAGGACAGGAAGTGAGAGAAATCTCTCCAATGGATCCCCAAGTAGCAGTAGGAGCTCAATAATGGTTCTAGGTTGACTCCTGTTTAACTGCAGAGGCCACACATGCTAAACCGGCTGAATTTCAATCCATCTATGGCCACCTTTTACTATAAAATAGAAAAAAAAAAGTTTGGCTGGACATTCACTGTAAAGACAATATATACTATAGGATTATGGGAGCAGTGACACTAAGGAGTCTATTTATAAATGTTTCCACCCAGGATCCATACAATATTTTCCCAGGATTCACACATTTTTCCACTTGAATCCAATTATAAAAGCCATATGAATCTTTAGTGAAAAAATGTGTAAATTCATTCACATTCTTGCAGTAATGAAAGATAAACCATATATTTTGCTATGCACACTAACTAATGATCCATGGTGTACTTCATTGTGGCACCATACATTTGAACTACTTCACCAGGGGGACATCATATGATGTCCTGGGAATAAAGTGGTTATACCAGGATGATGCCTGCACCTGCACACACGTGAGGTAGAGTCGCGAACATCAGAGCCAGATCAATAATTTCAGCTCCAGACCTCTTGTGTAACTCTAAGCTGGTAACCTGTAAAGGCATTTAAAGCTTCCCCTATAGAGATTTTTAGGTATCGAATTGTGGCGCCGTTCCACGGGTGTATACAATTTTATGCATGACAAGTTGGGTATCTATTTACTTGGTGTAACATCATCTTACCAAAAACAATCTGTATTACATAGTGTTTGTGTGCAATATTATTAAATACTGTCTGACATAAAAAAATGCAACACCCACCATTATTTCTCTAGGGGCTCTGCTAAATATACATATAATGTTTGGGAGTTCTAAGTAATTTTCTAGCAAAAAAAGTAGATTTTTACATATACAGTATGTGAAAAGTGTCAGATTTGGCCCGGTATTCAAGTGGTTAAAAGACACCCCAACACACCACTCCAGTAGTAGCTAATGCCCCCGCGTTACAGTGCTCCTATATGCTGCATTGTGGTGCAGTACATTTAAAAAGGTTGTGTCTGTAATTTTTTTTTAATGGTGCACTTCCACCCCATTTAAAATGAACAAAGTGTGTCCTAATGCATGATAATGCATAATATAAATGGGAACTTACATATGTGTAAATTGTATGAACACATTTACAAGTACTTTGTCACTTTATTATTTCATTTATAAGTACATTTCACTGTAAAATATATGTAAATGCTTTTAACAGAAATGGAATTTATTCAGTATTTTTCAGAAATGTACTTGTAAAAGAGATTCAATTTAGCTTTATAAATTTATGTGTAAATGTTTTAGAAAATGTGATTAAATATATTTTGTAGATTTTCATGGGGACAGGAATATGTTCTCCTTAACTGTAAGCATTACTACCTGTTTGTGATGCTACACAATGGTGGTGCTTTACTAATCCTTCTTACAATGCAAGCCTATGGGTCTGCCAACCCATGAAAAACAATGCCCTTGTTGTGGGGCTGATAATCTCTCACGAGTTTGCTAAGCAGGTAAGAAGAGTAGCAGCAGTATAGAACATCCTCTATTGGCTAATGTACAAATCACTTATTAAAAGTGACTCTATCAAACGTAAAAAAAATCCAGAATAAAACCTCCTACAGTGGGAAAGCTTTTATACTCACCTCACCAGCGACCTGTGTGTCTACCTACCAGTCTCCTCAACATTCAACACTTCCAGGAGTGTTGGATACCCATGTCCCATGCCACAGGCCATGGTTTCATCCTCCAACCCCTATGTCAGTAATGTGTCCTAATGTTCCCCTGGCTCCATGTAAATTAATTAGAGGTAGAGGATCAGTTTGCTGTCATATCCTTTTTTCTTCCCTGGATCAGTATACTGCTGTATATAGATTTCCATGATAGCAGCTGCATCACAGCATACAATGTTATCTGCTATAATGGTATTGTTACTGTACTGCTACCGCTAGCTATGAAGCCAGAGGAGTAACTACCTGCTTCACCCCAGCATCAGGAACTCCTTGTTCTATGATTTGCTGATGTGAGAATGATATCAGTGCACACGTACAGTATACTGCATGCAATTTTCAAATAGCTGTTATATAATCTTCATGAAAAAATCAGAAGGTCTACCATAAGTGTTTATCCAATTCCTCTCCATGTGCCAAGGCTAGTGCCTTTTTTAAAATTTCTTTGTTTATGAACTGTAGATGTAATACCTTGGAACCAAAACGAAATCTCATCATGGCTTAGTGGTTAGCACTTCTACCTTGCAGCACTGAGGTCCCTGGTTGAAATGATGGTCAAGATATAAATCCTGCCCATCACTGTGTGAGTTGGTCTTCTTACTTTTCTCCTCTATCTCCAATAATACTTATAGCCCCCCTCCCCCCCTTTATTTTGCTGGATGGGAAATGGATCTGAATGAAACACTATCTTAACACTGGAGTAAAATCTGGACAGCTCTCTTCAAGAGCTTCCGTAATGTAATAGCCCTTGAGAACTCCTTCAAAGTGTTCAGTCAGTGGTGCTTCACCCCTGCCAGCATTGCCAAATGTCTTCCCTTATATCCTTCGCCGTGCTTTTATGGCTGTCCAGAATTAGGTGATAGGAAACATATCTGGTGGACATGTCCTGAGGTGAACCATCTATGCACTCACATAAAAAAATGATAAACATGATTCTTCAAGTTAACTTACACAAGAACCATTGAAAAGCTTTTCTGCAAAAACCCATTGACGGTGTTTGGCATGGTGAAAGAACCTTCATCACCTTTATCTTTATGGCGACAAAACAAACAATTGCCTGAGCTTGGAAGTTGCCCACTCTCAATTGCTAGAGTCAGGAATTGCATAAAGGACATGTTTATTAATGAGAAACAGCCATCTTGGCCGATACACAGGATAAATCCCTAAACATTTGGCAACCGTGGCTTGATTAGTTTTTGCTTAATCAAGCCACCGTGAATCTCCTCCACTTTTATAGAAGGAATCTATGGTTACTTCCCTGCCTATTTAGACATCCTCTGGGGTACCCCCCCTTCCTTCTCCTCTCCCCCTCCTACCTGACCCCTATATCATTTCCTCTTCCGTTCCCTCTGCTTCTTTGATTTCTTTTTCTCTCTTTTCTCTCTTTTTACTCTTCTTGATACACTTTCTTTCTTCTACTGCCTATGAGTAGAATTGGATGCTGGCCTTTTTTCATGGTCCATTTTCTCTTTAGCAGTATTGCTGTGTGATCTCACTGTCAATGGGCCTCTCTTTCCCATAAAATTTTTTGTGTAAATTCTCAGTAACACCCATTTTAAATTAACCCGGTCACTTGTCATAAGTATCTGTGATCATTCATTGATCTTCATTTGAGGCCTATGAAACAGTGGGTTTTGTGATTGGGAACAGTGTTGGCCTGCCAGTTTTTTTTTTGTTTCCCCCTTTTTATAACCTATCAAGTCTGGAACCATTGTTTTCATGTGCCTTATGGTATTTGACTGCATATATATTTGTTCGCCTGTATCGTTTCCCTTTGTTCTTGTATTTTCTACAATATTTTAATAAACATTATTGTACAAGAAATGATGGTCAGGACACTATCCCACTTTCCAAAGACTGGTAGGTTAATTGGCTTCTTTCCAAAATTGGCCCTGATTTGTATAATAAGGATAAGTACCTTTGATTGTAAGTTCCATGACAGCAGAGACTGATGTGAGTGTACAATATGTAAAGTACTGCATACATTTGGTGCTGTATAAATACCTATAATAGATCAAATGTATTGATTGCATGCACTTTAGCTGCCTAGACTACTGAACTGCCATCTCTAACATGAACTACAGAGCAAACAAAGCTCCAGACATGTAACGTATTTGTCAGGGAAGTGTTGTAAGATTAATCCATTAAAGGTTTTGGTTAGAGAAACCAACACCTATAAGAAACCAGGGTGTTGACCTTCCAGTACCTAAAAAAACTGAAAGTTGCTATGTATGGAAAGATATATTTGCGCAATATAAGTGATCATGTGACAGGTACTCCATAAACGACAAACAAATGAGCGCACTGGAGGACCTTTGTCTATATTGCTGGAGATCAGATGAGTTAGAAAATGTTAGAAATGTCTCTGCTAATCATGCTGCAGTGAGCAGAGATACACTACTCTGTCCTGTTCAATGGGCTTTGGCGTAATCTTGTGATTGGGGTAGCAGAGGTAATACCTGCTGTCTGAGAAGTCTTTAGAAATCAGTAAACGCATAATGGGGATATCAGTTGATATTACTTATTTGCACCTCAGCCCTTAATAACATACATGTTTTAATATACATTATGTATTTCATATGTTATGATGTCCATTTTAAGGGGTTTCAGTTGCATTTTAGAGTTTTTTTTTGCTGTATTCATTTTCATTAGGGTGAATTTTGAAGGCATTATAGTTACAGTCTAGTTGAAAAAAGAAGCAAGTCCATCCAGTTCAACCAGCAGAAGGAAAAAAATATACAAACCTATATACACAATCCTATACACAGTTTATCCAGAGGAAGGCAAAACCCCCCAATAAAAAATGATCTAATTTGCTCCAGCAGGGAAAAAAATGTCTTCCTGATCCCCCAAGAGGCAATCAGAAAATCCCTGGAAAGTATGCACTGAAAATTAAGTATGCATTAAGATATTAGTAAAACACATGCATTTTGTGTGTCTTACATGTAGAACCATTCAGCACAGGGCTTTTCATTTGCTTTAAGAAACCTTTAGATAGAACTAGTTGCAGTTGGGCTCGTTCAAAATTCTTTATATTTAGTCTAATTATGATTGTGCAGATGTACTTATAAAAAATATATGTACACCCTTTAGCTTTATTTCCTCTGTTCATGATTGACTATTTAAATTTCTTATAGTTCTGGCCAGGGGTGGACTGACAACTCATGGGGCCCCCTGGCAATAGGGGATCATGGGGCCCCTGTGTCCTTGCCCAAACTCAAAAAAGCCTATGAAAAAGGTACCAGGGGCATCTCACGGGGCCCCCTACTGACCCCGGGCCCTCGGGCTCTGCCCGAGTTTCCAAATGGTCAGTCCGCCGCTGGTTCTGGCACATTTCTTCACAAATTAAAGAGGAGCTAAACCTATTGATTTAACTGTTTCCCAAAACAAGTACATTCAAGGCCTGCCATAAATAAGAACTCTCACAGTTGCTTGTGCTATCAACCAAACTGTCAAACCATCAAATGGCTGGTGTCTTAACTGATTACATGTGAAGCACCATGATAACTGTAGATCAAACAGGCTAAGATGGCAACTTCCTTCCTTGTTGGTTGTAAAGCATAGGGGGGTTTAGTTCCACTGAACTACAGTCTAATGTTCAAGACACCATGGCCAGGTTTAGGAACTGAAAAAAACTACAGAGCAACTATGAAAATGTAGGAACAACAAATGAACCCAATGCAGATGAGCAGGCTGCTGGAGACTGAAGTTGGGACGCTATCATTGAAGGTGCCTGAATCTGTCTTGATATCAGCTGCCTGAAATTCATTGCATAGCATCACTCCAACTGGGAGAAGGATAGGCAGTACCAAGAGCTAATCAGGCTCTGATACATGCACATGTGCTGACAGGTAACATGTAGATTGATGGAAGAGGGAGCAGATGGATGACTTATCAGTGTGTTGCTGCTCTTTCACGGTAAAGTCAGCAAGCTGTGGGTGGGGAGGTGACAGCAATGTGTTCTTTAGCTGTAAAAAAGAAAATAGTGTTTTACCACTGGTTGTCCTGTCTGGCAGAAGTATGTAAATCACAAAGGTGGGTAAACAGAAATACAAATTATTTGGATGATATTTACAATGGGCATTCAAGTCAAACTGAACTTTTAGTTTTACAAGTATAAAAAGGGATGCTAGCATGGTGGTACTACCCGCAGTAGTAAGTGGCAAGTGTGTCCTATTACTTAGAGGTGGCACGCATGTCATGGGCCAGTCCAGAGGCCATTAATCAAGATGGCAGACAAGGGTGTTAGTGTGTGCATGGAACAGCATGTGGTGATGACGTTTCTTGTGAGCGAAAACCTGCGGATATCTACAGAAGTCCTCAAGCACAGTACTTGATGAGACGCTCAATGTAAGACATTTGAATGGTGTAATCATTTCAAAGATGGCCGTACATCCGTGAGTGATGATCCCCACCGTGGTGGTTCCCAGCCCACAGCAGCCTAATCCTGTATAATTGACACATAACCTGTTGTGAAATTACACAAGAGACAAATCTTTCTGTGAGAATGGTGAACACAATGATGATGATGATGAAGTGAAGCAGGCTGTCCTAGGATGGTTCAGGCGCAGGGGTGTCCCTAGGCAGGTGTGGGGGTTGCGCACCACACTGGGTGACACCTTTTGCACGGGGGTGACACCAGACCCGCTCCACCAGTGGCGGACTGACTGAGGGCCGGGGTCACTACAGGGCCCCATAAGAGGCTCAGTCCGTCCCTGTATGTGCCGCTGCTGAAATAAGCAAGCTTTGAGGGGACGGACAGTGAGGCAGACACTTCGGGCACCTCTCCTACTCGGAGTTTCAGCAGAGGGACGGGTCCATATCACTGCCACGGGTGCTGAAGTCGGAGAGCTGGAGGGGTGGGCAGAGTATGCAGCAGGTCAGTGTGTAATCCCCGGACCCTGGTGACAACACTGCTGCTTCATGTAGTAGGTAGGGGGGAGAAAGAGGGCAGAGAAAGAGAGGGGGGGGGGTTTCACCAAGTGTTCCGGCACCAGGTGACACCAACCCTAGGGATGCCACTGTTCAGGTGTACTGACAAATCTTTCTATGCGGAAGCTTTCCAGGCATTAGTTAAACGTTGGGATAAGTGTATAAATGTAGCAGGGGAGTATGTTGAAAAAAATGCAGTTTCAACTCCTTGAAATTTGTTCTTTTATTATATAAACTCAAAAGTCCCGGTTTGACTTGAATGCCCCTCATCTATGTATATTTTAACTGTGTATTTATTTGCGTAAAGCTAAAATTAAGCTTAAAATGATTCCATTAAGTGAACCAATTTTATTGCACACTTCTAAAACTAAACAAACTACAGCATCAATATTTTCCAGTGTACAGTATACATTTGGGAGTATTTTTGTAAATAAAGACTCCTACGCATTCAGGGTGTTGGTTATAGACAGAGTGAGTAGCCTGTTCACTCATTAGGGGATGACAGTGATTCTAAGTGAGGCCAGACAGCTGTAAGTGTGGCAGTCACTCTCTATCTCCATTTACAAAGCAGAACAAAAGTTCATGTGTGTTCATTTACACCACATTACCCAGAATTACACTGCAATTCCTCTGCTTGGAGTGATCCCTTCAAAAAACTATTTTAGGCACTTAACATAACAATATAAGCAAACCATCCCTCCCTTTGTTCTTGAGAGCTTCGACTGTGCACAGAGGATCTTTTAAATGCCACACAGAAGATCTTTTAAATGCCACACACTAAACTCCATACTAAAAAAATATAAGGGTAACTCAATTGCAGCTGCTACTTTGTCTTTCCAAAGGACCTGGCATCAAGCAAATAATATTGAATTTGTAGGAAAATACACGGTACTGTGTAGGTGGATTTGTGGTGAATGCAGGGTTTTCTATGGTTACAATTCTCTCCATTGCAAAAAAAAAAAAAAGCCCCTTTCAAGTGTGCCATTTCATGCACTACGATATTTAATTAACATAGTCCTATACATTGACATGTTACACTCGCCTGTTAACTCCAAAGAGATGGCCTCATTGGTGGAAGCTCAACAGACTTAAAGTATATTGGAAAACTCCCAAATGTCCCCCGCCATCGGACCCTATTCAGAATCAGCAAGCGTGTGATAAGTGAAGTGGTTTTGAATATCGCCTTTAGAAGCCATGCTGTTTCGAGGCCAGCCCGGAACATGGCAAGTCTTATTTCAATACACAGTACCTCTTCACTCTCAATTTAACCCAAAAATCTGATGAACCCATTACGGCAAACTTGATTTCATGGAACACGGAGTAGATATACTTACAAATGATCAATCACCAGCCAGGAAGCAAAGCTGCAGAGCATTAACACTTCACACCGTTTAGGTCCACTTGCTCAAGCAGAAGATCGTCAAGCATATTTAATGCTCAGCTACTTTGTTCAGTGTATGGGAAGACATGACTCACGTTGTATTTAAGAAACCGGAGGGGGGCTTATATTATTTTCTACGTACATGTTACTGAATAGCGGGTTTCTAAAAAAAGAATGTAATTAAAAATTTAAAACTGAAATGTCAAGGGCTCGAAAACCTAAAATAAGCACAACTAAAGAGCCAACAATAGTATTTAATCTATGTAGTAAACATATCCATATATGGGAAGAAAATGAACTTGACATTTATATATATATATTTGTATGTGGGTTTTTTTTTATTTTACTGTAAACTTTTGGCTTAAGAAGACTTGAAATTTTTAAAAATGCATTGGAGCCAAAGAGGGAGATAAAATTAACATGGGTTTTGTGTTTTTTATGGATCCTGTGTTCTTTAAATGGCTCACAAGGCTTTTGAAAGCTCTTTTCAGCTTTCCAAGATCTGTTGTTATACCCCAAAATGGCCCATCATTTGACTTGTTGTTTTTCACTTTTTGTAAAAAAAAGTAGAAAGACAGGAAAAAAAAATTAAAGTCAACATTAGAGAAATAATGATCAAATACACAAAAAAGGACAAAAAACACAAATACAAAGAACATTGAATAACATAAATTGCACTACCCTAAATACACCACCCCAAAAAACACATCCTGTAAATAAAAGGAAAGAGAGTAGAGCATTGTTTTTCAAGTAATTTAGCATTTCCATTTCAGCAAAGTTTCCAGTTCAGCTAAGGATACACACAGAAAGGAAGAAAGAAAAATGTTGTAATTTGTTGTCTTATTAGAACAGATTTACCAAGATACATTTTTAATGTATTTTTGAGAAACTATAGATGATTTTCTGTGAGCAATGGCATCTAATTTAAATTATTACTCAAATGTTTATTTTGAAATAATTTTTTAAATTTAATTTTTTTGCAAGTGCTCTGCTCCATATTGCTCTTATTACATTACACATTTTTTAGATTTTCCCACTAGTGGCTGGCTCCAAGTGAGTAGTAACTAAATTGTTCATATAAAATCTCAGCCACACGACAACAACCACTGTGCAGGATTATTAAACTAGAAGAAAAGCCTGCTTTTTTAATGAGTAAATAGGGCTGCCAACATGCATGTGTGTCATTGAAAACTATACCTGTAAAGATATTTTTCTGCACTAGTACATTAAGATCATCCCATTTACATAAATGATTAACCCTTTGAGGACCAAGGGACGTATTTGTCCCATGTTTTTAATTGCGTGTATCATCTGATT
The DNA here is from genome assembly GCF_062004578.1 of Staurois parvus. Taxonomy (NCBI): domain Eukaryota; kingdom Metazoa; phylum Chordata; class Amphibia; order Anura; family Ranidae; genus Staurois; species Staurois parvus. The sequence continues at coordinate 1,800,617 of NW_028317934.1, forward strand.
AAGAACTTAAAACTCTTTTTTTTTTTTTGGTTTGAGTCAAAATATTAGTTCTTATCAACAAACAACAAATGGATCTAGCTTTTTGCCAATTATTTCATGAAATGGCTTAGTTACAGCAACTGAAGTGTACGAACTTTAAAAAAAAAAAATTGATTCTTTTGGCGTTCCAAAATCTTACGGTCCTCAAAGGGTTAAAACAGTTAAATAGTATATTTTCCTTTTAAAATAGGAGGTTTTAACCTTTTTACAGTTACAGAGCCCCAGTGGATCACCCAGTATGTCCCTTTACTAGACTGTAGAAATTGTCATCATCAGGGGTGGACTGACCATTTGAAAACTCGGGCACTGCCCGAGGGCCCGGGGTCAGTAGGGGACCCCATGAGATGCCTCTGGTACCTTTTTTATAGGCTTTTTGGTTTTGGGCAAGGACACAGGGGTCCCATGATCCCCTATTGCCCAGGGGGTCAGTAGGGGGCCCCATGAGATGCCCCTGATACCTTTTTCATAGGCTTTTTTGAGTTTGGGCAACTAGTGAAGTTTTTGGCGTTTGTCAATGCAGGCAATGTCTAGAAAGAAGGTACAGTTATGGATACTTCCAGTTGAGAGCCCTTGCCCTAAATGGATTAGTATATGCCCCAAAGGCTTCAATTTTGATGAGATAGTGCTTTACAGAATTTTAAAAGGTTGATCATGTTTGGTTTACAACCACTTTAAATTATTGAGAAATATTGTAAGATTACCCATCCTTGTGCAGACACCAATGGCAGCTGACACTGATGTTACCTCTGTGCTGTGCTCTGTATCCTTTGTGCTATGATATCCACCATTTTAGGATAAATATGACACACAAGAATAATTTGGTAACAGTCTTCTATGGCAAGCATCTCCAAACTTTATAAATGAAGGGCCAGGTTACTGTTCTTCAGACTTTAGGGGAGGGCCAGACTGTGACCAGTGGGAGCTGAAAATGTCCTGGCATCAGTTGGAGTAAACAATGCCTCATTATTGTTATTAATGGGAGATATATTGCCCCATCACTGGTATCAATGGGAGAAATAGTTTCCCATTGTTGGTGTCAGAGGGAGGAATAGTGCCCCATCATTGGTTTCAGTGGGAGGAATAGTGCCCCATCATTGCTATCAGTGGGAGGAATAGTGCACTATCATTGGTTTCAGTGGGAGGAATAATGTCCCATTATTGGTGTCAGTGGAAGGAATAGTGCTCCATCATTGGTGTCAGTAGGAGGAATAGTGCCCCATCATTGGTGTCAGTGGGAGGAATAGTGCCCCATGATCCGTTTTAGTGGGAGGAATAGTGCCCCATCATTGCTGTCAGTGGGAGGAATAGTGCCCTATCATTGGTTTCAGTAGGAGAAATAATGTCCCATTATTGGTGTCAGTGGACGGAACAGTGCCCCATCATTGGTGTCAGTGGGAGGAATAGTGCCCCATCACTGGTGTCAGTGGGCGAAATAGTGCCCCATAATTGGTGTTAGTAGGAGGAATAGTGCCCAATCATTGATGTCAGTGTGAGGAAAAGTGCCCCATCACTTGTGTCAGTGAGTGAAATAGTGCCTTATCATTAGTGTCAGTAGGAGGAATAGTGCCCTATCATTGGTGTCAGTGGGAGGAATAATGCCCCATTATTGTTGTCAGTGGAAGGAATAGTGCCCCATCATTGGTGTCAGTGGAAGGAATAGTGCCCCATTATTGTTGTCAGTGGAAGGAATAGTGCCCCATCATTGGTGTCAGTGGGAGGAATAATGCCCCATTATTGTTGTCAGTGGAAGGAATAGTGCCCCATCATTGGTGTCAGTGGGAGGAATAGTGCCCCATTATTGTTGTCAGTGGAAGGAATAGTGCCCCATCATTGGTGTCAGTGGGAGGAATAATGCCCCATCATTGTTGTCAGTGGAAGGAATAATGCCCCATCATTGGTGTCAGTGGAAGGAATAATGCCCCATCATTGGTGTCAGTGGAAGGAATAATGCCCCATCATTGGTGTCAGTGGAAGGAATAATGCCCCATTATTGGCATCAGTGGAATGAATAGTACCCCATTGGTGGTGTCAGCGGCAGAAACTATGCCCCACTATTGCTGATGGTGGGGGGAATAATGCCCCAAGGGCCAGATAAAAGCAAGCAAAAAGCTGCATCCAGCCCCTGGCTGCAGTTTGGAGACCACTGTTCTATGGGGTTACAAAACAGAAATTGAACTGTCTGTTAGTAAAAAAATTCCCCTATAACAACATTCTTAATATTTTGCTTTTAACATTATTAAAGTTCTTTTCTGTAAACCAGCTTTTAGATTGTGTTTGACCTTGTAACATCCCCCCTCCCTTTTTATTTTTAAATGAAAACCCATTGATTGTACTGACCAATTTTGCCAATCAAAGAATTTAACATCAGTTTGAAAGTCTGTCTTTTGTTCACAAGCCACTGAGCCAACAGGCATACAACGTCAATTAAACGGCATCGGCTGCAAATCAAAACAGCGGTGGAAAAATTGCTTTAAATACAGCGATCGTGTGGTTGTCATTCTGCTCAGTGGTCGAAGAATTCAAATTTAGATAGGCATTAGGATTTAAGAAAGTGACTGCTGAAGCTTCTCTTATAAACACCTTTGGGACAGTAAGATTTGACAAGCAGCATGTAAACAAAAATACACAGCAGATGTTAGGCTGGGAATGAATAAAGCAATAACTTGGCAAATAGCTATAGGTTTATCTGCCGAAAAACAAGTGTATTGATCAGCTTCAAATACAGTGTAATCATATGACATGTCTGTCTGGTGAGTTACAAGTCCCTGACCGATTTCTATGTCTTGGGGTACGTATCAAAAGCACTTTTATAACTGGAAAATCACATTATTTTTCAATAAGTATACAAAACATCAGAGACAAAAGATAACATGACAGATGGCAGGGTTTTAAATTGATGTAAAATATGCAATGTTTACTAAATAGTCAAACATTCTGTCCAGATTAAGAGGAGAGTTATATTGACAGAATGCCAATTTTAATCATGTGGACATTTAAAGTGATCCAGTTTTAAATTGTATACACAATGATTTCTTGATTTGTACTGAATTAACTCTGGTAAAATAAAAGTTGATTTACACAGTTGACATTTATATTGTCTTAGGAATTTAAAAGTGTGTGCTCAGCCAAAACTTTTATTTTCCGTTTTTGATAGAATGGGGAAGTATAAACAATTTTAGGCCTTCATGCACACGGATGCAAAAGAGTTGTTCAGCTTACATTAAGGTGTAATTCTCTACCTGGGAACCACAGATGCAGCATACAGCGCGCTGCCAGCAGCCTGCCAATGTTGCACACAGGAGTGAAAAATGCTGCGTTTTGAAATGAGATGCATTTTTGTCTATTGGGCATGAGTAAAACAAAAATAGAAAATTTTTCTTTTTTAGTGCAGTAATTTACTTGCATATTTACTTGTTTTCTCCCCTTGCCCATGGGTGTCATAAGTATAAGGCCCCTTTCTCACGGCATCATAATTTACTGATGTTTACTCAGGAATTTGTGACGCCTATGTGCAAGGGACCAAAAACTGCGTGTAAAGACCTGAGTAATGTTGAGTAATGTCATAATTTACTGATGTTTGCTTAGGAACTTGTGACGCCCATGTGCAAGGGACCAAAAACTGTGTGTACAGATCTGAGTAATGTTGAGTAATGTCATTATTTACTGATGTTTGCTCAGGAACTTGTGACGCCCATGTGCAAGGGACCAAAAACTGTGTGTACAGATCTGAGTAATGTTGAGTAATGTCATAATTTACTGATGTTTGCTCAGGAATTTATGACGCCTATGTGCAAGGGACCAAAAACTGTGTGTACAGATCTGAGTAATGTTGAGTAATGTCATAATTTACTGATGTTTGCTCAGGAATTTGTGACACCCATGTGCAAGGGACCAAAAACTGTGTGTACAGATCTGAGTAATGTTGAGTAATGTTATTATTTACTGATGTTTGCTCAGGAATTTGTGACGCCCATGTGCAAGGGACCAAAAACTGTGTGTACAGATCTGAGTAATGTTGAGTAATGTTATTATTTACTGATGTTTGCTCAGGAATTTGTGACGCCCATGTGCAAGGGACCAAAAACTATGTGTACAGATCTGAGTAATGTTGAGTAATGTCATAATTTACTGATGTTTGCTCAGGAATTTGTGACGCCTATGTGCAAGGGACCAAAAACTGTGTGTACAGATCTGAGTAATGTTGAGTAATATTATTATTTACTGATGTTTGCTCAGGAATTTGTGACGCCCATGTGCAAGGGACCAAAAACTGTGTGTAAAGACCTGAGTAATGTTGAGTAATGTCATAATTTACTGATGTTTGCTCAGGAACCTGTGACGCCCATGTGCAAGGGACCAAAAACTGTATGTAAAGACCTGAGTAATGTTGAGTAATGTCATAATTTACTCAGGAACAGGAATCTATGTGCTTAGGGCTCATGTACACGGGGCATTTGGAAAACTCTTCTGACCACTAGAAACTGACTACTAGAAAACTTAGGTTAAAAAACGTCAGTTTAGCTGCGTTTGCATACTGCATTTTATGTGGGTTTAGCCGCGTTTATGCGTGTTTGTGATTAGAAGCATTTTTAAAAGATAACCTCACGTGACCCTCCCAAATGCCCAGAATGCACTGAAAAATAGTAAATAATTAACTATTTTGAGATTTTTTGAGAGAAATAGAGAGCAGAAGCAGAGAGAGCAGTATGTGTTGAGATGACCTGTGTTTTCTGGTTGTATTCACTATGGATCCCATCATGAGCATAATGCGGCACGTTCTACCATTTTTTTCCTTCATGTAAAACCTGGAACTGACTGCGCTGGTGTACCGGTCCATTTGAATACATGGAAAATGCTGTGCATGCATTTTTGATGAAGAAAAAAGGCTCTAGATAGCATCTGGATATGGACCAGTCAAAAGACGCATTTAGACACTAGTTTACACACGTTTACAAGCATTTGGCATTTGAAATGCCGGTAAAATCTACTCCTGAACACAATTTTGGTGCATTAAAAAAAATGACTAAACTCAACTGCCTGTAAATGACTGTAAACAACTATGTGTACATGGACACATAGGAAAACATAAAGGAGAGTTCAGGGGCTGCTGAAAAAAAACGCTCAACAGCTCCTGAACCTCAGTTTAGCAGCTGAAGTGTATATGAGCCCTTACACACCTTTATTCGCCTATACTCAACATTACTCAGGTCTTTACTCACAGTTTTTGGCCTCTTGCACACGGATGTCACAAGTTCCTGTGCAAACATCAGTAAATTATGATGCCCGTGTGCAAGAGGCCAAAATCAATGACAGGCTGAAATATGCAGCGGCTTTACGCAGATATACACACATCCAACTGATGCTTGCATACAGGGATGTATACTCTGCCCTGAATGCAGTTTGTGTTCTCCCCTAACAGTGGGAGGAATATTAACCATTTCCCGAACGCCCTATAGCAGAACTACTGATACAGGGCAGCAGGGCAGCGCAAAATCACGTGTATATATACATGATTTTGTATTTCCGGGTAGGAGGCGTGCGCAGCGCCCTACGAGCACCACCATTGGCTGCTACAGCTGTTGATGTCCAGGTCCCAGAAATTCCTTCTGAAACGTTGCAGTACACTACTGGTATGTGAGTGTGCCTAGGCACTCCGGAGCCCACAGCCTCATAGCTGTATATTGGCACTGTGAGATTTAAGACACTGCTGCCTCTGACTGATAGTCCCAGAAGATTTGGAGTGAGATTTGGGGATGTCACTCCTGAGCTGCTCTCAGCTCTCCTTGTTGGAGCCTGTGATATGAGTTAACAAAACCCCATATAGAGATAGTGCCTATAGTGCAGACCAAGGATTAGTAAGTCCGTAATAGTAAAAAGGTCAGCTGCAGAAAGAACAAAGATGATACTGATGACCAGTCTTTGGCCCTCTTCCTTATGTTTTACAAACAGGCACTATAGCTACATAGTTTGTCTGGCTGAAAAAAGACAAAAGTCCATCCAGTTCAACCATAGAAAAAAAAGTTATAATCCTATACCTACAGTTGATCCAGAGGAAGGCAAAAAAAACCCAGGAAAGCATGAGCCAATTTGCTCCTGCTGGAAAACAATATTCCTTCCCGATCCCCAGAGAGGCAATCGGATATTCCCTGGATCAACTTTACCTATAAATATTAGTATCCAGTTATATTCTGTGTATTTAAGAAATAATCCAGGTCTTTTTTGAAGCAATCCACTGAGCTGGCCAGAACCAACTCTTGAGGGAGTCTATTCCACATTTTCACAGCTCTTACTGTGAAGAAATCTTTCCGTATTTGGAATTTAAATTTCTTTTCCTCCAGACATAAAGCATGCCCCCTTGTCCCCTGTGATGACCTCAGGGTGAATAGCTCTACACCGAGTTCACTATATGAACCACTGATGTATTTATACATGTTCATTATATCCCCCCTTAATCTCCAAGACGTACCAAAAATATTTAGCATTTAAGGTGTGCAGAAAACAAATAGGGGTTGATTTAACAAAGGCAAATAGGCTGTTCACTTTGCAAGAAAAATTGCTCCTCCCAAGAGCTTAGTGAATGTGGTGAAATTTCACTTTGCCAAGAATACCCAATCACATGCCAAGCAAATAAAACCACATTTTTGCTTGCACATTATTGGCTGATGGAAGTCAGCAGAGTTTCACCTCATTCACTAAGCTGTGGGGAAGTTTCCAAAGCAGAATGCAAATTCCCTTGCAAAGTGAACAGCCCATTAGTTTTTAGTAAATCAACCCACCTGAGAAGTTTTTTTAACCACTTCTCGTCTGGCCCATGTACATAAATGGCCAGACTGGAGCAGTGCAGGAGCAGGTTGCCATTTATAAATGGTGCCCGCATTCACAGCCTGTGCGCATTCCCTGGGAGCTTGCAGCACAGCGATCCGGTGCCCGCTGTGTCCGGAGGACACAGTGGAACACCAATCGCTGTACAGGACCGATTGCTGTGTGAGGTCCCGATTATGTGATCACTGTTTGGCCAATCAGTGATCACATTAATAATAGTAAGCAAGATTTCACTTCCTGACATCATTGCTTATGTCTTGTGAAATCTGTAAATGATCACAGAGGTCACATGGTACAAGGCTATTCACAACAGCCTTGTACCATGTGACAAGCTGTGACCAATCACGGCTCTCACAGTATTTCTCAATGGCTGCAAGAATGCAGCCAGAGAGAAGGAGAAATGATTGCTTTTACAGCCTTTGTGGTTGTAAAAGCAATCAGCGTAAGAAAAAAAAATCTTCATCACCCCCCCTCAAGTAGTACAGTGTCACTATGGTGACACTGTACTGCTAGGGTGACAGTATGTTAAAAATAACATAAATAATAATATAAAACAATTAAATAAAAATGTAAAAACATTTTTTGAAAAATTATAATTTTTGGTTCTAAACTAATTTGGGTTATTTTTTTTTTTTACTAAAAAGATAACAGAATAAATGTTAGCCAAGATTTATGAAGAAATGTTATTTATTTGCAAAATTGTATAAGAAAAACACTTTTTTTCAAAATGTTTGGACTTTTTCATTTATATAGCAAAAAAAAATAAAAATCCCAGTGGTGAATAAATAACACCAAAATAAAGTTTTATCTGTCTCAAAAAAATGCTAAAAATTCATATGGGTACAGTGCTGCATGACTGCACAATTGTCATTCAAAGTGTGATAGAACTGAAAGCTGAAAATAGGCCTGGACAGGAAGTGGGTGAAAGTGTCCAAAAGTGGTTAACAATGGACAGTGCTGGCTCACTGACATCCAAGCTTTTTCCCAAGTGTTTTACTTCTCAGGAAAATAAATTTAAATCCCTGTCCATGTCTGAGAATGGAACAGTTTGCACTTCAGGATTGGTAAATTTTCCATAGAGTGTAGTGATTGGCATTCTCCTATCACTGAACTGAAAAAAACCCAAACCATTATCCATCACTACAGATCAATATACTTCTACATCAGGGGTGGGCTGACCATTTGGGAATTCGGGCACTGCCCGAGGGCCCGGGGTCAGTAGGGGGCCCTAAGAGATGCCCCTGGTACCTTTCACAGGCTTTTTTGGGTGTTTTTTGAGTGTGGGCGAGGGCACAGGGGCCCCATGATCCCCTATTGCCCAGGGGCAACTTCAGACCTCAGCAGATACCGCTAGTAAGAGATCCTTGTAGCGGGGAGATGGAGAAGAGTACAGACCAGGTTCAATTATGCTGATCATTTTGTATGGGAAGTTGCACTTGCAAGAGGATTTGTCCCATAGCTTTGTGAATGTGGTGAAGTTTAATTTTGCAAATGATAATCACGTGCAAGGAAAATAAAACAGCTTTTTTGATTGCACATGATTGGATAATGGAAGTCAGCAGAGCTTCACATCATTTACTAAGCTCTGGGAAAAGTTCTCTTGTAAAGTGCATCTTCCCTTGTAAAGTAAACATCCTATTTGCTTTTAGTAAATCAACCCAATGGCCACTTTCCCTTGTTGGTACAGTTAACATTTACAGAAGGCTAAGTCAGCAATGGCAGCCTTCAACAATAAAAATCCAAAAAAAAGTTAGGTGCCAGAAGTTAGGTCACCCGACTCCTGGGCTTTGCCAGCTCGATCAGTTTAAATAATCTATCTGTGTGAAAAGAATTGTGAATTTTTGCTAATACCTGTTTACTGCTGTAGTTTTTAAAGCAGCCCAGTCCATCACTTAAAGTAAATAATGTAAAGGTCAGTTCCATACGATAGAAAAACTGTTATACTTACTTCATCAGGTGCCTGTCTCTCCTTCCTTCGCTTCATTCCAGTGCTGCATCCTCCATCAAAATCTTCATCAGTCCAGTGGTGGAATCATTCAAATTGAACTTCTATTATCACTAGTAGACAATACTCTGATGCAGTCCTGAACCTAAATACTAGTAAAAGACGAGTGACATATCACTTGCTGGTTCGGGCAGTGAGCATGTGACGCCACGGGAATTTTTGTGTTTTTATTTCACCAATGGCGGAATCTTCCATGCCACATTGCCATGTGATGTTACATATTACATAGTTACATAGTTAGTCTGGCTGAAAAATGACAAAAGTCCATCCAGTTCAACCATATAAAGAAAAAAAAGTTATAATCCTATACCCACAGTTGATCAAGAGGAAGGCAAAAAAAAACAGCAAAGCCTGATGCAATTTGCTCCTGCAGGGGAAAAAAAATCCCTCCTGATCCACTGAGGGGCAATCAGATATTCCCTGGATCAACTTTACCTATAAATGTTAGTATCCAGTTATATTCTGTGTATCTAAGAAAGAATCCAGGACTTTTTTAAAGCAATCCACTGAGCTGGCCAGAACCAACTCTTGAGGGAGTCTATTCCACATTTTCACAGCTCTCACTGTGAAGAAACCTTTCCGTATTTGGAGATTAAATTTATTTTCCTCCAGACGTAAAGAGTGCCCCCTTGTCCTCTGTGATGACCTCAGGGTGAATAACTACACCGAGATCACTATATGAACCACTGATGTATTTATACATGTTGATCATATCCCCCCTTAATCTCCTCTTCTCAAGAGAGAATAAATTCAGTTCCTCTAATCTGTCCTCATAGCTGATCTCCTCCATGCCTCTTATCAGTTTGGTTGCACTTCTCTGTACTTTCTCCAGTTCCCCAATGTTCTTTTTGTGAATTGGTGCCCAAAACGGAACTGCAGATGAGGTGTTACTAATTATTTGTACAGGGGTAATTATCTTATATTTTTATGGGTAAAACCTAATCAATTTAGTTGATAATGATGGCAAAAGCATAACAGAGAGGTGTAGCAACTTTGTTGACGGTTTACTAAGGGCCAATTCATACTTATGTGTGTTGCTCAATTTGATGATGGATGTTATGGTACCTGTGCCCAGGGCTGGTGCTAGACTATTTTGTGCCCTAGGCAAGGCCAGCTACTTGCGCCCCCCTAAAAAAAAAATGTACAAAATATTAAATCAACAAAACATGAAACTGGTACGTTTCTTTTAACCGCTTCCCGACCGCCCTATAGCAGAACTACGGCTGCAGGGCTGCGCAAAATCACGTATATGCACGTGATTTCGCATTTCCAGGTAGGGGGTGCGCTTGTGCCGCCCTACCTGCACCGCCTTTGGTGGCTGCAGATGTCGATCACCGGGATCACACAGTTCTCTCTCCTGCCAGCAGTAACATGCTGTGTGCATCTCTGCATAGCAGAGAAATACACAGTAGCATGTTTACATAGTAAAACACACACAGTACATACAGTAAAAGAGCACACAGTTAACCCTTTGATCATCCCAGATGTTAATTCTTTCCTGCCCAGTGTCATTAGTACAGCATCAGTGCTTTTTATTAGCACTGACCACTGTATTAGTGCCATTGGGATGTCAGTGGCAGGTAGTCAATTCCCCCCAGTGTCCAAATACCCGCCGTAGTCCCACAGTCCTGCTATAAGTCACTGATCAACGCCATTACTAGTATAAAAAAAAGAAAAAAATCCAGTATATACAGTATATCGCCATTTTTTGATGCTATAACTTTCATGTAAACCAATTAATTTACATGTATTGGGATTTTTTTTAGCAAAGACGTATCAGAATACATTTTAGCCTAAATTTATAACCAAATTTGGCAGCTGAGCTGAGCGATCTCACACAGTGACAGATCTGACACAACTCACCACCACCAACACTGACACAGATCAGCAGGCCAGGCAGGCACTAGAAGAGCAGGCTGTGGGATCGTGATGATGTCATCACTCACTGTGATGATATCGCATGTGATGGATGGCCAGCTGGGTCACACTCACACAGACACGAGACATCAGAGTCAGACATTACCTTCCTCCGCAGGCGCAGCTCCGCCTTCATGGATGCTTCACAGTGATCAGCAGCCACCAGTCGGCTTGCAGTAATTGACTGAGTCGAACACTAGAGCTGTAGCTCAGCTGCTACACTGGCCCCAGACACCCGGCATCTTCCTCTGTCCTTTCTTCCTCCCCTCTGTCACCTCTCCTCTCAGCTGAAGGATCATTCATGATGAGACGTCCCACACAGAGAGAGTGCCAGCCTGTGCTGCACCCAGGCACCCCTAGGCTGCAGTGCACAATAGGTGGCCACCTAGTATGCCTAGTGGAAGCACCAGCCCTGCCTGTGCCCCTTAATTATTTGGTCCTCAAAGTGCATCCACACATCAAAAAACATGCCTTACTCTATTTGCCTTGCAACATAGCACATTTGGTGCTTAAAGGGTCCGGTGCATTGTTTACTACATAGGTGGGCAATGGGGGTGCATTAAACTAAGTGGGAGCAGAGCCTTAACCAAGCTCAATATTTTTCCTTCAGTTTGAGCCCTGGGACCCTTGTCTGAGCGTACCCTCGAATCACACTCCCACCTTCCCCTCCTTTACTCCTTTTTCTATCACTCTTTTAATTCCACTCTTGATTTTTGGTCCTTTACTGCATACCAGTTTGGCGCTGCCCAATCCTTACTGTTTCCTGAGCTATGGCTGGGGTGGACATCCAGTTGTCGGCTCTTTTGCTTCTTTTGCCTTTAACATGCTTACAGTGTTATATGCCATCACCTGTTAGATCCTTTTTAGCACATCTAAGCTTATCCCCCAGAGAGGGACTAGTGTTCAGATCCAAACTGTTCACATTGTATTTCTCTGTGTCTCTTATTCATTTTTGGCTAACAATCTTTATGGGATGGCTTTCAGGTTACCTGATAAAATATTTGAACTCTGAAACTAAATGGGAGTATGTCCAAAACACATGCACAATATGCGTGTCCATCAAACATTGGTATGCATTACAATATGTGTCAATGTGTGCATGTAGGTTGGAATCCAGCCTAAGGGCCATGTCACAATCGGGTGGATTTACTAAAACTGGTGCACTCGGAATCTGGTACAGCTGTGCATGATAGCTAATCAGCTTCTTTTTTTTTTTTTTTTAATTTTTACTTTGCTCCCTGGCATAGGACATGTCACAAAATCATGGTTAACAGTCCACCTGACATGGTGGAACAACAACAAGCTTTATGAGCACAAGATACAAGCAGTGAAAAGCACCATGTCTAACAAAACTGCGTCCTGTTGTACAGCACTTGGAACATGGGGATATTGGTTACACAGGTAATATAATTACAACCATAAGGCCTAAAGCCATATAGCACACAATTTCTTGGCCTCCCTACTCCGGTGCATTTGCCAGTGTCCAGACCATGCAGGCTTGGGTCACTAGAGCACATTTTCCAGGAGGAGAATGTCAGAAAATAGAAACAAGGGGAAGGGGGAAAGAAAAAAAAAGGGTTGGGGGGGGAAGAGGTAGGGTGGGGATAAGAGGTTGTAGGAGGAGGGGGACGACTAATGTCCTACTTGGAGCATTCCGGGCACAGCCTGTCCAGTCTTTACTGGGACTGAAACCATTCAGCTTCTAACTGAACAAGCGTTCAGTTAAACTGATACTAAACCCTGGACCCTGCATTCACTATATCTGTTCTCCCACAGTACACAGTACACACAATATGGAAATGCCGTTATTTTAGTAAATATAAACTGATAGATACCTTTTCTCATCAGCATTATATAGCAGTCATGTGACTACTATCAGTGTCCAGCTGAGCACTGGTTAAAGCTTGTAGGAGGAGTTTTCATTCAGCTCTGACTGTCCTATGAGGCTGCATGACCCCTGACCCTCTGTCTGGACAGTGCTGATTGGCCCTGTGCTGATCACATGCACCTTCCCAAAGAAAAAAAAACTTTAGCAATGCACACTAAACTGAGCATGTGCAGAGTGGCTCTTAGAGCTCTGTGCTATCAGCAGAGGGATTGGGTACTGTGGAAAAAGGGAAGGATCAGAGATGACAGGATCATGCATCCTTTTTACACAATGCGTAGGATTAATCCCTTAGGTTCCACAGTGAGTATAACAAGCATGCTTTACTGCATATACAGACTGATTTTACTGTTGTGGGTTTAGTAACACTTTAAAGGTTCAGTACCAAAAGCGGTAACCCCGAGCTACACTCGGGGTTACCCTGCAGCATTGCTCAGGGATTCCCTGTAGCACTTACCTTGTCTTTCGCTCCCGCGATGTCCTCCTTGCAGTATCCCCTGCCATCTCCTCCAGCTGATGCCAGCATCCGTCTTCCGGGTTCCGTTCCCTGCGAGCGTCGGGACGTTCGGAACATACGGGGGACAGAACCAGTGGGAGATTCAAAAATTTTAAAAGTGACATTCACTCAATACACTAAAATCACATAGTAAAACATTACTGTATCAAACCATTTCACATACATTTGTTCCGAGTGCTTTGTCCTGTGCCCTACCAGCATTTTTACTGTTCTTTCTGCCTGGAAACTGAGAAAAGTCCATGGTGTCCAAAAAGCGTCCCTTTAGGTCAAAAGTGGTTTTAGACCAGCTAGAGAACAGCGATAGTAAATCAGAACCAGAATTGAGTGATAATGATTTGTGGGGAAATTCGTCATCAGACACTGAAAATGATTCTGCGACTTTGCTCAGTGATGTGCGAACTTGGCGCTATATTTCAAATTTCAGTGTTTTTAGTTTGATTACATTATTGAATTAAATGTATTATTATTATATAATTTTTTACGATTATTTATTATATTATAATTTATGATTTAGTTTTTCAAATTTTATCATACCCAGGATGTTTACTAGACTCTTGTTCGGACAGATTTCAGTGAGTTATTCCTAAGAATTACAGGCCTACAATAAAAAAGACATATTTCCATGCAAAAAAATGCTTTGAGCACAGAAATACTGACATAATCAGACCGCTAGGGAGGTTAAACTATGTCAATAAAACCTGGAAGCTGATTGGTTTCTCTACAGAGTTGCAGCAGATTTTGCACTGTCCAGTTTTAGTAAATAACCCCCAGAATCACTTTACAGCATAGAGAAGTTGCACAGTTCCATTCCTTCTGTGGTTGGAGCCACTGGGGAGCGACATTTTGCAGCATTTTCATCAGTGAGGGAGTGATGCCTTTCTCATCCAACTGGTGAGAGAGCAATACTGTGGAAGAACATATTTTCTCTGTACTTTTGCCAATCCTGTCACTGGTGAATTGTCACCAGCAACAGGATGGCAAGTGTACCGTGGGCCTAAAGGAGCAGAGAATTTTTTACTTTAAATGAAAATGGCAGAACTGCATTCAATTCCATCATCCAATAAGGTGCAAGATAAAAACCTGTCTTTTTTTATTTATGTATTATGTATTAAATTACAATCAATGGATTGATAGTGAACATAGCTTTACCTTATTACTAAGCAATATCAGTTTTTACTTTGCAAAGTGAACATTTTCTACTCCTTTAAAAATCAAGCCCCCTTTGCATGTATTTTGTACACATTTAAAGCTTTAAAGTCGCTTATCTTTGCTATTGTGTTGTGAGTATGGCCATTACAGCACACTTGACACAGTCAATACATGACTTAAGGTATAACAGTGCTTTTCAAAATCCCCACAAGCTAGATTTTATGTTTTTTTTGGGTAGGGGACAGGCTGCCGCCGTCTTGTAGTCTCTTTCAGGACAATACAAGTAAATTTCAGCAGGGTTTGTTCCAACTCATCTGTGATAAATGAGAAGATAAGGCAATCAGTGCACAACATGACACTCTGTTCAGTTAGTTAGACACTCTTCAGAACTATTCAGGTGTGCTCTCACAGCTCAGAAATCTGACATAGGGGGGTATCTCACTATAAATGTGTCTTCATTGCCGCTTACAATTCATGGAGCATTCACATTACCTAAGGCTTAACCCGGGTCATTTATCACTCACATTACACATTAGTCCTCTTGTCATACAAAAGCTTTGGATTTTAGCCTGGCTGAAAATGTTATTTTCTTTTATATTGATCATGAAGTTTTTTTTTTTTCTTTAATCTCTAGTCCCTTTGCTTGACAAATGCTTGCAAAACTCCCTCACCTATTTGCGAGGACCTGTGTGGCTTTCTAAAGGAGAAGGCTTCAGCCCTACGGGAGTTAAGGTCTACATTCAAGGTGTTTTGTCGGCCCTGCGTCAACGATTGAAGTCAGCGAGAAGCTACAGCAGCCAGGTGAGTTATCATGCTCTTTGTATTTTTTTTTTTTCCTCCCCGTTGCTGTACTTGAATCAAGGCAATGATTGGCACCATGTCATAAAGAGGTGTGACATCTATACACTGTGCTGTGCTAACCATTAGGATGCAGAGATACATTCATGGCATCTAAAAGCAAGGTTTCGGGAATAGAGCTAATTGCATGTGTATTGTGTGGGATGTTTTGTTGACTTACTGCATACTGTGCAAGGATTAGAGTGCAAAGACTCTGCACCAGACCAGATATTTATCCCAGGGAAGAATAAAAGACTCTGAACTTATTCTAGAAGGCAAATGCAAAAACCATTGGAGGTATTGCCCATAACAACCCAAATCCTTGTCCTACTTTATGCATTCATCTATATAGTTCCAAAGTAACCCTCAGCACTATTTCACCTTTGGAAATAGGGACTGTTGCGGATGGTTCAGTGCTTTCTGTAAACTGCTGAAAGGTATGTTGGAGTTATATATATGAATACAGAACAGAGCATACTGACCCATCCACAGCAGTCCCAGCTCCCAAAGGTGCTTACAATCTATTGTGCTTACCACGATCACATACTCCAGGGACAGATACAGATATTTTTGAACTATGATAGACAACTGCGTTACCTAGACGTAGTATTTGTACTAAAGAAAACGGAGAGAATACAAACTAATGCAGATATAGCCATTGGTGCAAACTAGGAGTCTAGGAACCAAATCTCTACAGTCACAATGTCAGAGAAGCAAAGAAATAATCTCATTAGTTGCTAGGGGAAACATCCCTGCTTTTCCAGCTTTCATACACACCCTCGCCCCCCCCACCCCCTTTCCTTATTCTATGAAATAATATATTGGTTCTAATAGTCATTGTGAAGTACCATTGTATAAGGTGTGTTGCTAATTTAAAAATGTGAATCAAAAGACAATTTAAATAAAGTAAAAATGTAAAAAAAAAAGTAATTATCTAGAATGTCTGGGACTTCCAAAGCAGATGTTGTTTGTAGTTGGAGCTGAAAATATAATAAATGCAGTTTGAAAACTGGTTTGTCCTTACCATTCTTCTCCACATTAAATTATTTAACAGTGTCCCACAAAGTGAGTATATCAGAGGGTGCCAAGTGATCGGTAGAAGGTGTGGGGTGCTTTTTAAAATGTAGACGGTGAAGGTGTGGCCCATATCAACCAATCCAATCTTGAGTGCCATTTTTTTACAAATTACAAATATAAAAGCAATTCTATGCAAAACTAATATTTTAGTTAGCCACTAAGGGTATAATTTTTTTTTTTTGCCTTCTCTACCTCTGTATTTATTCCAGGCTACCACGGTACATCTTAATTGCTTACTATGGCCAACAATAGAAACATAGTTGCCTTGTTCTGTATCTAACAAGCCCTAACTCTACATCTGTAATTTGTCAGTGCATGTCGAACCCTGATTGGTTCTTGTAAAACATCTCAAACAGTCTAAGACAGTTCTTCTCCCATACACTTTGGTATATGAGGCTCAATGGGGTTTTGTCCTCTAGTATTAGCATTTGCTATGGGTAATGCAGTCGTTCCATTTCACCTGTTTTGTACATGAGGCCAGGCTTCTGGACATGGGCATTTTATTAATGCATTGTCATTTTCTTTTTATTTTAAAGGAAACCTATACTGAAATTAATATGTAAGCTGCTATTGCCAACCTCTCCTGAAAATGTCTCCTAATACTGGGTACACACCATCAGTTTTTTTTTTTTTCGTTCAACCCAGTGGCTGAACTAAAAAAACTGAAGAGCTTGGGAGGAGTTCGCTGTACTAACTATCCGATGTTAGTACAGCGATCTCCCTGCTGAACTATTGGGTTCTGACAGGAGGGACTGCCCCCCCACGTTGAGCAGATGCCGATCAGATGCTGGTTTTTCAGCGTTCCCATTTGACAGAAGCCAGCAATTCAGCCGGACAGTTGGATGTGCACACGGGCCGAATGTTGTCTGGTTTCTTTTGAAGCAGCTGATACCAGTCAATATTTAGCCCATGTGTATGGGGCATAAATCTTTGGTGCATTCTATGCCAGTTAAAGTGATACTAAACACACTGTTTAATTTACATAACTGTTTGATCCACTGTACATGTTCCTTCTATTTCTGTATATGATTATTTTAATTAAAAAATCTAAGTATCTTTTTCCTAATCAATATACAGCTGTCACATGACCCAGCTCTTTTTTGCAGCCTGTTTGCAGGGAAACAGAGCAGGAGGAGCTTCTAGTCCTCTGCTGCTGGTCACATGTTTAAAATAAAAAAAACAGCCTATACAGAGTAAAAATAAATAATTAATATTAATAAACGGCTTTAAATTATCATACAAATATAAATTTGAAATTAAATCTTTATTATTTTTTGACAATAACATAGTGTGGGTGGATTTCTGCCAGTCACAGTCTGTGTCACGCCCTTCCAACCTTTGTTCTAGAATACCAGGGATGTAAAGCCTCCATCAATCAAGATGTAATATCCCATCACAAAAGTGTTTAGCTGGTTAATGGGTATGGAGGAGGGGGATAGCTGGCTGTCATTTACCACTGTGTATACGCCCACGTGTGATTCTATAGTCACATGGGGTGCTCAGATGTGATAGGAAGGAAATGCTCAGCATAGAAACTCACTAAAAACCTGAGCATGTGTAGCAACTGCCAACACTGCTCTCCAAAATTCCCAACTGTATTGCAGACATGAAACAGAAGGGGGAGATAGAGAAAAGCAGGATCAATCAGGTTTTTGGCAGAATACAGAAAAATAATCCCATAATGACTGTGTGAGTGTAGTCAGCATGTAATACAGCATTTAGTGATAGTTTTTAATGATGTGGGTTTAATGACACTTTAACCAAAATCAGTTGATCAGAAACTTCATACCAACTTTACTTTCTCCATACTTGTCACATTAGCCCTCATCAAACCTATACATTGTGGAAATGTGCAGTAAAATGCACACTCTGTGTAATGTGTTGTGGTGCTATTCATTTATAAAGACACTCCAGCACACAAGTACACTGGGTGGCAATGAACTCATGCAACAACTTACCACATAGCATACAATGCTCTACATTGTGGTGCAGTGCTTCTAAAAATGGCCTAATTTTTGGGTCATTAAAAATGAATGGGTTACACAACATATGTTATCACATGACATACTGCATGTTTATGTGTGTAGGGTTACACAGCACAGCAGACTGCAAAGGTATGAAGGAGACCTAAAAGCCAAGGAGGTCTTTCAGAAGGAGGTTAGAAATCACAGATGAAATAATTGATCCGTGATCAATAAATCTGGCTAAGCACATTGAAGTCTGATTGTACAATCTCATTTAGATATGGATCTAAAAGCTCAAGTAGAAGAGCTGGTTGGGGCAACTGGTCCCTTCATTTCACTCCATACTATATGTCAATCCATTGCCCTCCTGGGGGATCCACAACAGAGAAGGGTTCTCCTTCTTCAGGAGGGTCCTTGAGTCTTCAGAGTTTTACTCTAAAGGAAATCCTTACAAGACAGCTTTTAATGGTATTACTGTCCTTTCATTTGCTATCACTTACCTCAGAAAAAGTGGATCTATTGCTCCAAGAAACATGTTGGATAGCACCGGTTTTAGTAAATCAACTCCAATGTTTGTGCTCTACTGTTCCTTCTAACAATACAAATCTTTAAGTTGAAAACAATGTACTTCCTATGAGGTTTTACCTTGACAGTTGTGACGTGGGGATGATGAGTGAGGGGGAGTCAAATGCAGAGCTCCCTCTGGGGGCTTATTTGAAAATTTCTACAGGTAACACAAAAACAAAAACATGGAAGAGTAAGCATTAAAAAACATTGAGCCATTTTAAATCCCATTATATTTTTCCCCCATATACTTCCCCACCTATGGCATCTGTTTTTCTAATGGCTTTCAATTATCTCCTGCTCTCATCATCTCTCATGCTGCACTTGTGTTGGTAAATTACCTCTCCTGTAATATTCTTCTATCTTTTAAGCTTTTAAAGTTGTCAATGGATTCTTCAACTGCATTTCACTGAAGATGGCTACCAAATTTTATAATTCTCTATTTATTTGAATTGGCATCTCCATACCTGACCATTCTCCTGTTTTTCTTCATTAAATATATACCCAATATATATCATTATTATTATCCTCACTGCAAAAAACATACATGGGAGACTGGTCTCAACAGCACTGATACCTTATTATGTTTGTAACTAGACATGGCTGACTCTTTATGTAAATGTGTGTGTTATCCTTTGTTTCTGTGTATGCTACATTATTGTAATCCTTACGTTACTAGCGCTCCCTGTGTGTGTGCATATATATATAAAATTATTACAAAAAAGTGAAAAGTATTTGTTACAGACCACCCACATAATAGAGAGTTTTTTTAAAGAACAAATATGAACAAATGAAGTGAACAGATAGATTTGGAGCATTTTTGAGATGTGTTCTCTTTTCAACACTTTGTTTCCCAAAAAATAATTTATTATACATACAATAACTATCCCCTATGATCCAAGGGTCCTCTTCATTCAAAACTACCCTAGGAAACCAGACAGCAGTTGAAAGCTAGAGGGCTATTTGACTACCACAAAAGGCCACTACTTCCAGTACTCAAATTCGTAGACATGTACTGTATATTCATATGCTGTAGGTGTACATGGGTATATCTTCTGCAGGTCCCAGTTCCCCATTTTTTTGGACAATCAATAAGCTGTTGACCAAGACTGGTTTCTGTGTCTTTAATCCTGATAAAGTTGCAGAGGTGTCTATTCTGGCCACTGATATCCAATAGTTCATCTAATTGTCAGCTAATCCTAATGACATTGAAGTCAAATTAGCCAAAATATGGAGATCACTTCATTCTTGGAAGCAAATTTATTATGCCTGTCACGCATGAGTTCTAAAAGTGTGTTTGAGGACTTCTGAACATATATTCAGGAATGCTCATTACCTTGAGTATTGTTACTATTATTATTATGAGTAGTAGTATTAGTAATGGTAGTAATAATAGTAATATTTTATTTAGTATTTTTACATTGTCATGGACAATCAATAATCAGATCATGTTGGATGATTACACTGTAGAGAACTAAGAATGATGCTGGCGTATTGTTGCCCTTTTAGCAGTATACAACGTCTTCAGAATTAGTTACCATGGCTGGCTGGTAAACTTTTTTCATGCTGTGTTTTATACCAGGTCATTTTATATATCTTATACAGGCTCAGATTTGTTTGTATCACGTGACACACTGGGGTTGATTTACTAAAATTGGAGAGTAGAAAATCTGGTGCAGCTCTACATAGAAACCAATCAACGTCCAGGGTTTTATGTCAAAGCTTAATTGAACAAGCTGACATTATAAGCTGATTGGCTACCATGCACAGCTGCACCAGATTGTGCACTTCCCAGTTTTAGTAAATCAACTCCATTAGCTCCTTGTTTTGGCAAATTGTATTTTTTTGTGATTAAACTGTCCATCAACATACAGATAAAAAAAAAGTTGTCACGTGTGTAATGATCAGCCTGCAGACTGCGCCTCCGCTGGATAATGCTCAGTACTGCAGTTTACTGTTACTACAGCTGCACACCTGACCTCCATCAGAAGTGACTAAATAGAGCATAGAACATTCATTCTGTGCCTTATCAAAGGTGCCCTTTTGCCACATATCTGGCCACTTCATGCTTTCCGATCACTCTTCAGTATTGGCTTGGACTTCCCTAGCTTTCTGCTTTTGTATACCACCTGCCCTGAGGTTCATTCCCTGACATTGCTTGCTTGCCAGCAGCCCTGATCTCCAGGCTGTCAATACAACTGGGCCTGTTTTGAGCATTTTGAGTTGCTATTTTTGCTCTTAGTACCTAACTAAATCAACAGAAAAGGTACAGTGGAAATACACACTGTTCCTCTGGGTTTGGAAAAGTTTGGTCACATGAACAAATGTGACTGGGCACATTTTAGGTGCTAAGACAAAGTTCCATTCGCAGTATGGAATTGATGAACATTAAAATTTGGATCAACTTTCATGATATTTGGAATGTAATATTTTGCTCTACCCAAGAAGTATTCCATTTATGAAGTAAGAATTTAAGGTAGTTCAATGAAGAGCAGGTCATATTCCAGCACACCAAAAGTAACTAAATAACTTAACAAGTTACATTGCAAATGCACTTAACACATTCAATAATAGGGAGGCTCCATCTGATTAGCATTCTTGTTATGTAGTTGTGCTGTTGGTGGGGGTGTTGAATCTGGAATGTCATTGTACTCTCTTCTAGTGTTTGGGGACAAACACTGCTATGGGGGGAACGTGTGAAAGGGCTCTTGTCATGTCAGTGAATGAGTAAGACTGCAGTTTCAGTGTGTTTCAAGCAGGGAGGCTGTCATTCACCGATCTAATGCAAGCTAGTGGAGGCCAAGTCAGAGGAGTCTGAAATACAGTACTTTTTATTCATTGTAGCCCCATTTAAAGAACTTTTTAGGAAATGTCCTGTTTTGACGTGCCACACAATTAGTCACCTAATCTGCCCCAAGCAAGTGCAAAGTGTACCTAACCACAACAATTGTGTGTTATTCTTGTTAGGTGCAGACTTTTACATGTAAAAGGTGCTATAAACCAATCAATTTTCTATAGATTCAAGCATGGAGGATACTGTCATGTTTACATACTGATGTATGAGTGCATGAGTTCATGAATGCCTAGGGGAAAAAAAGATCTACCCTAAAACATAAGCAGTAATAAGTAAAATGGGGAGAGAACACTAACATCATGGTCAATATATGCTTTGATTAATAATTCTGTAAGTGATATCTTATATGGTTAAGATATCAAAATATTACAATATGTTAAAAAAGAAGTTTAACAGAATAAATATATTATAATGTAATAAGTTTTAACATTCTGAAGAATAAAGTTGGATGTCACTGTATAAATAAAGCAAACAAATTGTGAAAGCTTGCATCTGCTTAAAGAGTATAAATCTGCAAACAAGTAAGTATAAATCTGCAAGCAACTTTATATATATATATATATATACATATATACATATATAAAATCAACAATGAAAGGGATACAATACCAGTGCACACTGACCTTGGATTTAATGTGCGGCTTACCCACTAATATAATTATTTCAGTTTGTATTATATTTGCAAACGTGTGCCAGTCATTTTATTTACTAAAAGTTACCTTGCTGCTTTAACACACATAAGTTCTCTTGGACCAAAGATGCATAAATATTACATATAATATTACATATAATGTATAATTAAATGTGTATGTGCACTGTATTTTAGATGTGAAATCTATATATTTGAGAAATACATTGGATTTTGTACATGATATTTTCTATCTTCAGAACTCCATTTGTTAGATATGAGATCTATATTAAATAATATCAGAAGGACAAGTGGCAATTATGGAAATCCCAAAATATAGATATTTAGAACTGTTTTTTTAATTACTATTAAAAAAATATTTATAATATCTTGAAGACTCCAATTATTAGATTACATGCACTGTTTGTTCGATGATATGAGATCCATATTAGGTATGAGATGACAGGAATCTATATTAGGTATGAGATGGCAAAGATCTATATGAGGTATGGGATGATAAATAATTTTGTATAGAATGTAAGTAGGACAATTGACAGCACCGAAAGGACAAGTAGAATTCACTCCCCAGTTAATGTAAGAGAAAACATTTGTATCTTGAAGACTCCAGATGTAGATTAAATGTATTTGTTAGATTGGTATGAGATCTATTTTAGGTAAAGTATGAGATGATGGAGATCTATATTTGGTATGATATGGTCATAATAAGATCATTTTCTATAGGGTTATCAGCACTATAACTGACTCAAAATGTAGACAGTTGACTTGACTTTTGGAAGACAAATATTTTGTATTTTTAAGGCTCCATTGAATACCTTAAAGACTCAATGTATTGCATTTTTTTCTTGTCTTTATTTTTACTTATGCCTTGCTTGCCAAAAACAACCATTATTTTGTAAACAAATAAAAACCCAAGATTTGTCTTCCTCTCTATAACTAATTTGACTTTAAGCCTCTGTTTTAAGAAGCAGGGTGATTTACAGGTGTACTCCCAGATCCAAAGCATTTTTTTTTTCCTTTCCAGCCCAGCAACCTTAATGATCAGGTCTGAGCACCTTGTTTGGGATTCACCAGACGCCCCTAGTATTGTTTGTGATACTTAGCAGGATATTTGACAGGATGCTCCGTAGAGTGGAAGCTTTGAAGGAACAATGCAATGCTCTCTGTTAACAGATGGGCAACGCACTGCCCTCAAACAAGCAGCCACCTACATATGTGAAGTAACAGTATTTTAGGAACCTTAAACTTGTGTCGTTCTCAAATGCCATAGCTCAAACAGGCCTAACATCAGTTAAATGAAGTGAAAATTGTATTCTTGTCTTGATAGAGATGAAAATGGATTTCTGGTCATGAAATAGATGCAGTTGTCACTTTTTTAAAAAGGTGTCAGCAGTTTGCTTTAGAGAGTGAGGTGCCAATTCAGTATGACAGTAAACTTGTGATCTGAGCAATCAATAAAATGCTTCAATAACTTCTGCTTCATTACACTTATAATAAGAGGCTATAGATCTGTGGCACATAAAATTTTGATAAAGAGAATATGTAAGACCTCTCGGAGAAGTGGGTTAGCCAGTACAATAAGTGCAATATTGCCATCTAGAGTTTATGGGCATGTAATTCCTCAGTGAAGACTTAAAAAAAACAAGGATCAGTGTTTTCTGCTACTTGTCAGCTTATTTACTGTACATTTGTTCTGGTTATGTTATGTGGCTGTTTTCTGTTTGAACCACTTGTGTTGTTGTATTAGCTTAGTTTCAGAAATCATCTACCTACACGAGTACAGATTTTGTGTATAGAGTCATGCTATCCCAAATATAATTCAGATATTGGTAAACGTTGGTATTGAATTACCCACCAGCTTCTTAGGGGCTCAAAAACACAAGCGTTCTGTTGTTGCACTTGGCATACCCACTAACTGTTCATTGATCCTTGGCCTTTCATGGGTGTTGAGCTGAATGAGTTAGTAAACACAAAGGGGTTGATTTACTAAAGGCAAATAGGCTGCTCGCATTTCAAGGGAATTTGCACTTTGCAAGGGAATAATCCTTATCTTCGTGAATGTGGTTAAAATTCACTTTGCAAAGAAAACCAAAACACATGCTAGGTAAATAAAAATAATTAAATAAAAAATAAATATATATATATATATATATTTAAAAAAATAAAAATAAAATATATACATATATACAGTGGGGCAAAAAAGTATTTAATCAGCCACCAATTGTGCAAGTTCTCCCACTTAAAAATATGAGAGAGGCCTGTAATTGGCATCATAGGTAGACCTCAACTATGAGAGACAAAATGAGAAAAAATATCCAGACAATCACATTGGCTGATTTGGAAATAATTTATTTGCAAATTATGGTGGAAAATAAGTATTTGGTCAATATGAAAAGTTCATCTCAATACTTTGTTATATATCCTTTGTTGGCAATGACAGAGGTCAAACGTTTCCTGTAAGTCTTCATAAGGTTGGCACACACTGTTGCTGGTATGTTGGCCCATTCCTCCATGCAGATCTCTAGAGCAGTGATGTTTTGGGGCTGTCACTGGGCAACACGGACTTTCAACTCCCTCCAAAGGTTTTCTATGGGG
The DNA here is from genome assembly GCF_062004578.1 of Staurois parvus. Lineage (NCBI taxonomy): Eukaryota > Metazoa > Chordata > Amphibia > Anura > Ranidae > Staurois > Staurois parvus. The sequence goes on from NW_028317934.1 coordinate 1,825,488, forward strand.
TTGAGATCTGGAGACTGGCTAGGCCACTCCAGGACCTTGAAATGCTTCTTATGAAGCCACTCCTTCGTTGCCCAGGCGGTATGTTTGGGATCATTGTCATGTTGGAAGACCCAGCCACGTTTCATCTTCAATAACCTTGCTGATGGAAGGAGGTTTGCACTCTAAATCTCACGATACATGGCCCCATTCATTCTGTCCTGTACATGGATCAGTCGTCCTGGTCCCTTTGCAGAGAAACAGCTCCAAAGCATGATGTTGCCACCCCCATGCTTCACAGTAGGTATGGTGTTCTTTGGATGCAACTCAGCATTCTCTCTCCTCCAAACTTGACGAGTTGTGTTTCTACCAAACAGTTCTATTTTGTTTTCGTCTGACTATATGACATTCTCCCAATCCTCTTCTGGATCATCCACATGCTCTCTAGCAAACTTCAGACGGGCCCGGACATGTACTGGCTTAAGCAGGGGGACACGTCTGGCACTGCAAGATCTGAGTCCCTGGCGGTGTAGTGTGTTACTGATGGTAGCCTTTGTTACGTTGGTCCCAGCTCTCTGCAGGTCATTCACTAGGTCCCCCCGTGTGGTCCTGGGATTTTTGCTCACCGTTCTTGTGATCATTTTGACCCCACGGGGTGAGATCTTGCGTGGAGCCCCAGATCGAGGGAGATTATCAGTGGTCCTGTATGTCTTCCATTTTCTAATTATTGCTCCCACAGTTTATTTGTTCACAACAAGCTGCTTGCCTATTGCCGAGTCAGTCTTCCCAGCCTGGTGCAGGTCTACAATTTTGTTTCTGGTGTCCTTCGACAGCTCTTTGGTCTTCACCATAGTGGAGTTTGGAGTGTGACTGTTTGAGGTTGTGGACAGGTGTCTTTTATACTGATAACAAGTTCAAACAGGTGCCATTGATACAGGTAATGAGTGCAGGACAGGGGAGCCTCTTAAAGAAGAAGGTACAGGTCTGTGAGAGCCAGAAATCTTGCTTGTTTGTAGGTGACCAAATACTTATTTTCCACCATAATTTGCAAATAAATTCTTTCCAAATCAGCCAATGTGATTGTCTGGATTTTTTTTCTCATTTTGTCTCTCATAGTTGAGGCCTACCTATGATGCCAATTACAGGCCTCTCTCATCTTTTTAAGTGGGAGAACTTGCACAATTGGTGGCTGACTAAATACTTTTTTGCCCCACTGTATATATATATATATATATATATATATATATATATATATATATGTGTGTGTGTGTATATATATATATATATATATATATACATATATCAATTATTATTATACAGGATTTATATAGCACCAACAGTTTTCTCAGCGCTTTACAATATAACGGGAGACATTACAGCAACAATACAGTTCAATACAAGAGGGTTAGGAGGGCCCTGCTCCTTGGAGCTTACAATCTAAGATATATATATATGTGTGTGTGTGTAATTTTGCTTGCACATGATTGGCTGATGAAAGTCAGCACAGCTTTCCCACATCCATTAAAGGATAAGTTCACCTTTGAAACATGTCACGTGCTCCACCCGTATTTAGGGTGGAACATGTAGCATGTTCCATCTTCTGCCTCCTCTTCCCCCTATTCCCCCTCCCTGGGACAGCGGGCAGGGGATCTTCTCCCTGTACCCACTGTCACAATTTAAAAAGAGCGCGGCCGTACAGGGCTCTGCCCACACAGTCACATCATTCATTCACAGATTTCTGTGAATGAATGAACTACATCTACCATCTGCGTCGCGGTACAAGTGGCCAGCGGCTTGCAGTTCTCGATAAATTGCAAGGGTGCCGGTGAGCACTCTTGTAGTCTATTGATTCTTCCTGCCATTGAGTAACTGTCTGAATGCATGAGATACAGGCAGACAGCGTACTGGCAGTCTGCACGATTCAGACATTTCACCCCTGATCTGCTGATCGCAGGTGCAAAGCCTTACAGACTGCAGTGTAAAATAATAATAAATACCTGCAAATGTTACTTGCAAAAAGATGTGTATTTAGTTTTTTTTGAGAACTTTATCGCAAGGCAAATTTCTTTGCAATGTGCAAATTCCATTGCAAAGTTATCAGCCTTTTTGCCTTTAGTAAATCAATCCAAAATACTCATAGAAGCAGTGTATGCTTGGGCAAAATAAAGAAAAAACGAAGCAAATAAAGTACATCTCTCCAATGCAAGCACATATCTCCATGTTTTGTCTCTTTAAAACACTGCAAGTATAAAAATTACCTGTTGACCATACTATAAATCCAGGAAGCTCCTAAATTCCTGTGTACTCTGCCTCTACTGCTCTGAAATGCCAAGCAGTGTTATCAACCCTATCAAATTCAGCTCTGTGAACTAGAACACTTACCCCTATGAGAGCCAAAGAGAACTATTTGTGACTTCAAAGACCCCCAAACTATGTCTTAGGGCTCATGTACCATAGTCATGTACTCAGGGCCGTGGATAAAGGGGTATCACTGGTCCTCCTGTACGGGGCCGAGACCAGCAGGGGGGCCCAGCAGCAGTGTGAATTGGTTGTGGGCAGGGAGGGTGATCGGCACAGCAGGGGGGAGGGGGGCAATTGCTGGAACTGATCGCACCATACATTTCTCCATGCTTCCCAAGCCCCCCCCCCCCGTGTGCCCCCACCCCCATAATGCTGCTGGCTTCTCTCCTCTCCTTCCCAGCTGCAAATACACTATAGGATCCTTATGATAAACAATGGGGGATGGGTCTGCAAATATATCACATTTACCAGCCCCTTCCTTTATGAACACAACTAGTGATTAGTACTGATCACTTACTGTGTTCATTCATAACTGAAGCATAGTAGACTGTGTTAATTTGGGGGCCCTGTCACATTGGCTGTATGGGGCTTCATGGTTTCTGACAGCGGCCCTGCATGTACTTAGTTACTAGAGTCTCCAGGAACTAGAACGTACTACCATTTTTGCAAACATCTGCAGTAAGAAACTGCAACAGTTCTCAATCAAGACCAAAAATGAAAATGCAAATATACATACATACAGAGGAGGATGCTTACCCATAGAAGTGTCGTTTTTTTGTGACCACAATAACATTAAAGCTACATAATTAAAACCAGTTTGGTTCATCAGCTGCGTCAAATGCATTCCTCCTTTTCCCAAAGTGTAAATACTTTACAGAACTGTTACTCATAATAAAATGTTGACTTTATATCTAAGATAAACTGCTAAGCCCTCATTTCCATCTTTAAACCCCCCCAAATGCTGATGCCTGCAGGGAGCAATAGCCTTGGTACGCTGAAAGTGAGTTTGCACATGTACTCCCAACCTGTCCATAGACATTAGATGACAGTCTCTCAACAGATGGCCTAATATATTTGGTGTCCCAGCAGACCTTGCAAGCTGAAGCTCATCTAGAGGTGCATAGCTTTGCACAGGGTTTAAATCCTTCTCCGGTCACAATTACTTTTCCCCTAATTAGTTGGACTGTAAGTGTGGACAGGAAGCTTCTCTCAGCTTTAGGGGGGTTCCATAATCAGCTCAGATATGTGTATGGGCAATTTTAGGGCTGGAGCAGCTGGGTCTTCTTCTGCAAGCCAGTGTCCGATTGCATGCGGTTATGTTTTCTCCAGGACTGATGAAGCTCATATATTGCATTCAGTAACATTAAGGTCCAGTTCACACCACATGCAGTCCAGTGCATTTTTTTTCTGCATCAAAAAGGGATAGATAGTAGGTTACGTGGTTTCCAATGGCATAGTTCATACCAATGCAGTCAGTTCCAGTTTTAGAAAAAAAAAAAAAAGAATATGCTGCATTTTTTCTGCACTGAACTGTACTGGAACACAGTAAAATACATCAAAAATGCCCCGGAACACACCTAAACAAACAAAAAACACACATTTTCAAATTTTTCCTAATGGGGAGAAAATGCCCAGAAACGCATAAAAATATGTCAAAAACGCATATGCAGAAATGCATTCAGACTGGATTTCTATGGTGTGAACCGGCCCTAAATTAAAAAAAAAACTAGAGCATGCTGCATTTTTTCTGCACTGAACTATACTGGAGCACAGTAATATGCATCAAAAATGCACCGGAACACACCTAAACTAACCAAAAATACACATGTCCTAATTTTTCCTAATGGGGAGAAAATGCACCGGAATGCATAAAAAAGCATGTCAAAAACGCATATGCAGAAATGCATTCAGACTGTATTTCTATGGTGTGAGCCGGCCCTAAATGAATACTGTAGATGTCATGTTCATCGTTTTTTGTGATCCAGGCAGTCCTGCAAGGCAGCATAGCCAGGTCTTGGACTCACAGCACTACCTAGTCCAGGACACCCCTCTTCCCCAGGATAGTTTCTACAATATGAAACAGCAGCACATTGATTTAAGTGGTTAACACTCCAGTCACACCGGGTACAACTTGGCATGCAATTTGCATGCCATGCGACTTACAAATCGTATGCCAAGTTGCATTCTATTATCCGCTATTAGAGCGGTCATATCAGTGCGGTTCCGACTTGGTCGGAGTTGCACCAATTTCTAAAGTAGTGCATGCACTACTTTTTGTGCGATTTGCATACACATCTGTGTCAGATGTCTATGCAAAAAGTCATTTTTTCCTTTTGCATTCATTGAGGGATGTAGGATTCAAATATAACTGGGTTATACTGCCACCTACAGGAGTATTTGGACACAAAAAACAGTGACCAGCCTGGTATAATCCTGGATATCTTTTCTCAAATTTTTTTTCTCAAGAATATTTTTTCTGCAGTCAAAACTGATCTGCTTGAACACTGGTCTCTTATGCAGCTATCTGGAGTGGCGTATCCTCAGAACAACATACCTGAACCCCGCTGGCTTGTACAACTGCTGGGCCTGCTGGAAATGTAACTTTCAGCACTGAGCTAGTGGTTCTTTTGAAGGCCTTTGTGTTCTGTGCAGCCTGAGCATCAGGAATATTTATTAGAACTGTTGGATATCATCATTATCCCTAACTTTTTTGCATTGTTCTCTGTGTAAAGGGAGTCAACTCTGAAAAACTGAATGTTGTATCAGGCATGCACTTTGCGTTTACAATGTACTTTTTCAGTGTGAGGCAGCATCTTTCTGCCATTGCTGCTTTTCACAAGAGGCTCGTAGAATCACGAGCTGTTTGGTCGAGGTGCAAGAAAGAAGCTTTTACTGCACCAATGCCACAAAAAGCCCAGTTACAATATGCATGACAACACCTTGACATGCCTAACCAGGCCTTTTCCTGTCATTGATGCAGTAAAGGCTTCTTTCTAGCACCTCGACCATGCAGCTCATTTTTGTTCAAGTATCATCATATTGTGCTCCTTCAAAACAACCACACTGTCTTTTTCCAGAGCAGCCTGTATTTTTCTTGTGGTTACCTATGGGTTTCCCTTTGTATCCCAAACAATTCCTCTGGCAGTTGTGACTGCAATCTTTCTTGGTCTACCTGACCTTGGCTTGGTATCAAGAGATCCCTGAACTTTCTACTTCTTAATAAGTGAAACAGTACTGATTTGCATATTCAAGGCTTTTCCATCTTTATATAAAGTTCAATTACCTTGTTACTCAGGACTTTTGACAGTTCTTTTCTGATCCCCATGGCTCAGTATGTAGCCTAGTCAGTGCTTCCACGTAAGAGCTAACAAACCCATTGACTATTTATACGCTGACACTAATTGCAATTTAAAAAGCCACAGATGTGGGACATTAACCTCTAATTGGCATTTTAACCCGTGTGTGTCACCTTGTGTGTCTGTACCAAGGCCAAACATTCCAGGGGATGGAAACTTTTGATCCGGACCATTTGGGTGATTTCTGTTATCATTATGATTTAAAATGGTACCAAACAACTGTTTGATAATAAATGGCTTCATATGATCATCACCCTTTAACAAAAGAGCATTGTTTGGCATGACCAGTCATATTTTCAATATCAATGCCAAAATTTCACAATTTCTGCCAGGGTATGCAAACTTTTGAGCACAACTGTATGTCTCCAGGTGCAGAAATCCTCTGGTGAAAGCAAAGGATGCTCTGGTGGCTCAGTGGGATCATTAAAACCTGATATACGCTTTCCTTCTCTGACACCCCTTCTTTGTCTGCTCCACAGGATTGTGGCAAAGGGCATTCTGGTGATATTCATTGCTCAGGTGGTGGCTCAGGTTGATATTCTGACCTGGCAGACACTTTGTGGGCTCTTCCAAATCACCCAGATTTTCTAGGTCTTGAGAGACAGGGACCTCTCTGAATTAGTGTTTCTCACACTGTTAAAAGTTACAAAGTCTATGTCCTGCAAGGTCCACCATCTCACATGGACGCCATACTTCACCTGGTGTGAGGAAAGAAAGTTTCACCCCATCAAATGATCTGTGGAAAGAATCTTGACCTTTTTACTACCAGGCCTGGATCAGCATTTGCCCTAAGTACCATCAAGTGGCAAATCTTAGGCCTTGCAATCCCATTCTATTCCTATAAGACCACTACCTCCTATACTTAGGTTAAAACTTTTGTACAGGGTGTTTCTCATGTAGTTCCTCCTGTGCATCCACACATGGCTGTGGTATTTGAGTTTGGTTCTGTCGGCACTTGTGGTGCATTTTAAATGCTCAAATTGCTTGGAATTTCATGTGTTTGGTGACATCAATTGGTTCATATAGACACAAAGGCAGCTGCCATAATACCCATAACCTGTGTATCTGAACCCAGGAAGAAAATGTAATACATTGCAGCTCTAAGAGTCCTCATATGTCGGTGCTGTATTACTTAGTTTTGGGGGTTTTTTTACTTTCTTTCCCTTTATTTGTTTTCTCTGGTCCTCCTGTCCTAGGGTGACACTCGCTTCATCTATGGAGGAGTGTTTTCTCTCTAAGACAAGACTACAAAACACCTCATTCCTTTCTATTCCTAATAACATAGGGGGATGTGTTCTGTAGTCCTCAGAGATAGGTGGAAATAATGTAACTGATAAGTGCAACACATGTTCAGGATGTTATCAGATTTCTGGCAGGATCAAACAGATATATGTTTTTTTTGGTTATCCAACAAATATAGGGTTTACATATACTTTTAGCGATGGAAATCTCCACAGTTGGAACACAAAAGCAATTGAAACCTAAGAGGGGTTCTAACCTTTCTACTACATGCGTTAAATACACATAAACACACAGGCTTGTTGGTAGAAAATAGAATTGCGTGCACATTGTGAAAAAATAAATCGCCTTGGAACATAAATGTTGTGTCATGAGATACATTTGAAGGACTTCAAAACTCCCATAACATTAGCCAGACACCCATCTATACATTATTCCTCCTTTGAAAAAGCTTGGCAGAAGGACATATGATCGATTTCCTGAACACCCACAGGTATTATTTATAAGAAAGCATTCACACAAAGACAGCGGCTGGTTAGAAGGAATAGATCTGACATCCTATCTGTTCTGTCAACCGCCTCTGCCCCTCACATACAGCCTACACCTCCCACCACAGTGCTCAGTCAGAGGCATTTGTGAATGGACAGGAATATCAATGTTCTTCCTCTCCCTGTTGTATTGAAGCCACATTGGCAAGATTCTGAAAGGCCTCTGATTGATTACTATTATCCATTGCTATAGACTTGGAATTCTTTTTTTTTTGTGTTAACTGTTTGGGAACCTGCATTCTAGTGTTGCAAGTAAGTAGGTCTCTACCACCTGCTACATGGAACTAAATGACTGTTTTGAGTCAAATGGAAAGTAATGACTGGCTGGAGTCAAATCTGTTACCATCACATCACTAATGTCAAACTTAAATATATGTATAAATAAATATATGTGGCCAATCCCTTTATTGGCTTCCACTAACCCAACGTATAACATTGAAAATACTAACCACAACATACAAAGCCATCCACAACACTGCCCCTAGCTACATCACCAACCTCATCCGCAGATATCATCCAAATTGCCCACTACGCTCTTCCCAAGCCATCTTGCTCTCTAGCTCCCTTGTAGCCAACTCCCACACTCGCCTTCAGGACTTTTCCAGAGCCTCTCCCATCCTCTGGAATTCCCTACGGCAGTATCTCCGGTCAGCCCCCACCCCGTCTGCCATTAGGCGATCTTTAAAAACTCACTTATTCAGGGAAGTCTACCCACCTCCACCTAAGAACTGTACTTGCGCCACCTCCATCATCCCCCACAGCTATCAACTTTTCTACCACCTCCCCCTTTAGATTATAAGCTCCACGAGCAGGGCCCTCCTATTCCTTCTGTACTGAAATGTATTTAATGTTGATAAATGTAAGGTTATGCACTCTAGGGTCTAGGTCTAGGGTTGTCAATGGTGTACCCCAAGGTTCAGTGTTGGGACCCTTACTTTTTAATATATTTATAAACAATATAGGGTCTGGGGTTATAAATCCCATTCCAGTCTTTGCAGATGACACCAAGCTGTTCAGTGGAATAACGTCCTTACAGGATGTCTTCAATTTACAAGCTGACCTCAATGCTCTGTTTAATTGGACAACTATGTGGCAAATGAGATTTAATATTGATAAATGTAAGGTTCTGTACTTGGGGGCTAAGAATATGCATGTATCATACATACTGGGGGGGTACAACTGGGGGAATCAATGGTGGAGAAGGTTCTGGGGGTTCTGGTAGATTACAAGCTTAATAAAGGCATGCAATGCCAAGCTGAGGTTTCTAAAGCGAGCAAAATCCTCTCTTGTATTAAAAGAGGTATAGACTCCAGAGAGAGAGATATCATATTACCCCGTTACAAATCATTAGTAACACCTCATCTGGAATATGCAGTTCAGTTTTGGGCACCAATTCACAAAAAGAACATTGGGGAACTGGAGAAAGTACAGAGAAGGGCAACCAAACTGATAAGAGGCATGGAGGAGATCAGCTATGAGGAAAGATTAGAGGAACTGAATTTATTCTCTCTTGAGAAGAGGAGATTAAGGGGGGATATGATCTCCATGTATAAATACATCAGTGGTTCATATAGTGAACTCGGTGTAGAGTTATTCACCCTGAGGTCATCACAGAGGACGAGGGGGCACTCTTTGAGTCTGGAGGAAAAGAAAATTATTCTCCAAACATGGAAAGGTTTCTTTACAGTACGAGCTGTGAAAATGTGGAATAGACTCCCTCAAGAGTTGGTTCTGGCCAGCTCAGTAGATTGCTTTAAAAAAGTCCTGGATTATTTCTTAGATACACAGAATATAACTGGATACTAACATTTATAGGTAAAGTTGATCCAGGGAATATCCAATTGCCTCTTGGGGGATCAGGTAGGAATTTTTTTCCCTGCAGGAGCAAATTGGATCATGCTTTGCTGGGTTTTTTTGCCTTCCTCTGGATCAACTGTGGGTATAGGATTATAACTTTTTTTTTTTTTAATGGTTGAACTGGATGGACTTTTGTCTTTTTTCAGCCAGACTAACTATGTATTGTAATTGTACTGTCTCCCTTTATATTGTAAAGCACTGCGCAAACTGTAGGAGCTATATAAATTCTGTATAATAATATGTAGACCCAATCATTAAAACCTAATATAAGCTTTAAAATTTCATTGAGGGCATGAGTGGCACTGAGCCGTGGTTTTACTGCCCCCGGCTTCTCACCTGATTTCTAACATTACATCCTGACAGGGCTGTACACATGATGCAGCCATGGCAATCTTAACGGGCTGAAGTGTCAGACAGGTGGCACTGCCTGTTGAACCTATTCAGATCAATAGGGTTTGCACCGCAACTGTGAGCCAAACACTTAGCTTGCTGCTGCTGTGCAAGCCCCACTATGTAAAATTGCTGTTTAGCAATAAAAAAAAAAAAAGGCATCAAGAGGCAGGAGTAGTGCTTCTCAGATGCCTGTCAGCCGCTGATATCTATCTAAAAGAGACCTTAAAAGATAAGTCCACCTTTTGGAACATGTTACATTCCATCCATATTTAGGGTGTAACATGTTCCAGCTCCGGGAGCCAGTTCCACTGATGTCGCTCTCGTTGTGACAGTGGGTGGGGGATCCTCTCCCCTCCCCCCGTTGTCACAATTCAAAATCAGAGCAAGTGTACGGGGCTCCACCCACACGGCTGCATCATTCATTCACATTTCCGGGGAATGGGTGAACTACAGCAAAGTCACTGATGAGCGGTCTCCTAGTTCATTTACAAGCCCTGCTGCTTGTAAACTGTCAGCCCATATGAAGGTACTGGCTGAAAGCTGCAGGGCTTGTATGCAGGAGTCTGACATTGCACCCCTGATCCACTGATCACGGATTCTATGCTTTCCAAGCTATACTTAGGGAGAAAATAATAAATTCACACTTTTTTTCCTGCAAAAATATGTGCATTTATTATTTTTTTCCCAAAAGGTGAACTTATTCTTTAACCACTTGATCTCCAGAGGATTTACCCCCTTCCTGACCAGGCCATTTTTTTGCGATACGGCGCTGCGTTACTTTAACTGACAATTGCGCGATCACGCAATGCTGCCCCCAAATGAAAAATACGTCCTTTTTTCCCATGAATAGAGCGTTCTTTCAGTGGTATTTGATCGCCTGTGTGCTTTTTTTTTTTTTTTTTGCGCTATAATAAAAAAAAGACCTAAAATTTAGAGAAATAAACAATATTTTTGACTTTTTGCTATTAACCTCCCTAGCGGTCTGATTATGTCCATATTTCTGTGCTCAAAGTGGTACATTTTTTTGCATGGATATATTTATTTTTTTTATTGTAGGCTGTAATTTTTAGGAATAACTCACTGAAATCTGACGAACAAGAGTCTAGTAAACATCCCGGGTATGTTAAAATTTGAAACACGAAATCATAAATTATAATTTAATAAATAATCATAAAAAATAATAATATAATAATAATAAATTTAATTAAATAATATAATCAAACCAAAAACACTGAAATTTGAAATATAGCGCCAAGTTCGCACATCACTGAGCAAAGTCGCAGAATCGTTTTCAGTGTCTGATGACGAATTTCCCCACGAATCATTATCACTCAATTCTGCAAGTGGTTCTGATTTACTATCGCTGTTCTCTAGCTGGTCTAAAACCGATTTTGACCTAAAGGAACGCTTTTTGGACGCCATGGACTTTTCTCAGTTTCCAGGCAGAAAGAACAGTCAAAATGCAGGCAGGGCACAGGACAAAGCACTCGGGACAAAGTGTATGTGAAATGGGTTGATACAGTAATGGTATACTATGTGATTTTAGTGAATTTAGTCAATGTCACTTTTTGTCATTTTTAAATTTCTCGCCGTTCCGTCCCCGTATGTCCCGATGTCGCAGGGGATGGAACCCAGAAGACAGATGCCGGCATCCGCCGGAGGACATTGCCGGGGACACTGCAGGAGGGACATCGCGGGAGCGCAGCACAAGGTAATTGAAGAACAGATCCCGGAGCAGCGCCGCATGGTAAGCCCGAGTGTAGCTCAGGGTTACCGCTTGTGGTACTGAAACTTTACCCCGAGCTACACTCAGGAATACCGCCAGGGAGGCTACACATGTCCAGTGAAAATATTAAAAAAAATCAAATTTCGTCATAAATTTAGGCCAATATGTATTCTGCTACATGTCTTTGCTAAAAAATAATCCCAATACGTGTAAATTAATTGGTTTACGTGAAAGTTATAGGGTTTACAAATAGCGGTATTTATATGGGAATTTGTTGTTTTTTTTTTTTTACTAGTAATGGCAGCGATCAGCGACTTATAGCTGGACTGCAGTGGGCATTCTGACACTGGGGAGAACTGACTTGGTGTCACTGACATCCCCAGTGACACCAATGCAGTGATCAGTGCTAATAAGAAACACTGACACTTTACTAATGTCACTGGGCAGGAAGGAGTTAACATGTAGGGTGATCAAAGGGTTAGCTGTGTGTTGTTTCACATTAGGTGTTGTGTGTGTGTGCTTTTCTGTTTTGTATGGCCTTGCTATGCAGAGCCATACAAAGCTGTGTGCAGGAGCTGACAGAGGAACTGTATTGTTTACTAACAGTTCTCTCCCCCCCCTCGGGATTACTCGGTGACCACCAGGTGCTGGCGAGCAGTCACTGGCTGGGACCAGGTGATTGACAGCCGAGGCTACGAATGGAACTGCAAAATCATGTATATACAGGGGCGGACTGATAATTCATGGGGCCCCCGGGCAATAGGGGATCATGGGGCCCCTGTGTCCTTGCCCACACTCAATGCACACCTAAAAAAGCCTATAAAAAGGTACAAGGGGCATTTCATGGGGCTCCCTACTGACCTCGGGCCCTCGGGCAGTGCCTGAGTACTCGAATGGTCAGTCCGCCCCTGCGTATATATATATATATATATATATATATATATATAAAATGTGTGTGTGTGTGTGTGATTTTGCGCACCCGCGCCGCCCTGTTGCAGTATTTCTGCTATAGGGCGGATGTCAAGTGGTTATTTTCAAAATGTCATATTTTTCAAATCTGCAGCTTTCACTAAAATAATTCCTTGTGATCCTGCCATGAAGGTCCTTGTTCAGGCACTTCCTGCTACAGGGTGACAAACCTCTTTACTTGTCTTGTTAGTCGTACTCCTGCCTTGTCACTCTGTCACGGTGGATTCTGATGGAGACTACCAGCAGCTGTTTGCCTGGACATGGTTAACTATTGTCACCATCTGGAAGCCTTCCCAGGGAAATGCCATGCATCCATCACTGGAGTACACGTAGATGTAAAATGGCTATAAAGAGGCTTCAGAAAATCAGCAACACTGAGATGCAATAAATAATGAGAAAAAGATAAAATTGAATATTCTATTTAGAAAATCACAGTTTATGATGATATTTACCAACATGTGCTGTTCTTCACTTAAAAATGCTCAAAATAAATAATATGTGCATCCAGTTGCTACTATATATATCAAAACAAATAAAGTTGTAATAAGTGAATCAACTAGTATCAGTTTCCAAAAAAAGAGGTCCATATATAAACTTCTTGAAACATGCAAAGTTCACTGTGGAATAAAATATCCCGTGCCTCTTAATTGATTTTTGTGTGAAAAAAACTTGCATTTGTGTGCTCCCCCGCCGGATATGCTCTCACCTCAAGTATATGACCAAACCGTTAAGTAAGGTCAAATAACGCTTGTGTCCCTTAAAGTGGGCCAAAGTATGGATGGGATGGTATCCTGCTGTTTGGGGTCCTCCTCCACTCAATCAATGGGCTCCACATCCATGGTGGTTGATATAGAGGAATGAATCAAATCATAGTGTATCATCCTTTTAAAACCGTTATAATAATAAAAGTAATGCATTCACATATATTCTGTATATAAACCTCTTTGTGCACAAAAGGATACCATTCTCAGCTGCACGTGAAGCTTAGAGAGCTGGGAGAGGAGAAACAGCAGTACTCTAGTCTTCTCAGTGAATGGTTGTGAGGGGGGAGGGGTAGGGGCTTGTCAGCACAATCATTGGAGGAGAGCAGGTTCAGTTCTCAGCACAGCTAGAAAACTAACCATGGTGTGCTGTTGTGCCTAGTGTGGTCAGTTTTTAATAGGAAAGCGGAGGGAATGACAGGAGCACAAAGAATTTGACAAAGGAAGCAATGCTAAGAGAACAGGATACTTTTTTTTATACAAGTACATGGTACAGCAGGCACATACAGTGGGGATCGAAAGTTTGGGCACCCCAGCTAAAAAATTGTATTAATGTGCATAAAGAAGCCAAGGAAAGATGGAAAAATCTCCAAAAGGCATCAAATTACAGATTAGACATTCTTATAATATGTCAACAAAAGTTAGATTTTATTTCCATCATTTACACTTTCAAAATAACAGAAAACAAAAAAATGGCGTCTGCAAAAGTTTGAGCACCCTGCAGAGTTAATATCTTGTACTGCCCCCTTTGGCAAGTATCACAGCTTGTAAACGTTTTTTGTAGCCAGCCAAGAGTCTTTCAATTCTTGTTTGAGGTATCTTTGCCCATTCTTCCTTACAAAAGTCTTCCAGTTCTTTGAGATTTCTGGCCTGTCTGTCACGCACTGCTCTTTTAAGGTCTATCCATAGATTTTCAATTATGTTGAGGTCAGGAGATTGTGAAGGCCATGGCAAAACCTTCAGTTTACGCCTCTTGATGTAATCCCCCGTGGATTTCGAGGTGTGCTTAGGATCATTATCCATTTGTAGAAGCCATCCTCTTTTTAACTTCAGCTTTTTCACAGATGGCATCAAGTTACCATCCAAAATTTGCTGAAATTTTATTGAATCCATTTTTCCTTCTACTCGTGAGATGTTCCCTGTGCCACTGGCTGCAACACAACCCCAAAGCATGATTGATCCAACCCCATGCTTAACAGTTGGACAGAGGTTCTTTTCATTAAATTCTGTGCCCCTTCTTCTCTAAACGTACCTTTGCTCATTCCGGCCAAAAAGTTCAATTTTAACCTCATCGGTCCACAGAACTTGTTTCCAAAATGCATCAGGCTTGTCTATATGTTCATTTGCAAAGTTCAAACTGATTTTTGTGGTGAGGACATAGAAGAGGTTTTCTTCTGATGACTCTTCCATGAAGACCATATTTGTACAAGTATCTCTTTATAGTGGAATAGTGTACCACAACTCCAGTGTCTGCCAGATCTTTCTGGAGGGATCGTGCAGTCAAACGTGGGTTTTGAATTGTTTTTCTCACAATCCTGTGACCTGTTCTGTCTGATATTTTTCTTGGTCTTCCAGATCTTGCTTTAACTTCCACTGTTCCTGATGACTGCCATTTCTTAATTACATTCCGAACAGAGGATATTGACATCTGAAAACGCTTTGCTATCTTCTTATAGCCTTCTCCAGCTTTGTGAGCGTCAACTATTTTCAGTTTCAGTTTTCTAGACAACTGCTTAGAAGAACCCATGGTGCTGATTGTTGGGGCAAGGTCAGATGAGTCTGGGCATTTAAAACCTTTGAGATTGACATAACCTGGTCTTCCCAGACGATGATTGAGAACATCCATGACACTGGCAGGTCTCAGCTTTGCAAAGGGGGCAGTGCATGCAATAAATTCTGCAGGGTGCCCTAACTTTTGCAGACGCCATTTTTTTGTTTTCTGTTATTTTAAAGTGTAAATGATGGAAATAAAATCTAACTTTTGTTGACATATTATAAGAATGTCTAACCTGTAATTTGATGCCTTTTGGAGATTTTTCCATCTTTCCTTGGCTTCTTTATGCACATTAATACAATTTTTTAGCTGGGGTGCCCAAACTTTCGATCCCCACTGTATCAAGAATACGAAATTTTGGATTTACGTATTCTTTATTAGTAATTTAAGAACTTTTACTTTGGATTTTTTTTGTTTAATTTTAGACTGGCTCAGGAAGTGGTTGTCATAGTCTTAATTTGGGTGAGAAAACTTTTTTTTTTGTAATTGCTAGCCCCAAAGATCAACGTTTATTCGATCTGGAATTTTTAAAGTCTACATTTAAAGTGCTGTTACCCAAGGAAACCAAATAATGAGATGACTAAAATAAATATCCCAATTGGTTTGCATGGGTTACTAAGAAGGTTTCTAAGAGGATGATTTGCATATTTGTCTACAAGAAGGCTCCCCCTTTGCAAAGCTGAGACCTGCCAGTGTCATGGATGTTCTCAATCATCGTCTGGGAAGACCAGGTTATGTCAATCTCAAAGGTTTTAAATGCCCAGTCTTGATATGTCTACCCATGTAAATAATAAAAGTAATAATTCACTATCCTTCACTCTCAATCTTCATCATCATCATCACTTCTACCACTCTTCATCATTAAATTATCCTCTTATTGAGTTTAGATCATATCTCTAGCAATTATCTGCATAAATATGTATGCATTTTATTTATATTTGCTGATATTTATTTAGTAGTTGTGACATGGTCTTGATTAGTTCTTGGAGTTTTCTTTAAATGTCACTGAACAACAGACCTTACATAAAACCAAACATCATTCTTATCGTTCTTGTCAAGAGGAATAAAGATCAATCCACTGGCACAGGATCTGATAAAAATAGTTATGCATGATGTGCTTAGCCAAGGTTGGGTTTAACTGTTAATACACATGATGTAAATGTGAATGATGTACCACAGAGATTGCAATTAGCCTTGTTCTGGAACCTCAAAAAGGATCTGACACCTAAGCATACAGGTATATCTAAACAGACTGACACTGTTTAGCTGAACACCTATGTATGTATGCTGAGTGTTACAGCTACTGAATATTGTTAATGCAATAATTATTGCCAATTTCCTAGCTATAGTATGGTCACATATTACCTAGCTAATAAGGTGGATGCCTGAGTTCCGTCTTTGACAGTTCTTCCTATAAAAGAAAAAAAAAACAGTGCTTGCACTTTAAATTAAATATCAAATGTCCAAATGAAATAAGTCTTTATGAGATAAAACAATTTTGGTCATCTGTATATATACACCTGCGTGCTGGAATAACATAAACCTATTCTACATTCCACTGTGTTCAAAGAAAACACTTCACACTCACCAGAAAATGATGGCATCTTGCGGAAACAAGAGGACACACGTTACATGTTGATGATGAAACGCGTAGGACAGGACTCCTGGTATGTCACATCAGCTTGGTTGGAATGCACATGGGGAGAACCAGGGGCACTTCCTAATGATACAGAGATTATTCTAAACTAGTGTGAGTTCATTTTAGTTAAACTGTGAATAAAATAAAATGTTTTTACGCTACATGAGGCTTCTCCTTCCCTAATACCCTCTAATGAGCAAATGGGAGTGCCTAAGACGATCTGATTGAGGCAAAGTGGGAACAGTGTTGGTGACACTGGTAGCAACATATATGGGTATTATCCCTTGGTTGTGTGATGTTTCAGTTCTCCAGTGGACCAGTGGTGTATGATAATACCAGCAGGTGCATTTTGACTTTCTTGTCCCAAGAGGTCCAAATTTTCTGGTGAGTGTGGACTGTTTGCATTGGACATAGTGGAGTGGAGCACAAGTTTGTAATTCCAGCATGTGGGTGTATAAGAACATACAACAACAATTATTTTATCTCATAAAAACTTTTATTTCATTTGGACACTTAAAATTGAATTAGAGCACTAGCGCTGTTTTTTCTTTTAGTTTTCGGAACTATTGTGTTGAATATGACAGCTGTACACGATATCACATTTTTATTTACTGGGTGCGGGTGTATTTATTTTGTATATAGTTCTTCCTTTCTTTGCAATTTTTTTTTTTAAATTTGACAAAGTAAGGATACTATATTCCTTCATGATCCACTGGGGAAGCTTTATTAATTCCTTGGATCAAAATATTATCCCTAAAAAATTAAGTGTTGACATTATACAGGTGAAACTAAAAAAATTGGAATATTGTGCAAAAGTTCATTTATTTCAGTAATGCAACTTAAAAGGTGAAACTAATATATGAGATAGACTCATTACATGCAAAGCAAGATAGTTCAAGCCGTGATTTGTCACAATTGTGATGATTATGGCTTACAGCTCATGAAAACCCCAAATCCACAATCTCAGAAAATTAGAATATTGTGAAAAGGTGCAATATTCTAGGCTCAAAGTGTCCCACTCTAATCAGCTAATTAAGCCATAACACCTGCAAAGGGTTCCTGAGCCTTTAAATGGTCTCTCAGTCTGGTTCAGTAGGAATCACAATCATGGAAAAGACTGCTGACCTGACAGTTGTGCAGAAAACCATCATTGACACCCTCCATAAGGAGGGAAAGCCTCAAAAGGTAATTGCAAAAGAAGTTGGATGTTCCCAAAGTGCTGTATCAAAGCACATTAATAGAAAGTTATGTGGAAGGGAAAAGTGTGGAAGAAAAAGGTGTTCTGGCTTAATTAGCTGATTAGATTGGGACACTTTGAGCCTAGAATATTGCACCTTTTCACAATATTCTAATTTTCTGAGATTGTAGATTTGGGGTTTTCATGAGCTGTAAGCCATAATCATCACAATTATGACAAATCACGGCTTGAACTATCTTGCTTTGCATGTAATGAGTCTATCTCATATATTAGTTTCACCTTTTAAGTTGCATTACTGAAATAAATGAACTTTTGCATGATATTCTAATTTTTCGAGTTTCACCTGTATGTTGCATGAAAATCAACCAGTCCTTTTAAATCCTGTTAATATTTTTGACATTAATACCTCTTGTCGTAAGGCTGTTTACAATTTAGGGAAACCAGCAAGGTTAAAAATATTGTCACAAACAAGACTTCATTCAATTAGATTTTATACTCGCTTGTCCCACAACCCTTTTCTCTGATCTTCATTCTGTTGAGAGCTACAGCAGCCTGAAGAATCTTTATAGTCAACACTTCTGGAGGTGTCAGATGTCTTCATCCCTTGAACCTCACTCTGGTTCCTTCAGTCAACCCCTCAGACTATTACTTGTACTGATGTAGGGGCCAGCAGAAAGAATCACACTCTGGGGGACCAGGCATCCAACACACCTGGAACTGTGTCAAATGTGAAGAGGCTGTTTCTCTCCAAGAGAGAAAAGGTCAGTGGAATGAGTAGCAGGATAGGTATGTAGTTATTGGAAGATATAATTAAATAAAATCTTGACATTTTGTATCTGGCTGGATTTTTAGATAATGGCAAAGTATTTGTTTACTCCAGTATTTCAAAACTGTCCCAGATAAAAGAGAGTATAAGAAATTAGGACATGGGAATGGACACCATCTAGATAAGGTGATTTTTCTGAATTTTGTTTTGGCATACCCACCATACCTTTATGCATTGTAACCCCAGCAGTTAAATGTGGAGCACTGGTTAAGTCTTTCCACCATGTATCCTGGCATCCTCTCTTTTGTGAAGACAGATGAAAATTGTGTGTTTAATACAAGTCTTTAATGAGAGAAGTATGTAATTGGCCATTTCTGAACTTCTTCTGAAAATGCTGGTTCTCTTGCTCGTCCATGACTTCTACTTTCTGAGGCACAGATCAGAAGCAAGAATGCAGCAATTGAAATCAAAGTAAAGGCATGCTGGAATTCCTATTTGCATACTTGTTCTTAATCAAGAATTTAAAGCAGAACTCCAGTTATCTTTTTTTCCATGCAGTGGGGCTGTGACCCCACTGCATGGATCAGCTGCTAATTTTTTCTAGGGGTGAGTTCTAAGCTCATACTCACCTGACCCGCCGATCCTACGGAAAACTGTGCACCCCCATGGTTCAGCAGTGGACTGTTCCTGTCTGTGGAGCGTGCATTGAGCGTGCTGACATTAGGAACAGTCCATTTACAATATTGCTGGACTGTGGGGGGGGGGGGGCAGGAACCGAAAGGACCAGTCATGTGCAGGGATGATCGGTGGCTCAGGTGAGTATGTTTTTGTGTCCTCTCTCCTAGAACAAAATGAGCATTTAACCCGTGCAGTGCCGGCACACCCACACTGCATGGCCAAAAAAAGTTTTTCCCCCAGATTTCTGCTTTGAGGTATTTGAGCCTTTGGATCAGCATGACGTGACAGCCCAGCAACTGGCATTTTCCAACGGAAGAGGTATAATTCTTCCTTTGCTGTCTCGGTAAATTTATATTTTCCAATTTGAGATGTCCTATTTTATCAATCCTTTTAATTTAGAGATTAAATATGTTTTGGGTGATATTTAATGTATTATCATTATAAATTTTTTAATAAGATTTAGTCTTGCCTAAAGTGATTTCTTTTGGTACACAAATTATTATAGTCCTTTAATTTCATTAATTACGTTTTTGCCCCCTCATCCTTTAAAGATTAAAAAAGTTTATCTTTTCTTGTCCTAATTTAAAAAAAAAACATTCATATACAGCCATAAAGATTTTTTTTTATTCTTAAAAATATTGTATTGTAGTTTAAATAGGGAAAAGTGACAGTGTCTACAGATAATTTATCCTCCAGGTATGGTTTACCACCCAGCCATGCTTCCTCAATGCCACTCTTGCCTTTCTGAAATTAAGGTGAAGTAAACCAACTTAATGTTTCAGGTGACATGCGCGTAACATTGCCAGTAACTGTACCTCCACTTTGTGTTTTTAATGCACAACAACAGAAAGGAATCCCACCAGTTGTAGCTACCTTGTGTATTTGCTGTTTTAATAAATAAATATACATTTTTAATTTTTATTCAGTTGTTCTGTGCCTAGCTATCCATATAAAGTAAAACTAAGCTATTGACATCTTTTCAGTCATACCAGTATCAAGTAGGACTGATGAAGGGGCCAATTGCTTCAATGTTATTTATATAAAGATTAAGAACACCTGCTTTGCCCAGTATAATCCCTCTTTAGTTTTTCTGTTTTGGCCATGTCTCTGTATTTTGTCTATTCATTTTTTTTCTGATGAGCCTCGCCTTTCCTCAATCCCTACTAAATGTTTCAGTCTTTTAACTCCCTAAGCTTATGCTGTCCACCTTGATTTGAATTTATTTTCAGAATTCCCTTAAATTCTTTTTTTTCTTTTTATTGAAGTTTTGATATGCAATGAACATCAGTTAAGATGACATTTGAAAAGACAAACAGATCCAACACCTGGGACTAATACAGAAGATAATCCAATGGAAAAGACAAAAAATAATATGATCACTCCTTTAAGGCCCTCATAGTCCAAATTCATAGTGCCTCATCTCTTGGTGTAGTGTTCTATATCTCAGGTCTCAGGATAAATCAATCCTAGTATTTAGCAAATCTCCAATAAAGCAAGCTAACAAAACCAAATTCCAATAGCTCCAACAAACCAAGTTCAGCCCTGTAACCACTTAAATTATCTTTTAGGCAGTTTAATCGTCCCTCAATTTGTGTAACAGTCCTGATCAGACCCACCCAACAGGACATCATCATTAAAGCATAGGTAAACCCTAAACTCTAAACCGAAAATGGAATATTTGGCAGCGTACTAGTCTTTAGATGAGATGGCTTCATTAGTTTACTTTTGTTAGACTTTGTCCCTTTATTTTCACCTGGTAATCCTGCAGATGATACACTTCTCTTTACTTATCTATGGAGGTTATCATGGTTGTCAGCCAGGATAGACGTCAAACATGCCCTCATTTTGTACATTTCTATTAAATTGGGGGTGATTGTAGTAATAGTTTAACCAGGAAAGATGCCAATGTTTTTTGTTCCAGTTCATGTTACAGGATGTGACAAAGACATTGCTTTTAAAAAGGGCTGCAACACATATAAAACAATGTACCGACATTAAAAAGCTATATTAACATTCCTACAAAATACATTTTCTCAACTACAACCAACCACCTTACCAAACCCCTACCTAAGCCTATTTAATTTACTGAATTTAAAAGTCATACCACATAAGTTAAATAGCTATTCTGTGATCTGTTTGTACTAGCCTTGATACTCCTTTATCACTTCCTTGATGGTAGCAGTAGATGGTTTAAGAAATAAAAACCAATGCAACCACACCAAAGACTGGTAAACTGCAAAATATAAAATTTTTGTTCTTGGGCATTTGGAACATATCATCACTGAGTAGATTTCAGAACTTTCATTAAAGCGTATGTTAAGGCAAAATGTAAAAAAAAGAAAAAGAAAACATATGCAGTACACCTGAGCAATGCTAGCATATTGCCCCATACTTAATTTCTGCAGGTACAGAGAAATACTAGAAAAGCATTAAGTATTTAAGCCCTGTTGTGGGTTGATAACACACAGCTTTTTTGTGGTCAGAGTGTTGTCATCCCTGCCCATTGTCTTTTGCTAAACTTCTATTTCTATTTACAAAATAAGGGCTATCAATTTTGTAGTCCAAGATAAGTCCTAGGTGGGCTAAATAACTTTACTGAGATAACACAGAAAAAGTGCACAGGACAAACAAATCTAATAAAAAGCTTTTAACTGTATATTTAACAGATCAAAGGTCTACTTAAGCTTAGTACACATTACTAGTTTTTTTCCTTCAAACCAGCCGGCTGAAAGAAAAAAAACAAACCTGACAACTGAGGAGGAGCCGCTGTACTAACTATCCAATGTTAGCACAGTGATCTCCCCGCGGAACTATTGTGTGACTGCCCCCCATGCTGATCAGATTCTGTTTGTTCAGCATGCCCGTTCGACAGAAGGCAGCTGTACGGCTGGCTTTTGTCGGACCAGCTGCCATACACACTGGCCGAATGTCGTCCAGTTTCTATTGGACCGGTCGATGTTGCCCAGCATTCGGTCCATGTGAACTATACGTTACACTTTAAAGCAATTAACAACCAACAAATAATGTACAAATGCATACCTTCAGAGGCACAGGCACCATAGATATTCTGATTAAATGTGGGTGCAGGTTATACTGTAGTGTCATCACATTCTTTACATACGTTTCATTTTTATTATTTTTATTTTCATGGTATTAAGTAAACTGTATTCCAGGGTAGCCAGCCTGTCTTCAATTTTCCTTTTTTTAACCAATAATTATGTTTATTATTTATAATCTATCTATCTATCTATCTATCTATCTATCTGTCTGTCTGTCTGTCTGTCTGTCTGTCTGTCTGTCTGTCTGTCTAGCTATTTATCTAATCTATCTATCTATCTATCTATCTATCTATCTATCTATCTATCTATTTATCCAATACAAAACTTTTTAATTTCTACCAACTAGAGTTTTTTGGGTACATGGTAATCTATGAACCTTAGAGACAGTTTCATGTGTTGAATCAACATCCATGTATTTTGGGAAATTTAAAAGGTTGGTAAGTATGTGTATACTGTAGGCATGTTACATAAAATGTATCCCTGCTCTGTGTGCAGCATGCTCTATGTTCTTATCAGAATGTCTGCTCCTTCCACTGACCCATGCAATTTCCCAAGGCCAGTTTAAGGTATATTGTTACTGGAAATGACATTAAATTAGACCTTCGTCATCTGTTTCCTGTCACTACTGGTTAGCTTGCATGTGTTCATCAATCCTGGGGGGAAATGGTCTCCATGTGACTTTTTGTCTGCCTGATCTGCATAATCCAGTGCTTATGCCATGCCACCATTTCTTGTTCTTTGATATAAACGGGCATGCTGTCATTTATTCTCAATTGTTTGGCTACAAAGTGTCCCTGTAATCTTTATTGTACATTCTGTTCTTCTTATGTGTAAAGTATTGGTATATTTTGCATGAGGACTAAAAAAGGACTTCCAACAAACATGAAAGTCTCCATTTAATTAATATATACTGTATATATATATATATATACTATTTATCTATGCTTCATGCAATTACCTAATTGTTGCTTACATATTAGCTGAAATTTCAAACTAGTTAGAACAGTGGCTAAGGTGTTAGCGCTCTAACCTTGCAGTGCTGGATCCTGATTACAGCATGTTCTTCCAATATTAGGCTTTATTTATATTTGTTGCGCAGCCTTTATATCTCTTATTAGCTATTTCAAACTTTTATCGCTATATCTTTACAATGTTTTGCAGCTTTACTACATGTCAGTTTTGGAGATCCTGAAGGAAAGTTATTTGGGGAGAATTTTGCAACACAGAGGATATTTGCCCTCCTGTATCTCCTCTAAGGAGTTTCTTATTCATGTTCACCTGGCAGTCTAGATATCTTCTCTATGTTACTATTTTCACAAATGATTAAATGAGCATTATTTATATTGAGTAGTTAATATAGAAGAACCCCCCCCCCCCCAGCAAGTGAGGCATGGTCACTGAGCAATAATTTCCTTTTCTCTATAGACAGTCTCTTGTCCATTGTAATCAAATTTCAGCTAAGCTGGAAACAAAACTTTGGTTATGAGGTTTAAAGAGATCATGGTTTGGTCCTTCCTCTTGCTGTGTATGGCCAGCCTTTTTTTTGTGCAACACATTTCAGGTTATCTAGATAGGCTGCTTGTTTTTTCCTTTTTTTTATAGGCAGAGGCTGAGTAGCAGCCTGGGATGAGTCAGCCTGTGAGTGTGGCAGATCACCTCAGTAGAAGCAGGGAGGCTCTATCAGGTCAGGGCTTCTGAAGGCCTCCCACCTCTGCAGAAATCTGAGAGCTTACTGGAGGAAGGATGGAGAAGGAGAGGAGGCCCAGATCTGCATGTTTGAGGAACTTTGGGCAGTCCCCTGGCAGGAGGCTGAACATGGTGACCAAGGCAACCCTCAAATGTGGTAGAGCCTGGGGAG
The DNA here is from genome assembly GCF_062004578.1 of Staurois parvus. Classification (NCBI taxonomy): domain Eukaryota; kingdom Metazoa; phylum Chordata; class Amphibia; order Anura; family Ranidae; genus Staurois; species Staurois parvus. The sequence continues at coordinate 1,849,586 of NW_028317934.1, forward strand.
AGGTGTGCAGTGTTGGGTGGAAGATGGATTGAGAAAGACTGGAGTGTGGAGCCTGGGAGGGGGCCCCAGGGAGGAGAGCCCACCTACAGGCAGGGCACTGGAGAAGAGGATCTCCAGTGTACCACCATCTCTTTGAGAGGACATCCTGAGCAGCAAGGAAGGAGCCAGCCCAGTGAAAGGCCTGAAGGCAGGCACCAACCCACTAAGCTAACAGAAAAGGACAGTGTGAGTACCCTTACACCCTCTCGGCCGGATAAGGGGAGAGAGCAGTCAGATGAAAGACCCAACTAGCTTCTCATCTGGGACTGTTTCTAAATTAACGGCTCTTGGGGCCCTTGCCCAGGGAATACCCTCAGTGCAGCTGGGTGAAGAGCAGTAATTGTCCAGGGTCTATGGAGGTACACTAGGAAGAGTCTTTGGAACTCTTCAAGGAGAGAGACTGTTGCTATCCGCATTTTTTACATAGTTGCTAAGGAGTTTGTCTTCAAGTTCTGAAGTTCTTTGGGCATCCCATATACCCAGAAACCCCATCCAAGTTCTTACCCCTAATAAAATCACAAAACCAAGCTCAAAGACTGTTTTTGGCTCCAGTGTGCAAAGTTTGGAAAATGTGTTGCCTGGCAGTGCATAGTTTAGGGGGACCCAAATCAAACTCAGCGGTCCCTAATGGGGTAGTGCTACATTAGTAAAACACAAAAGTATTGCCTGATGTTTTGTAATTGACCAAACAGAATATATTTTTTACTGTTCTGACGTCACTGAAATCTGATTGGTTACTGTGGTTCACTACATCTATGCTCAAAGCTTGATTTTACAGAAATCCATAAGAATGTTATCATGGTTTACTGGAGGTAGTGAAAGTGCCCTGCTGTTTCTGATTTGGCAGTTTCTGAGTCACCAACTTGGAAAAAGTATCAAATTGGTTCTGACTTTCTTGATCTGCATGTTTGTTCTTGGTCCTCAACTCAGAAAAAATTGAAGTCAGAGACAGTAGTGGCAGTCTTCATATTTACTTTTATACAGTTTTATGTAAAGTGCTGTATTCTTAACTGCATATTGTTTTGTATAAATCCTATTTTATTGAGTTTTCAAAGAACTAGCACATTAAATATTTAATACAAAACTACAACTAAGTCTGTCTACAAAGACAGAGAAAGAAACAAAAAAACAAAACAAAATTTTGTGCTCCACCCCCACACACCCTCATCAGGATCATCAACAGGGTATAAAATAATACCTCAATAAGACCTCATACAATACAGAGGGCTAGATAGACTAGGCAGGACATTGTAAATCCTACCATAGAACAAATATCAAGCACCCCCCAACAGCAGAGGACAAGACCCATGGGAAGCCTCTAGGGGGAGACTCCGGTGAAATTTAACATAATTCGAAAAAGGTGGTGCATAAAGAAAGACCATAATAGGTAGGGCAAAACCTTACCTTCCAACTATGATACCAAAAGAAGTCAAGTTGTAATCGCAATTGGGGTTCTCAAGCCATGGGGACCACATTTTATCAAATTTGGAGGGGTATTCTCTGCTGTTGTATATGGCTGTACACAAGGGAAGAACGGTATTCACTATCAGTTTCCATTTATCTAGAGTCTGTGATGTAGGGGATTTCCAGTGAAGAACAATGGTTTTCCTAGCTTAAAAAAGTAAAATATCAAAACAAGGTTCTGATTGCTCTTCCAGCAGTCAAGGAGTCTACAAGGCCCAATAACCGATCTCCTGGGGCACCCTGACGGCCATATAAATAGAGTGACCGTGTAAATGGAGTGCAGGACCCATGCCCAATAATCAAGAATGACTGGATAAGTCCAGAAGATTTGGAAGTTTGCCCAAGAGTAGAGCACCTCCACCACTCTGTACCCTGGGTAGACAGGAATCTACCCACCCTTACTGGGGTAAGGTAATAACAATGAACAATTTTAAACAGTATAAATTGATCTCTAGCCTAAATCAAATAACAGAACAGATTGTCCCAGATATCATCCCAGTCATAGTTATCCAAGTTAGAAAGGTGCAGGGCCCATTTTTTCATACATTTAGCAGGGCCCTGAGAAGTAGGCTGCCTTATACACAGTTGAATGAGCTTTGGCTTAGTATTCACTTCTCAGGAGAGATTCTATAGTCATCATGCCTACGCTAAAAGAGGCAAAATGAAACTGAACAGAGCAAGCATGTCACAATTGAATATAGCGAAAAAGGTATTTACTGGGAAGGAAATACCTAATTTTTAAGGTGTCAAAAGAAGGTAATATACCATTCAGGAACAAGTCTCCTAGGATCTTGATCTCCTTTAATGCCCAAATAATTAGCTACGGGGCTGAAGGAGATGTTGCTGATTCGAGTTGTTCCAGAGAGGGGTATATGAGGACCATTTGTGAGTGTGAGACAGGGAAAGCACCCTAGGCCTGGACCATGCTCTATTAGCGGATTTCATGGGTCGAGAAAGAGGATAGGGGGCTTTACATCCGCTATAGAGGAGTGACTTAAGTGCTTCATATGAACCTAGAATCACCACCGTCGCATTAGTTTTGTTTGGCATCAACCAATTATGTGCATGGATGAATTGTCCTGACAAAAAGTAGTGCAAAAAACTCAGGAGTGCCAAATCCCCAAAGACCCAAGGTTATCTTAAAGTGTTACTAAACCCAGGACTCTACATTCACTATATTTGGTCTCATACAGTACACAGAACATGGAAATGCAATTATGTTAGTAAATATAAACTAATAGATTTTCTCATCAGCAGTATATAGCAGCCTTGTGACTTCCATCAGTGTATAGCTGAGCACTGTTTAAAGCTTGTAGGAGAAGTTTTCATTCTCCTCTGACTGTGGAAGCTGCATAACCCCTGACCCTCTGTCTGGACAGCACTGATTGGCCCTGTGCTGATCACATGCACTCTCCCAAAAGAAAACAACTCCCTAGCAACACACACTAAACTGAGCATGTGCAGAGAGACTCCTAGAGCTTTGTAGTATCAGCAGATGGATTGGAGACAGTAGAAGAAGGGGAGGATCAGAGAAGACAGGATCAAACAGCCTTTTTACACAATGTGGAGGATTAACCCCTTAGGTTCCACAGTGGGTATAACAAGCATGCTTTACTGCATATACAGACTGATTTTACTGTTGTGGGTTTAGTAACACTTTAAGGTCACTAGACTGAGACAAGGGGCCCTATTGTGCCATAGAAAGGGGGACATTAATGCGTCCAACTGCTTAAAAGGGACAATTGGAGATAATTCCCCCCACCCAAGTATTGCATGGCCATGAAAGATTGAAGTTGGCTTTTTAGCAAACTTATTTGCACTTTCGACCCTTGAGTTCACCATATTCCTGTTGAATATCCACTAGAACGCTATAAATACTAAACGGTGTGCACAGTTGAAATAGGAGTTACGTCTTCATTATAGATGAAATTAGATAGATTTTATAGATGAGATTAAATATGAACTACATCCAAAATGTATTAGGGACCCTGCCAGCATGGGAATCTAGAATCAAGTTCTCCTCCCCAAACCTGAAAGGGCCATGAATGATTGGAGTTGGCTTTTTGGCCAGCCTATTTGTACCAATAGCCTGTTTGTAGCAACATATTCCTATTAAGAATCTATTAGCATGCGCTAAACATGATATTTATGTATCCTCTGCCCTTTATTGGATTCTCCATAGGAAAATATGGTGGTGGTGGTGATGACAATGGTAGCTTGGCCAAAAAAGCCAAAAACCTATGCTGGACAAATCAGCAGCCATGTCAGGTGGATTGTTTGTCAACTCCTGGGCAGTAGTATTCAAACTATTCAAAATAGAGAAACTAATTTTAGTTAGAGTTGTTCTTTAATTTATCCCTGTTGTGTAAACATTGAGTTGACCTTGATCACCCTCTAAACATACTGTTTGGCAGTGACTGAGTTAAATTTAATTCCAGGAAGAAAAGATTTCTGGCACTTATCAAATTGCTGCCATTAAGTATAAAAATAGCTGAAACATACAAAAGATTGAAAATGTTATTAGTGTTCTATTAGAATAAATGACAATGATAATTATCCAGATTTTCTTTTGGTCTTGCTAGCACCTACAGTGTAATGGAATGCAGCATGCCATTGGTCCTTCCACTGGAAACATGGTATTGAAGTTCCACTGTCTTCTGCTTGTCACACATTGCTGTCAGTGAGTGAGCTATGTTAAATTTCCTTTGGCATCTAGTAATTAACCACTAGTGAAATACATGTCGATATTCTGCGATGTGTAAAATTTCATTTCAAAGATTCTTTTGTTTTAAGCAAGTTGACAGCTACCATTTTTTTCTCCTGCAAATTACAGGAAGAACAATTGAGTTGGCCATAGAATGATGGATATTAATTAATACAAACTTGATAACAAGTTTACTTTGTATTAAAACGACCATGCGGCTTTGATTTTGTGGTGTGAAGAAAGCTGTTTGATGAAGGTGAAAATTTATACAGTGATTTCTGTTACAAATTACTTTTATTATATACATTTATTAGTGAATGCATGCTGTTTTGCCCTTTCAGAGTGGAATGCGGGACCAAATTTCTATTGCATCCCTCTGCTCATAATTGTGTTAGCCTGCATGTGGCATTAGGACCAAAGTAGCGTTTCCATGTCCAAACGCTTCCTCTCAAGTCCTGGTATTCAGTCATCAGGCCATATTTGTACATTTTGCTCCTTTAAGCTATAGTTGATCTATAACCTATGATCTACTACTAACAGATTGAAATTTCTTCTGACTCTTGCTCCTTTTTTTTTCTTTTCTTCTTCTTCTGCTTCTCACTTTCTTACCTATTTATCTTGCAGTCTTCCACATTTGAAGCTGCTATCTGTCGTTCCATACTTGCTTCTTGCATCCTCTTCCAATCTTCTTGCAATTTAAGATGGACAAGCGGAAGTTACTGTGCATCTCTAAACAGAAACAGCAGAACTACTTCATGCTGTGGGCACTTCTATGTCTGCATGTACCACATTCTCTCACCTGTGACAGTTGCCATATACACCTGGATGCCATTAAAGGTGGATGTGAACTAACTTTTTTAATTGTATTACCTTTTGATAATTCTGGTTCCTCAATGAGATGTTTCTATATATACTCATTTTGATAATGTACTGTATTTTTAATTAAAAAAGCAATAAACATTTACAAGTCATGTAGCTGACTGACACATCACATTTGCAATAATAGTAATTTTTTTCAAACAAGTTCTACCCTTAAAAACACATCTGATGCCAAATCCACTATAAGCATTTGTGCATCCTTGTCCATTCCTCCTCCGTATGTCCTCTGTCTTTAAAGAGTTGCTTTATTCACTGTATAGGCTGAAGTGCTATGTAGGCAATTTTTTTTTAAGATGGTAAATTTAGGCCAGTGGTCATCTAGGCTGCAGGGGGGCCACTAACCTTGCCAAAAATTTGCAAAAAATATTCAGTAAATGTAATGTTACAGAAAGCTATCATAGACTGAAGATATGAATTAGGAGATATCAAAGACTACAGAAATGCTACAAGAGAAGGTCAGAGACTGTAGATATGCTGAAGGAGATAGTCAGGGACTGCAAACATATCAGAGTTGTTGGAAGACATGCTTCAGGAGACAGTCATAGACTGCAGATACATTATATGAGACAATGGTCACGAATCCATACTCATAATCTTAGACCTTTTTGCCGCCTTTGATACAGTTGACCGCCTGGTCCTCCTCAAAAATCTCCACTTCTTTGGCCTTTGTGACTCTGCTCTTTCCTGGTCCTCCTACCTATCTCAGCGTACCTTCAGTGTTGCCTCTCCCTTTTCATCTTTCCATCGGGGTCCCCCAAGACTCTGCTTGGGTCCATTTTATTAGCCATCTTTTCCTCTTATCTGGGCCAGTTGATAACATCCCACAGCTTCTAATACTATCTCTATGCCAATGACACCCAAATCTATCTCTCTACTACTCAGTTTGCCCCTTCAAACTCCTTACATCACTAAATTACTGACTGACACATCAGTATGGATGTCACATCACTTCCACAAACTTAATCTGTCAAAAATTGAGCTTGTAATATTTCTTCCCCAGGATCCCCCTCCCTCAACTTTACCATGAAGATCAATAGCAAACCCATTAGTCTCTCCACATATGCCAGGGTGCTAGGTGTAATTCTAGATTTTGACCCCACACATCTCCAATCACTGTCCAAATCTTGCCATTGCAGACCTTATGGGGCAGAAAACCATGCAAAAAATGTATTTTCTACCTAAACTTTTGTGGATCCTGGCAAATTTCCCTGCACTATTCCCCTCAAATATTTCTGAAAAACACACTCCATTTGTACCTCTTTCATATGGAAACAAAGTACTCTCTCATGCCACCCTTTAAAGCGGTTGTAAACCTTAGACATGAAATATGAACAAAGCATATCAATCTATAGTGTGTACTTGTTTCAATAAAGATCTGTCTGCTGCTTTGTTTCTCTGCTATCAGCATGAATCACTTTTGACAAGTTTTCCTGACACCAAAAAAAAAATGGTGACAGAGAAGGGACTTCAAGCAGATTGACAGCCTCAGCTCTGTTCCTGTGAGCTGTGTGGAAGGTGGTGTGTCTCCTCCTTCGGCATTAGCTGGCTTGGCATTTCCCAACTTTCTTATTTATTACTTAGCTGCACAACTGACACTCATCAATGACTGGTTGATGCCAACAAGCAACAATGCTTCTACTGCTATGGAAGCTGCTATTATAACTTAATTAAAAATCCTACATATTAGTATGTAGCGGCAAAAGGGCAACCTACCAGGCACTATATTCATTAAATCCTCTCAAAATCCCCTTTGCTATGTCAGCACAAATATCTGCACGTTTGATTGGTCATCTTCACTTAAAAATCCAGTATGGGGTAATCAACATCTGCCAGAATCCCTAGTGCAGAATATTGGTCCTCCTAAGGTCCATCACTTAGGGCTCCTTCACACCATGGTACAGTGACCTCAGTTTTTCTGCACTCGTTCTGCAAGGGCACAACAAAATCAGTTGTTCTCTTAGTGCCCTGTTCACACCTGAACACTAGCATCACTTGCAGATTTTTTCTGCGCAGGAATCTGCAACTTGTATAAAACTCATTGAAGCACGCATGAAAACTGATGGAAACTCATGTCTCTGCAAGTGAAATCTGTGCGTTGGTTTCCATCAGTTTTTCTGCACATATGGTGTGGATGAGGCCTTAAACTGGTGCATTGCGGTACCAAAATGGTGTAGGTCTGATTTTCTGTCTGTTGTGGAGTGTTTGGCATTCGAGTTCAATGAATGGGCTGCCTTATCTATGCATGTGTTAATATACGTTTGTTAATCGCACCCCAACAGACCAGCTTGGTGTGAATGGGCCCTTGGTATATCACGCCTTTACCTGATTTGCAGTGAGGACATATTTAATGGGGCCAGTCACCAAGTATATTGCACAACAAAGCATGGCAGGAGCAATGAAAATGATTTACTAGAGTTCAGTTTAATTCATAAATTCCTCCCTCTACTGCACTGATGTAACTATGACAGAATATATCTCACCCCTGACCAATTCTTGATCATGTGTCTGAAGTAAAATGTTGCCTCATCAACATTGGTTAACCTGTCACAGACCTTTGCAAAACTGTTGGCTGCCCAGATGCAGGGGTCACAAATACACAAAAAAACTCTTGCATATACATTACTAAATTAGAGGCAACCTAAATTGGCTATTAATTGTGTTGCTAATTTGGTTGATAAATGTCTGCCAGTGGATTTATAACATTGCTTCTAGGCAGCACAATAGGCTGTGATCATATGATTCCTTTCTGTGCAACCTCCATCTTATGCTGACATATATTCATGTGAATCCAGATATGTCAAATTCTTTAAGGGCACCACCGCAATTGTGATCAGGTCCAGAATGATCTTTTATTGAATAATTAAAAGAATAACAGAGCCAACACATTTCAGGGCTTCACATCCTCCCCCTTCATCAGGGCTTGAGTATTCTGCAACTTCAAGGATTGTACAAAGAAAAGCTGGCACTCCAGTGTATGCTCTGCAATCTTCTGTTTATTGGTGGGTAACAAATGACAGCCACAAATGTCAACAAGTTTCAGCCAAACTGGCCTTATTCATGAACGCGTTCACATTTGTGGCTGTCATTTGTTACCCGCCAATAAACAGAAGATTGCAGAGCATACACTGGAGTGCCAGCTTTTCTTTGCTTGCATAGATCAGCTGCCTCTGCCAGAGCACTGGTGATTAATCCGCATTACTATAATGGGTAGAGGTAGCACCTAACGTCACGTTAAGACGATGTTACATGCTATACCCAAGTTTAGGGTATACCATGGTGCCAAGTGGACCCCACCCGCACCCCTAAACATACTCCTTTCTTACAGCATGCAGTGTTTCTTCTCCCCCACAACAGCTGTCAGATTTTAAACCAGCACAGCTCCATGCCCACCACAATGGGCCAGAAATGACTACGTTTGGGAACGCAGTGCAATACAACTCATGGTAAGTTCAGTATGATGAGCTGCCATGCATTTACATTGACTTTTGCTGCATAGTGTATTGGGGTTTTTTTTTTTACCTTAATGCATTCTCTGCAAAAAAGGTAAAAAAAAAAACTTCCAGTATCAGCCCATCCCTCTCCCCCCCCCCACCACCAAATACTTACCTGTTTCCTCTTTTGATCTAGTGCAGTGCCCTCTCCTCACAGGCACAGGCTGTTGTCAATCAAATACTTTAAAGAGGGAGTGGGGCTGCACTGTGTATATCTATGGACACACAAAGCCCGGCTTAGTAGCACAGAAGACACAGAAGAAGAGGAGCCAATTGTGCTGGTGGAGGACCCCAGAAGAGATTTGGGGCCGCACTATGTAATACCATTGCACAGAGCAGGTAAGTATCACATATTTATTATTTTATTTTTTTAAAAACTGAGCCTTTACAATCACTTTAATGTGTGACATAAGGCCTATTACAACACTGCAGCATGCCAGCCTAGTGAGAAAAGGGGTCCTAAATTGCCCTTTACACATGTTTACTCTTATTGCCTACAATGAAGAGGGCATTCTTCCTCACACTGATCACCAGCAATAGAAGGGATTCTTCCTCACATTGACCATCAGCAAAAGGAGGCATACTTCTTCACACTGACCACAGCGAGGCATGATATCTCACGTTGACCACAAACATAAGAGGGCCTTTTTCCTTACACTGACCATCAACATAAGGGGGCATTCTTCCTCACACTGACCACCAACATAAGGGGGCATACTTCCTCACAGTGACCACCAGCAAAAGGAGGCATACTTCTTCACACTGACCACCAATATAATGGGCCTTTCTTCCTCACAATAACTACAAACATAAGGGGGCCTTGTTCCTCACACTAACCACCAACATAAAGAGGCAATCTACCTCACATTGACCATCAGCAAAAGGAGGCATACTTCTTCACACTGACCACCAACATAATGGGGTTTTCTTTTTCACAGTGACCGCCAACATAAAGGGGGCATTCTTTCTCACACTGACCACCAACATAAGGAGGCATTCTACCTCACGATGACCACAAACTTAATAGGGCTTTCCTCCTCTCATTGACCACCAACATAACAGGTCTTTCTTCCTCACACCGACCACCAACATAAGGGGGCATTCTTCTTCACCCTGACCACCAGCATAAGGAGACATTCTTCCTCACACTGACCACCAACATAAGGAGGCCTTCTACTTCACACTGACCACCAAGATAAGGGGTCATTCTACATCACGCTGACCACCAACATAAGAGGGAATGCTTTCTCACACTGACCACCAACACCACCAATATAAGGGGGCATACTTCCTCACACTGACCACCAGCATAAGGAGGTATTCTTCCTCATACTGACCACCAGCATAAGGGGGAATTCTCCCTTACACTAACCACCAATCTAAGCTGGAATTCTTACTTACACTGACCAGCAACATAAGGTGGAATTCTTCCTTACAGTGACCAGCAACATAAGTGTGTATTCTTCCTCACACTGATCACCAACAGAAGGGGGGCCTTCATCTTCACAGGGACGACCAACATAAGGGGGCATTCTTCCTCACACTGACCACCAACATAAGGGGGCATGCTTCCTCATACTGACCACCAACATAAGGGGGCATACTTCTTCACACTGACCACCAACATAGGGAGGCATTCTTCCTCATATTGACCACGAGCATAAGGAGGCATTCTCCCTTACACAAAGCACCAGTCTAAGGTGGGATTTTTCCTTACACTGACAACCAACATAAGTGGGCATTCTTCCTCACACTGACCACCAACATAATGAGGCTTTCTTCCTAACACTGATCACCAACATAAGGGGGCATTCTTCTTCACCCTGACCACCAGCATAAGGAGACATTCTTCCTCACACTGACCACCAACATAAGGAGGCCTTCTACCTCACACTGACCACCAACATAAGGAGGCATTCTTCCTCATACTGACCATCTGCATAAGGAGGCATTCTCCCTTACATTAAGCACCAGACTAAAGTGGGATTCTTTCTTACACTTACCACCAACATAAGTGTACATTCTTCCTCACACTGACCACCAACATAAGTGTGCATTCTTCCTCACCTTGACCACCAGCATAAGAAGACTGTTCTGTATTACAGGAGGCCATTTTTTTAAAAAGGCCCCAACCCCAGGAAAATATGCTTCTGATCCATTTTTTTAACAATGTGGTGCACTGCAGAACACTGTAATGCAACTGTGTTAGGATGCCATAAGAATGAATGGAACTGAAATGCATTGCCACCTTTTTAGTGAGCTATTACACATTGTGGCAACATACATTTTTACTGCCTGTTACCACAGCATGACAGAGTGAATGAGCCATAAAGGTAAACGTTGCAAAAGTACGTGACTGCTGAAAACACATTATAGGATCATTTTGAATAAATCTATGAATCAATTGTTATGTCTCATCCTTTTACTTAGTTACTTTGAGGAAGAGCTCCAAGAGAAAACAAAACACAAATAAAAGTGTTAATATCAAAATCTAAGAATGCTAAATTGTGATACCTTATCATCACTTGTACGCTAAGAATTCTATTTTTTAAATGATATCCTGCCAGCTTTTTTACAATCCATTAATTCCTGGATCAACATCAGAAGGAATGTCATGGCAGAGTGAAATCATTGTGAGATACACTTGTCAGGATCAAAAGTCACAGACATTCTCCAAACAGCAGGGAAGCCTGCTTATTAGACCTAATCGCAACAATTAGTATGTGCCATGTGACATCCATTGCCTATATTTTCAACTATTTTTGAAAGCTGCCAGAAAGCAAAATATTACTTTTCGCAATCTGGGAATACGTGAGATCTTGTTAATCCTCTGCCGAATTGCCTTTCATGGAAACATATTTGTTTGTGCTTTGCAGCGAATGTTTTTCAAGCTTCTCCAGCTTTTGAAGTCTTGACTGGCAATTTGGACAGTCAGTCTTTTATCTGCCAGTTGGCATCAGTGAACAATTCAGTCTAATGATGGGCAGTACCAAAATGCTCAGTGCTGGCAGTTTGTTTTTCAGAAAGAAAGCTTGAAAAAATGTGAACGTTTCTTTAAAACAGTCAAAATGTGGCTATAGACAGATCTGTCTTCTTATACAGTTTTGATCATTTGGTTTGATAATCATGTAGAGTGTGTTATGACCTACCAAATGGACGGTGGAAAAGAAAAATTGTACAGATATTGGATGGAGGTTGAACATTCTTAGCTGTTTGTTGTGCAAGTGTGTCTAAACTGAAATGTTTAAAGTGACCCTGTTAGCTTAAAGCAATCAAGTTCCTTGATATAGAAGAGCTTTTATACTTACCTCTCCAGTGCTGCAACGTCCGGTAGACTCGGCATTTAGACCTCAAGCACACTGGACGTTTTTTGCTATCTCCACTAGACATCTTTTCCTCCAGCAGTGGTGTTTGGGCAAAAAAGACCCTTGCAACTTGTAAAAGCAATTAATGCTTTTAGACCCGTTTAGGCATGTCAAGCGCTTGGGCATTAATTCATTCCATTGGCCAGAATATTAATTTAAGCGCTGAATGTGCCTAACGGTAACGCACATTTACGCACATCAAGTGTTTTTTCTGCCAAAGAATCGCTGCATCTAGACTCTCTGGCAGTGAGTTTTGTTTCTGCCACTAAATGCCCCTGCCTCTAAACTCCTCTAGAGGCCTATGTGTGCATGGACACATAGCCCAACATCAGGGGAATTTAGAGGCAGAAAACCCCCCTGCCAGACTCCCGTATTAGCAGCATAAAAAACGTCCAGTGTGCATAATGCCTTAAAGTAGTCACAAACCCTGAGAACTTTTTAGTTTAACACATTGAACACACTAAATGAACATCCCCAGTAAAGTATTTGTTAAAATTCTTACCTCAACACTTGAAGTTTACAACTTTCAATGCTGCTGGCTCCTGCTCTCTTTAAAGTGGAGTTCCACTCACTCTGTAAAAAAATAAAAGTCAGCAGTTACAAAAACTGTAGCTGCTAACTTTTAAAAAACAGACATTCACCTGTACCACGTTGCCCCCACCGCAGCCCATTTCACCGGCCGTCCTGTACTCCAGGAGGCCGGCATCTTCAGTGTGGGCACCCGGCTGTGATAGCTTGCGGCTTCACAGCCGGGTGCCCACTGCACATGCACGAGTAGCGCTACACTTCCTGAATGGCCCCGTCATCTTCTGGGACCTGTTATGTGTCCCACAAGACTTTGGGGAGGGAGGGGGGAGGACAACTTCCGTTTCTGATCACGTAGGCGATTGCAGCGGAAGTGGGAGCGGGTACCTGTCAAATTCGGGTACCCGTTCCCCCCACCCCCGCTCCCCAAAGGTGCCAATCCTTAATGGGGATTGGGGGACCAATCTTTAAAGCAGAACTTCCCCTTTTGGGTGGAACTCCGCTTTAACTTCTGGTCTTCACAAGAAAGAAGTAACAGTGGACAGTTCAGTCTTTAGGCAGTCTATTAGTGTGGAGAGGGGGAGGAGAAAATGGAAGGAAAAACAGGGGAATGCCTTGCCATCCTAGGCTATGGGACTTTGTGTTTCTTTTGATGCACAAAGTGTAGACACAACTCTAGTCCCTGCATGCAAAGGTGGCTCCACAGGATGCTGCAATGTAAGGAGCCATTGGGAAACAGGAAACCTGGGACAGCAGCCATGGCATCAGCATAAATTGAAACACAGGCAAGGATTAAAGGTGAAAAAGTTGCATGATTCGTAAGTGATTAAATCAGCTGCAGAAAGTGGTTAAAAAACTGAGGGTTTATTATCATTTTTAGAAGTTCCACTTTAAATTTAGTTTTGCAGCTAGGCTGTAGTCACTCTGAGCTCTGAATTATTATAGTTTGCTTCCATTGGGGTTTCCCTAAGCTCTGAGTTGTGTTTGCGTATGCCTGTTGCAGATGAGTGTTTCTCACCAAATAGTGTAATGAGCAATATATATATATACTGACCAGCCACTGCTAGTGCCAAGAAAATATCCCCCACACCATTACCCCACCACCAACCTGACCTATTGATACAAGGCAAGATGGATCCATGCTTTCAAGTTGTTTACAACAAATTCTGACCCTACCATCTGAATGTCACAGCTGAAATGGAATGCCAATTCTCCTCTGACATCAACAAGTCATTTTTGCCCACACAACTGCCACTCATTGCTTATTTTCTCTTTATCAGGCCATTCTCTGTAAACCCTAGAGATGGTTGTGCATGAAAATCCCAGTAGATCAGACGTTTTTAAATACTTAGACCAGACCGTCTGGCACCAACAACCATGCCTAGTTCAAGGTCATTTAAATTTCCTTTCTTCCCCATTCTGATGCTCAGTTTGAACTTCAGCAAGTTGTGATTAGCAATTTGTGTTACCAAGCGATTGAACAGGTGTACCTAATAAAGTGGCTGGTCAGTGTATATATATATATATATATATATATATATAGTCAGGTCCATAAATAGACTGTGCCTGTGTGCTTTTTTTTTTTTTTTTTAACAATTTTTAATTGAAAGCTGAATGCCAGGCAAATGGCTAGCTACAAATTAAAGACATATGCTGCTGTTCTTGCCAAAGGATCTTTATTTATCATTTATTTCAGGTACTTGTATAGCGCTGTCAATTTCTGCAGCGCTTTTATTTATATATATATATATATATATATATATATACAGTCAGGTCCATAAATATTGGGACATCGACACAATTCTAAAATTTTTGGCTCTATACACCACCACAATGGATTTGAAATGAAACGAACAAGATGTGCTTTAACTGCAGACTGTCAGCTTTAATTTGAGGGTATTTACATCCAAATAAGGTGAACGGTGTAGGAATTACAACAGTTTGCATATGTGCCTCCCACTTGTTAAGGGACCAAAAGTAATGGGACAGAATAATAATCATAAATCAAATTTTCACTTTTTAACACTTGGTTGCAAATCCTTTGCAGTCAATTACAGCCTGAAGTCTGGAACGCATAGACATCACCAGATGCTGGGTTTCATCCCTGGTGATGCTCTGCCAGGCCTCTACTGCAACTGTCTTCAGTTCCTGCTTGTTCTTGGGGCATTTTCCCATCAGTTTTGTCTTCAGCAAGTGAAATGCATTCTCAATCGGATACAGGTCAGGTGATTGACTTGGCCATTGCATAACATTCCACTTCTTTCCCTTAAAAAACTCTTTGGTTGCTTTTGCAGTATGCTTTGGGCCATTGTGTATCTGCACTGTGAAGCGGCGTCCAATGAGTTCTGAAGCATTTGGCTGAATTTGAGCAGATAATATTGCCCGAAACACTTCAGAATTCATCCGGCTGCTTTTGTCAGCAGTCACATCATCAATAAATACAAGAGAAGCAGTTCCATTGGCAGCCATACATGCCTACGCCATGACACTACCACCACCATGCTTCACTGATGAGGTGGTATGCTTAGGATCATGAGCAGTTCCTTTCCTTCTCCATACTCTTCTCTTCCCATCACTCTGGTACAAGTTGATCTTGGTCTCATCTGTCCATAGGATGTTGTTCCAGAACTGTGAAGGCTTTTTTAGATGTTGTTTGGCAAACTCTAATCTGGCCTTCCTGTTTTTGAGGCTCACCAATGGTTTCCATCTTGTGGTGAACCCTCTGTATTCACTCTGGTGAAGTCTTCTCTTGATTGTTGACTTTGACACACATACACCTACCTCCTGGAGAGTGTTCTTGATCTGGCCAACTGTTGTGAAGGGTGTTTTCTTCACCAGGGAAAGAATTCTTCGGTCATCCACCACAGTTGTTTTCCGTGGTCTTCCGGGTCTTTTGGTGTTGCTGAGCTCACCGGTGCATTCCTTCTTTTTAAGAATGTTCCAAACAGTTGTTTTGACCACGCCTAATGTTTTTGCTATCTCTCTGATGGGTTTGTTTTGTTTTTTCAGCCTAATGATGGCTTGCTTCACTGATAGTGACAGCTCTTTGGATCTCATCTTGAGAGTTGACAGCAACAGATTCCAAATGCAAATAGCACACTTGAAATGAACTCTGGACCTTTTATCTGCTCATTGTAGTTGGGATAATGAGGGAATAACACACACCTGGCCATGGAACAGCTGAGAAGCCAATCGTCCCATTACTTTTGGTCCCTTAACAAGTGGGAGGCACATATGCAAACTGTTGTAATTCCTACACCGTTCACCTGATTTGGATGTAAATACCCTCAAATTAAAGCTGACAGTCTGCAGTTAAAGCTCATCTTGTTCCTTTCATTTCAAATCCATTGTGGTGGTGTATAGAGCCAAAAATGTTAGAATTGTGTCAATGTCCCAATATTTATGGACCTGACTGTATAATGGAAGTCTATGGCAAAGTGCAACTAACCTGCAGGAAAGCTGCAGGTGCACTGCGCTGCACCCTGGTGCGGGTAAAACGCAGTGCATCAGTGTGAAAACTGCCTTATAGGGGTTTCAAGACAGTAAGGGCTTGTTTACATTTCAGTTTTGGGGGGGTTTAAAACCCCATTGTGGAGACATAGTTTTACCCAACCCCCCAACCACTGTTGTAATGCCAGGGGGTCCATACTGCCTTCTCTATAATATTCTGTTTTACACTTGGACAGGAGGAGCAGCGGAGCATATACAGGCACCGATCCTCTCTATTTTCCTCCTGCAATCGATGAAAACTGGCTTCTCCTCCTCTCCCTCCAGCTAGCATTCAGCAACTGCAGGAGGAAAATGTTCATTATGCTATTCAAAATATAAAAAATTTTAAATTCTGAACCATTTAATTTCACTGCGGTCTGCAATCGGTTACCAGATCACTCAAGTGGCCCTAGTTCTTCAAAAGGTTGAGCACCCTTGTTTAAAAAGAACTTGTAGGATTTAAAGTACTCATATCTCACTGCTGATCAACCAGACAGGATTTGTCTGATTAAAAACTCATGATATGAGACACGCCTGGCCATAGGAAATAATGAGCAACCATAAAGAACAGTGATCAGTCCAGTCCGAACATGGTGCATGTACCCTAGGCAGATATCTTCTATGGCCAGATCAGTATGCATGCACAAATGGAGTATAAATGCCACATAGTGCTGCAAGGTAGAAGGATTGCCTGGTCAGTAGGTAAATATACCATGCACTGCAAGGGCACCGCAAGTGCACTTGCAGTTGCTCAACCTCTTGGCACCTGCGCCTCCCGGCCCTTTAAGAGTTTCAGAAGCCGGGAGGTGGTTCAGGGTTTTAGGGTCATGTGACAGCCGTGATTCAAAAAAATTCTATAGAATTAAAAATATTAACATTAATGTACAAAGCTGTTCATAACACTGCCCCAAACTACATCACCGACCTGATATCCATCTACCACCCAAAATGCACTCTCCGCTCCTCACAAGACCTCCTTCTCTCCAGTTCCCTGGTCTCCTCCTCCCATGCCCATCTCCAGGACTTCTCCAGGGCTTCCCCCATCCTCTGGAACTCACTACCCCAATCCATCAGACTGTCACCTTCCCCCCTCACCTTCAGGCGCACCCTGAAAACCCATCTCTTCAGAGAAGCCTACCCCACCCTCACCTAATTTACTGATCTTCTCCGCTCTTCCCACCACTCCATCCCCCACAGCTATTTCCTCCTGTACCACTCTCCCCTCCCTCCTAGATTGTAAGCTCCAAGGAGCAGGGCCCTCGAACCCCTCGTGTATTGTATTGTTACTGTACTGTCTCGTGTACTGTCTCCCATTATAATGTACAGCGCTGAGCAAACCGTTGGCACTATATAAATACTGTATAATAATAATAATAATTTGCCATCATGGTGCTCACATGATCGAAAAAGGTCCCGATCGAAAGGGGAGATCGGGACCTTTTCGGGAGTCGTGGACATATGTGCTGGGAGCATGCACGGCACACGCTCTCAGCACATATGTATTTTCTAATTGCACACAAATATGCGTCCGCTCGGCATCAAGATCCAGAAGCCGAGAGTCCGCATATTTGCGTACGATTGGTGTCAAGGGGTTAAGATCCGAGGGGAAGCTCTGAAATGAGGTGAAGCTCGGCTGATTTCCTTCATCCAATCATGTGCAAGTAAAAATGCTGTTTTTATCTTTTCCTTGCATGTTCCCCTCAGATCTAGAGCAACTGCACTTGCAACCTATTTGCCTTTAGTAAATCAATCCCATTGCATCCACCTAAAGTCTGTAATAGGGTCTACAAATTTGTCCAGAATAAAAAAGTGGGATAGAAACAATTACATAGTATATATTTTCGGTTACCCTTTAAAACAACAAAAGTTAATCCTAAATGGTGTTTAGTGTGAGCAGCGGTATCATGCTGACATTTGCTTCCATTGCAAGGACCTTTATCCCAAATAGCTAAACAGCCATGAAAGTGAAATCATACCATTTTAATATTTCAGGAAGAATAATGTAGAAAACTACTTGGCCGTATTTACTAAAATATGCAGTTTTAGTACACATCGACAACATGTCTATTTTCAACCGTGCTTTTTAAATCAAAGTTTTCAGGGATCATTTAATCAGGACTTTTTGTAGCACTGCTGTAAAGAATAGCTTGTACATTGAGCAGAGGTCACTTCACAAGAGCCTTTTAAGTGCCACTTATGTTAAAGTGTTGCAATTTGCTCATTCGTTCATGCTTAATCAGCTAACACAAAGCACTTCAACATATAAACATATTAGACAATTGGGAGCTGAAGGACTACATGTACTGAAGTCGGAAAAGTTGGCCAATGAAGAATTACATGCTTCAGCACTTCTTAGCAGGATTTTTTTTTCCTGGAGAGTCCTTGAAGAATAAAAGGATTGGATTGATGGCCCAGGAGGTAAATTACTTTGGGTATATTTAAAAAGAACTGCACTGGGAAACTGGTGTTCCATTCACCCCACTACAAGCAGAAGTGCCACACTGGACAGCAACAGCGAGAGAGACACATCAAAATTCATAGACATCATTCGCAGATCAGTTGACCCACCGTGGACACCCAACATGCTGAATCTTTAGTTTTTGACATGTTTCAAATACTTTTCAGAAACTGTTTTGAGCATTTATGCCATTTAGTAGAGAAGGCCTTAGTTTAACTCTTTTATGAATATATGAAAAACCAATTTATATTTTGGTTAATTATATAAAGGCATAAACTTCAAGAACTGTTGATGTGTTTGACCAGCTTTCATTGTTTAAAAGCCACAGTCTCCATCTCCTTTCAATCACGCAGTCCCGACCCTACCCATAGGGCCATCTTATTACACGGGCACCCCTGGGCTCCAGGTGCGTGTGGGTGGGGGGGCCTGCACTCCCCCCCCCCCCCAGCAGGGAGAATTGCATTTGAACAGAGTGGACGATCATTGTGCTGGTGGGGGAAATAACTGGAAATGATCTTCTGTGTGTCTCTTTGCAGCAGCTGAAATCTGGAATCTGCCCCTCCCTCTTTCAGCTGCTGCAGAGAGAGCCACAAAATATTGGTTCATTCAGAGATCATTCACTGTGTTCATATGTAACTGAAACATAAAGCATTCAGTTTTTGAATGCACAGGAACCTCTGTCCCCTGGTCATTCACCTGCAGTGCAGCCAAGGCTGCAGACAGGAACTGGGGAATGTGTTTCCTCAGTCCCTTTAAATCTTTTTAGACCCCTGATATCTCACCAAAATAGCCCCCCCCCCCAACAGCTGCACTCAATATGTAGCATAATTAGCATTATTTAGCCACACCCACTGTTTGTCACCATCTCCCTGGTAGGAGCCCCAGTACATTACTTTACCCATGACCCCATTAAGATGGCACTGCTTTCCTGGCTCAAAAATGAGTATTAGTATTGCTCAATAGGAATTCTGTTTATTACCCTTATTTATTGTATATAGCACTGACATATTATGCAGCAGTTTATACAATACTGCCATTCTCATCAGGGTTAGTTAAAGCTCTGCTCCAGCCATGGATCTCTGCCTACTCTACTCTGTAGCAGAAAAACCCTAATCTAAATGTCTCACATCACCTAAATCTATGCTCACATACCACACTGGGTCCTCTGGCTTCTATCTTTCAGATTGCAGAGCTGTAGTGTCCTTCTTTGGGTTTTTCAGGCAAGAACATGGGCACTTCCTTTTAGTTATCAAGCAGTGGGATTCTCTTAGGCTCCAGTAGACTGCATGGTATGTTGACATCAGTGGTGGGCACAAACTGCAGATCTAAACCACTGGTCTCCATTCCTGTAAGGGGCACTGGTGAGGGTAAGAGGCTTTAATGTGTTTTTTTAACCATTTGTGACACAGTGGTTTTAATCAAGGCACCACAGGAAAGGCAAGTTGCTAACCACGAAAAGACCATACTTTGTAAAATATTATATGCAACAAGAGGATGGCAAAGGGTGGCACCAGTGCCTGTGATCTGCCAAGACTGCTGTGCAGTGGAGACTCCAGGAGCAATATTTAGGGGGTACACATGAGATACCACAATCAAAACTGGGGGGGGGCACTAATAATTTTCACCACTAAACCATACCACTGAAAAAATGAAATAAGCATATATAAATAAGATTACAAAATATGAGAGTAATGCAGTATGCAATGATACCTTTTTATTGCCGCATAGCAAAAATTGGCCTGGTCATGAATGGGGTAAAACCTTCTGGACCTGAAGTGGTAAAGAGCTGCAAAGAATTTGCTAGGCTGCAAGACAGTTGGAAGAGATAATAAGTGAGCAGGGAGGGATAGAAAGGGTGCAAGACAGATGGATGTGTGGACTAGTATGGAATGCCCAGAGCTCAGATGGGCTACAGCTGATGTTTGTAACACAGATTTTTTGAGGGGAGAGCAGATAGCAGAAGAAGAATCAGGAGAGGACATAAAGTTAAAGTATTACAAAACCCAGGACTGTGCATTCACTATATCTGGTCTCCCACAGTACACACAACATGGAAATGCAATTATTGTAATAAAAATGAACTGCTAACTACCGTTTCCCATCAACAGTATATAGCAGTCTTATGACTTCTATTAGTATCCGACTGAGCTTTAGCTAAAGCTTGTAGGAGGAATTTTCATTCTCCTCTGACTGTCCTATGAGACTGCATGACCCCTGACCCTCTGATTGGCCCTGTCCTGACCACATGCGCCCTCCCCCCCAAAAAAAAAAAACTTTGTAGCAATGCACACCAAACTGAGCATGTGCATAGTGACTCCTAGGGCTCTGTAGCTGATGGATATTGGACAGTAGAAGGTGAGAATCAGAGAAGACTGGATCAAACAGTCTTTTTACACGATGCGGAGGATTAACCCCTTAGGTTCCACAGTGAGTATAACAAGCATGCTTTACGGCCTATACAGACTGATTGGAGGAGGATCAGATCGGTGTGAAAGTGTCTGACATACTGCATCCTGGAAAGAAGGGAGGGAGAAGAAATGAAGCAGGGGGTGGGCCGGTGAAAGTAACTCACCAGGAAGGAGAACCATTTGATGGAAGTGGAGAAGGGTCCATAAGGGATTAATTTGTTGCAATTGGTAGGGGAGATAAAACAGAGTTGGAGCAGCTGGAGGAGTCTGGACCTTGTGCAGTGGAAGAATGTATTTGCGCCCCAGTGCCAGCAACATCCCCCTAGGTCGAAGCTGGCCCTGATAGGGTCCCAAGAGGACCTGGGGCCCCTGGGCAGTGCCCAGGGGTGCCCACTGGATTAGACAGCTTTGCCTAATTTAGCAGGAGGGCACACGGAGGGGGGGGCAAAGAATAACTTAGGCGGTGCAGTTGCCCCCCTGTACCGACACCACTGGTGCTGAGTGTGGAAAATGCAACAGGACAAGATCTATTCCCTTGTTTTAAAGTGGCTGTGAGTGGTGGATCTGGTGGAGATTATATCTTTGGAAATTTATTCTCAGTTAGCTAAGTGTGATCATATGAAGCCAAATCTGATGGATCCCAGGGTCACAGGAGATGATTAAGACCCTTGCATGCATTTGTCAACATATGAGGTTTTGAGTGTCCCTGGTGGCCCAATCAATTACCCATGTATTGCCAACATATGATGTACATATTCCTGGGTACCATATGTCAGTAATAATTTTCAAGAGGTTTCTCTGCAATAATGTCTTGCTATTAGACCATATGAACAGCAGCCATTACCACAATAATCATCAGCAAACTAATTCAATGTATTGGTCCAAATGGGAAGAAGGATGAGTGAACAATATATCCCATTATTTGTCTGCCACTCTCTACGCCTGTACATCCCTCGTTGCCATCTGTGTCTGACTGTCCTCTTCCTTTGTACCGTCTGTGCTCCTGCACACAATCCCATGATCCATTACTACTTTCAAATTATGTAAAAAAAGATCAAATCTATCTAATAATACTTTCTTAGCACACAGATCTCATCAAGAAATTCAACTAGTTTTTGCTTTTTTATTTTCTGAATTTCACAACAGCAAACCTTTTTAACACTTTCCTTGTTGGCATCAACATTGCCCGGAGCTTAATGGCTGGATCCCTGCTGCCAAATTGGTTGATGTCTCTGTAAACAAGAACAGCAAATTGTTTAAGGCTTTGTTTTTTTTGTCTCATCTCACCTACTATTAAGAAGATATCGAATTGATTCCCATTTATTGATTCACACCACAGACAAATTACTTAGTGTTTGATTCAGCTGAACAATTTTGGATCAGTTTATCTAGAGGTGGCGTTCATCTTTGTCTCAGCCCAAGCACAGCTTGGCTAACGCCGTAAAAAGAACATTGGAGATATTGCCTTTTTCCTCGTCATTAAGCTCCCAGTTAGAAGCCTCCTGTCCTACCATTCTCACTCTGGTTGATGTCCTTAGTCTTGCCTACCTACTGTTTGTGATGTATAGGCAGCAAACCAGTAATGAGCATTGATAAGTTGCTGAAACCTCCGTGGGCAAAAATGTGTCAATACCCGGTGGGGAGGAAAAGCAGCACGGCGTCAAAATATCCTGATGTGATTTTTCTTCTCTAATTCCACAGAATTCAATCATAACACCTTGTTGTACTTTTCACTATACACAATAGTACAGAAGTGAAAGTGGATTGATCATAAGTAAATATGTAATTTTCTTTTTTTTATATATATATATATATATATATATATATATATTCTGCACTGTTCGTGTATAATTAATACACAAATGTTTCTCATGCAGCTACTTAACATATATATATGTGTCTGGGATCTCTGTAGGCTTCGAAGACTCCAATGGTGTACACTGCAGTGAGTAAAAACCTCATCACAATAGCTGCAGTATTCCATTGACCAAGAGTTATTATAGTCATTAGCAGTTGGTCATGACTGGATTCAAATGTATCTTGGACTGCTGAATACTGGATCACATTTTGCTGGATAAAGAGTTGTATGTACAAAGTAAACAGGAGAGTTGGTTTTGTAGAGAGTTTAAAACAGAAATGTCAAACTCAAGTGAAACAGATGGCCAAATGACATAAGTTAAAGTACAGCATTGCTTTTCAGTTCCCAAATTGTCCATTTGTATAAAACATAAATACACTGCAATTAAAAAATATATGTTTTACAAATGAAAATGCTAAACGATCTTTGTGTATTACTGTAACAAGGAACAGTTGACCTATCATAAAGGCAAAATGGGGAAAGGAAATATTTATAAAACAGATACAGTCTACTTTGCTCTAGGGCCAAAAGGAAGATATATTAGGATCATATGTGGGACAATATTTGACATGTCTACTATATTGAATTGTTCAAACATGAATGTGAAGCATATTTTTCACTTCTGAACAGTGAACCAAAAATGAAAAAAGGAAGCATGTCTAAATAATTATCTGTATGTCTAGAGGTATGGAATATTGTGTATTGTGTGAACATCTCTCCTTGGCTGCTTATAATAAACACAGGTTTGTTGTTCTGGCAAGCCCTTTATGCAAGTCATCCTCTTTTAGATAAATGAATGTTAATAAATGTTGTTGGAAGGACACCTTAAAACGTTTCTGATCTACACTGATATCAGATGGTTTTATATATATATATAGTACACTCTGCTCCAAAAAAATTAAAGGATCACTTTTTAATCAGAGTATAGCATCAAGTCAATTAAACTCCTGGGATATTGATCTGGTCAGTTAAGTAGCAGAGGGGGTTGTTAATCATTTTCAGTTGCTTTGGTGTTAATTAAATTAACAACAGGTGCACGAGATGGGCAACAATGAGACGACCCCCACAACAGGAATGGTTTTACAGGTGGAGGCCACGGACATTTTTTTCCCTACTCATCGTTTCTGACTGTTTTTCACAAGTATTGCATTTTTCTAGGGTCAGTGTCACTACTGGTAGCATGAGGCAATACCTGGACCCTACAGAGGTTGCACAGGCAGTCCAACTCTTCCAGGATGGCACATTAATACATGACATTGCCAGAAGGTTTGCTGTGTCTCCCAGCACAGTCTCAAGAGCACGGAGGAGATTCCAGGAGACAGGAAGTAGCTCTAGGAGAGCTGGACAGGGCCATAGAAGGTCCTTAACCCATAAGCAGGACCGGTATCAGCTTTGTGCAAGGAGGAACAGGATGAGCACTGCCAGAGGACTACAAAATGACCTCCAGCAGGCCACTGGTGTGAATGTCTCTGACCAAACAATCAGAAACAGACTTCATGAGGGTAGCCTGAGGGCCTAACATCCTCTAGTGGGCCCTGTGCTCACTGGCCGGCACCATAGAGCTTGATTGGCAATTGCCATTGAACACCAGAGTTCACAGATGAGATCAGATTCACCTTGAGCACATGTGACAGACATGAAAGGGTCTGGAGACGTTATGCTGCCTGTAACATCGTTCAGTATGACCGTTTTGGTGGTGGGTCAGTGATGGTCTGGGGAGGCATATTCATGGAGGGACTCACAGACCTCTACAGGCTAGACAATGGCACCCTGACTGCCATTAGGTATCGGGATGAAATCCTTGGACCCATTGTCAGACCCTATGCTGGTGCAGTGGGTCCTGGGTTCCTCCTGGTGCACCACAATGCCCAGCCTCATGTGGCGAGAGTATGCAGGCAGTTCCTGGAGGATAAAGGAATTGATACCATTGAATAGCCCCCACACTCGCCTGACCTAAATCCAATAGAACACCTCTGGGATATCATGTTTCGGTCCATCCGACAACGCCAGGTTGCACCTCAGACTGTCTAGGAGCTCAGTGATGCCCTGGTCCAGATCTGGGAGGAAATACCCCAGGACACCATCTGTCTTTTCATTAGGAGCATGCCCCGATGTTGTCAAGCATGCATACAAGCACATGGGGGCCATACAAACTACTGAGTACCATTTTGAATTGCTGCAATAAAATTTCAACAAAATGGACTAGCCTGCTGCATTATGTTTTCACTTTGATTTTCGGTGTGTCTTTGAATTCAGTCCTCTGTAGATGGATAATTTTCATTTCCATCAAATGATGGGGCATCCTTATGTTCCTAACACATTATCCAGTCCATATCAGTATAGATATCCAGCATGAGATTTTTCCCCATTGAAATCTGATGTGTTTTCAAAGTGTTCCTTTAATTATTTTGAACAGTGTGTATATATATATATATATATATATATATATATATATATATATTTTTTTTTTTTTTTTTTTTCTTTTTCATTTTTCCTAGCAAATGTTTTGTTGATGTCAGCAAAAGCACTGTTACCTGTGAGTAACAGTTTCAAGTGTGGGTTTCCACAGAATTGCACTTTTTTGCACTGTGTGAAAATTCCAAATTAGCAACTTATTACAAAGGTAACAATATGACATCAAATTCTGTAGTATTGAAAAAAACAATCACATGCATGTGTGCATACAGAAAGAAAATTAATAGGATAGTTATTTTAACTATTCTATTAGTAACTATTAGTAACATTATTGTTCAAAGGACGGGCTCAGAGCAGATATTAAAGTATATGTAAACCCTCACCTAAAACAACCCATATAGTTTAAAATAGAAATGAAAGGCTAAACATTTGTGTATAGATATAAAAAGAACATAACTACCTTTTTATTTCCATTATTTCTGTTTTAAAAAAGAGATCAAATCCCCTCTGTTCTCAGCTGCATAAGGTACTCAGTTTGATGGAGGAGGAGAAGCAGCAGTACACTGAATTTCCCAGTAAACGGTTGTGCAGATGGGAAGGCATGATCATTGGATTAGCTGTCAGCACAGGCAGAAATCTGACCACTCTGTGCACTCATGGAAGGCTCCATGCACACGGGGCGTCTTGATAACACTGGTAACACTGGTCATGTTAAAAATGTGAGTTTTTCAGCTTTTTTTAGTGTTTTTGCATTAGCATTTAGCCGCGTTTAGTGATTTTTTCCGCGTTTGCATTTTTTAGCTTTTTTTTCCACCCAAAAATAATTTTCTTGTACCAAAAATGCAGGTTTGCATCATTTTACCGCGTTTTGCCATGTTTAGTGCCATTTTTCCGCATTTGCATTTTTTAGCTTTTTTGTCTCCACCAAAAAAATTGTTTTTTTGGTAAAAAAAAGTCCAAAAACGCCGGTTTGCGGAATTTTACCGCATTTTGCCAAGTTAGAACATTTTTACAGCTAAAAAACTTCTCTAGAAACCCACTAGTCCTGGGTTTTCTTTCCAGCCAAAAAACATCCCTGCCAAAAAAGGTTGATTGCAATCTGTGTGTGTATGGACACATAGGATAACATGCTGGGGGGGTTTACTGGCTGTAGAAAAAAACATCAAAAGCCAAAAACAGCCCCTGTAAAAACATCCAGTGTGCATGAGGACTAATACAAAGAGAACATCATGCTTTTTCATACAAGTACATATTACAGCAGGCACATATCAGGAATACAGTTGCAAGAAAAAGTATGTGAACCCCTAGGGATTACGTGGAGTTTTGCATGTATTGGGCATAAAATGTGCTCTGAACGTCATCTAAGTCACAACAATAGAAGAACACAGTCTGCTGAACATAATGCTACACAAAAATTAGATGTTGCCATGGTTTAATTGCACATAACATGTAAACATTCACAGTGCGGGGAGGAAAAAGTATGTGAGGCCCTAGCTTAATGACTTCTCCCAGAGCTAATTGGAGCCAGGAGTGAGCCAACCTTGACTCCAATCAGTGTGATGATATTGGATGTGTTGCTGACAGCTGTCCTGCCCTTAAAAAGGAGAGGAGTGGTCCAAAATTACTCCAGATCGTTGTGCAGGTCTGATCTGCAACTACAGGAAACGTTTGGTTGAGGTTATTGCTGCCAAAGGAGGGTCAACCAGTTATTAAGTCCAAAGGTTCACATACTTTTTCCTCCCTGCACTGTGAATGTTTACATGTTATGTGCAATTAAACCATGGCAACATCTAATGTTTGTGTAGTATTATGTTCTTCTATTGTTGTGACTTAGATGACGTTCAGAGCACATTTTATGCCCAATTCATGCAAAACTCCACGTAATCCCAAGGGGTTCACATACTTTTTCTTGCAACTGTATGGGAACACAAATGAATTCAGCTCAGTATTCAAATGTATTTGTATTTGCAGATATATTATTATAAGCAACTAGTGTAAGTACCTGAATTTCATTTCAGTCTTATATTATTCCCTATAACTAGGATTCAGACTCGAGAGGGAGGGGCAGTAATGGTAGCAAATCAGATGAGTTGCATGCATGAATACTGACAAGGATCGAGCTGATAGGAGGAGAGAGCATAGTAAGCAGACCTCATCAGTCTTCTGCTGCTCTTTCACTGTCCTATCCGAATACTAGGTGCACAGGAGGACTCTGTACATAGTATTTTTCCCCACATAGTGAATTGTTTTTGTTCTGAAGTTGCATTTGGGTTCTGTTGCCTTTTTTGCGTGCAAATAATGCTTAGTTAAATATGTCTTACATTTCCCCTTTTCTTTGTTTACTTAACAATTAAACATTCTCTGTTGATATTTAACAAGTTACAACGTAACTCATCCATAAAAAACACATCTAAAGTCAAAAACATTAAAGTATAACTAAAAACCAAACTTTTTTTGTTTTGGATAGAGTTGGAGAGGGATTATAACTTGTCAGGGTTTTATTTTTGTCTGTACCACCGTTAGGGAGAGGCACCCTCTGTATTTGTCCTTTTTACCATTAACTGTGCAAGAATATCCCAAATTTTGGGATGTCACCAGAAAAGGAAAAGAGAGGAAATCTTCTGTTAGGCTAGGTTCACATCTGTGCGGGTGGTGCCGCTGTGGACCCGCACAAAAATCAATGCAGCAGCACCACCCGTACAGAAGAATGAGGACGTGCGGGTGGGTGTCATTAATTCTAATGGTACGCCGCCTGCACTGGAAATCGCAACCGTACGGGGAACCGAGGTTCCCTTGCGGGCTGCGTTTTCAGAAGAAATGCAGGAACTTCTTCCTTGCGTGTCCCAGGGCACGGGAGTCCATACAAATGAATGTTTATAAACTTCCTCCCCTCCCCCTGTCTGTGCGCACTCCCTGGGAGCACGTGGCACCGCAATTCGGTGCCCGCTGTGTCCAGAGGACACAGTGTAACACCGATTGCTGTACAGGACCTCTGTGTGACATCTTCTGACATCATTGCTTACTACTAGTGAAAACTGTGAATGATCACAGAGGTCACATGGTACAAGGCTATTCACAACAGCCTTGTACCATGTGACAAGCTGTGACCAATCACAGCTCACACCAGGGGCAGACTGACCATTTGGAAACTCGGGCTTTGCCCCAGGGCCCGAGGTCAGTAGGGGGCCCCATGAGATGCCCCTGGTATCTTTTTCATAGGCTTTTTAGAGTTTGGGCAAGGACACAGGGGCCCCATGATCCCCTATTGCCCAGGGGCCCCATGAGTTGTCAGTCTGCCCCTGGGTGTAAAAGCAATCAGTGTGAAAAAAAAAAATCGTCATTACCCCCCACAAGTAGTACAGTGTCACTATGGTGACACTGTACTGCTAGGGTGACAGTATGTTACAAAAAAAACATAAATAATAATATAAGAATATAAAGTAAAATTGGCAAAAACATTTTTGAAAAATTATAATTTTTGGTTATAAACTAATTTGGGTTATTTTTTTTTTACTAAAAAGATAGCTGAATACATTTTGGCCAAGATTTATGAAGAAAGATTATTTATTTGCAAAATTTTGTAAGAAAAACACTTTTTTTCAAAATGTTTGGACTTTGTCATTTATATAGCAAAAAAAATAAAAATCCCAGTGGTGAATAAATACCACCAAAATAAAGTTTTATCTGTCTCAAAAAAACGCAAAAAAAAATTCATATGGGTACAGTGTTGCATGATCGCGCAATTGTCATTCAAAGTGTGATAGTGATGAAAGCTGAAAATTGGCCTGGGCAGGAAGGGGGTGAAAGTGTCCAGACTTGAAGTTGTTAAATCTTGATGATGATGCGGTCGGAAGGAGCTGTTATGAGGATGTTTTAATTACTCATATATTTGTTCAGTTTTATATATGGACAAATCAAATTTGAATTAATTAAACTTGATTTGGAATATGATTTACAACAACAGAAAAAAAACCTTCATAAAACAAAGCAAATAAACTTGAGCCCATCAAAGTCCCCATTGGAGTTCCCTTACATTAGAGTAACCATCAAAGTCCCCATTGGAGTCCCCTTACATTAGAGTAACCAACAAAATCCCCATTGGAGTCCCCTTACATTATAGTAACCATCAAAGTCCCCATTGGAGTCCCCTTACAGAGGGCCAAGTAAAATTTTGCAGCAGGTTGAACTTGGCCAGTTGGCCATAGTTTAGAGACCACTTCTCTACTACATGATATGCTGGTTCTCTGTATTTAAAACACTTGCTGTAAGAGTACCTTTTTGCAGTGAGAGGCTAGTAATGTTAAATGTGGAGCTCTGATTGTCTTTCGCCACCATATACTTTGTCATTGGCCTCTATGTTATGAACACAAATGAAAAATGTGTGCTTAAATTGTTACTAAACCCAAGACCCTGCATTCATTATATCTGGTCTCTCACAGTACACAGAACATGGAAGTGTAATTATTTCAGTAAATATAAACTGCTAAATACCTTCTCTCATAAGCAGTTAGAGAAGTCTTGTGGCTTCTATCACTGTTCAGCAGAGCACATGTTAAAGCTTGTAGGTGGGGAGTTTTCATTCTGCTCTTTGAGGATGCAGAACCCCTGGCCTCTGTCTTGACAGTGCTGATTGGTCCTGTACTGATCATATGAACGCTCCCATTTATAATATTTTTTTAAAACGGCAGCTCTGTTATATTTTGTCAGGATTTCACTCCACGGGCAGCACAGTGGCTAAATGGTTAGCACTTCCGCCTGGCAGCACTAGGGTCGTTGGTTCGAATTCAGCCATGGCATCACCTGCCTGGAGTTTGCATGTTCTCCCTGTGCCTGCGTGGGTTTCCTCCAGGTACTCTGGTGTCCTCCCACACTCCAAAGACATGCTGGTAGGTTAATTGGATCCTGTCTAAATTGTCCCTAGTATGTGTATGTATGAATGTGAGTTTGGGACCTTAGATTGTACACCCCTTGAGGGTTAGGGACTGATGTGAATGTACAATATATATGTAAAGTGCTGCGTAAATTGACGGCGCTATATAAGTACCTGAAATAAATAAATGTAAGTTAGGGACCTTAGATTGTACGCCCCTTGAGGGTTAGGGACTTATATGAATTTACAATATATATGTTAAGTGCTGCGCAAATTGACGGCACTATATAAGTACCTGAAATAAATAAATAAATATTCAAAGTGTGGGGATATAGGCTGATTTTGTAGCTTATATATATTTTTTTCATATATAAAACTGATTTTTTTTTACCAATGAATATATGATGTGATACTGAAATGTTTGAAGACCCCTGTGGCAGAGGAGGCACAATCTTACAAATGAAATATGATCATAAGTATATCACAACAAGTAAGTCTAAATTATATAAGACATTCCTTTCAGGTAATCCTTCTTATACCAACTCAAATAAGGTGATTCTAAAAATAATAGCTTAAAATAATATTAGACACAAGAAGATATGTCAAGACTTCGATCAGTAACCACTGCAAATAAAAATGTATCCACTATATAAAAAACTGTATTCTTAATGATTACAATGACATTTTCATAGCTTAAGAATTTGGATAATAAAGACATTCATTATAGTCTTAAAGGAAATACCCTGAAGATGAAATAACAAAGTAAGGAACATCAGGTTAAATAAACAGTTGTTGAGGAAGTAGGGAAGATTGTCGATAAGACAAAAGATGGAAAAGTTCATATAAAGTAAACATGGCAACCCAAACGTCAAAGATTTGGATAGCTCACAGGCAGATGGCCAGAAAGTCTAACAAGAGTTATTGAGTGTAAAAAAAACACATGCAGCTTTGATATCCTGTTATGTGTTGTGACATTGGGTATAGTGTGTGGATAATGCTCTGTAAAGTGATAGAAGCCCCTAGGCTAAAGGTAGGAGAGACAGTGAAAGGTGTGATCCTTTGAGGTTTGTGATTGACAAGCAGTTATGGTATGTGACAGCATTTGAGTTCAACTGATGATAGGTTAACAAAGTATGGAAGTGCGGTCATTGCTTGCGTCTGATCAGACATTCAAAGTCTTACCAGTCTTGAATTTGTTCTTTGCATAATTATGTATGGTAATATATTAACTGGATTTTGTTTTATGTCATTCTCAAAATAGTTTAATTTAAGTGTTACTGAACCCACAACAGTAAAATCAGTCTGTATATGCAGTAAAGCATGCTTCTTATACTCACTGTGGAACCTAATCCTCTGCATTGTGTGAAAAAGGCTGTTTGATCTTGTCTTCTCTGATCCTCCCCTTCTACTGTCCCCAATCCTTCTGCTGATAGTACAGAGCCCTAGGAGACACTCTGCACAAGCTCAGTTTAGTGTGTATTGCTAGAGAGTTCTTTTTTTTTTCTTCGGGAGGGTGCATGTGATTGGCACAGAGCCAATCAGTGCTGTCCAGACAGAGGGCTAGGGTCATGCAGCCTCATAGAACAGTTAGAAGAAAATGAAAACTCCTCCTACAAGCTTTAACCAGTAAATGACATAAGAGTACGGTGCTCAAGATATCTATATCATATGAAAATAAAAGTCCAATTAGTATATAATGAGAATGTAATAAGCCCCTCTTCATAGGGACATCTGTAACGTCATCTCCTAGATTGTAATTTCTAACGAGCCAGGCCCTCTGTTTCCTCTTGTATCAAATTGTATTTTAACTGTACTGTCTACCTTCATTTTTTAAAGCGCTGCGTAAACTGTTGGCGCAATATAAATCCTGTATAATAATAATAATAATATATGCTTCAATCTGGTCAAGGAAATATTGGGGATCCACCATCACCAACACCAAAAAAACTCTGCCTCTTACCAGAAGAAGTTGACCCCCAATTACGAACGGGTCAAAATGCGCAATGCGAATTCTCAAGGAAATGGCGTAAACCAGGATATATGTTAACTTGAAAGAAGCAAGGATGGACCCCCGTTGTGAAAGGATAAGCACCTGTAGGCCCAATTCCAACAGCAAACCGTGTTCAGAATATTGAGAGCTGCCCAAAACTTGAACATGTATTAAGCTTTAACCAGTGCCTGGTCAGACACTGATTATGTAGTGTGTATTGCTACAGAGTTTTTTATTTTTTGGGGAGGGCGCATGTGGTCAGCACAGGGCGAATCAGAGGGTCAGGGGTCATGCAGTCTCATAGGACAGTCAGAGGAGAATGAAAACTCCTCCTACAAGCTTTAGCTAATGCTCAGTCAGACACTAATAGAAGTCAGCAGCCTGCTATATACTGCTGGTGAGAAAAGGTATATATTTACTAAAATAATTGCATTTCCATGTTGTGTGTACTGTGGATGACCAGATATAGTGAATGCAAGGTGCTGGGTTTAGTAACACTTTAAACAATCGAGTGCTTGTGATTGCATCCCCTACTTTCCTCTTCTCTTTAATGATGCCACACCCACCACAAGTAAGAGCTGATGGGTGAAGGGCCACACCCCAAGATGCCAAGGTATTATATTGTGCAAATGATCACATTTTCTGTTAATAGCTTATTTCAATAGCTTCTCTCCATTATATGTGTGCATTGAAGAAGAGGTAAACAACTGTTTTATCAGTTGATAACAAATGATACCTTTTAAAGCAAAATACTTCTCCTGTCCAAACAAAGGAATATATTCATATGATAGTCATAACTGGAATAATGTCTTTCTGAGCATAAGTCTGTAAATAAGTCTTTGTCTTGATTGCTGATGCAGATCTTAATGATAGTGATTGTCTTAGTCCAATTAACTTATTTTTTATTTAGGAAATCCGTATTTTGAGTCTCTTCCATTTTCTTATTTTAACTGAAGCCCTGATGAAGGGGAATGTTCCCTGGACCCCTAAAACCATTGGCTTTTTTTTAGGGCAAACCAATAAAGTAATTTGGACTCTTATCATTTGGTCTGAGAAAGAGGATGAAGGGGTGCACCTGTGGATTTTCAAATCCATTCTTCACTCTATGGGACAAAGGTATCCGCCAAAGCATGATTGTTGCTGGGTTCATCTACGAAAGGAGAGAAGGCATCTGTATTCCTGAGAGAATGTAATGACTAGAGATGAGCGAATCGAACATGACGAAGTGGAATTCGTTTCGAAGATTTGGAAAAATTCGATTCGCGACGAATCCGAAGATTAGCAGACTTCGGATGCACGAATCGAATTTTCCCAAAAATGGTGGCGACATGTGTGGTGACAGGAGAAAATGGACAGAGAAGATGGGGCGGGGATCTCTGGGAAGGCGCGCAGACAAGGCGCGCTGACCCATAATGCATTCATGAGTCATGAATCATGACATGTGATCGCATTAGCCAATCAGCAGCCAGCCAGCCAGCACTGTGTAATGGTGGAGCTATAAATCGTGGCCATCTTCGAATTCTCCATTAGCCTCCGATCATTCAAGAGAGACAGACCTCTGTGTATTGAGGGACAGAGTTAGGGCCACAGAGACTTTAGAGCCACAGAATCATTACTCAGGGACACAGAATTGTTACTCAGGGACACAGAATTGTTACTCAGGGACACAGAATCGTTACTCAGGGACACAGAATCGTTACTCAGGGACACAGAATTCTTACTCAGGGACACAGAATTGTTACTCAGGGACACAGAATCGTTACTCAGGGACAAAGAATCGTTACTCAGGGACACAGAATCGTTACTCAGGGACACAGAATCGTTACTCAGGGACACAGAATCGTTACTCAGGGACACAGAATCGTTACTTATTGTACGTTCAAAGAGTTAAATCCATTTAGACGCCGGCTGGCGGTAATATTTTTTGGGTGATTAGTGCATTCCAGTGACACAAACGTACAGTTTCCAGCCAACGGCAAGCTGCAATTGACCGATTGTGTACAATAAACTGACTTTCTGCTTCACAACCACTATTGTACGTTCAAAGAGTTAGATCCATTTACACGCCGGGTGGCGGTAATATTTTTTGGGTGATTAGTGCATTCCAGTGACATAAACGTACAGTTTCCAGCCAACGGCAAGCTGCAATTGACCGATTGTGCTAAATAAACTGACTTTCTGCTTCACAACCACTATTGTACGTTCAAAGAGTTAAATCCATTTAGACGCCGGCTGGCGGTAATATTTTTTGGGTGATTAGTGCATTCCAGTGACACAAACGTACAGTTTCCAGCCAACGGCAAGCTGCAATTGACCGATTGTGTACAATAAACTGACTTTCTGCTTCACAACCACTATTGTACGTTCAAAGAGTTAGATCCATTTACACGCCGGGTGGCGGTAATATTTTTTGGGTGATTAGTGCATTCCAGTGACATAAACGTACAGTTTCCAGCCAACGGCAAGCTGCAATTGACCGATTGTGCTAAATAAACTGACTTTCTGCTTCACAACCACTATTGTACGTTCAAAGAGTTAAATCCATATACACTCCGGGTGGCGGTAATATTTTTTGGGTGATTAGTGCATTCCAGTGACATAAACGTACAGTTTCCAGCCAACGGCAAGCTGCAATTGACCGATTGTGCTAAATAGACTGACTTTCTGCTTCACAACCACTATTGTACGTTCAAAGAGTTAAATCCATATACACGCCGGGTGGCGGTAATATTTTTTGGGTGATTAGTGCATTCCAGTGACATAAACGTACAGTTTCCAGTCAACGTCAAGCTGCAATTGACCGATTGTGCTAAATAAACTGACTTTCTGCTTCACAACCACTATTGTACGTTCAAAGAGTTAAATCCATTTACACGCCGGGTGGCGGTAATATTTTTTGGGTGATTAGTGCATTCCAGTGACATAAACGTACAGTTTCCAGCCAACGGCAAGCTGCAATTGACCGATTGTGCTAAATAAACTGACTTTCTGCTTCACAACCACTATTGTACGTTCAAAGAGTTAGATCCATTTACACGCCGGGTGGCGGTAATATTTTTTGGGTGATTAGTGCATTCCAGTGACATAAACGTACAGTTTCCAGCCAACGGCAAGCTGCAATTGACCGATTGTGCTAAATAAACTGACTTTCTGCTTCACAACCACTATTGTACGTTCAAAGAGTTAAATCCATATACACGCCGGGTGGCGGTAATATTTTTTGGGTGATTAGTGCATTCCAGTGACACAAACGTACAGTTTCCAGCCAACGGCAAGCTGCAATTGACCGATTGTGCTAAATAAACTGACTTTCTGCTTCACAACCACTATTGTACGTTCAAAGAGTTAAATCCATATACACGCCGGGTGGCGGTAATATTTTTTGGGTGATTAGTGCATTCCAGTGACACAAACGTACAGTTTCCAGCCAACGGCAAGCTGCAATTGACCGATTGTGCTAAATAAACTGACTTTCTGCTTCACAACCACTATTGTACGTTCAAAGAGTTAAATCCATATACACGCCGGGTGGCGGTAATATTTTTTGGGTGATTAGTGCATTCCAGTGACATAAACGTACAGTTTCCAGCCAACGGCAAGCTGCAATTGACCGATTGTGCTAAATAAACTGACTTTCTGCTTCACAACCACTATTGTACGTTCAAAGAGTTAAATCCATATACACGCCGGGTGGCGGTAATATTTTTTGGGTGATTAGTGCATTCCAGTGACATAAACGTACAGTTTCCAGCCAACGGCAAGCTGCAATTGACCGATTGTGCTAAATAAACTGACTTTCTGCTTCACAACCACTATTGTACGTTCAAAGAGTTAAATCCGGTTTTATTTTTGGGGTGCTTATTGAATTAAAGAGTATGTCAGACAACACGTAGAGGAGTGGCAGAGGAGGCAATGTTTCAGGAGCGAGCAGACGTGGCAGCAGAGGAAGGGGTCGAGGCAGCACTAGTCGCAGCCAGAGGCCAGTGCTCCCGGTGTCATCCAGCGGTCGTGCCTCCACCGACAACCCTGCCGTCATCGATTGGTTGACTCGGTCGTCTTCCTCTTCCCAGGTCACCTCTGACACCTACGTCAGACACAACCGTTAGTTGGCATGGCCCGGGAGCAAGCCCACTGAAATCACGTGTCCTCGACCTGCCCCTGTCCTTTGCTGTTCCCTCACCAAGCGAAGTATCGCATGCTGTGGGCTCAGCCCCACTGTACAGTGAGGAAGAGCTAACAGAGGGCGGTCAGGAACGGGGGGAGACATCCGCCTCTTCAGCAGCCAGGCGAAGAAGTACTGTCGAGGAGAGTGGCTCGGTAGCCGGTCTAGAGACAGGTCTGTCTCCTGACCCACACGCAGCCGAGGGGGCTAGTAGTGACGCGGAGACCCTAATTCATGATGATGAGGCTGATCGCACTTGGCAGCCTCGCCGTCATCAGGCTATTGCTTCCGCATCATCAGGAGAAGAGGGTGCCAGCTTGCCAGCGAGCAAAACAGTCGGTGGGTTGCCCAGGAGGCAGCAGGGTCGCAGCAGTGTCAGTGGAGGCAAACGGCCACGGAGTAGAGCACCAGCTGCACTGCAGCCTACCACCACGGCCAGTAGTGGTGCTGGTGTGCACGGAGGAAGTAGCAGTCAGCCAGTGAGGAGTAGCGGGGGCAAAGTTTCCTACTTGGAGGTGTGGCAATTTTTCGTCAAGCCGCCCAAGGAAGTAAACGTAGCCGTATGTCGACTATGTGGCCAGAAAGTCAAGCGTGGCCAGGGGGCCCATGTTGGGACTACAGCGTTGCGTCAGCATATGCAGCGTCGCCATTCGGTGGCCTGGGAAAACTGTGATAAAGATACGGCGGTTCTGCCTGCCCCAGCCCCCGCTCCATCACCCGCTCCATTACTTGCTCCGTCACCCGACGTCAATCGCCCTCTATCAGCCAGTCAAGGCTCCAAAACCTCTGCTGAGGGGAGTTGTCGCTCGTTGGCATCTTCCGCTCGTTCAGATGCTCCTTCTCCTGCTACTCCTCTTCACGGATTCCGTCAGCAGTCTTTCTTGGAATCCGTTTCCAAGAGACAACAGTTTGCGAGCACGCACCCGACGGTGCAGAAGCTGAACGTCCTCCTGTCCAAGTTGCTGGTGCTGCAGTCCCTCCCTTTCCAAGTGGTGGACTCAGCACCTTTCCGAGAAATGATGGCTTGTGCCGAGCCGCGGTGGAGAGTGCCAAGCCGGCATTTCTTCGCCAAAAAGGCAGTGCCAGCCCTGCATTCACATGTAGAAGAGATGGCGGGCCAGTCTTTGAGCATGTCGGTCTCTGCCAAAGTGCACGGCAGCGCCGACGTGTGGAGCTGTAACTACGGTCAGGGACAGTACATGTCATTTACGGCCCACTGGGTGAACGTGGTGCCGGCACAGCCGCACCAGCAACTTGGACAGGTCACGCCGCTTTTGCCTCCACGTTTGCACGTCCTTGGTCCAGCAAAGATGTCCGCCTCTACCACCTCTTCTTCTGCCGTGTCCTCAGCCGCCACCCCCGTGCCAAGTCCCATTAACCGACCGGCATATCACATGTGCAGGGCGCAACGGTGTCACGCTGTGCTGCACCTGGTATGCCTTGGCGAACGTAGTCACACAGGGGAGGAACTTCTGAGTGTAATGAACAGAGAAATCGACAGATGGCTGTCTCCGCGCAAACTGAAAATCGGAACCATGTTGACCGACAACGGAAAGAACATGGTGTCTGCTCTGCGTCAAGGAAGGTTGTGCCATGCGCCATGCATGGCTCACGTGTTCAATCTGGTTGTCAAGCGGTTCCTAAAATCCACCATCCCACTGCAAGACATCCTTAAAATGTCACGTAAACTTTGCATGCATTTCAGCCATTCCTACACTGCAAAGCACACCCTCCTTGAGCTGCAGCGGCAGAACGGAATTCCACAGCATCGCCTGATCTGCGACGTTGCAACAAGGTGGAATTCAACCCTACATATGTTAGACCGCCTTTACGAACAGCGAAAGGCCATCACCGATTTCCTGATGTTACAAGCGGATAAAGGTACTCCCCTGTGTAACTTAGATGTCAGCCATTGGCAGCTCATGCGTGACACCTGCTGCTTGCTCAGGCCCTTTGAGGAGGCCACGCTATTCGTGAGTCGGCAGGACTATGAAATGAACGACGTCATTCCTCTGTTGCACGTCCTGGAACAAATGCTGTTAACAATGGCTGGTCAGGGTGCGGTAGATGTGGCGCACAGATCTCAATGCCACATGACCCCTGTGGGGGCAGGACAGGAAGAAAAGGAGGAGGTAGAGGAGGACATTATTGAGTGAAACGGGTGGTTTTTCCACTCAGCGGACAGGAGTGGAGGAGCAGGAGCATCTGGTAGAGGAGGAGGAGGAGACAGAGGACCCAGACGCACCGTGGCAGTATGCTGTGGAGATGGAGGCAGGGAGTCCCTCGCATTCCTTGGCACAAATGGCCCATAGCATGCTCGGTTGCTTGCGTAGCGACAGCCGAATAATAACCATCAGACAGAGGGATGACTTTTGGCTGTCCACCTTGTTGGACCCTCGCTACCGTTCAAAAATGGTGGCCTTTTTCACACCTGCTGAGAGGGAGGCCAAAATAAAGTACTATAAAAACCACCTATGTAGTCAGTTGGTCTCTGCCTTTCTGCGCCAACGTCCATCCTCAGACACTGTGGGCCCTGTGCGCTCGCGTTCCGCTGCCATGGCAGCAGGGGAGGGGTGGGGTGGTAGGAGCAGTGGCAGCTCCACCAGCAGCGGCTGCCTCAGTCTGCAGTCGATGATGAGTAGCTTTCTTCACCAGCGCAGTGAGGAAACTACTAACCAGCCGCAGCAGCAGCAGCATCAGGTGGACCTGGAGCAGGACCTCAAACAACAGGCTTGGGCCTACTTGGACAGCACCCTGCCAACCGAGGTAGACAATCCCCTTGACTACTGGGCAACGAAACTTGACCTTTGGCCCCAACTAGCTGAATTTGCTCTTGAAAGGCTGTCATGCCCGGCCAGTAGCGTGGCATCGGAGCGCGTGTTTAGTGTGGCAGGAGGTATTGTAACTCCGCGGAGGACACGACTGTCCACCCAAAGTGTGGAGAGACTCACGTTTGTGAAAATGAATCAGGCGTGGATTAGTCTGGATTTCAAACCACCAGTTCCTGACACAACTGACTAAATCCGCCATGAATCATGCCCCAAACATGTTATTAGGGACAAATAGGCCGCTGTCTTTACAACTTTATAATTCCATGCAGTATATAGCCCTATCGGCCACTTTCTGGCATCCAGTTGCTGTAGCCCCCATCACCACACTGTGCCACGGGCCCCTGTACCGCCTTCTCATACTGCTGCCAGATCCATCCTCTGCCATGTGCATCTTTGTCGTCTGCTCACGCTGCTGGGTTCCAGTTTTAAACCTAGGCCTGTGTATGGCTTCCTAATACTGCTGCATCCACCGCCACCCTGCGCCATGTGTCTCTGTCATCTGCTCACGCTGCTGACGGCTTCCGCTTTTTAACCGAGGCCTGTGTTTGGCTTCCGAATACTGCTGCATCCACCGCCACCCTGCGCCATGTGTCTCTGTCGTCTGCTCACGCTGCTGACGGCTTCCGCTTTTTAACCGAGGCCTGTGTTTGGCTTCCGAATACTGCTGCCTCCACCGCCACCCTGCGCCATGTGCCACTTTCAGGTCTCCTTACACTGTTGGTGGGTTCCATTTTGTGATAGGGTGCTGTATGGCCTTCCATTGCTGCTGCCTCCACCGCCACCCTGCGCCATGTGCCTCTGTCGTCTGCTCACGCTGCTGACGGCTTCCGCTTTTTAACCGAGGCCTGTGTTTGGCTTCCGAATACTGCTGCATCCACCGCCACCCTGCGCCATGTGTCTCTGTCGTCTGCTCACGCTGCTGACAGCTTCCGCTTTTTAACCGAGGCCTGTGTTTGGCTTCCGAATACTGCTGCCTCCACCGCCACCCTGCGCCATGTGCCACTTTCAGGTCTCCTTACACTGTTGGTGGGTTCCATTTTGTGATAGGGTGCTGTATGGCCTTCCATTGCTGCTGCCTCCACCGCCACCCTGCGCCATGTGCCTCTGTCGTCTGCTCACGCTGCTGACGGCTTCCGCTTTTTAACCGAGGCCTGTGTTTGGCTTCCGAATACTGCTGCATCCACCGCCACCCTGCGCCATGTGTCTCTGTCGTCTGCTCACGCTGCTGACGGCTTCCGCTTTTTAACCGAGGCCTGTGTTTGGCTTCCGAATACTGCTGCATCCGCCGCCACCCTGCGCCATGTGTCTCTGTCGTCTGCTCACGCTGCTGACGGCTTCCGCTTTTTAACCGAGGCCTGTGTTTGGCTTCCGAATACTGCTGCATCCACCGCCACCCTGCGCCATGTGTCTCTGTCGTCTGCTCACGCTGCTGACGGCTTCCGCTTTTTAACCGAGGCCTGTGTTTGGCTTCCGAATACTGCTGCATCCACCGCCACCCTGCGCCATGTGCCACTTTCAGGTCTCCTTACACTGTTGGTGGGTTCCATTTTGTGATAGGGTGCTGTATGGCCTTCCATTGCTGCTGCCTCCACCGCCACCCTGCGCCATGTGCCTCTGTCGTCTGCTCACGCTGCTGACGGCTTCCGCTTTTTAACCGAGGCCTGTGTTTGGCTTCCGAATACTGCTGCATCCACCGCCACCCTGCGCCATGTGTCTCTGTCGTCTGCTCACGCTGCTGACGGCTTCCGCTTTTTAACCTAGGCCTGTGTATGGCTTCCGAATTCTGCTGCCTCCACCGCCACCCTGCGCCATGTGCCTCTGTCGTCTGCTCACGTTGCTGACGGCTTCCGCTTTTTAAACTAGTCCTGTGTATGTCTTCCGAATACTGCTGCCTCCACCGCCACCCTGCGCCATGTGCCACTTTCAGGTCTCCTTACACTGTTGGTGGGTTCCATTTTGTGATAGGGTGCTGTATGGCCTTCCATTGCTGCTGCCTCCACCGCCACCCTGCGCCATGTGCCTCTGTCGTCTGCTCACGCTG
Source organism: Staurois parvus (assembly GCF_062004578.1). Taxonomy (NCBI): domain Eukaryota; kingdom Metazoa; phylum Chordata; class Amphibia; order Anura; family Ranidae; genus Staurois; species Staurois parvus. The sequence continues at coordinate 1,890,575 of NW_028317934.1, forward strand.
CTGACGGCTTCCGCTTTTTAACCGAGGCCTGTGTTTGGCTTCCGAATACTGCTGCATCGACCGCCACCCTGCGCCATGTGTCTCTGTCGTCTGCTCACGCTGCTGACGGCTTCCGCTTTTTAACCTAGGCCTGTGTATGGCCTTCAATTGAAGCTGCTTCTGCTCCGCCACTCTGCCATTGGACTCTTGATAGTCGTCTCCCCACGCTGCTGCTGGGGGGACTTTTTAACATAGGCCTCTGTATTGCGTTCAATTTTAGCTGCTTACGCTCCGCCACTCTGCCATGGGCCCCTGTACCGCCTCCTCATGCTGCTGCCAGGCCCGTAATCTGCCATGGGCCCCCGTACCGACTCCTCATGCTGCTGCCAGGCCCGTAATCTGTCATGGGCCCCTGTACCGCCTCCTCATGCTGCTGCCAGGTCCAGAGTGTGTCATGGGTCCCTGTACGGCCTCCCATTGCTGCTGTCTCCATCGCCACACTCTGCCATGTGCCACTTTCAGGTCTCCTCACACTGCTGGTGGGTTCCATTTTGTCATAGGGTGCTGTATGGCCTCCCATTGCTGCTGCCTCCACCGCCACACTGTGGCTCCACACTCTGGTTTTGGCCCCGTGACTGCCCAAATGAGTGAAGTGTGCGGTGATTCTAAGATCGACGGCACTCATCTGCATGTCATACTGACTGACAGTATTATTTCTCTTCCCCAGCAGACTCCAAGGGCATTTAAATTAAAGGTACAGTGTTCTGCACTAATATAAAGGCTCTCTGAAGCCTAGAAACACCCTTTTTATAAGTTAAATTCGCAGCGAATATATTCGCCTCGAATCGAATTTATTCCGCGAATTCGGCGAATCAGCCGAATCGAATTTTTGAATAATTCGCTCATCTCTAGTAATGACTATCCAAGAGAAATATGTTTTTCCAAAATTTCTCTCCCTGATGTTTAAGTATCATTCTTGGAGTCTGGAGCACCACGAAGTGAATTTGGAGGGGAGGGCATAGTTGCCTTTTTTTAAAACTCTTTTTATTGACGGAGATGTCAACAGAGTGAACTCAGTGTTCAACATAAGCGAGTTGAACAAACATTTCAGTTCACAGACATGAAAGCAAGTACAAAAGCCTACAGGCATAATATAATATGACATTCGCAATAAAGACCAAAGGTTATTCATCTTCATATATTCGATTGAAATATATCTAAAAAAGCAAGTAAGTATAACATGACACTTAAAACGGCATTTTCCCTATTTTCGAGACCTAACTATATGAATAACATATCTCAGTTATTGGTTACAGTGAAGGTGGAAGTGCTATAGCCTTGCGTGCCAGAAATAATGTTTCCCACAGCATAATTTGTATATATCTCAGCCATTGGTCCTCGTCTAATATACCCAATAGGGTAGTTGCCTTTTTAACAGTGGAACACTTATTCTTGTTGCATTGATTAGATGGACTAAAAGAGGATGTTTGTAAGTTTGCTTGAGGAGTGGATTTAGATGCAGCAGGTAGGCTGCAGGATTCTTACCCAGGTCAATGTCTGTCAGTTTTTTAATTAGTGGTTGCATCTTATCCTAAATGTGTTTTAGCACAGGGCATTCCTAAGAAAAAATGTAAACAAAGTACCTATGGTCCGCTGGCAGGGCAAGTTTGCAGAAAAATCTAATGAAAGACTGAGGGTACTAGAGAGGATTTTAAAATCCAATTGCTCTATCTTGTTAGCTACTAAGGGTTTATGGGCAAAGGAAGGAATCTGCTTCATTGATTTTACTTCCATTGGCCAAATAGAGAGCTAATGGAAATTTTACTAATAAGTACAGAGAGCAACTAAAACTTGATGGACATCGTAACCATTTCTCAACCTATCCAAAGTTCGAATCACATGGAGGAGTGCAATAAGTAATATGTCCAATATGTCCCTTCCATCTGCACCTTACCCTAGAGCAGTGGTTCTCAACCTTCCTAATGCTGTGACCCTTTAATACAGTTCCTCATGTTGTGGTGACCCCCAACTATAAAATTATTTACCCAGTAATTATAATTCATGAGTGTCGTTTTACCTCCAATACTGCTGCTTTCAACACAGTAGCTGCTTTTAACAGAGTAGCTGCTTTCAACACAGTAGCTGCTCTTTACACATCGGAAATATGTGTTTTCTGATGGTCTTAGGGGACCCCTGGTTGAGAACCGCTGCCCTAGAGCAATGTTTCTCAAACTTTTTTTAGTCAAGGCACCCTTTAAAATTATGGACAGTCCCGAGGCACCCTTTAAAATTATGGACAGTCTTGAGGCACCCCATTCTAAAATGGGGTGCCTCAAGACTGTCCATAATTTTAAAAGGGCGCCACCATTCTGAAATGTGAAAAACGATTTTAATAGTTCTATATAATGCAGCAACATCCACACATGTTGGACACCCAACATTAGAGGTGATTAATTCTTCCAAAGCAAATACACTTTTGCACACTGGTACTGAGTAGTATTCCAGTGCTTCTCTTCTCCTTCAGTTTTTATCTATCACTGATCTAATGTGACCCCAGTACTGACAGAGAGAGGCAGTTGAGGGTCAAACTATGGTGCTTTGCAGGCAGCTGACATCCTCCTTATCAACTGATGATGTCATTGGTTGTCAGGACACCGGCGGCTAGAAGGTCATAATGGTACACAATGTAAGCCTGTGCCTTTGTGTAACTAAAAGTTCACCTGCTAGCTCAGGGGTGGGCAAACTTTTTGACTTGAGGGCCGCAATGGGTTCATATATTGGACCCGGGGGCCGGACCAAGAGTAGATGAATGATGTGTATGTGTCATCCATAGTAAGTATAGTAATATTCCCCCATAGTAAGCATAGTAATTCATCCCCCATATAGTAATTCATCCCCCATATAGTAATTCATCCCCCATATAGTAATTCATCCCCCATAGTAATTCATCCCCCATATAGTAATCCATCCCCCATAGTAATTCATCCCCCATAGTAATTCATCCCCCATATAGTAAATCATCCCCCATAGTAATTCATCCCCCATATAGTAATTCATCCCCCATAGTAATTCATCCCCCACATAGTAATGCATCCCCCATAGTAATTCATCCCCCATATAGTAATTCATCCCCCATATAGTAATTCATCCCCCATATAGTAATTCATCCCCCATAGTAATTCATCCCCCATATAGTAATCCATCCCCCATATAGTAATCCATCCCCCATAGTAATTCATCCCCCATAGTAATTCATCCCCCATATAGTAAATCATCCCCCATAGTAATTCATCCCCCATATAGTAATTCATCCCCCATATAGTAATTCATCCCCCATAGTAATTCGTCCCCCACATAGTAATTCATCCCCCACATAGTAATTCATCCCCCACATAGTAATTCATCCCCCATATAGTAATTCATCCCCCACATAGTAATTCATCCCCCACATAGTAATTCATCCCCCACATAGTAATTCATCCCCCATAGTAATTCATCCCCCATATAGTAATTCATCCCCCATAGTAATTCATCCCCCATATAGTAATTCATCCCCCATATAGTAATTCATCCCCCATAGTAATTCATTCCCCATATAGTAATTCATTCCCCATATAGTAATTCATCCCCCATATAGTAATTTATCCCCCATATAGTAATTCATCCCCCATAGTAATTCCTCCCCCATATAGTAATTCATCCCCCATATAGTAATTCATCCCCCATAGTAATTCATCCCCCATAGTAATTCATCCCCCATATTAATTCATCCCCCATATTAAGTCCCCAAGTCCCCCCTGTGTCAATTCACTTACCTTTACTCCGCGCGTTCCTCTCGCCGTATTCCCGCGCCGTTCCGGTATAGCATGAAAATCTGTCTCCTATGAGGATCTGTCCCCCTCGACGTATCTGCGCATGTGCCAGTTTCAGGCATTAGCAGCCGATCGGCGATCTCCGGCACATGCGCAGATACGTCGAGGGGGACAGATCCTCATTGGAGACAGATTTTCATGCTACACCAGTCTTCAGGGCGGACTGTGAGAGGAGCCTAGCGGGAGCCTAGCTCCGCTCCGTATACGGCCCGCGGGCCGTAGTTTGCCCATTGCTGTGCTAGCTTGTATACAAGCTTTGGGCAATTTTTAGACATTCGGCCAAGGCATCCCTGAAGAAGCCTCTGGGCACCCTGGTTGAGAAAGACTGCCCTAGAGGCTAGATATAGATTGGGATAGTTGCACTTATCTGTACAGCTTGTCAGGTGAATTATATTTTGGGGACTTATTTGATACCTTCAGATGCCATTTTCTTTTGCTGGGTGTCCTTGTGACCATGTGCCTTTAAGGAGGATTGGGCTACCTCCAGGCAAACCTGTCTTTAATTTGTCCATTATTACATATATATGCTGCAACTAGGAGACTCTCAAAACTATAGAGTTATAACAACAGTGTACAGAGGAGCCTTGGCGAGGCACTGTGGCTTTCACTTATGTGTGTGCAAAGGTGTGCAGCAAAGATCTTTGTTTTAACATTAACTGTTAGACTAAGGCTAACTTGGTTTTATTGCAGGCTATCTGGTAAATGTGCTGGGAAATTTTCTGTCATTTTTAATATGTCCATAACACCTCTAGGCCCCATTTTAGAGCCCTGGTCTTGCATTTCCAGAAGTTACTGGTACTTTCCTTTGGCTGGATTCCAGGGGTTCCCTTAACAGTGAGCTCCAGGCAAACAGCTAAAGTTCTACTGGAAATATACATATAGGAGCTGCTTTACTTGGGATATAGAGTTTACTCCAGCCATTGATTAAAGCTACATTAATTTTTGTTTTTAAGGTAAAATAAAAAAAAGTTGATTTTACCTTATCTCCTTTCTGGCATTGCACCTTCGTCTTATGAATTCCTCTTCAGTAAGCCATGTGCTGAGGGGACACCCAAGGCTGTGTGCATCCATAGACACACAGCACAGCTTGGGCATGCCCCCCGCTCCATCCTCACAAGATTTGGCTGACAGCAGCAGGAGTCTGTGCCTCCCGCTCCTCTCAGAGTCTCCTGTGAGACCAAGAAGAGGGAGCCATGGTACCGACAGGACAGCGCTGGATTGGTAGAGGGATCAGGTAAGTGTTTAGAGATGGAGGGGGTAGGTACAAGTACAACAAGTAGTGGTGAGATTTTTTACCTTAAACCGGAGCTCCACCCAAAAGGGGAAGTTCTGCTTTAAGGACTGTTCCCCTGCTCCCCATTAAGGATTGGCACCTTTGGGGAGCGGGGGGTGGGGAGCTGGTACCCAAATTTGACAGGTACCCGCTCCCACTTCTGGTCCGATCACCTAGGCCAGTGGTCGGCAAACCGCGGCTTGCGAGCCACATGCGGCTCTTTACACACTTTAATGCGGCTCTTCTGTGTGCCGGGCACCCGCTCCCCTCCCTCCTCTCGGGCGGCCGCCCCAAAAGTCAGGACTCTGCAGCTAGCCCAGCAATGGGCAAACTACGGCCCGGCGGACCTTTTAATCCGGCCCGCGGAGCGTGGCAAACATTAGCTGTCAGGATGTAGGCGGGGCAGCGTGACGAACTCCTCTCCTCTCACAGTCCGCCCTGAAGACCGGAACGGCGCGGGAACACGGCGAGAGGAACGCGCGGAGCAAAGGTAAGTGAATTGACACAATATGGGGAATGAATTACTATAGGGGGGATGAATTACTATATGGGGGATGAATTACTATATGGGGGATGAATTACTATGGGGGATGAATTACTATATGGGGGATGAATTACTATGGGGGATGAATTACTATATGGGGGATGAATTACTATGGGGGATGAATTACTATATGGGGGATGAATTACTATGGGGGATGAACTACTATATGGGGGATGAATTACTATGGGGGATGAATTACTATATGGGGGATTAATTACTATAGGGGATGAATTACTATATGGGGGATGAATTACTATGGGGGATGAATTACTATATGGGGGATGAATTACTATGGGGGATGAATTACTATATGGGGGATGAATTACTATGGGGGATGAATTACTATATGGGGGATGTATTTTCAGTTTTAAAAATGTGGCTCTCAAAATAAATTTCAATCGTGGTTTTGGCGAGATTTGGCTCAGTTGAAAAAAAAGGTTGCCCACCACTGACCTAGGCGATCGGAAACGAAAGGTGTCCTTCCTCCCTCCCTCCCTGTAGTGTTTTGGGACACGTGACAGGTTCCAGAAGACTACAGGACCATTCATGAAGCGCAGATCTGCTCGCGCATGTAGAGTGGGTACTCAACTGTGAAGCCACAAGCTATCACAGCCGGGTGCCCACACTGAAGATGCCGGCCTCCTGGAATACAGGGCGGCCGGTGAAGCGGGCTGCAAGGGACACACTGCGGGACAGGGACAGGTAAGTGGCTGTTTTTTAAAAGTCAGCAGTTACAGTTTTTGTAGCTGCTGACTTTTATTTTTGTGACAGGGTGAGCGGAACTCCACTTTAATGTGAGGAATACAGTAAGGAAAAAAAACCCAACATTTTTATTTTAGAACCAATTTAAATGAACACCACATTCCCACCAGACAGCAGAACCAAGTTAATGACCCTTCTTTTCTCTGCAGCAGTTAAGGAATACAGCTTTGTCACCTCCCCACCCCCATGTGTATGTAAAGCCCAAATGTTTAAGTTGTGATCAGAGTGTTTTTGGTTTTTTTTGATCAGTTAGTGTTTCAATTCTTTTTCTTTTTGAATCCTATTGTGGAGATTTTTCCTTCACTTCCTTTCCTGGAGAAAAAATAGAAAGTGAGAAGAAATCTTTCCACAGTGAAGGGAAATCTCCTCTTAGTTGTCACCATGACAAGCATCCTCTTTCACCAATTTTTCCACGTATACCATCCTGGTGACAGCTATAATATTTTGGATTTCCCATCACATTCTGTTCCCATAATAGTGGTCACCTAAACAGAGGATGAATCTTGTTCTTACCCTTCCCTGCTCTATCCAAAAGAAAAGAAAAGTTTTGGAAATACATGCATTTAACTTTTATATTTCTCCAGAAAATGCCATTAAATCAGTAAATATGACTGGTGATAAAATGCTGGAAATGAAAAAAAAAACAGCCATGTTTCTTTAATTTAAAAAAAGAAACCTAAAGAAACCCACAACTCATGGCTTAAAAAATTGAAAAGCAACCGCTGTACCAATTAAACCTCCCATAACAAAATCCCATTGAATCGGACCTCAGATGCTAAAGATATCAAAGCGTTTTGTGATTGAAATTCTCCAAATACTGCCGAAGCTTGTAGAGGGGATTAGAGCTTACCGCTGCTTGTATTCGTCTTACAGAGAGACACAATGAGGATGTTTAGTGAACACCTGCTATGGTGTCAATAAAGAGACTGTGAACTGAAATCGCACCAAGCCTGAAGTGACTGATGATGGGGTGCAGGTTATCATGCTGACACTATTCACAATTTTAAAGAGAGATCTGCTATTATACACTAGAGTTTATATAAAATATGCAGTGTCAAAATGAAATTACACCTGGTATTCTTGTAAAATAGCTTGTCTTTTTTTAATGCAGCTACCATTTTTTTTTCTCCGCCCGTCTTTCTTTTGCATAGAATTACTCAGTTGTTAATTCCCTGCGAGCATTCATTTACTTGTGTACTTAATGGCTAATGTGTTCCTTTTGCGTATATTTAATGTTTCAGCTCGGAACGCCGTGATGCATTGTGTGTTATATTGCGTGGAACCTTGTTACTGTCTTTCCACCGTTGAAAAAAACAAAACATTGCCAAACAAAAATGAATTGGAAATTGTAGGCTGGCAGTTAAAAATTATTTTTACTGTTAGTGGCAATCATATTTTATATAGAGGTATTTTAGGGTGTAAAAAAAGTGGCAACCGCCCCAACCTATAACTGGCCTTTGCAGTAAGTAGCACATGGAAGGGCAATGCACATCACAAACAAAGGATTTCCCAAAACACTTGCCAGCCAGTCTACAAAACAACCATATTGGCCCTCTATGGGCCGTTGCGTTTACGTTAAAAACAGAGGATTTTGTTTGCACACATTTGCAAATATATATTTAAGCCGCAGTGCCCATGCTAAAGGATCTCTATATATTCTGCGGTCCTGTCAGGGCTCCGGGAATGACCAGAGGTGTGTGGACCGACACAGGGAAACACAGACTTCAGGTATAGCGTGTAAACAAGATAATTTATTAAGGACAACACAAACATAAACGTAGTGCAACAAAACAAACCCAAAGCTAACACAAATACATACAACAAGGTGAAACAAACCCAAACCTAAACCGATATATATATATATATATATATATGGAGCACAACGTAGTCAGGCAGGCCGGGTCGGTCGCTAACGGGCAGACAAGGTACAAGGAGTAGGCAGAAGATTGGTCAGGAGTAGCCGAGGTCGGTGCAGGCAGAGTTCAAGCAGAGTCAGGATCAAGCAGAGTCAGGATAAGGCAGGAAGCAGACAGGATGCAGGTACAGGGGCTCATGGGAACAATACACCAAGGCACTGACTGCAGGCCTGGCCATTCCTTAAATACACCTCCTGCAATCAGCCTCAGGTGATGGCTTGATTGCAGGAGTGAGGTTCTGGCTGCTGAGAGCACCCGCTGGCCAGCCCTGGTACTGCAGCCCACATAGCAGGTGAGTCCCACCACCAGTGGTGAATCCATTCCTGACAGGTCCTAACTCCAAACTTTCCAGAGCCTCCATAGTAGGAGCACATATAAGAATGGATAGATTAAGCGCAATTGTGCCTGCAGGGCCTCCCCCCCCCCTTTTTAAAGGCACAGTGATGCCTAGCAAGACCACAGTGGAAGCAAAGGCATCCAGTGAACCCCTACACCCATTTCATCCAACTGTATAAAAATGTGGCAACCACCCCAACCTATAACTGGCCTTTACAGCGAGGTGCTCATGGAAGGGCAATGCATATCACAAACAAAGGATTTCCCAGCACACTTACCAGCCAGCCTGCAAAACAACCATATTGGCCCTGTCTAACAGTTTACGTTAAAAACAAACGGTTTTGTTTGCACACATTTGCAAATATATGCATAAGCATATGGTCACAGCAACCCCCCTGCCCCTAACCAGCCCCCATGCCTAAATTATAGGGTGCATCTTGTAGCAGCATTATATTTTATTTTAGTGCAGCTCTTTCTTGGCTCTGCTAGCCCAGCTGCTCTATCAAGGGTTGGGATCCATTAGTAGCAAAAACTACCCATCTGCCACCACGACTCTGGGACTGACAGAGCACATTGGTAGCAATTGCACTCCATTCAGAACTTCCTCCAGCACCATAGTGGAAAGCCTGTACCTCTTTATGGACCAAACAATTCAAGAGCCTGTGAATTACACTTGCAGAGCTCCGCAAACCTGAATGCAAAAATGTGATAAATGCTAAATGTTTTATTTTACCATTGTTGGTGCATTTTTACATATTTTTCAAAAGATTAAATCCACCTTTTTTATGCAATATTACTAGTGTTTTGGGTGCAGTAAATTACATAGCAAACTGTGTTTTTTTTTTCAAAGGGAAGTGAAGATTTAAGAGTTGTTGAAAAGGTCTTGTTTCACCCAAAACTTATATTTCAGCTAAAATAGGTGTAGCCATTTTCTAATACTCCACACATTGGCCCTGGCAGTGATGGGATTCCCCCACCTTCTCATGTCCCCTACTCACTTGTGTATGTCCTGCTCCTCCCTCTTCTATTAACCCTCTGTCCCTTCGTCCCTGGAAAGATAGCTAAAGCTGATCATAGATGGATCGAATCTCAGATGGTTCAGTAGGGACCGGATGAGATTTGATGAATCTCTAGGCAGGCTGGTTGTAATGAAGTCAATCCATCAGTCGACAGCAGTACAACCAGCCTGTTGGATTTTTTTTAATGCAATCACTGCTAGTGGCTATAGCTGCTAGCAGCGATCATTGTGTTTTGGCGACAGAAAAGGTTTCCTGCCAGTGTGTAGGCAGGTGCAGTCTACTTTCTCCACTGCAGGTGGCACTCAACCACAGCAGTATAGCAAAGGTAGAGGAAGTCAAGAGGAACAATGTTCTTCTATGGTATTCTGAGTTACTGGAGAAGCTATCTGGTTGGATGCTGCCACCCATGTGACTTTGGTGGCCATTATGGATCAGCCAGATCAATTTAAGACCCTGGCTCCCAGGTTTGCTGTGTATTTGTGCGAGTGGGTAGAGTAGGGACAGGTCACCTGTCTGTCAGGGAATATGAATAGCAAAAGAGAAAGGTTCCAGATGAGTAGGGACAGGATAAGGATATGCCATCCTTCCTGGAATCTTCCTATTTGGGTACAGTCCATGATGGAAGGAAAGAAAATTGTATAATCTATGGCTGGCTTTACACTTTTGGAGATAGAGGGGGGATCCCCCCTATCTTACAGCCTTCCATTCTTTCAACCTCTCTCTTCCCATTACTCTCCTTTACCATTGTCATTTAATTTACAAAGGTAAAGGATATATATAATCTTGCAAATATAATTTTGCAAGACTAAAAACTGAAACATGGCTACTCGTCCTCTCGGGAAGTACTCATAGAAGTACTAAAATATTGATACAAAAATGTATGTCATGTTGTTCAGACTTTTACTTTGCACACCTTTGTGTTACTCTTTTTTAAATCTATTGTGCCACTTATGCGCACTTATATGATGTATTGAATACATTTTAAAAATGGTGTAAACCTTAAAAGAAAAGTACAGCCAAAGCTCTTTTAACTGTACTTCTCTTGTGGATCACAGGAGTGCAATTCATTCTGCACTCCTGTGACCCATTTTCAGCTGACAGTGGGCTGAAGCCAGCTGTCGGCTGACGTCACTCAGCCAGACCAGGCTGGGGAAAGATCCATACTTTAAAGTCAGAATCCACCCCAGGGTCCAATGTAGCACCTAGTTCAGCCTCTCAGGGAGCTGCTGAGAGCCTGACCCAGCCACAACTCCCCCCCCCCCCCCCCACAGCCCAGCACTCCAGTGAGCGTGAGGGGGGGTGGAGCAGACAGCGGCGGTGAGAACTCAGCGATCAGCGGCCATGTGATTACCACACTCAGAGTCAGCGGGGGACAGATGCAACCTCAGACCACCTAGGTAAGTATGATTTGGGGGGGCAAACTTCTCTTTTAAGGCTTCACGTGTGTTCCTGCACTGCACAAAAATACATGTTTTTATTGTAGGTTCACTGTAGGCTATTCATTTTTAATGGCACCCCAACAAAGCTTGCTAATGCACATGCTTTGCAGCACACCACAGCACATGGAAAAATGTGGTGTGCTGAATTTTTTAAAAACAAGAACATGGGCTTCTTTGGTGCAATTTCTGTGCATTGGGCATCCCACTGAAATTAATGGGCTGACTTAATGCAATAAATGGTAAGGTACATAAAACCCAACATCAATGCAATGTCACATTGCACACATGTGAACCTAGCCTAAGTGAATACACTTTATGTGTTTTTATGTTTTTCATCCTTACTCTGCAGATCAACGCTTCTAATCTCCTCTTTGGCCTCTTTGTAGTTACTTACTAACACCATACTGGTTTTTTTTAAATTGAGTATGACTGTGCTGCTTCTTTTTTTATGAAATTGCTGCAGAACATACTGTAGGTTCCTGTTGATTAGAATTTTTGTATAGCCAAAATGTTTTGTACTTTAAAATAGAGTTGGGAAATGTTAAAGCCCCTATCGGGTTATTTTATCTAATCTGTGTCCCACTAGGGAGATCTCCTGGAAACAACAGAAAATTACAGGAAATCTCTCCAAAATGAGGAGATTTCCCATCTTAGACCATTGTCACCACAACATTTCTCCCAGTTAGATGATTTATCCTCACTTCTTGCTCTGGATGGGAAATTCTAGATTTCCCATCACATTTTTTCTTGGTGACTGTAATTACCAGTATTGATAGAGAAGTAAATCTTTTCAGCTGGGACATAGACTGCAATAACAACTCTACAGAGGATTCATCTCTTCCCCATTCTATCCTACATTAAAGAAAAATTTGCCTTTACATACACTTCACAAATTTGTTTTTATTGCTTTTCCAATTCAGCTATGCATGCATAATTGTAACTAACCATTTCAGGATATTATACTATACCATGGGTTGGCAAACTGTTCCACATAAAGGGGTTGATTTACTAAAACTGGAAAGTGCAAAATCTGGTGCAGCTCTGCATAGAAACCAATCGGCATCCAGATTTTTTTTTGTCAAAGCTTAATTGAACAAGCAGAAGTTAGAAGCTGATTGGCTACCATGCACAGTTGCACCGGATTTTGCATCCTCCGGTTTTTGTAAATCAACCTCTATGTGACAGTTTACGAACATTTGACAATCGTCATGCCATAGACCTCAGATCAGCCCCAATCCATGCACCTTCAGACAGATCTCAGATCACCTCAATTCCTGCACGTTCAAAAACTCAGGGATTTTACATTTGTTCTTGCTGCAGCTGGCAGTTCCACCAGGAGGAGGAGGAAGGTAAGCAGACTGGCTTCTTCACATGCTATAATGCTGTCTGTGTTTGAAGACAGGCTTTCTGTTGTACTGTCCCTCTTGCTGCTGGTTATTGAGCCAGTTCCTGTGCTGAGGCTAATAGTCCAATTTTCAGTGATGGTGGGTCCGAGACCCCAATAACCATCTCTCCATTTCACCATTTGTTAAATTGCCTCTTATTAGGTCATGTCTGGAAGTACTTGTTTACCTACCTAAACTCCCTTTAACAGCTCACAGACAAATTATTTGTGTGACAGAGCCATCTCTCCTAAAGGCAGGAATTCTGGTGCTCCACCCTGCAACGCTCCTCCACCAAAACTTCAAACAGTCATGGTACTTGACAGTTTGTTTAAACATATTAACGTGGGTTCGGTATCTAACCCAACTTCTGGTACCCAGGTGATTTTGCTGCCGTCATCGCTGTCTGCTTTGCCCCCCCCAGTGCTCACTTGAGCGCCGGGCTGTGAAGGGGGAGGGAGCGGCTGGCTTAGGCTCTCAGCAGCTCCCTGAAAGGCTGAGCCAGGTGCCGCTCCAGACTCTGGGGTGGAACTCGACTTTAAAGTCTGGATATTTCCCCAGCCTGGACTTGCTGAGTGACATCAGCCAACAGCGGGCTTCAGCCCGTTGTCAGCTGAAAACGAGTCACGGGGTGCACAACGCACAGCACTCCTGTGATACACAGGAGAAGTACAGCCAAAAGAGCTTTTGCTATAATTCTCCTTTAAAGTGCCAGAAGCACTGGTCAAAATCTTTATAGGCCGGATTGCTTCCCTGTCGATGGTGGGAACTTGAAAAAAGTTTCAGATTCAGCACTTTTACACAGTTGCTGTTCTGGTTCAGTGGGCTCTGACACAACCTCCCTTATAAGGGTAGATTCTGAATACCTCTCCAGAGTCTCAGTCCATCCTCCTCCCAACTTCTCTTATATGCAGTTCCCTCTCCAGAAGTCCTTTCCCAAATTGTGAGTGTCTCCTCCAGCTCAGCTGTCGGGGATAAGGGGGATAATCTTCAATCAAGTCCAGCTCTGCCAGACACACCTCAACCCAATGCTCTGTGGTGGAGACATCCCAGTTCTCTGAATCCACAGGACTATTTCAGCACGTACTGAAAATTCCGTAAACTCTCAGGGTGATGGGTCTTTCTTCACTGGAGGCAGATTAGCAGAGCTTACCAGAAAAGTCAGCCAAGTCAGATGTTGCTTCCTCCAGGGATTTAGCAGAAGAATTGCATCTCTGCTTCAAACCCTGTCCCAAGTCTAGGCCTCTGTGCAATTTCCATCTGGGCAGCAATGTAAAAAAAAAAATCTTACAAGATTTGCATCATGCCCATGGAGAACTTTTCAAAGCCACCCAATCATGACTTGGGCACAGTTGCACGAGTAAATCCATATGTCCTTCCCAGCAAATGGTAAGGTACTTAGTGGCCTGAAACTGCTGTCCCATCCAGCACAAGGTTGGACGTCCACTCCAATTTTCAGTGATGGCAGGTCTGTCCTTCAGGTTCACTACTTTTTCAGGTTAGCACTCATTTTAACTCACAAGAGGCCTCTCTATCTCTAGAGGTTCCAGACCTAGTCTGCATGGGGTTCCGCCACACCCTGGGACTCATAAGACATGTGGACTTAGGTTGCAGGGCAGTGGAACTTTCCCTACCAGTGCCAAGCAAGCAGACCCTCCACTAGGCCACCACTTTTTCCTGATCATTTTGTCTACACTGCCCCAGGTATTTGCTGCACCGCTACTTTCTCTGAAAGAATAGGCAACTAGTTCTGCACTCATAGCAGCAGCATGAACCTTTCCTTTGTAGCTGCATGTAGATTCTCATCAAGACAACCTTTGCTTACTTGTGCTGACAGTTCTAATAGAACACGTCACAGACATAGTTTGTTTACAATGTTAACTGACTTTCCTTGCGCCATTTCACACATTAAGTGAACAGTCATTTTCATCCATACATTTCTTACAAAACCATGATCAAGAACTCAATGCACAATATATCTTAAGCATAGCTGGTCCTAATGGTTAGTTTTTACAGGAGGGGTGCTTCAGTAATCAGGAAACTACCTTGCATTATTTTCTGTCATCATTCCAAACAAGCTTCTCCATCCCAACTTCTTCTCTAACTAGACCAACCATGTTCCAGGTTTCCCCCAAGAGGAAAGCAAGCATATACTCTCTGTATTCTACATATTGTCATCATGAGGCCACATATCCCAACCCCCATCCCTTAAAACTCCTCTCTTAAATATCTCTGACAAATCACTCTTGGGACAGGGGTCATCACTCCTAAAGGCCATAAATCTAGGCCAGAATTTCTGGCTAATAGGGCACTCCATCCTGCTACATGCTGGTACTGAAAGAATGGCCTACTTCTGAACATCACTAACAGAGAGGTGGGTTGGGCTTTGTAATTCACAGCCTAGTGAGCCGTCAATTACTGCAGCACTGCATTTATTGCCTACAACAAACCGCATTTCGATCTTCTGGGTGCCACTAGAAATTACATCATGTGCCCACCTTGGCACTTACTGTATGCCCTAAGTTCCCTACTCTGCCCTATACATATTTCAAGAAATTCCTCCAAAATGGATTTTTACACCGAAATAATATTTGCTAAATGCTACTGACATATGTTTTGAATTGAAAAGTGAGATTAGCACATGTCTTCAAGGTGGTGATTGTCAAATATAACACACAGGTTCACGTTATTAAATATGTTAATGTTATCCAATGTTCTTTATTAAGTCACAGTTGCAGACTCTGTATAATCTATTTTAGAGAAGCCTGAACCGTGAATACACCTTTTACATTTTTTTTTCATCACAATTTAAAAACCAAACCTCTTTTCCGCGAATAGTAACAGTGTTCTATTAAACACCCAAATCCTATTAAACACACTTTAGTGTTTTTAATTTCAGATGAAAAAAAAACTATATAAGACAGAGTATATTAGGTATATGACTATCATGTATATCTTGTTTACAACAGAAGAAGAGGATTTGTAAAGCTCAACTCCAGACCATGGTGCTGTGGCCGCACTGCATGGGTCAACTGCTAGGGCAGGGCTGGATCTAGCCTACCTGATCTGGCGGTGTAGTAAAAAAATAAAGTCAGGGGGCATATTATCAACACTGTGTGTGTGAATCACTGACAGTCTGTCACACGGGAGGACGGGAGCTCTCCTGTTCTGGGAGGATGTCATATGATGTTTTCCCACTCTAGCTCCACATGCTTGCCTGGACACAGCAGATCACCGATTGTGGTAAAGAGCCGATTACGTAGGCTCTACATTGTGATCAGCTGTGTCCAATCACAGCTGATCACATGCAAACATGAAATGCTGGTTTTCAGCAGTCCTCTCCTCACGCTAATTACTGGCATTCCTCAGAGGGGACATCTACACGGATAATCAGGGCACTGATCATCATAGCCCTGATTATCAGTGCAGCCCCATTAGTGCTACCTTTCAGTGGCCATCATTGTCACTGATCAGTGCTCATCAGTGTCACATATCTTTTCGTTGGCATGTCTGTACTCCCAATGTCCATGCCCTCACCAGTCCTGCAGGGAAGGATTGGCAGCCACAGCCTTGCGACCAATACACTTATCATAACCACACCTCCACAGTCCAGAAGGGTGACAGGAAAGGGGTGATTGCAGTCACATGACCACCGAAGAAAACTTCTTTCAAAGGTACTTGGAAACGTATTTGCAGCATACAGTGGTGTTGTACACATAATGGAGCACTTATTCTGCGATAGCCTTCCTTCTAAACTTTACCAACTGCAGAGAAAAGAAATTGGCTGCAGAGTAAGATGCAATTTGAGAAGAAGCAATAAAGCACAACTATTATGAAGCAGAGACTCCATGTACACATATATGATATGTACAGGATGCCAGGTATGGGTCCGGGATGGAAGATATGTATCACCTTTGTTTGAGTTTTGGTCCTTTTCCAGGGGCTGACAGAAGAAGCAGTTGGAGAACTCAGGGATTCGCACCCATGCAGGGTAAGAGGTTCAAGGGTGATCTGTTAAAAAAGGGAAAACTGATTTGTAGTTTTCCCAGGATTAGTAAGCCCTCCAATGGATCCCAGAATTCAGAGGCTTGGAGAGATCTTGGGTGGGAAAGAGCCTCCAACCCTGATTATGGATACTTTGGACCTGAGGGGATTAACCCACCTGTGAGAGAAGGCTGAAGAGGGCAGGAAGTAGCCAGCAGGTGTCCACATGGTTTTGAGTGGAACAGGACACAGTTGTGATAGGACTATGGACTACTGAGATGTTTCTGGGCTCTTGTGACCTGGGTGCGATCTGAGCAGGTTGGGCGTGATCTAAGCAGGATATTCTGGAAGGTGGACATTCTTAGTGTGCACTGTAGGCAGGGGTGACAGTACCTCAGGGACTTGGATAAATTGTTAGTATGGACATGCCTTAAAATTTGTTCTTGACTCACCATGCTGGCAACCAAAATCAGTATTTTCTCAAGCTGATAAGAAATTATTTCAGGGGTTCTTTTAGTATTTTGCTTTTAAAGGAAATCTGTATAGGGAGAAATATGTATGATGTTCTCCTTTCACAGATTTTTATCTACCTGGCTGTTAGGCTGATCCAGTAGCTTCAATGAGCTATTCTAAGTCACTAACCTGGAACCAGCATACAGATCTGAAAAGTCAGAACTCATCTGCATTCTTTTTCTGTGTGGCTGACCCACAGCTGGCTGGCAACATTGAGTTTGCATGACAATTTTAGACACCTAGAGTTACCATAAAGAGAGGTCTGCAGTGATAACTTTTATCCTTTCTTAGTATAGAGTTCCTTAGTACAGAGGCAGAAGGGTGGGCAAGAAGGAAGGGTGTTTTTCTTTAGGGCTTGCTTTAAGGCCTATGTCATACTAGTAAACCTGGGGTGCAGGAAAAACACCCACCTTCTTCCACAATGTTGGTCTATTGTCGAATGTAAGTCACTAGTGAGAGAACAACACCCTGTTCATTTTGCCAACATGGGAACAACACATACAAACAGGTGAGAGTTTAATTGCTCTGTTGTGTTCTGAATACCAATCCTGATGCTGGCATAATCTCACTTGCTAGTTTGACAGAGGCCCTAGATCAGTGGTTCCCAACCCCAGGCCCTCCTTCCTCCCCGGCCTCCTGCATACTGCATGTCCTCTAACCTACCACAGTGCCTCCCAGTTCCCATAGTGCTGCCAGCCCCCATAATTGGCCACAGTGCCCCCAGGTCCCCCTGAGAACCCTCAGCCCCCCCCTACACACACACACACCCCAGCCTGCTGCAGAGCTTTCAGCCCCCACAGTGCTCCCAACCTCAAACAGTGTCCTACAGTGCCTACCAACCTCCCACAGTGCCCCTGCAAGGCCCTTAGCCTCCTGGAGATACCCTAGCACCCTCCAGAAAACTCATCACCTACAGAACAACCTTGTCTGCTGCTCCCCTAACCCTCTCAAGAACCCACAGCTCCCCCTTCCCCCTCGTATCCAGCTCCATCCAGTGCCCTTCAGCATTTCAAGACTTATTTTGGATTTCTACACTTTATTGTCTGAGTATAAACTTTTTTTTTTTTCACTGATGTGACTTATAAGGTTTTTGATGACGTTACAGGGCCCTGGTATGAATAAAGTTGAGAACCACTGTCCTAGATTACATTCAGATATCCAGACTCCTGCATGTACTGAACCAAGGAAACCTGTCCAAAGACAAAGATATAGACCCCCATAGCTGACCTGCTGAAAATTGTATTGCCTGGGTCCCATGCAGGTCTAGTGGCATCGACACGTCCTGAGAAAAGAATGCACATTAGGAGTCCTGGCTTTACTCTTTACTTTATTCATTTGCTACATACTTATTCCAGGTCAGTGACAA
This sequence comes from Staurois parvus, assembly GCF_062004578.1. Lineage (NCBI taxonomy): Eukaryota > Metazoa > Chordata > Amphibia > Anura > Ranidae > Staurois > Staurois parvus. Next base: position 1,908,960 of record NW_028317934.1, read on the forward strand.
AAGTAAAAAGGTCAGAATCATCCTGAGAGCAAGAAAACCAATATTTTTTTAAGGAGGCAAGCAATATCAGTCCAAGTATTTCTCCTTCCTAAAAGTAAAGTTTTTGTAGGTGGTCACCATCGGGGGACACTTATTATAAATAACAGATTTCCTTCATAGGCTTGGAATAAACTTCCTGTAGGGAGGTAAGATGAACATCTGGACTGTAAAGGAATTAAAAGAACTGGATGGTCAATAGCTATATTCAACATGGAAAATGCTATTTGCTTTGAAAAGCACTCTCATAATTAGCACACCCAATACTTTGTTTTCTACATGACCATCCCTGGTTGGTTATGTTGGTCTACTTTGACTCTTAAGAGTTTGCTATACCTACTATGTCCACCACTGTTGTATGTTTTTTTCTTTTCAATTGTGTTTCTACCTACATTTGCCATTAAATGTCTATGGCTGTATTGTTCTCTATTTGTATTTAAATCTTTGATAAATAATAAAAAATACTGAAACAGGAAAATTCAATTCACATATAGGCACAAATCAGGCTTAGAGCTGGGCTTTTTTAAAGGAAATCTATACTTAGGAAGTTTGGAGGCCTCCATTCCTTGCTAATTCACTCACTTGGACCAAAGGTGCTGATTAGAATTTCTAACTTTACTCCAACTTTTCTGATGTGCACACTTGTTCCAGGTCAGTGACTAAAAAATTATTGAAGCCAGGGGACTGATATGGCACTCGGGCAACCAATATTATTAGAAGGTCAGGAATGGCAGACTCTGTATTTCCATCACTTTGGGTTTCTTTTAAAAAGATAGAGCAGATATCAATGTTGCACAGTTACTTGCAGTAATCAGTGATACTTCAGCATTCATAAGTTTTCAGCAGTCTGTACAATAGTAGAATACATAGAAGATGAGTGCTGATTGGTTGCTGTGTGCTGTTGCGCTTTAAACTTTGCACTTTACTATTGTTACCTATAGCAAAAAGTCATAACGCTAGAAACAGGAAAACTAAGGTCAGTATATGCAATATATGCATTAACACTCTTTTATCAGTTGCTCCCAGTACATTATTTTGCAGTGCTACTGATAACTCTACAGACTAAACTCCAAGCACATGGTCATCCCTATGTTTCAATCACTCCAACCTTACGCTTGCCTTGCCTAATGACCTTTTTGCTAATTTTGCCTTCTCAACTCTACCCCTCCCTTCCAAACTATGATTGATCTCTGGTGTTCAAAGAAAACCTCAGCAGCTAATACGCTGACTCACTTTGCTATTCTAAGCGTGAGCATCCCCCAACTCGCAGGATTAGTTTAATGGTATATAGCATTATCACACCATCTTTTGAAGTCAGAGGCCACTGATTGTGGCTGACGGTGAAAGCAAAAAAAAAAATCCCAAACAAACGTCGTTTTAGTCAAAGAAGCAATTCTGCAGCGCTTATCGATTGGGCAACTTCACAGCTGTTTGTAATAAGTGGGATGGAAGAGACGTTTGTATGGGGCTGGAATTAGTTTTCGATTGCTGGGGCCACAGTGTCGGTACTCTTGTTTTGCTATGCCACCTTTTTGATCAATACTACATCACCCAGTAGATAGTAATTAGGTTGGAGAGAGCCATTCAGGAGGAATCTGTGTTGACTGCAACAGACAGAGCCAAGGAAAAGGTCAGACAAAATCAGCAGTCAACTAAAAGGTGGTGGGTAAAGAAAAGGACCCCGTGCCTGAAATGTACTTAGCTCTCTTTTAATTACTGTAATTTTCAACAAGAGTCAGAGAGTGAGATGATGAAGTGCAGGGCTCTCTCTCCTGCTGCTTCTGATGAGGCTTGATAAGCCTCGAAATTACGCATTGACTCTCCATGTCATTTTTTTCCCAGTGTTTAGCGCTAATAACCTGTAGGGCCTCGTTTTATTTTTTTTTTTCTTTCCTTCTTTGTACCTCTCAGTCTTAGTGTCACTGCAGTAATTACACTCTGTGAAATCTCTACTGCAATCACAGCTGCTGACTAGTAGCTACACAGACTGGGTCAGGCTCTGCAGTGACAACATGTAAAAAAAAAAAAAAACTCACATTGAAAATTTTTTTCTCAACGTATTTTGTTTTGTTTCGGCTCTACGGCTATTTAATGGAATCCATCAATTTGAAAAAAAAAAAAAAGTGTACAAACATTTCTAGAAATCTTAGTTAAGGCTTGATGGCTTTTGTTCTTCTTATTTTTTTATTTCATTTCAACTCTTACAGAAATACAATAAGTCATAATTAAATCAATTTAAATAGTTATTATTGTTAAATGGGCTTACAGGGATCCATGAAAAATGGTTGGTATTTTTTTCCGAGATGTTTTATACTAATTGCAAGCTGTTTGTAGATGTAGTAACGAAGGCCAGAAAGAAACTGATTTTTCATCCAGTGCAGCAAATGAACGCCAAGGCTAGAGCTATGATTTCATTAGTTCAGCTGTGCTACTAAGAGTAGTGTTCAGTTGCCAATAAGATGGAACAAATAGCCCTTTTATGGTTTAACCTACACAAGAAACATCACTGGAACACTGTGTTGTCATGGAATATTAATTTTTTTACATCCTAATTGTGAAGTTTTCACAATCAGGTGTCATTTGTGCTATCTTTTTAGATACTCTTTATCAATTAACTGTATGTGATATTAGGAGTATGGTCGCACTAAAATTGCCTGTTCAGCACTAGCCTAAAACAGCCCCATAGCACCCTGTCAAAGTCAAAATTGAACTGGAAAATGTCTGTTTCAATGTCAAATTGTAAATGCAGTTAAGTGCTAATAGGCAATTCAGATTTTTATTTCTAGCACTGATAAATATCATTCATCCTATCATCATCTTCTATTTATTCCAGAATAATATTTCAGATCTTATCGTTTTGTTTACTGTTGAATGGACTGGCAGTTAAAAGGTTGTTTCTTCAGCTTGGTCAGTCATTGTGTTTGCAATAGTGTTCAGTTTCAAGCAACTGAAGGATATGGGTGATTTTGATCCCTGGCTACACCACTGCTTGACATTATTTCACTAGAAGCAGATAGACTGCGGTATAAAAAAATGAGGTAGCTTCCAATAAGTGGTATTTTCACAGTATCAGGTAAGTAAATCTTTCTCATGCCTTCTTTTCTCTTTCTCTGTATATAATATTATTATTATACAGGATTTATATAGAGCCAACAGTTTGTGCAGTGTTTTACAGTATAAAGGGAGACAGTACAGTTAAAATACAAATCAATACAAGAGTGATAGGAGGGCACTGCTCATGAGAGCTTACAATCTAATAATATATATTTTCTCTCCTGAATTTTCCCAGCACATGGTTCCTTTAACAAGCACTCATAACCATTACAACAGTTTTCATAAATGCTTTTTTTCTGTGTCGTTCCCGTTTTGTGTGTAGAAATGGGAATATCTCTTAACCAGTCACAGAGTTTTTTTTCAAAGAGTCTTGAAAATCACTGTAGGCAATGCTGTATTCCATTTTTTATTTTACCTGTTGTGTTGTAATGCAACACTTTTGTCATGAAAGACAATGGTTTTCAATTAAGCTGATACTTGGCACTATGGTTTGAAAAATTAGTCATGTACTTTATTTTTTGCATTTTTTCACACTGTGACACCCAATAAAAAAATGAAAACATGCTTAATGAGCTACAATCCACATTTAAAAACACACTAAGAAACAACAAAAGTAGATGTAGAGAGATGTGAACCTGGCCTTAGGGGTGCAGAATTTCCAGGCTAGAAATTGCCAAAAGTATGGGGTAGATTGAACTTTTTATTGTCCAAACAAACCTTAATTTTATGTTGTCCACTACTTACAGAACGGAAACAGCTCTGAGAATCCTGGCCTTGAGAACTTGAGTTGTTCATGCCTATCCTTAAGTATTAGTCTGTAGATGTCCTGCTGCAATGAATCTTCCACAGGCTTCCTCTGTATCTTAGGAACATCAGCAGTGAGGTGTCCTCATCAGCAGTGAGGTGTCCTCTTCAGCCTTTTAGGTTCCCCACCACCATTTCTTCGTGTCCTTGCAGTTCATTCTTCATAATGTAAAATGAAAGCAGAATTTAACCGGAAATGTACGTTCTTTCATACTGGCTTTGACAGATGGGAGACACGGTACAGTTTAGTGTAGGGATTGCACTGCTGGAGACCCTGAAATAAGAATAGACTGGGAGATTGTTAGACTTGATTGTTTTCAAGTTGCCTAATAATTCCAAAAGATAATCTCCTTTCTGGGTAAACAGAAGACCTTTGATGACTTTACTTTACTTTGTGTGTATTATGGTGCATATTAGTTACTATTGCTCAAATATGAATGCGTGAAATGAATTAATATACTGCTAAGGAGAGTGAGCTTGACAACCACTTGGATGCCTCTTGGAAGACAACCAACACTTGAAGGGTTAAAAGTCTATCCTTGTCAAAAAGTTAAAACAAATAACCTACACTATACTATAGCTATTCCTTTTCAATTTCCCCGATCCATCCCTCTCCTCCTCCTTTTTTTCGTTCTTGTTGCTGGATATCTCTGATTTTCTCTTAGTACTGCTTTTCATCACTTTTCTTTTTTTTACCGTTTTTCATTTCTAACACACATTCAGGCCCTGCTACCGTATCTTCTGTTTACCAAAGGTGGCATCCTTGGACCTATGTCACCTTGCATAACATTTTCTGAACTTCAAGATTTACTGTAAGAAATGTGACCTTATACTGTATACTAAACTGTAACAGTGCTTTAAGATAATACTCTCTTTTTTTACTTTGATTGTGAATGTGCCAAAATAATAAAACATATTGAAACCCCCCAAAAAACCTAACCAGTTTCATGGTTGAAGGCGACACATTTTCTTAACCTCCCTGGCGGTATTCCCGAGTGTAGCTCGGGGTACCGTTTCAGTACCACAAGTGGTAACCCCGAGCTACACTCGGGCTTACCATGTGGCGCTGCTCCGGGATGCCTCAATCACTTACCATGTCCTGCGCTCCCGCGATGTCCCTCCTGCAGTGTCCCTGGCAATGTAATCCGGCGGATGCCGGCATCTATCATCTGGGTTCCGTCCCCTGCGAGCGTCGGGACGTACGGGGGACAGAACGGCGGGAAATTTGGAAATGACAAAAAGTGACATTCACCAAAATCACATAGTATAACATTACTGTATCAAACCATTTCACATACATTTTGTCCCGAGTGCTTTGTCCTGTGTCCTGCCTGCATTTTTACTGTTCTTTCTGCCTGGAAACTGAGAAACGTCCATGGCATCCAAAAAGCGTCCCTTTAGGTCAAAAGCGGTTTCAGACCAGCTAGAGAACAGCGATAGTAAATTAGAACCACTTGCAGAATTGAGTGATGATTCGTGGGGAAATTCGTCTTCAGACACTGAAAACGATTTTGCGACTTTGCTCAGTGATGTGCGAACTTGGTGCTATATTTCAAATTTCAGTGTTTTTGGTTTGATTATATTATTGATATAAATTTATTATTATTATTATATTATTATTTTTTATGATTATTTATTAAATTATAATTTATGATTTCGTGTTTTAAGTTTTTTCCTACCCGGGATGTTTACTAGACTCTTGTTCGCACAGATTTCAGTGAGTTATTCCTAAGAATTACAGGCCTACAATAAAAAAAATACATATTTCCATGCAAAAAGATGTACCGCTTTGAGCACAGAAATATGGACATAATCATACCGCTAGGGAGGTTAATTGTATGCTTCAGTACAATAGCCAAGCAGCAGCTAGTAGCAGGTGGGCAGTTACCTGTTGCAGTACCCAACAGGACATGTATAGCCAGGCTAAAGCTGGACCTCCTTGAACAAGGGGCACTTTGACAGGCGTTGCTGCACCTCCATGTTTATCTAAATACTTTTCACTGTCCTCTCTCCATTGACTTATATAGATTCCTCCAGTAGGCTACCCTGCCAGGTCAGCATTTTGAGTTTGGGCAGAGCTCAGTCTAAGCACAGGCATTGGATGCTTTGCTTCTGCATTCTGCAGCTGTGGAGACCTAAACTAAGAAACATTAAGGGTTAAAAAGTTTACACTTGAGTAGTTTCAAATGGCATATTTGCAGCAGCTCACACGCTAGTAAAGGTGCACTGAGTGTCAGAGACACATTAGCACCACCTTACTAACCCATTCCCACCTTCTAATCTCAGTCTCATTTTCCTATATTTCTACATTATAGCATTCAATATTTAATGTATATCCAGGGGAACTGTTGCCAGGTTTGCCTTAAAACTACATCACTTTGTTAACCCCTCTACAGGTTAATGAAGGGAATATGTTGTATTTGCAAATCAGTGTACACATACGAAATTTCCTTCTGTGGGTGCCATTTAGATGCGTAACAGTTATAAACTATATATGAAAAAAAAAGACTTCTGGAAAGCTTAAAGTATGAGTTGAGTCCAAACTTTGTTAGTTTTGGATAGAGTGATAAAGTGCTAAACCCCGCCAGGTCTTCTTGCTGCCTGTGTCCCCACTTGTGAGATTCACCCTCCAAGAAGAACGGGTGAGCGGAAATCTTTGACTAGGGACACCTTTTCCGGTAACAGCTATCCAAGAAGGGATTTCTCCCCATTTGGAGAGATTTCTTAATTTACTTCCAGTGGTGTCTCCAGGCCAGGAAGAAAAGAAAATGTTCACTGACTGCCAGGATACAAAAAGCAAGAAGGGAAAAAAAACTCATAAGTCCATTCCCTCCCTCCAAAAACAAAACAAAAAAAATGGAAATTTGATTTACACATATTTTATTGTGTAACTTGTAGAAAAAATGGAGGTCTTTTTTTGCAAACAAGACATTCCCTCCTAATCCTCTTGTATTAAATTGTATTGTTACTGTATTGTCTCCCTTTATATTGTAAAGCACTGAGCAAACTGTTGGCGCTATATAAATTCTGTAAACTAATAGTGCCTCTTCTGTAATAAATGCTTCTTCAAATATAAAAACCAGCGCAAAACACAAACTATCTCACACCAGTGTAAGTGAACAATAATAAATAATAAACATATACTTTGGTATAAGTGTCAAAAAAATATTAAAATTAAAAGTCCAGTGATACATATAAAAACAAAAAAAAATATTAACAAAAAATCAAGTGACCCATACAAAAAGAAAAAGTCCAGTGACACATGTAAAAAAGAAAGAAATGTCCAGTGCCCCAAAAAACTTTTTCCTTTGATTGAAAATCTTCAATGCCTATAGTGATCCTTCCACCATCCACCAGTGCAAAAACCAACATGAACCGCACTCACCAGATATTTGACCTTTATGACCTCCACTATTTCCACCTCAGAGATATGGATATTCCTCCAATCGTTCCCCTCACCAACTCCACCAAGCTCCAGGAAGAAAATACGTATAGTGTGATACTGTTATGACTCTTACTTAAAATCTACTTTAAGCCAGACCACTCACATTTTGAAAGATAATAGCCAGCATTTATTGTAGATAAAACCGAAATTCCACAAATCTTGTAGCAGGACTTCACAGCCTTGTACAGAGCAGGATGACAGACTTCAAAGAAAAACCTTCTCCACTTAACAAAATGGCCGCTTGGAACGCACCGCTCGGCGTGCGTTCCACTCACCGGAAATGACGTAGGACGTTGGGACGACCAGCCGGAAGTTCGTGGGTGGGGCAAAACACACTATTAGTTTTTTCTTCCTGGAGCTTGGTGGAGTTGGCGAGGGGAACGATTGGAGGAATATCCATATCTCTGAGGTGTAAATAGTGGAGGTCATAAAGGGGGTCCAGGAGCCCTAAATAATCCTGAAAGGCGTTATACTCACCAAATATCTGGTGAGTGCGGTTCATGTTGGTTTTTGCACTGGTGGATGGTGGAAGGATCACTATAGGCATTGAAGATTTTCAATCAAAGGAAAAAGTTTTTTGGGGCACTGGACTTTTCTTTCTTTTTTTATATGTGTCACTGGACTTTTTCTTTTTGTATGGGTCACTTGATTTTTTGTTAATATTTTTTTTGTTTTTTTGTTTTTATATGTATCACTGGACTTTTAATTTTAATATTTTTTTGACACTTATACCAAAGTATATGTTTATTATTTATTATTGTTCATTTACACTGATTGGTGTGAGATAGTTTGTGTTTTGTGCTGGTTTTTATATTTGAAATTTTTTTTTTTGGTTTTTATACCTGTGCACAGCGGCATTTCACTTAAAGAGGGTGTTAGTGAATTGGTCCTGGGCGCTGTGTTTTTTCTGTTTGCAATAAATGCTTCTTACCTGCCTGGTAGCAAAATTGTTTGGATTGAGTGCTGGGATGAATGAACTTCTGGACAGGGCTCAGGCCAGCAGGGGGGCCCAGGCAGCTGGGGGAATCAGATGTGGGCAGGGAGGATGATCGGTAAGGCATGGGAAATTACTGGAACCAATCCCCTGTATGGTTTCCTCTGGACCAGCTAAAAGTTGGCTTCTTCTCCTTTCCCTCCTGCTGGCTTTCAGCTGCTGCAGAGAAAGCCATATCCGGGATCAGTTCCAGTAATTGCCCCTCCCAGCCATCACCCTCTCTGTGCACCATACATTTTCACCTGCTTCCCATGCCCTTTTGTGTGTCCCCACCCTTGCAGTGCTGCCAGATTCCCTCTTCTCCTTCCCAACAGCTGCTGCAAGCACACTACAGGATTCCTCAGGATGGAAAGTGGGGGAAGCTGCTGGTAAAAATTTCACATTTACCCGCCCATTGTTTTCCTGAATTAACACAATAAGTGATTGGTACCAATCACTCACTGTGTTCATTCATAACTGAAGCATATTAAACTGTGTTTTTTTTTGGGTGGGAGGGGGGCCTGTCAGGTTGGCTGTATGGGGCCTTGTGGTTTCTAACAGCAGCTCTGTATGCAAGTGTACAATCTTAGCCTGCCATGGGTGCTAGGATCAGTTTTTTCATATACACTTGTGTTGGAGTTGCATCACCTCAAGCCAGCCGGTCAAGATGCTGAGCCTGTAAGAAAGCTGGGTGAAGTGTGAATCTTGCAGGCATTGCATCACTGAAGGACAGATAATTATAGTGGACTTTAGTTCTACTTTAACTTTGTAAAGTAGGACAAAAAAATTAAATCTCTCAATCAGTAAATTAAGTGAATATATATCACGTAAATCAATTAAACGAAAAAAAAGATAATGAAGGCAATATCTTTAAAGGTCAAAAACTGTCAAAAAATGTACAGAAAATGTTCTGTTTTTAGGTTGTAATCGATAGTCATCCGAATTTGTCTGATTGAAAGGATTATATAGTATAGTGGTTGAGTAGGATCAGTTTAGGAAACTGATTGCCTTAGCTGTCCTGTAATTATGGTCAGCACTTAAGCAAAGCTGTAAACTCCCCCTTCCCTTAGTCTATTACATTGATTTGCCTACAGTCATCATTTGCTATTAAATATTATTGGTAGCAAAAATGTGCCAGTTCGATTGAGCAGATGAAACTTTGCATTATGAGAAAATTTCCTTGTGGTATGACTCTACAACACAATGGGGTTGATTTATTAACCTCCCTAGCGGTATGATTATTTCAGATTTTTGGTGCTGAAAGTGGTACCATTATTCTGCATGGAAATATGTAGTTTTTTTATTGTAGGCTGTAATATTTAGGAATAACTCACTGAAATCTGTCTGAACAAGAGTCTATTAAACATCCTGGGTAGGATAAAATTTGAAACACAAAATCATGAATTATAATTTAATACATAATCATAAAAAATAATAATATAATAATAATACATTTAATTCAATAATATAATCAAACCAAAAACACTGAAATTTGAAATATAGCGCCAAGTTCGCACATCACTAAGCAAAGTCGCAAAATCGTTTTCAGTGTCTGATGACGAATTTCCCCACAAATCATTATCACTCAATTCTGCAAGTGGTTCTGATTTACTATCGCTGTTCTCTAGCTGGTCTAAACCCGCTTTTGACCTAAAGGGACACTTTTTGGACGCCGTGGACTTTTCTAAGTTTCCAGGCAGAAAGAACATTCAAAATGCAGACAAGGAACAGGACAGAGCACTAGGGACAATATGTATGTGAAATGGGTTGAAACAGCAATGTTTTACTATGTAAAATCGTTTTGAAAAAAATGACATTTTTTTAAAATTTTCAAATTTCCCGCTGCCGGCGGCGCCCGTACGTCCCAACGTCACAGGGACCGGAATACAGGAGCCGGATGCCGGCATCGGCCGGAGGAGATGGCCGGGGACGCTGCAGGGGACACATCGCGGGAGCGCAGGACAAGGTAAGTGCTGCAGGGACTCCCTATACAGCGCCGCATGGTAAGCCCGAGTGTAGCTCGGGGTTACCGCTTTTGGTACTGACATTTTACCCCGAGCTACACTCGGGAATACCGTTAGGGAGGTTAAAGACAAATAGGCTGTGCACTGCAAGTGCAGTTGTTCTAGATCTCAGGGGAACATGCAAGGAAAATAAAAAAACAGCGTTTTTGCTTGCACATGATTGGATGAAAGAAATCAGCAGAGCTTCACCTCATTTCAGAGCCCACCCTTGGATAATGCAACTGCACTTGAAGTGCACATTATATTTACCTTTAGTAAATCAACTTCAATGTATAGCGGTGAGAGAAGTGTAACAAATTGCACAGTGAACAGTTTGGGGGTTCATTGAATATAGCAAAGATAGCTTGTAGAATGAGAGGAATTATAAAGCCCATTGATAATATGAATGGCAGAGCCACCCGGAGTGGTGTGTCTAGAGATGGGTCGGAGTCATTAAGTTAAATGAACATCAGATAGCCTTAAGTTGATGTCTTCAACTCATCCTTAGACACACCACCTCTGCCATTCATTTAAATAACAGGCTTTTTGTCTCCTCTCATCTTAAAAGTACAATACCCACCTGGGAACCCATAGAGGATTCAGGGATGGGTCGTCATTGACTTCAAGAGTGATTGATTTCACCATGCATGGAGACGGGGCCTTTTCTCCTCCTGTGTTCACGGAAACTTTTGTGGTTCTACCCGCCTGGGTCACTGCAACCTCACAGATGTAAGTCATTTTTTTATTTTCTTTTTTCATTTCACTTAATTCAGGAAATATCTACATTTAGAAACAAAGTACACTATAAGGGCTGCTCTGCCTCTCCCTTTTTTTCCATTGGGTGGATACCTTGAGCCAATTATGGGTCTCCAATCTGCTTTTTCGGTCTGACCCCTCGGACCTCTGAAGACCGCCACCACCTGAATCCTAAAGGGTACAGGTAGCTGTGGCTTAGAGTAAGATGCAGATTTAATATAGATGTGCACGATGGAAATTTTCATTTAGTTTCAGTTCCATTTGTTCATTGAAGAATTTAATTTAATCATATTCGTTATTTTAAACCAGGGGTCCTCAAACTACGGCCCGCCAAAGACATTTATCTGGCCCGCTGGGCCAGCCGACAAACACAAATCAAAAAAAAAAAAACCTGCGACAGCCAGCAAATAGCTAGGACCCAGTGTGGTGTCCAGTGTATCGGAGTACAGTGTATTGCGGTGTCCAGTGTATCAGAGTACAGTGCATTGCAGTGTTCAGTGTATCAGCATACAGTGCATTGCGGTGTCTATTGTATCAGAGTACAGTGCATTGCGGTGTCCAGTGTATCATAGTACAGTACATTGCAGTGTCCAGTGTATCAGAGTACAGTGCATTGCGGTGTCCACTGTATCAGAGTACAGTGCATTGTTGTGTCCAGTGTATCAGCGTACAGTGCATTGCGGTGTTCAGTGTATCAGCGTACAGTGCATTGCAGTGTTCAGTGTATCAGCGTACAGTGCATTGCGGTGTTCAGTGTATCAGAGTACAGTGCATTGTGGAGTCCAGTGTATCAGAGTACAGTGCATTGCAGTGTTCAGTGTATCAGAGTGCAGTGTGTTACAATGTACAGTGTATTGCGGTGCCCAGTGCGTTACAGAGTACAGTGCATGGTGGTGTCAAGTGCGTTACATAATACAGTCATGGCAGTGTCCAGTGCGTTACACTGTACAGTGCATTGTGGTATCCAATGTATCAGTGTACAGTGCATTGCGGTGTCCAGTGTATCAGAGTACAGTTCATTGCGCTGTCTAGTGTATCAGAGCACAGTGCATTACAGTGTACAGTGCATTGTGGTGTTCAGTGCCTTACAGAGTACAGTGCATTGTGGTGTCCAGTATGTTACAGTGTACAGTGGATTGTGGTTTTCAGTGCCTTACAGAGTACAGTGCATTGTGGTGTCCAGTGCATTATAGTGTACAGTGCATTGTGGTGTCCAGTGCGTTACAGAGCACAGTGCATTGTGGTGTCCAGTGCATTACAGAGTACAGTGCATTGTGGTGTCCAGTGCATTATAGAGTACAGTGCATTGTGGTGTCCAGTGCATTACAGTGTACAGTGCATTGTGGTGTCCAGTGCGTTACAGAGTACAGTGCATTGTGGTTTTCAGTGCCTTACAGAGTACAGTGCATTGTGGTGTCCAGTGCATTACAGAGTACAGTGCATTGTGGTGTCCAGTGCATTACAGAGTACAGTGCATTGTGGTGTCCAGTGCATTACAATGTACAGTGCATTGTGGTGTCCAGTGCGTTACAGAGTACAGTGCATTGTGGTGTCCAGTGCATTATAGAGTACAGTGCATTGTGGTGTCCAGTGCATTATAGAGTACAGTGCATTGTGGTGTCCAGTGCATTATAGAGTACAGTGCATTGTGGTGCCCAGTGCGTTACAGTGTACAGTGCATTTGGTGTCCAGTACGTTACAGAGTACAGTGCATTGTGGTGCCCAGTGTGTAACGGAGTACAGTGCATTGTGGTGCCCAGTGAGTTACAGTGTACAGTGCATTTGGTTCCAGTACGTTACAGAGTACAGTGCATTGTGGTGTCCAGTGTGTTACAGTGTACAGTGCATTTTAAATATTGTATTATTTTTTCCTGTTTTTTGCACTACAAATAAGATATGTGCGGCGTGCATAGGAATTTTTTTATTCTTCAAACTATAGTCCGGCCCTCCAACAGTGTGAAGGTCCGTGGACTGGCCCTCTGTTGAAAAAGTTTGAGGACTCCTGTGTTAAACCAATTCATTTTTGGAATTTGTTTAGTATCTTGGGCATTCATTTTGTATATTCATTGCTACGGGTGGATTTGAAAAATGTTGTTTTTTTTTTTAAATGATATATATTTGTTTTTAGTTTTGCTGTTTTGGTGGATTCAATATTCATATATCAAAACTATTTGATATTTTCAAACATAATGGAATAAATAATGCAAAATACAGCGGCCCCAAATTTTTCAAACCTAAGAATTGCATTTGAGTGTGGAAAGGAACTGACTGACTGTGACAATTACAAATTATTATTACTATTATACAGGATTTATATAACGCCAACACTTTGCTCAGCGCTTTACAAAATGAAGGTAGACATTACAGTTACAATACAATTTGGTACAAGAGGAAACAGACAAATTCATTTTAAATCAAACATTTACTCAAATTTGAATTATTCAACTAATTTGAAAATTTAATTAATTTCCCCATGGGCCTGAACTACTATCACATCATGCAACATCATCCAAATGAAACTATGCATTTGTTAATTTCATTATAACTTTTTTTTTGGATTTGTTAACATTCGTTATTATGTCCATTCAGAGATTTGTATACATCTGAATCTCCAAAAATTGAATTTTTGTCCGAAAATCAATTTTGAAAAGAAATGCACGTCTAATGTAATATATTAAACAGAACGCAGAGGTCCATCCTATTGAACTTCAAGGCCAATGTGTAGAGTATTTATACTGCCTCAACTTTCATTTCCTGCATTTTTGCATAGTGGGAGGAGAATTTCTGTCTTTGGACCAGCCGGGTCTTCAAGGGAGAGATCCAGGAAGAAAAAAGGTATTGCATCAAAAGCTTAGCTGGTTATTTAAAAGTTTAGAAAGTAACCATGGAATTGGACTTAAAAAAAAAAAAAGTAGAATTGACCCCAAACCATTATAGTTTTTAACCTCCCTGGCGGTATTCCCGAGTGTAGCTCGGGGTAAAATTTCAGTACCACAAGCGGTAACCCTGAGCTACACAGCGCTGCTCCACGATCCCTCGATCACTTACCTTGTCCTGCGCTCCCGCGATGTCACTCCTGCAGTGTTCCCGGCAATGTAATCCGGCGGATGCCGGCATCTGTCATCTGGGTTCCGTCCCTGCGAGCGTCGGGACGTACTGGGGACGGAATGGCGGGAAATTTGAAAATGACAAGAAGGGACATTCACTAAAATCACATAGTAAAACATTACTGTATCAAACCATTTCACATACATTTTGTCCCGAGTGCTTTGTCCTGTGCCCTGCCTGCATTTTTACTGTTCTTTCTGCCTGGAAACTGGGAAACGTCCATGGCGTCCAAAAAGCGTCCCTTTAGGTCAAAAGCGGTTTTAGACCAGCTAGAGAACAGCGATAGTAAATCAGAACCACTTGCAGAATTGAGTGATAATGATTTGTGGGGGAAATTCGGCATCAGACACTGAAAACAATTTTGCAACTTTACTCAGTGATGTGCGAACTTGGCGCTATATTTCAAATTTCAGTGTTTTTGGTTTGATTATATTATTGAATTCAATTTATTATTATTATATTATTATTTTTTATGAATATTTATTAAATTATAATTTATGATTTCGTGTTTCAAGTTTTATCCTACCTGGGATGTTTACTAGACTCTTGTTCGGACAGATTTCAGTGAGTTATTCCTAAGAATTACAGGCCTACAATATAAAACGCCAAATTTCCATGCAAAATAATGGTATCGATTTCAGCACCAAAAATCTGAAATAATCATACCGCCAGGGAGGTTAATGTCTTACTACAGCCAACATTCCCCTAAAATTGTTCATTCAACGACACATATTTTGCCATACTTTCCGCAGGCAGAAACAAAAACTTACTGTTAGTTTGTACTCACAAAGTAAGACTCATTGGGAAAGATGCAGGGGCGGCCTCTTGAAAGCTCGGTTCTCCCTTTCAACAATGCAGCACAATGAGTTATTGACTTGTTTATATATGGAGGCCCTTTCACTCACCAACTCTGACTCTCACAGTCTGAACAAATGATTGATTCTGCTCCAGGAGAATGACCAGGGTCTTGCACTAAACTCTGTAGTGCAAACTACTTCGCCCCACATTTGTTCCCCTGGTGAATAGCACCCTATTAAAATGCACTTTTCAGAACTACCTGCAGCTGGCCTTTATAGTGCTTTTTGTATATATAAATGACTAATTTGTGCCAGCCCTTTGTTTCTTTAACAGCCCATTGGAGAAGCCATTGAGGCCATGGAAAGTTTTTTTGTTGTCATGTGTACGTTTATTAATATGCATGCAGAACATCATATGGGATATTAGCCAATGAAAATACTCTAATTGGGGCTCTGTTGGACAGATGGATACATAATATTGATTGATTTGATGTACAATGATATAGGGAGTTTGAAATAGGCTAGATTTCAGTAAAATAATATAAAACATTTAAATTAATTCATTTTCATACTATTACTGATATAAATGGAAAAAAAACTATATTTATTATGTTGCTCTGATTTTTAAAACATTAAGACATTTAAGTGTACTTTTCAGTAACTTTACAAATCTGGACGAATAAATTCCTGGCATGCAACAATATCATTTTTTGGTCTAGGTGATCAAATACCACCGAAAGAAAGCTCGATTTGTGTGAAAAAAGGACGTAAATTTAGTTTGGGTGCAGCATTGCATGACCGCGCAATTATCATTTGAAATAGTGCAGCTCTGAGAAGCAAAAAGCGGCCTGGTCATTAAGGAGGGGGGGCGGTAAATCCTCAGGTTGGCAAGTGGTTAAGCTGTAGCCAGGGGTGGACTGACAACTCATGGGGCCCCCGGGCAATAGGGGATCATGGGGCCCCTGTGTCCACGCCCACACTCAAACCACTCAAAAAAGCCTCTGAAAGGTACCAGGGGCATCTCCTGGGGCCCCCTACTGACCCTGGGCCCTCAGGCAGTGCCCGAGTGCTCAAATGGTCAGTCCACCCCTGGCTGTACCATTTATCACTTAACCACTTCCCATCCGGCCCATGTATATAAACGGCCGGGCGGGAGCAGTACACGAGTGGGTGGCCGTTTATAAAGTCCTCCCCACTCCCTGCTTGTACGCGCTCCTCCGGACACAGCGCAACACCGATCGTTGTACGGGACCTCTGTGTGAGGTCAAGATCATGTGATCACTGATTGGCCAATCAGCGATCCCATGAAGAGTAGTAAGCAAGGTGTCACTTGTGACATCATTGCTTGCTACGTGTGAAATCTGTGAATGATCACAGAGGTCACATGATACAAGGCTATTCACAACAGCTTGCACAGTATTTCTCAATGGCTGCAAGAATGCAGCCATAGAGAAGGAGACATGATTGCTTTTACAGCCTTTATGGGTGTAAAAGCAATCAGTGTAAAAAAAAAAAAATCTTCATCACCCCCCACAAGTAGTACAGTGTCACTATACTGCTAGGGTGACAGTATGTAAAAAAAAATGTAAACAAAAATATAATTTTTGTTTTTTTTACTAAAAAGATAACTGAATACATTTTGACCAAGATTTATGAAGAAAGATTATTTATTTGCAAAATTTTATTAGAAAAACACTTTTTTTTTTAAACTTTTTGGACTTTTTCATTTATATAGCAAAAAAAAATAAAAATCCCAGTGGTGAATAAATACCACCAAAATAAAGTTTTATCTGTCTCAAAAAAATGCTAAAAAATGTATATGGGTACAGTATTGCATGACCGCTCAATATCATTCAAAGTGGGATAGCGCTGAAAGCTGAAAATTGTCCTGGACTGGAAGGGGGTGAAAGTGTCCAGCCTTGAAGTGGTTAAAGGCTGTCCTTGAACTACATTCAGTTGTCATTGCCTAGGTTCAGATGATGTCATCTGTGTGCTGCAGGCAGTAAGAAGCATTTCCTTAGTATCGTCTCCCCCATGATCAGACTGCAGCATTGTAACTTTGGGGTGGATTTACTAAAACCGGTGCAGTCAGAATCTGGTGCTGCTGTACATGGTAGCCAATCAGCCTCTAACTTCAGCTTGATCAATTAAGCTTTGGCAATCAAAACCTGGAAGCTGATTGGTTTCTGTTCACAGCTGCACCAGATTCTGCACTCTTCAGTTTTAGTAAATAACCCCTTTTGTAACAAGTCACAAGAGAGGCAGCAGGGGCTGATCTGTGTCAGACATTTGTAAACAGCCAAGAACCAGGATTTACTTGACTGTGCCATCACCAGGGGAGGACTGACCATTCGAGCCCTCGGGCACTGCCCGAGGGCCCGGGGTTAGTAGGGGGCCCCATGAAATGCCCCTGATACCCTTTATAGGCTTTTTTGGGTGTGCTTTGAGTGTGGGCAAGGACACAGGGGCCCCATTATCCCCTATTGCCCAGGGGCCCCGTGAGTTGTCAGTCCGCCCCTGGCCATCACTGAGCCTGAATCTCAGTCCAGGACAAAAACTGTGATAATAATGAGGATTCATGACCCCACCTAAGTGGGGAGACATGGGAAATAATGTTGCATAAAGAGCCATCCCCAATTCTCCAAGTCTCACAAGCAAAGCCATGGATAACCAGTCCTTCTGTACGGGGCCCAGGCCAGCAGGGGGCCCAAGCAGCTGGGTGAATTGGGTGTGGGCAGGGAGGGTAATTGGCACAGAAGGGGGACAATTTACTGGAACCGACCCCCTGTATGGCTCTCTCTGCAGCAGCTGAAAGCTGGCTTCTTCCCCTTTCACTCATGCTGCCTTTCAGCTGCTGCAGAGAGAGCAATACAGAAAGATCAGTTCCAGTTAGTACTCACTTACCCCCCCCTTCCTCACTGCACCCATCACCCTCCCTGTGCACCATACATTTCCCTCAATATGCCCCCCCCCCCAGAGCTACTGGCATCCCTCCTCTCCTTCCCATCTGCAGATGCAAGCACACAACAGGATCCTTCAGGATGGTGAGTAGGGGAAGAGTCCGGTACATATGTCACATTTTCCAGCCCTTTCCTTAATGAACACAATCACTGATTGTTACCGATCACTCACTGCATTCATTCATAACTGAAGCATAGTAAACTCCAACTATGCCCCCCACTGTAGCTTCTGAGACATCTACTTGTGTGTTAGCCCTGCCCAGCTCTACGTCTGCAGCTTTAAGGGTCGGTTCACACTACAGAAACGTAGTCAAGATGCATTCCGGATGCGTTTTTGCATGCGCGTTTTTGGCGCATTCTGGTGCATTTTGATGCGTTCCGGTGTATTTGTTTATGCATTCCAATTTATTTTTTCCCATCTTTCTTCAATTTAAACAGGGACATGTGCGTTTCAGTGTGTTTTCGGAGTGTTTTGGTGCCTTCTGGTGCATTTTACCGCGTTCCAGTACAGTTCAGAAAAAATGCAGCATGTTCTACTTTTTTTTCTGCATCCGGAACGCACTGGAACTGCAAGCACTGATGTGAACTATGACATTGACAACCATATAACCTACTTTCTGTGTGTTTTGGATACAGAAAAAAATCAACTGAAACACGTGTAGTGTGAACTGGCCCTCAAACATGTGCTGGCAGTCATGCAATTCTGGTATTTGCCAAAAAAGTACAGCCACTGTGGCTGGACCTTCTGTAACTTTTCTTCTAAAGGCCATTCTGATGAGGCTCCTTTATAGTTCCATTCTTAGGACTCGTTCATGCTAGCAGTTGAGGGGCATTTAAAAAAAAAAACTTTCAGTTGAGCAGTGTTTTTACTGCCCTCCAACCACTCCCCCTTTAGATGCAGAAGAAGCGGCTGGGGGTGTGCATATGCCTTGGCCATGATGCTTTACTTCGTAGTTGTGGCAGGAGTAATACCCTCTGTTGCTTTTGGCAAACGCTATATGAAGTGAATGGGACTGCTCTGCAACAACTGCGTGCAATGCATGCTAGCACAGGGTTCAAGAGGTTTTAAGCAGGGTGGTGAGGAGGCGATACATCACCTGTCCTCTCTGAAGAGCGATCCCAATGTGTTGAGGAATGTTGAGAAAAAGAAAACAGGTAAAGAAACTTTGTAAATTCAAACATACCTACTGCAACACAAACACATTTATCACATACTGTATGTCTCACTTCCCTTACACAATAAAAAATATTTTGTTCCTCATTTTAAGATAGTGGGTGGAACGATGCAAATCAATACTTTATGCCCTTCAGGTAACTGTGCATTTAGAACCCCTGGTTTATAGTACAGATACAGTCCAAGCAACTTTTATTGTTGCATATCCGTAAAAATAATGTGATGCAGCGAGAGGAAAGAAACTTCCAATGCATCTTATGCTAAACAATGCTTAAAGCGGAGTTCCAGTGAAAATAAAAAAAAATAAAAGTCAGTAGCTACAAAAACTGTAGCTGCTGACTTTTAAAAAACAGACACTTACCTGTCTCGGTCTCATGGTGTCCCCCCCCTCGCAGCCCATTTCACCAGCCGCCCTGTGTTCCCAGCGTCGGCATTCTTCAGTGTGGATATCCGGCTGTGACAGCTTGCTGCTTCACAGTCGGGTGCCCTCTGCGCATGCGCGAGTAGCTCTGCACTTTGTGAATGGTCCCGTAGCCTTCTGGGACCTGTCACCTGTCGTAGAAGACTACAGGGAGGGAGGAGGGGAGGACCTAGGCGATCACAGCGGAAGTAGGAGTGGGTACCTGTCAAATTCGGGTACCCGCTCCCCAAAGGTGCCAATCCTTAAGAGGGAGTGGGGGACCAGTCCTTAAAGCGGAACTTCCGCTTTTGGGGAATCATGCTATGATTATATGCTATAAAAAAGATTTCAGTGAGTGCTACCAAAAAACGAAAAGAAAGTATACAGTGGGGATCGAAAGTTTGGGCACCCCAGCTAAAAATTTGTATTAATGTGCATAAAGAAGCCAAGGAAAGATGGAAAAATCTCCAAAAGGCATCAAATTACAGATTAGACATTCTTATAATATGTCAACAAAAGTTAGATTTTATTTCCATCATTTACACTTTCAAAATAACAGAAAACAAAAAAATGGCGTCTGCAAAAGTTTGGGCACCCTGCAGAATTTATAGCATGCACTGCCCCCTTTGCCAAGCTGAGACCTGCCAGTGTCATGGATTGTTCTCAATCATCGTCTGGGAAGACCAGGTTATGTCAATCTCAAAGGTTTTAAATGCCCAGACTCATCTGACCTTGCCCCAACAATCAGCACCATGGGTTCTTCTAAGCAGTTGTCTAGAAAACTGAAACTGAAAATAGTTGACGCTCACAAAGCTGGAGAAGGCTATAAGAACATAGCAAAGCGCTTTCAGATGTCAATATCCTCTGTTCGGAATGTAATTAAGAAATGGCAGTCATCAGGAACAGTGGAAGTTAAAGCAAGATCTGGAAGACCAAGAAAAATATCAGACAGAACAGCTCGCAGGATTGTGAGAAAAACAATTCAAAACCCACGTTTGACTGCATGATCCCTCCAGAAAGATCTGGCAGACACTGGAGTTGTGGTACACTATTCCACTATAAAGAGATACTTTTACAAATAGGGTCTTCATGGAAGAGTCATCAGAAGAAAACCTCTTCTACGTCCTCACCACAAAAATCATCGTTTGAACTTTGCAAATGAACATATAGACAAGCCTGATGCATTTTGGAAACAAGTTCTGTGGACCAATGAGGTTAAAATTGAACTTTTTGGCCGGAATGAGCAAAGGTACGTTTGGAGAAGAAGGGGCACAGAATTTAACGAAAAGAACCTCTGTCCAACTGTTAAGCATGGGGTTGGGTCAATCATGCTTTGGGGTTGTGTTGCAGCCAGTGGCACAGGGAACATCTCACGAGTAGAAGGAAAAATGGATTCAATAAAATTTCAGCAAATTTTGGATGGTAACTTGATGCCATCTGTGAAAAAGCTGAAGTTAAAGAGAGGATGGCTTCTACAAATGGATAATGATCCTAAACACACCTCGAAATCCACGGGGGATTACATCAAGAGGCGTAAACTGAAGGTTTTGCCATGGCCTTCACAATCTCCTGACCTCAACATAATTGAAAATCTATGGATAGACCTTAAAAGAGCCGTGCGTGACAGACAGCCCAGAAATCTCAAAAAACTGGAAGACTTTTGTAAGGAAGAATGGGCAAAGATACCTCAAACAAGAATTGAAAGACTCTTGGCTGGCTACAAAAAGTGTTTACAAGCTGTGATACTTGCCAAAGGGGGCAGTACAAGATATTAACTCTGCAGGGTGCCCAAACTTTTGCAGACGCCATTTTTTTGTTTTCTGTTATTTTGAAAGTGTAAATGATGGAAATAAAATCTAACTTTTGTTGACATATTATAAGAATGTCTAATCTGTAATTTGATGCCTTTTGGAGATTTTTCCATCTTTCCTTCGCTTCTTTATGCACATTAATACAAATGTTTAGCTGGGGTGCCCAAACTTTCGATCCCCACTGTATATATATATATATATATATATATATATATATATACACATACATACACACATATATATGTATATAAACACAATGAATTAAGTAAATAAGCAGCTGATACACCGAAAGGCAACCAAGAAAAACCTCCAGTAGTATATATGTATTCAAATAAGTTGGTGCAGCGCTAAATGGTAATACATTTTAATATACATAATGCCATGCCATTTCAAATAAATGTGGATAAGTGGTATCACCTTAAGGTGATTAATCGTGATATAATTAGTTCAATATAATTGTGTGGATCAAGCAAAGATCACAATTCCAAGTGTGTGGACGTCCTGATCCGGGAGTGACAACAGGTGCAAGCCAAACGAATGGATAAAAAAAAGCACTCACCAGATGTGGGGGCAGCAGTAACTGGACATCTAACCACAGCATACCCTGAATACATGGTCAGTAATTTTTGGAACTTTTTGAAAATCTGATATTTACCATTGCACCCATTATACTTGAATAAAAAAGGTACCTTAAGCAATATCACGCTATGTGGTCTCTTATTGGGCACTCTGTGTGAGTGTCATCATTCACAGTGCCCATTTGGAGGAAAGATGACCCTGATGGTGACACCTGGTAGCGGTTTCTGGTGACCTTTGCTGTGGAGCTGGGATGGTGATTCATATGGTAACCTGACCCGAGACCTGATGACCTATCTATAGCCTGATGACGCAGGATTTATTATTGTGCATTTTAAACGCACATCTGGTGAGTGCGTTTTTTATCCATTCATTTGGCTTGCACCTGTTGTCACTCCCGGATCAGGACGTCCACACACTTGGAATTGTGATCTTTGCTTGATCCACACAATTATATTGAACTAATTATATCACGATTAATCACCTTAAGGTGATACCACTTATCCACATTTATTTGAAATGGCATGGCATTATGTATATTAAAATGTATTACCATTTAGTGCTGCACCAACTTATTTGAATACATATGATTATATGCTGTTAAGCATGAAACTCGTGGAAGTCTCTTACCCCTCGCTGTACGCCAGGGGTGGACTGACCATTTGGAAACCCGGGCACTGCCCGAGGCCCGGGGTCAGTAGGGGGCCCCATGAGATGCCTCTGGTACCTTTTTCATTGGCTTTTTTGAGTTTGGGCAAGGACACAGGGGCCCCATGATCCCCTATTGCCCAGGGGCCCCATGAGTTGTCAGTTCGCCCCTGACTGTACCAAATTATTTTTATTGATATGCAATAATAAACAGTGGTTTTATCAGTGTGTGGTCATCCATCTACTGTATCTTTCATACATTCTTTAATTACGAGCTGGATCAGCAACACTGGGCAATTTTTTTTTTCCTATGCCGTGGGGTTGTGCCTGCACTGCTTGGGTTAACTGCTTGTTTTGTCTCGGGGGTGAACAGAGAATCTATACTTATCCGATCCTTTGCTCCTCCGGAAAACAGTGCTCCCCCGTGTCCAACAGTGAACTGTTTCTGCCGCCCTCACATCTAGAACTGGTCTATGGGCATAATGATGTCAGGAACAGTCCACCTGCTAGACCGTGGGGGAAAAGGGGGGTCCAGGAGCGGAAGGGACCGATGTTGTGCTGAGTGGATTGGTGGATTAGGTGAGTATATCTCAGCTCTCCAATCCCAGGCATGGGGAAAAAAAATTCCCAGATTTCAGCTTTAAAGGGAGTTCAGGGTCTTTTCAGTTTTTTTTAGATATACTGTACATAAATGAACAAAATCGGTTTGATGTAAATATTCTTAGCAATGTGTATTATTTTTTAAAAAAACCTGTTTTAGTATGTAGTATGCAGTTTAAATTATGTATGTACATGGGAAAACTGTGCTCCCGCATGTCCAACAGTGGACTGTTTCTGCCACCCTCACTTCTAGAGCTGGTCTATGGCCATAATGATGTCAGGAACAATCCACTGCTAGACCATCGGGGAAAAGGGGTGTCCAGGAGCAGCAGGGACCAATGTTGCGCTGGGTGGATTGGCGGATTAGGTGAGTACATCTCAGCTCTCCAATCACAGGCATGGGGATAAAAAATTGCCCAGATTTCAGCTTTAAGGGAGTACAGGGTGTTTTCAGTTTTTTTAGATATACTGTACATAAATGAACAAGATCGGTTTGATGTAAATATTCTTAGCAATGTGTATTATTTAAGAAAAACTGATTTAGTATGTAGTTTTAATTACCGTATGTATGTACATGGGAGTAGCTATATTTGCTCAGTAGCTACAGTATACAGGTTCTGCTTTGCAGTGCTACACAGTGGTTGTGCTTTACTGCACCTTTTTCACAAAGCAAGTCAATAATTCATCTGACTCACTTAAAACAATGCACTCCCTGTGTGTCTGGTATCTCAACAGTAATTATGCAGAATCATTACAAGAGCTAATCTACCCTACTTATAGAGGCTAGTCCACACATCTCCACATTTAAAGCCCAACTTTAGTTTAAAAAAAAATAATAAAAGCCACCCTGATAAAGTTAAAATAATAATAAAAAAAGGTTTTGCTGAAATACTGCTTTTTCCTGCAGTAATTATTTTCAGGAATTATTTTCTCTGGTTAAATGACAGCAAGCATTGGGGTTGCATCTTTCAACCTGCCCTGGGCTCAGAGAAGAATGCTGAATAGATCAAATACAATAATAGATATACGAGCGCTAGGATAACATAAGATATTAGGATATACGGTCAGCTGCCAGCATATAAAGGAAATACCTGGATCCTCTAGTGTATAATACAATGATAGAAAAAAATGCAGCGCTTCATATTGAAGTAAAACATAACATAGAATAAAAGAAGATGAATAAAAGTCTTAAAAGGTGCAACGTGGCTTTCGTGATTCCTTATATGGTTATTTAGAATGACGTGACTTCCGTGTTTCATGAAGGGTGAGTATATAATGTACTAACCAGATAGCACATATTAATGTGCGTTGGAGTGAATAAGACCTACTCCAAAAGGTACTCTGGGAACCGGAACACTGCAGGTAGGTGATGTCGTCAGGTGGGGTTGAGTCACCAGATGTCATCCGACTAGCGCAGATATCCTCGCTCCAATATAGTGTGTGGTCACCACATAAGGTACATCATGCAGTATGGACTTCGGTCACCAGGGGGATCATGCCCATGAGTGTACGCCTCCTGCTATGGATCACCTTAGTGGGGGTGGAGGGCTCACAGGTTCCAAAAAATGAGCCCAGAGAGAAAAGGAAACTCCAACAGTGTAGTATTTATTAAAACAGATGGAGTTACAATTACAAGCAAATATAAAAATGTGGAAGCAAAAAAACTAGCACTTACATCCAGATATGGTAAGATAGCATGAGGGTCATTTTGATAATGAGTATGTACTCGAAACGCGTCAGACAGACCCCTTTGTGCAAGGTTTTATGACCCTCATGCTATCTTACCATATCTGGATGTAAGTGCTAGTTTTTTTGCTTCCACATTTTTATATTTGCTTGTAATTGTAACTCCATCTGTTTTAATAAATACTACACTATTGGAGTTTCCTTTTCTCTCTGGGCTAATTTTTTGGAACCTGTGAGCCCTCCACCCCCACTAAGGTGATCCATAGCAGGAGGCGTACACTCATGGGCATGATCCCCCTGGTGACCGAAGTCCATACTGCATGATGTACCTTATGTGGTGACCACACACTATATTGGAGCGAGGATATCTGCGCTGGTCGGATGACATCTGGTGACTCAACCCCACCTGACGACATCACCTACCTGCAGTGTTCCGGTTCCCAGAGTACCTTTTGGAGTAGGTCTTATTCACTCCAACGCACATTAATATGTGCTATCTGGTTAGTACATTATATACTCACCCTTCATGAAACACGGAAGTCACGTCATTCTAAATAACCATATAAGGAATCACGAAAGCCACGTTGCACCTTTTAAGACTTTTATTCATCTTCTTTTATTCTATGTTATGTTTTACTTCAATATGAAGCGCTGCATTTTTTTCTATCGCTGAATAGATCAGCACCACTTAAGGAAGTGAAGCTGCTCTATGTACCCGTGTACTGCTGAGGACAGAAAAGGAGGAAGAGGATCCAGAATGTCAAACGACGGACCAAAGTATGTATGCAGAATTTTTTTAAAAAAGGATGTAGGGAGAGAGGCTGAGTATGGAGGAAGGGCAAGAACAGTTGGGTTTTAATACAATTTGTTCATTAAATAGTGTCTTCCTAACTTTTTCTGAATTCTCTGGCTGCATTTTTGTTCAAAGTCACTAAATTAGCAGTAAAGGCTGAAAATCATCATGACTGCCAGACAAAAAGCATTTTTAGAAAGCAATTAGCATTAGCAGCTCCCATATTTCTATTAGCAAGGGTTGCCTGTAAGATATAATAGAAACCTTCTTTATGTGAACGCTTAAAGTGATTCTAAAGGTTCTTTTTTTTTGTAAAATAACAAACATTATACTTACCTGCTGTGTGCAGTGGTTTTGCACAGAGCAGCCTGGATTTTCCTCATCTTGAGTCCTCTGCAGGCTTTCCTGGCTGCTCCTGTCTGTTGGGTGCCCCCACAGCAAGCACCTTGCTATGGGGGCACCCGCTACTCCATGTGTCCATTCACACATGGAGCTCTGGCTTAGCCCCACCTCCTCTCTCTCCTCATTGGCTGACTGGCTGTGATTGACAGCAACACTTGCTGTCTCAACCAGTGAGGAGGCAGAGACCCAGGACAGCTGAGACTGTTATTCACAACGCTGGATCACGATGAGGCTCAGGTAAGTATTGAGGGGGCTGGGTTGCTGCTGCACAAAGAAGGTTTTTTACCTTCATGCATAGAATGTATGGAGGTTAAAAAAAACCCTTCAGCCTTTACAACCACTTTAACTTGTAAAACAAACCATTCAGCTTAAAACAGAATTGATGGCAAAACATTTGTGTATACATATAAAAAACCATTATAGATACATTTTTTCTTTTTTTATAAGTGATCACATATCCTCTGTTCTCAGCTGCATAAGAATCTTAGAGAGTTGGGGGTGAAATAACAGCAGGACACTGAACTTCCCAGTAAATGGCTGTTCAGTGGGCATGCCAGCTCAAGTCTAATCATTGAAGAAGAGCAGGCTGAGTTACCAGCACATCCGGAAAACTGACTACACTGGGAAGGATGTGCTCTCATGTCTAGAGTGGTCAGGTTTTAATAGGAAAGCAGGGGAACTGGCAGGAAAACCAGGGATTTCACACAATGGAAGCAATACAAAGGGAACAGGATACTTTTTCATACAAATACATGGTACAAAAGACATATAGAAATATAAAACGTTGGTTTAACACATTCTTTAAGTTGTAATTATACATGCACATGGGGCAACCATATTTTCTCATTAAATAAGTAGACTTTGCTTCCTACTGATCCCTTTACATAACCAGTAGGGTGGGTCTGGCACTCTGTAGTCTCTAATGATTTCAAATGCAATAGACGTGATTGACCACCGAGCAGTAATTCTTACTCATAGTCCTTTTTACCTTCACTTTTTACTACAATATAATGCTTTTTGATAAGGCTGACATGTCCCCTATTGATTTATGTAATGTGTGATATTTAATAAAAGGTCAACTTTAACTGATATTAATGAGTGTGAGTTCATGTAACTGCATGTAATGCACTTAAATGTGTGTAAACTGCTCAAGTGATATTAAGGTTCATGCTAA
The DNA here is from genome assembly GCF_062004578.1 of Staurois parvus. Classification (NCBI taxonomy): domain Eukaryota; kingdom Metazoa; phylum Chordata; class Amphibia; order Anura; family Ranidae; genus Staurois; species Staurois parvus. The sequence goes on from NW_028317934.1 coordinate 1,936,160, forward strand.
GCCTATTCATGTAAAAGACTATGAGCTGAGGTGCAAAAACATAGAAAACTGAGGTGAAAAAAAAAACCCTTTTTGCCATTTAAAGTGTATGTAACAATACAAATACATGTCTCTTATTTGCTCCCTTTTGGTCTGTTGAATATACTATTGAAGGCTTTTTAATATACCTGTTTGATAATTTGATTGATTTGATAAAAAAAAAAAAAAAAGGTTATTCTTCTAGCCAGAAATCTTGTGAGCGAATAGTTTTATGCGCTCTCTGCCTCTAGACTGTTATCTATTAGAATTGTCGCTTGCTATCTTCGTGGACTACAAAACACCTCCTTCTGTTATGGATCAAAGAAGGATGTGTTATGCAATCCTAACACAGTGTTAGTCAGGGGCGTATTTGCCGCAAGGCAAACAAGGCACTTGCCTAGGGGCGGCACTTTTCAGGGGGGCAGCGGCGCGCCTCGGAAGAAGGGATGACAGTGATGTCATTTACTACAGCAGGGAGGAGTGGGAGTATCAGGCCTCCCCTGGAGGCGATTTTTGTGTTGCCTAGGGCAGCACAAAACCTAAATACACCATTGGTGTTAGTAATATCCTAACACACTCCTTTTCCTATGGTGACAACAGGGCTCAGTATGGTTGTCACCCTAGGACAGAATGTTTGTTAATGGCAGAATTACCAGCTTAAAATAAAGAAATATGTAGACCCTCACCATGCCACATCTAAAAAATTGTACATACTACTTTGGAACTAATGTTCCCAAAGAAAAAAGGTGAAATGTACCGGCATAACACGAGGCAACTTCATAAAATCACAATTTTTATTTCCATATAGTTAAAAGTTAATGCAACACAATCTAAATACAATATGTCTGAGATAGCAATCACCCAACCCCGAGATGGAGTCTGGAATTAGGCATACAAATAGATCATATACCAGACACTGTATCATTGTATTATTTAGTTGTGGTAGCATATTTGGATTTTCTAGGTCATGGGTGTCAAACTGGCGGCCCTCCAGCTGTTGCCAAACTACAAGTCCCATGACAGTTACAAGCATGACTTCCAAAGGCAGAGGCATGATGGGATTTGTAGTTTCATAACAGTTGGAGGGCCGCCAGTTTGACACCACTGCTCTAGGTAATGCCACCAGTGTCTCCATGTTCAAAATGACAACGCGCTTCGCAAACTTTTCTCACTTCCTCAGGTTGGGTAGTTGTTGCCATTAAACTGTAGAGTATAACACATGTATATATATACAAAATATATAAAGTAAAAGAAACACTATATTGTATTACATGTATATTTAAGATAGCCGCATGCTTGCCTGATCAAGATGTAGGAAAAAAGATGGTTAAATAGGTCTTTGGGGCGGATGTTTAGGCGCGTTTATGAGCATTTGCATTTAGAAGTGTGTTTAAAGATAACATCAGGAGACCTTCCAAAATGCCCAGAATGCACTGAAAAACAGTAAAAAATTAACTATTTCAGACATTTTGAGAGAAATAGAGAGAGCAGAAGCAGAGAGAGCAGTATTTGTTGAGATTAGCTGTCTTTTTTTTTTGTGGTGTTTGGATGTGTTCCAGCTCATTTCTGTGCAGAAATTATTGCAGCAGTGTCTAACATATTTTCTTTCATGCGAAACCTCAAAGTATGGTGTGTCAGGTCCATTTGAGCACTGGGAAAACACTTTGCATGCATTTATCATGATGAAAAAAAGCTCTGGACAGCATCTGGAAATGGAAAAGTAAAAAACAAATTGCAAACACAAACGCTTATAAACGCGGTTAGCTGCGTTTACAAGTGTTTGGCGTTTGAAACGCTGATAAAATCTACTGCTGAACGCAAGTTTGGTGCGCTTAAAAAAATGACTGTAAACTCAACTGCCTGTAAATGACGATGTGTACATGGACACATAGGAAAACATTAGGGAGAGTTCAGGGGCTGCTGAAAAAATCGCAGAAAAGCTCCTGAAAGTGAGTTTATCAGCTGCAGCGTACATGGAGCCTAAGCACACAACTGCAATACTATTTTTTGTATCAGTTTCTATACAGTATGCTTTAAAGTCAGGGCAATAAACAAAACTTATGTAGTACATCTCTGCAATACATGCACGTTCCCCAAAGTTACATTTTATTTTGAAGGCTGCAAATACATAAACATGGTTGTAAACCCTAAACAATACCCAGTGAGGTGACCAGCCTCAGGTGATACACAGAGACGAAACAAATACTCCTACATAAGTTGTGCCTGTTTATTTGCAGCCATTTGTCCTGTACATCCTTGTAAACCTCAGAGATGAAAAGGATTTTTCATGGACTCACAAAGCAGGGGGTGGAGAGCTACAGTTACACACTATACAAGAGCTCTGAGAGCTGATTGGAGGGAAGGAACACACCCCTGCACACAGGAACTGAACTGAGGCTGCCAACCACAGGCTGTGTGCTGGAGATCCCTTCCCTGTCACATTTTTAGCTCTTGGTGTCAGGACAACTTGTCATAAGTGACTCATGCTGACAACAGAGGATTTATACAACAGAGAGAAATTACACTTACTGCTTTGGAGAGGAGCAAGAAAACTATAGAAAAGGGGTTTTGTTCAGATTTCATGTCTGAGGTTTACAACCACTTTAATCTTTCAGAACTGCATTCAGCTCAAAAGTCCTTTTGTGGGCTAACAGCACACATGATATTGGTGGGCCGAATGGTGTCAGACCTGCCCAGTTGTCTTTGCTAAACTACTTAAACCCCCCCCCCACTCTCCATCTCAACAACATAGAGAATAATTATTCTGTAGTCTAAGAATTAGGAGGCTAACTGCACTCCATGAGATAATACAGGTAGAATGAACAGAACACAGAGCAGCTCAAATTCCTGTCATAATTATTAGGAATATTTTTGTACTTTTGAACAGATATAACAAAGAGCTTCATGTTTACCAGGTCAAAAAGTGGTATCTAAAAAGTTAATTATTAGGATACATACAGTATAAACCTTTACAGCCAGCAGCAGCCTGGTCTTTAAAAATGTGTACCGCCTGCAACATTACATGGGTTTCCCGGTCAGGGGCATCCCTAGGTGTCACCCGGTGTGATAACACTTAGTGATACTGTCGGCATGCAACCTACACGGGGTGACTCCGGACCCACTCCATGAAAAGGTAAGTTGTAAAGAAAGCCGATGATTCCCACAGAATGGATCGGATCTGCGGATTGAGCATTATGGATAGGACTCCAATCCATTATGCTCCCCAATCCGCAGATCCGATCCATCCTGCGGGGATCGTCGGCTTTCTTTACAACTTACCTTTTCATGGAGCGGGTCCGTGTCACCCCATATACCGTATTTTTTGCTACATAAGACGCACTTTTTTCCCCCCAAAAAAGGGGGGAAAATGTCAGTGCGTCTTATGGAGCGAATATGGAGCGGCCGGTCCGGTATTTCCACCGTGGCCATGTCAGAATACCGGGCCGGCCGCTCAGGTCTGCAGCAGGACATTATGGAGATGACTGCTGACCTTTGGGGAGGTGGGGAGCGGGTACCTGAATTTGACAGGTACCCGCTCTTACTTCTTTGTTCTTTGATCTTACCTGTTCCTCTATCCAGCGGCGCGCTGTCTTCTGGCTTCTGTAGTGTGGGCACTGGGCATGACAGCCGGGTGCCAAGTGCGCATGCGCAAGAAGCGGTGCTTTTGTGAATGGTAAGGCGGTACCTGGGACACATGACAGATCCCAGAAGCCGCCGGACCAATCACAAAGTGCAAGTGCTTCTCGCTCATGCGCACTGGGCACCCGGCTGTCATGCCGAGCGCCATTACAGAAGCCAGGAAGACAGCGCGCGGCTGGATCGAGGAACAGGTAAGATCAAACAAAAACTCTGCGGAAGTAAGAGCGAGTACCTGTCAAATTCAGGTACCCGCTCCCCACCTCCCCACCTCCCCAAAGGTCAGCAGTCATCTGTACTGTCCGCAGTCACTGGTCATCTCTGTGCTGTCCGCAGTCTCTGGTCATCCCTGTGCTGTCCGCAGTCTCTGGTCATCCCTGTGCTGTCCGCAGTCTCTGGTCATCCCTGTGCTGTCCGCAGTCTCTGGTCATCTCCTGTACTGTCTGCAGTCCATTAGTTCAGAAATTTTTTTTTCCTGTTTTCTGCCTCTAAAACCTAGGTGCGTCTTATGGTCAGGTGCGTCTTATGGGGCGAAAAATACGGTAGGTTGCATGCCGACGATCCCTGAAGGATGGTTCGGATCTGCGGATTGAGCATAATGGATCGGAGTCCAATCCATTATGCTTCCCAATCCGCAGATCCGATCCATCCTGCAGGGATCGTCAGCATGCAACCTATACGGGGTGACACCGGACCCGCTCCATGAAAAGGTAAGTTGTAAAGAAAGCCGACGATCCCCGCAGGATGAATCGGATGAAACTTACCTTTTTGTGGAGAGGCTCCAGTGTCACCCTGTGCGGTAGGTGTCACCTGGTGCGGGCTGCACCCCCCGCATCTGCCTCGGGATGCCACTGTTCCTGGTTATGTGATCGCTGTGATCTGATGTCACAGTAATCACATGATTTGAATCCCACCCCTCCAGCTCTCAATTGTAAAAAGTCATCTGGAGCAGCCGGTGACAGTACAGTCACTGTGCTGGAAGTGCCGAGTGAGCTCCTAGTACAAACAAGGGGCACCAATTGTACGCATACGCAGGGGTGGACTGACAACTCATGGGGCCCCCGGGCAATAGCGGATCATGGAGCCCCTGTGTCCTTGCCCAAACTCAAAAAAGCCTATGAAAAAGGTTAAAATATAAGTAATACTTGTGAGCTAAAATGTGGTATTTCTAATGTAAAAAAAATCAAAATTACATTAACAAATATCAAATAAATAGTGGTGCATCAACACTAAACACATACTCATAAACTGTGCAAAAATGAAATTATAATTATATCTGTGTGCCGCGCTCCACAATATATAATAAATATAGATATATACCACTTGATGATGTGAAAAATAATATATATCCATAAGAAACAATAGTGCAAGAAAAAGTGCTTCAAACAGTGCAAAAAGACATATAATTATAAAAAAATGAAAAAGGTACCAGGGACATCTCATGGGGCCCCATACTGACCCCGGGCCCTCGGGCAGTGCCGGAGTTTCCAAATGGTCGTCCACCCCTGCGCATACGGTATATATTGCAGCTTCACGGTAAGGCCCACCGCTGTGCTGACACGTGTGTACAGCTAGTGTGAAAAGGATACCCATGCCTCTACATGGACAGCTTCTCATACGTGAATTAGGCAATGAGCACCGAAATGTAGAAGCAAATGCGCCTTGTATTGATGTGAATGGTTGACGTATTGCACTATATGTTCAATTCAGTTTTCTTGTACAGCCAAATGCAACTCAATGCACCCAATATGTAGAAGCTGGGACTTTCTCCCAAAGCAGTACCACTCAATGGGGTTCATTTACTAAGATATTAACCCCTTCATGCCTAAGGGTAAAACAAATCTAAATGCCTAAGCACAATTCTGCAACATTGACATGTGTTAGTAAAACCGTACATATAATCACAACTACTTTGTACATCCAGGTGAATTATATCTTGTTTTTTTCAGGATACATTGGGCTTTCATTTGATGGTAAATGGTAATGGATATCTCCTGATTTTTTTTTTATTATCAAAAAACTAGCCCAAAATAGTAAAAAAAAAAATATTTTTTTTTATTTAGCTGTGTGTTTCTTGTTACTACCATAACCTACCACCAAAGAACAACCCAAAATAAATTCTCCAGCTCTTGACGATTGCAGTGATCTCATATATGTGTATGTTATTTGTTGTTTGTACCCGTAGTACAGCCCAGAAACAATAGTGCGCATTTTGTTTGTCTTTTTTTACCTAAAACACACTGACACTAGCTGACACCAAATGTAAAAAATGTTTTAACCTTTGACCCTGACCTTGACCTTTGACCCTGACATTGACCCAAACACTAACCCTGGCACTGAAGTAGATCTAACCTTGATCTAGGTATTTTTTTCTTTATTTTTTTAATATTTCTTTATCTTTTTTTAATTTTTTTTTAATTTTTTTTAACAAACATTTTTTTTCCCCCTATGCCAGGAGTTAGAGGGATAAAATGTATCTCTCTCCTTCATTCATAGAGAGAGAAAAGAAAAACAAGGAAGCCGGGCTGTACAGTGACTGATCACTGTGATAGCCAATCAGAGGCTATCACAGCGATCATGTGACCCGGAATTGGGCGTCCCAATCGTTAGAATGGGACCCGTTGCTCTCAGTGACACCGTGGCCTTTGTGCTGGGAGCGCGCAAAGACAGACACGCAAATATGCAGCCCCACGGAAAAAAAGCCCAGTTCTGTGAGGCCGCATATTTGTGTTACGTCGGCATCAAGGGGTTGAAGACCAGTCATTTAGAAAAATGAATGTTCAATGAGCTTAGTGAATACCCAAGCTGTGTTCATTGCAATCATCCAGTCAGTTTCCAAATTTATTTGTATTTAATACTTTTCCTTGCACATGATTGGGTAGTCAGTATGAGCACAGCTTCAGCGTATTTACTAAGCTAAGTGAAGATTCACGTTTCACAAGTCAACACTGACAACACCGACTACTAGGGGTTGATTTACTACAATTGGAGACTGCAAAATCTGGTACAGCTCTGCTTGGTATCCAATCAGCTTCTAACTTCAGCTTCTTCAGTTAAACTTTGACAATAATACCTGGAAGCTGATTGGCTGCTGCACCAGATTTTGCACTTTCCAGTTTTAGTAAATCAGCCCCTAAGGGTCCTTTCACACATTTTTTTTCTTCAGTTCAGTCATGTTTTTTCAAATAAAAAACGGATGAGTTTACATCCGTTTTTTCATCCGTTTACATCTGTTTCTTCATGTGTTTTTTTCATCTGTTTTTCATTAGTTTACATCCATTTACATTGATTTACATCCATTTTTCATCCGTTTACATCATTTTTTCATCTGTTTACATTAGTTTACATCCGTTGTTCATCCGTTTACATTATTTTACATCAGTTTTTCATGTTTTTCATCTGTTTAGATCCGTTTACATCCATTTTTCATCCGTTTACAGCAGTTTTTCATCCGTTTACATTAGTTTACATTCGTTGTTCATCCGTTTACATTATTTTACATCTGTTTTTCATCTGTTTAGATCCATTTACATCCGTTTACAGCTCTCCAGCAGCATGTTTCAGTTAAAAAAAAATGAGATAACCCATTTAACACTAGCAGGGGTATTTACACTGATCAGCTTTTATTTATTTATCTGAAACCTTTATCCCCCCAAAAAAAACAATATTGGTGTAACTGCTTAGAATGTGTTAGCTTGAGTTTAGCTTTAAATGTTTTTTATCCGTTTACATCCGTTTTCATCCGTTTTTGGTCTGTTTACATCCATTTACATCTGTTTTTCGTCTGTCCCGGGTTTTTTTGCAGAAGAAAAATAGGGTTTTCTTCTGTTCAAAAAACGGATGTTAATGGATGCGGACAATGGATGGTGTAACTGCTTATAATGTGTTAGCTGGAGTTTAGCTTTAAACGTTTCTCATCTGTTGACATCCATTTAACCTCTAGCCTACAGGGCACTTATACCCCCTTCCTGCCCAGGCCAATTTCCAGCTTTCAGCGCTGTCGCACTTTGAATGACAATTGCATGGTCATGCAACACTGTATCCATATGACATTGTTATCATTTTTTTGAGACAGATAGAGCTTTATTTTGGTGGTATTTAATCACCTCTGGGATTTTTATTTTTTCTTAAACAAACCAAAAACCACTGAAAATTTTGAAAAAAAAAAGGTTTAGATTTTGTTATAAATTTTGTAAATAAGTGATTTTTCTCCTTCACTGATGTGCGCTAATGAGGCTGCAGTGATGGGCACTGATAGGCTGCACTGATGGACACTGATAGGTGGCACTGATGGGCACTGATGAGGAGGCACTGGTAGGTTGCACTGATGGGCATTGACAGGCATCACTGATGGGCACTGAAAGGCAGCACTGATACTTGACACTGATATATGGCACTGATAGGCGGCATTGACTGGCACTGATAGGCGGCACTGACTGGCACTGATAGGCGGCACTGACTGGCACTGTTAGGCGGCACTGACTGGCACTGATAGGTGGCACTGACTGGCACTGATATGCGGCACTGACTGGCACTGATGCGCACTGATAGGCGACACTGGCTGGCACTGATAGGTGACACTGATTGGCAGCACTGATAGGTGGCACTGATTGGCATTGATAGGTGGCACTGGCTGGCACTGATGGGTGACATTGAAAGGCAGCTCAGATGGGCACTGATATGTGGCATTGATGTGCACTGGTATGCACTGATATGTGGCATTGATGTGGCACTGATGGGCACTGGCATGTGGCACTGATGGGCACTGGCACGTGGCACTGATGAGCACTGACAGGTGGCACTTCTGGGACCACACTTATCATCAGGGCACACTGATCATCAGTGCCCTGATGATCAGTGTACATGTCCCCTCCGCGGAAAGCCGATTACCGGCTCTCCTCTCGAGCTGTCAGCGTGACAGCTCGAGAGGAGAGAAATGCCGATAACCGGCATTTCCCTGTATACATGTGATCAGCTGTGATTAGACACAGCTGATCACATGACCGAGCCAACATCTTCAACTCTTTCCGTGGATCGCTGACAGCTCGAGAGGAGAGAAATGCTGATAACCGGCATTTCTGTGTTTACATGTGATCAGCTGTGATTGGACACAGCTGATCACATGACCGAGCTGACATCTTTGGCTCTTTCCGTAATCCGCTGTGTCCGAGGGACACAGCGCACCGGCGATCGCCGCGCTGCGCGCTCCCTGAGCCACGCATGCCCAGTGAGAATGGTAGGACGTCATATGACGTCCTATCAGAACGAGAGAACCACCTTGCTCCCGTCATTGTACTATAGGGCGGGAGGAAGGTGGTTAAATCCGTTTTAATTCGTTTACATCCGTTTTCATCTGTTTTAATTTGATTACATCAGTTTACATCCGTTTTAATGTTATCACATCCGTTTACATCCATTTTCATCCGTTTTCATTTGTTTACATCTGTTTTTCGTCTGTCCCTGTTTTTTTTTGCGGAAGAAAAATAGGGTTTTCTTCCGTCCAAAAAAACGGATGTTAACAGATGCAGACATTAACGGATGTAAAAAGGAGGAAGGGAGTACGTCTCACGAAACGCGTTAGCACACCTTGCTCGGACTGACACATTAGTTCCTAGCTTGTTTATGAATTTTGGTTTGTTAATATGCAAGCTTACCATTTCTTAGATGTGATGGCTGCATTCATTTTCTTTTTTAGGCTTTCTTTCTTCTATTTTCATTTGGTGATCCATCCAGTAAATTTGTGGTTTTGCAAAAGAACAAGCTCTCCAGCAGCATGTTTCAGTTAAAAAAAAATGAGACAACCCATTTAACACTAGCAGGGGTATTTACACTGATCAGCTTTTATATATTTATCTAAAACCTTTATCCCAAAAGAAAAACAATATTGGTGTAACTGCTTAGAATGTGTTAGCTGGAGTCTAGCTTTAATTAATTAGTTTATTTATTTATTACAGGTACTTATATAGAACTGTCAATTTACACATATTTATTACACATTCACATCAGTCCCTGCACTCAAGAAGCTTACAATCTAAGGTCCCTAACTCACATTCATACATACACATACTAGGGCCAATTTTAAACAGGAGCCAATTACCTACAAGCATGTCTTTGGAGTGTGAGAGGAAACCGCAGTACCTTGGGGAAACCCACACAGGCACAGATTTTTTAGTGTAACTAAATCTGCTAGTGCATTTAACACCCCCTCCTCCATCCAGACTAAGGGCTCATGTACACTGCAGCTGATAAACTCACGTTTAGGAGCTTTTCTGCGTTTTTTTAAGCAGCCCCTGAACTCTCCCTAATGTTTTCCTATGTGTCCATGTACACTTCTTCGTTTACAGTCGTTTACAGGCAGTTGAGTTTACAGTCATTTTTTTGAACGCTCCAAACTTGCATTCAGGAGTAGATTTTATCAGCGTTTCAAACGTTTGGAAATTTTTTTAAACTCTTCCATTTCCAGATGCTGTCCAGAGCCTTTTTTCATCGTGATAAATGCATGCAAAGCGTTTTCCCAGTACTCAAATGGACCCGGCACACCATACCTTGAGGTTTTGCATGAAAGAAAATATGTTAGACACTGCTGCAATAATTTCTGCGCAGCATTGAGCTGGAACACATCCAAACACCACAAAAAAAAAAAACAGCTAATCTCAACAAATACTGCTCTCTCTGCTTCTGCTCTCTCTATTTCTCTCAAAATGTCTGAAATAGTTAATTTTTTACTGTGCATTTGGGAAGGGCTTTTTACTGTGCATTCTGGGCATTTAGGAAGGGCTCTTGAGGTTATCTTTAAAAAACGCTTCTAAACGCAAATGCTCATAAACGCACATAAACGCGGTATGCAAACGCAGCTAAACAGACTTTTTGTAACCTACGTTTTCCAGCAGTCAGTTTCCATCATTCAGAAGTGTCCCGTGTACATGGAGCCTATCAGTACTGCTGCCCAAAGGCGCCCCTGTGTTCCTTCATCCAGAATGGAGACATTCTAACACAGGAGTTGTGTTACTGGCCAGATCATGAGGTGAAAGCAGAGGGTGAAGCCTAAAAAAGGAAAACAAATGCACATCTAACACCACATCTAACGATTGGTAGGCTGCAATATATTACATTTTGGGTTTTGGATTTAACACCGCTTTAATCAGACAACAAATTAGAACTGAGTATAATTAAATTCAAATGCTATAGAGATGCTGCTAACCAAATTCTGGATTCACTAACTAAAATTGATTGATTACAACAATATCATTTTAAGGAATAATTCTCTTTTTGTATAGTTTGTTTTTTTTTTTTTGCAAACCTTGGGTTCACAATGTATAGAATTTAAAACAAAATCATTACATCTTCTGCTTCAGGTAATACTGAAAGCTTTGAAATCTTGGTTTATAAGCATTCCTACTGTGCTACCACCTTCGAATTTAGTTAGTTTGCTTTTATTGTATGTTCAGTGCTGCCTCGCTGCAAGTCATTTTCAATGTTTTTTTTAATTTTTCAGCTTGAACATTACATGAACGGTCAGACTGATGAAATCAGCAGAAAGGAAATATTGTCCATGACAGAAGAGGAACTTTATTTGGTCCATGAAGAGGTACGATGGAGATCAATCTATTCTCCATTTACCAACTGAACCAAAATTATGAGAATTGTTCATTGACATTTAAAGAGCCATCTTAATGTTCATTACACCATTCGCATATCCAAGTGCTGATTTTTTTTTTTCTTCTTTTGCATCCTTGGCAGAAAATCAATCTTAACCGGTAATTTCCCTGCCATGTGTTTTATGATTTATCTGCAGCTAAAAAGTATGATTAAAGTTGGAAAGAAAAAAAAAGGAGGAAAAAAGTAATGCATGAAATTTTTTAAATATTATGAGACCAGTGTCACGCCGAGAGGCTTTTTAGAGCATATTGTGCTGTCTTTATAGAGAGGCTTATTATTTTCACTTCTTTCAAAGTGTCGCAATTAGTTTGCAAGGGTAGAGCTACTATTATGTAAAAGGGATACTCTGTCCCCTGCAGTGCAGGAAGAGGGCTGGGAAATGGAACGTGTTCCTTGTGGAATGCAATGGGTTAAACCAAATCGACTCGTTCCCAGCACCCATGCTGGGTAGTTGACAGGCACGGTCTATAAATGAAATAATCACACAAGATTGGTCCCAGGAAAAATAGGGATATTATTTCATGCAGATTCCAGAAATGCGGATAACAATTTTTTTTTATTTTTGGTAAAAGCGGTATTTGCCAATTTTGGTCCATTAGCATCAGAAGCTTAAAATGAGAAGAAGTTAATGAATAATACATGTCCTTAATGTCTTTTTTTTTCTCTTTAAACACAAAACTGTTATCCTGAATCTATTTTTCTGATTATCATTTTTGAGTCTTCTTATAGTTATGTACAATCTGCTTTGACTTGCGTTTTATCTTGTGATATCCGTGCGGTCCAGTATGTGGACCAGCAGCCACCTTATTGAGTGACAGTATTTTTGGTAGCCTAAGTGGGTAAAAATATTATTTTGGGCCCCTTCACACCTGCACATTCCATTGCATTACCACATGCATGTCATGTTTTATATGTGCTACTAACACACAGCAATAGACCGAAAACTAGATCTTTAACATTTTTCATTCCTGGTGCACCATAGCACATGGTATGTGCACTGTGGTGCGCTGCAGTGCAGGTGTGTTGGCATCTACTGTACCTATGAACTGGGATGGCAATGGCTCAGAGTACTAACCATTATTGTGCACTACAAGCACACAAAGTAAAATGCACTTTTGCACTGTCCCCGGAATGGATACGTGTGAAAGGGGCCCTGCGGTGGCAAAACACTGCTCTACTTCTGCTATCAATGGGGCCAATTCAAGCACACTTATAGAATACCTGGTATGGTCAATAACTATTTAAAACAGTAGGGCTGATCCAAAATAATTGCAGTGCTGGTCCTCCCTGAGTCCACATGGGCAGAGGATTACAGATAAAAAATGATATCTATATACGTAATATTCATTTTATTATAATTTTTTTTTTTAAATGAAGCATAACTTGTCGTTTACATAGCTGCCTATAGTTTAGCTGAAAACCCTTCCCGAGTGCAAGTAGCAGGGGCGGACTGACCATTGGGGAAATCGGGCACTGCCCGAGGGCCCGGGGTCAGTAGGGGGCCCCATGAGATGTCCCTGGTACCTTTCATAGGCTTTTTGAGTGGTTTGAGTGTGGGCAAGGACACAGGGGCCCCATGATCCCCTATTGCCCAGCGGCCCCATGAGTTGTCAGTCCGCCGCTGGCAAGTAGTCCTGATATTATGTACCCTGTAGACAGGGTCCCTGATAAGGGGGTAGCACCTGCCATCCTGTATGGGACCCAGGCCCCATAAGTTCAACAAGGGTGCCCAGAGCAGCAGGAGTGGGTGAAAGTACTGGAACCAATCCCTCTGTGGCCATCCCTGTGTTTACAATGCTTCAGTTTGTGAATGAACAGGGAGCCTCTGTACAGAGCACTTTCTGTTCATTCACTCTGCAGCTGAGGCTGCAGAGGAAAAATTGAGGAATCTGTGTCCTCAATATCTTTCTCTGTCTCAAAAGTGAGACGTTGGGTGTCTGTTTAGACTGCTGATACTGCAAAAAAGTCAACACCCTCCCACAGGGATGTTAAAAAAATAAAGAAACTAAAATTGCAACTAAAATTGCAAAAAATAATACAAAAAAATATAAGGGCTTGTTCACTGGTTGCATTAATGAGTGGTTTGTTCATGCAGCTGGAGTCTCCTGTTAGGCTTGGTTTGCTGTTCCTGTCAGCTAGGCTGTACGGGACCCCATGATTTCGAACAGCAGCCCTGCCAGTGAATAAAGTGCTAAGATGCAGATTCTATATCTGTTTACTCTCCCCCCCCCCCCGGGAACAAGGTAAGAACCTTCAACTAAGCCATGCCAGCCTCATGTAAGGAACAGTCCTGCAGGGCGTTCACCTAATTTCACAAAGAGACCCTGTCACCACTTACTGTTTGTTCAGCAAACTAAAGGCAGGCAATCTGCATAAAGGGTACTTACAGAAACTCTGCCTACTGCCCTGATGTGACTCTATTGAGCACAGGTATCTTTATTGGACATCTTACAAAAAAACTGACACTTCTGGAAGTGTCGAATAGCAAGCCTTCTGGGATGCCTGCAGTGACACCCCAGACACTATTACTATTATTACTGCTACTTTTTAATTAATTAATTAATTAATTAATTAATTAATTAAGGTTTCATCATATAGTTCTAATACTGTAGCATGAAAACTTTACTGGGCCACAACTGAACTAAAAGCCATGGCCATTCAAGCCCATTAGCCACTTTGCATAGATAATTAATTAAAGTCTTACTCCATGTTTAATGTCCCTTTAAATAGTTTGTTTGGGTCATGCTGGCCCAAACAAGCTATTTACTGCACTACCAGTTGCGTTTGCTGGATGTACTGTATTAACTGTATGTGGTCTCTGCTACATACAGTATATAGCGTTGTGTTCTGGCAGTGACGCGAAAACTTCCTATACCACACCTGTAACAAATAAAGTCATGCTGAGTGGTGCTCAGCCATTCACAGAAAGCTTTGTATTCCATGAATGAATACAAACCTTTCTCTGACTGGCGGAGGTGCAGTTCATCACATCCTCTACCTGTCTCTCCACCTCAGCCAATCACAGGAAGCTTTGTATCCTTTCATAGAATACAAACTTCCTGTAAATGGCAGAGCAGTTCTCAGCCCAACTCTATTGTGTTCCAGGTTAGGGATGAGAAATTCTCCTCTCACTACATGCTGTACACCATGCTGTATAATGTATGTAGCTGAGGTCACATACAGTTAATGCCCAGCAAGTGCACCATTTAGTGCAGTAAATAGATTGTTTGGGCCACCTGAGCAGAAACCAACTATTTAAAGGGACATTAAATGTGGAGTTAGGCTTTAAAATCCAGGAAATATTTAGTTCTGTAGGCTAACTTCACAAAGCTTTAGCACAAAGATCAGGATTCGTATTTTAGCCATGTGATCATAGTTTTCAAATGTCAGTCACTTTTTGGAAGATAGGGTATTATTTCCATGTGCCATAAAAGCCGGTGATATATCTCCCATAAGTCCTGCAGCTGAACCAGATACAAATAGGCAATAGATGTTTACAAAGGCGCACCATCACTCATACAGGTTTTGGGATGAGATAGCCACGACTTTTCTGATGCAAGTGGGGAGCAGGTGGGCTATCAGTAGTGACACTGCTGATAGCCTGCCTGTTCCCTATGTCCTCACGCACCATTGTAGTCCATGTGGCTACAGCAGGTTGGCAATGCAGTACTTTCCCTGGAGCAGCAACAGCATTATCAACCTGTAGTATGAAATTATGATTCAGCTGATCTATCAGAAGGATTACCAGCTATTTAAACTATCATACAATATATGCTGCTGTAATGTTTTGTGTAGACTGCCGTATCTATATGAATTTTAACTATAGTTTTACTTGAATCAATCATAGCAAACCATTCGGATTTGGTGGTGCACTTGGAGCTTTCTAATAGCAGTTTTGCTTTTCTTTCCCCCCTTTCTCTTGTTGTAGTAACCACAGATTTGTTTCTAGTCTTTTCTTTAGACCTCTCCTCATGTAGTTCAGGTCCTCCCCATCCCTGTATACATTGCTACTGCATGCTGTGTTTTTACTAAGACGGGAACATTGAAATGTGGCCACAATGGCAAATGCGCGTTTTCTTCCAGCGCAAGGCTACGTAAGCCCTTCTTTTGTGAATGGAGTGGATGGGGTCAGATAATGTTTAAAGAGAGAGCCTTTCTGTCTCTCAGGCTTGCAGCTTTCCACATGGATGCTCATCCACACAAACACATTGAATTATGAACAGACCTATTAATGGCAGGGTCAAGTTTGGTCTCCCTTTTACTTCCATTCACATTTTATCTCAGAAAGAAAAGAAGAGAAAATGAGGAAAGAAATACTATGAGTTTTTCATTTCAATAATAAAAAAAAAAAATTAAAGAGTGAGTACATATATATGTAACACCGTAAGAACATAACTCCTATAATATTAGTCCCAAATAGACGTATATGCTGAAAGTATTATTATAGCATCTTATTTATTATTTACATTTTTACTGATTTTTAAAATTTATAAAGGTGTGTAAAATAGTAATTTTGATATTGATAATGCTAATTTCACAGATTCCAGATTTCTTTTGCAATTCACAGCCCCATTATACAATACACTTTACATTATTTACCAAGGATTTTAATTTGATTTTCACAAGTCGTAAAACAACGGATTTCCCAGAGAAAGGACAGCTTTTTCATTTTAATTTTTCTATTTATTATTTACCAATTAAAAAAATTAAAAAATGTTTTGCCCCTAAATTTATTTGGTACAGTGATACAACTTACTATAGATAAAGTAGATCAGTAAACTATAACTGCGTATATTAGGCAAATGCCATTTTTTAAAATACTTGTTTTCAACTTTTTCTATTCTTTGTTGCACCTCAGTGCATCTGATCTCTTGCTGATCAGATGGCATTTCTCAAGGCAGATTTGTGATGGTAAACAGTGGATCATGTCTGGTCTCAAAACAGCCACTTGCAGTCTTCATCAGGAGCCTGTGAGGCAGAATGACAACAAATAAAGCTAGTTGGGAGACAGGGATAAAGCATCACCTTTCTATATAGGAGGAAGTGATAGAACAAGGGCATGAGAGTATTGCCTGGTATTTTTTTTTTTTAAAAAAAGCACATTTTCAAATATCAATGACAAAGGAAGCAGGGTACCTAACCCTTTGGTTCCTCCTCATTTGGCAACTATTGCCCACTTCTCTCCTGCTGGGGAGTGAGAAAAGGGCAAGTGAGGTACTAACATCGCACCCTTATAAACTGGCCTTTTGTATTGCTATCACTGTCAGCTTCTCACTGATCTAAGATGAGAAGTGGAGAACATCCTCCCCACTCCTCATTGCAGCTTCATAAACCACTTTACAGTGGAGATAAGCTGCGCTAGTCACTATCGCAGCTTATCTCACATTCAAAATATACAACTAAAGCACATATGAGAATACAGTGATTTGATCTACATTAATTCATACATAATCTCTCAGCTCTATAGGAATGAAAAGATGTGGAAACAATGGAGAGGCTTTTCCTTTTAAAATAGTTAATAAAACTTACAATTATAATCCACATAAGTAAGAAATAGCATTTCCTAGATCATAAAAGCTTATAATGTTACATCAGGTCACCCCCAATACATTTCATCTGTTGATCTCAATGTGATTTTACCTAGGGGTGCAAGGGAATAGTGACCTTTGTATAGTGGAGCTTAGAGTGAGATAAGTTTTATGACACTTGTGATTGGTGGACAGTTACAAGTCCAAAGGCACCAGGGGCATCTCATGGGGCCCCCTACTGACCCCGAGTGCTGGAATGGTCCAGAGTTATAGGAATTCTTGTCACAGGAGGAGCACAGGTATTAGAAGCAAAATTGTTGAAATGGCAATAAGAATGAAGGGAACTGTTACAATCTAACATTTTTCAGTTTAATAAAAAAGAAACATCCCTCCAAAATGTAAATTGGTTTCTACAAACAACAAAAACAGTGATGCCAAGAGCCCAACCATAGTAAATAATACCCAAGTTGCCTAAAGAAAACCTATAACAAACCTGTAAAAGTGAAAGAGAGCAGATAGTTAAAAATTGATCAGAAGTTACAGTGAAAACTGAATGTCAAAACAACCAGCAGATCCAGAGATAAAGACAGTTGAATTATATGCAAATCTTGACTGTAAACATCAAGTTTGGCCCCACCCCTTTCACCTACCTTGCCTGCTTGTTGTATCTTTAAATGTAGATCAACGCAGAGTGAATTTGACTTTTACAGCAAAAAGTTGAGATTTTCATAGCAGCATTTTTCTCTAGACTGGCTTTTCAATACAATATGATTTTCAAAGTTTCCCACTCCTTAACGCAGTTCTTCAGTCCTCCCCAAAAAAAATTTAAAAGTCATCAACTACAAATACTGTAGCTGCTGACTTTTAAATAAAGGACACTTACCTTTCCATGGATTCAGCTCTGTCCTTACCTGGGTCAGTCCTTCGCCGGTCTTTGAGTCCCTGGCACCGCCATGCTAACTAACTCCTTTTGGCTTCACAGCTGGCTTCCCACTGTGCATGTACAAGCTGTGAATGACCTCGCAAGCCTTCTGGGACATGTATCATGTCCAAGCGGCTGCAGGCAGAGGGGGGAACCATAACTTCCACTCCCCTAGGCAAACCGGATGGAGATGGGAGGGGGTACCTGTCAAAATCAGGTACCTGCTCCTCTAAAAAAAAAAAAAATCCAAAAGTTGAAGGGGGGGGGGGTAAAAAAGCAGAAAAGTAGAACCTCCCTCTTTGGGTAAAAGTCAGTTTTAAGAATCTTTTTATTCCATGCTCAGTTTTGGTTGCCAGACAGATTTATGTTATACTCTGGCACACATCAAACTAAGGCTACGTAAACTTTTTCCCCATCCCTTTTGCTTTTTCCTATTCTCATTGGTCCTCATTGTTTGATCTTTTTTCACAAAAAAAATGTTTCTTTGCAATTTTTAACTTTTAAAGATTTTAACTTATTTTCTTGGTGAAGGTACTGGTTTGGAATTTTTTAAATGAAAAAAATCATAATTTAGGAAGTGTTTTAGAAACCCCTAAAAATGTAACCATTGAAAAAATTATTCTTCTTTACTTCTCTGTGTTCTTCTGGCTCTACCCACTCACGCAACTTTTAAAGGTAGCCATGAGATCGCTCCTTATACATACATGAGACCCTTATATATACCAAAATAATTGCCCATTGAAAGCCCCCAGTGCATGTCGGGAAGACTTAAGGGTGCTTTCCTGTCAACACTGAAAATCAAGCCTGGAAATGAATAAAAAGCATGGAAAGCCTACCTGCTCAATTCTTCATTTTTTTTCAGGCTTTGTTATTTTTCACCAGTTCCCCTTTCCCATTCCATTTAGCCTGTAATTGATGCTAGAGCATGAGTGCTTAAGATGGTAGAATGTAGTCTGCAGACTCTTTGCTTCCTCTCACATGTAGAAAACCTGCTGAAAAATAAAATGTCAGTACTAAGATGTTTCTCCAAGCCATTAATCCGATCCAAACCTGCCTTGGAAATATGAATGGGATTACAAATGCAGGAAGAGTTGAAAGAGTAAGTTATAGAGCATACAGTACATCTCAGGAAGTACACTCCTACTGTCTCTGTTAGATGGCCTGTGAAATCTACCGGTAATTCCTACATCTGCAATGACCCGGCCAATGAGAGCACCTTTGTGATTCATAAGGGTCCTTTCATTGGCTAGGGAAAAGGGCAATTGGTGTTAGTGAAGCTGAGTCCTAGTGAAACTAGTTGTTGCGAGGCCCACAGAGCAGGGTTTCCTGGCTACCAATGAGAATAGTATGACTCCTGTGATATCTACAAATACGTAGGTATTTTAAAAGTGTAACAATATACCTAGTGATTTGACTCTAAATACAGTATCGTTCTTCTATATATCTGTTCCCCTTTTATATTTCAATATTTTTATTGAAAATCTGTAAAAAGTAGTATACAGAAACATAGAAAACATAGCCCACCTACATGGTGAGTTGTGGCAAACAAACAGATTCATTGAATATATAGGCACATAAGAATACATCAACCAATGATGTTGTAAACAAGAAAACACAACCCCAGTAGGGTAGCAAATTTTTCATCGGACTGTAAACATGGGCAGTTTCATATAGCCATCTAACAAAAATAAGGAGACCGAGAAAATTAAACAGAAAGAGTCGAAGATGATAAAGAATATATCGGGAGAAAAAAAAAGGAGAGAAGAAAGAAAGATGAAGGAAAGAAAAGAGAGAAGAGAAGAGGGCCAGCCATAGGTCCATTAAATAATAGAGATATACCTAATCCATGGTTCCCATGTAACCTCAAATTTAGAAGTATTATTGTTAACAATACTTGTAAGTTTATCATTTATCATAATCCAATTAAGTTTCTGTTTGACCAAGTCTAGCGGAATTGATGACTGTCTCCAACATCTAGCTATAGTAATTTGTGCCACCAACAAAAGATAAAGAATTAATTTAACTTATTACTTGGGAATATCAGTGGGCAACAGATGAAATAAGGCTACTTCCGGAGTCCCCTTTTAGCAACAATGTTCCATCATGGATCTAGGTTTAAAATGTAAAAGATGAAACATACAGTTTGCCAACAATGGCAACAATTCCACATTTTCTTCATAGTACTGTTTGACAGTAGGAAAGAGAACATATTACAAAATGGTCTCTAATATCCAGTTAAAACAATAAAAAGAGTTTTGGTGGTTAAAGCGGAAATTTTGTCAGAAAATTCAGTCCTGCTAGATCACTTCAGGCTGGCCCCTTTTGCAGCTATAGCTATGTAAAACATTAAAAATAAGTGTCTATGCTGTTTAAAATTCAGTAATATACTGTCTCACCCTGCTCTGCACATGCTCAGTTGATTTCTAATTATTAGCACTGTACTGAAAATCAGACTAGAGGCTGATCTGCTGACAGCCTAAAGATTTACTGCTGCTCAGGGGCCCTGGGCTTCAGCAAAATGGCAGCCTCCAGCAAGAATAAAAAGGAACAATGCTGGAGGCAATTTACAGCACACACTCATTTTGGTATCATAATTATTAATGTGAAATGTATGTTCCTTGCTAAAGAACATTATTTTTAATCAAATTGTTATGGGTAAAGTTTTGCTTTAAAGCTCTATATATGAAACCTATAAAAGGAACTGTGTTGGATAAAAAAAGGGATTTGTAACTAAAGAGGGACAGGGTTAAGCTGGCTATACAATGATTGAATTCCAGCCGTTTCATTAGAAACTTGAAATTTGAACAATGGGTGGCCCAGTTGGCACCCTACTGCCCAACATCCATCGATCCAAAACTTCGATGTAGCCAGGCCAGGGATGACTGAAGGCTGAGGTTATTCTGCCCTGCCACCACATTAATGACCTATTCAGGTAGAGATGTAAATGCCAATAACGCGCAATCAGTGGCGCAGTTCAAATGCTGTAAAGACAACTCTTTACTCGGGATGTTACTGCCAGCAAAAGTTTGCATAAATCTAATACACTCGTGTGTGTGTGTGGCCTAGCACTATTGGTAGTTATAAAGTGCATTGTTTTATTAATGTCTATACATAAGACCAAAAAGAGAACCAGCTGAGGAGAAAAGAGGGACAGGAGGGTTTACTTTCAAAAAAGAGACAGTTGGGAGCTATGCAGTTGGAAGCTCTGTATTTACTACGTACCCAAATGAACGTGTCGTATGTATGTATTCTTGCTTCTGTAGCGAAGACTACCTGTGTCATGATGTTCCATACTGAGACCCCATCCCTCTCCTGCTGTGTTGTCTGATCATGAGTAGACTGAGACTAACATTTTGGCCATAAAGCATAGCTGCATTTTAGGAATGGTGTGTAGAATTTACTGAAGCTGTTAACACTTTCATCCGTGCAAATGTTTTTTGCCATTAGTTGGCCACCATCGGCTGGAAGCCAACTGCAGCAGTGACATCTGCAGGTTGGAAAATATAACTGCCAAGACAGTTCCAAAATGAATGCAAAAATAGCTTCTTTATATCACAGTACATGGATACAACACACATAAATGATTATTTAACCCCTTAGCTTAGAACTGTAGTCCATACTGCTGCCCTATTGCTGGTGACTCAAAAGATTATCCATTTGCATAGTTCAGTTTAATCAAACAGGGATAGAGGGCACATTGTACAGAGGTTCATCTTCATTATGGTTTGATTTTATATAAATATATATATATATTTATATATATACACACTGTGTATTCTTTATTGTAGTATAATATTTGAAGACTAGTGACTAATATGTAAAATATAATGTATATTGTAATTATGTAAATATGTAAAATATGTAGAACATAATGTATATGTATAATATTTGATGCCTCGTGAAATTCCCTATTTTGTAAAAAAAAAATTATATATATATATATATATATATATATATATATATATATATATAAATTGCTCTCCTGAAAAGTGATATTGCAAATACATGTATATTATACATGTATATATAAGGTGTTTATTTTTTCCCCATTGCCTAAAGTAGTGGGGTCGTTTTACTAAAGGCAATAGGCTGTTCACTGCAAGGTAAGTTGCACTTTGCAAGGGAATTTTCACTACATTCACTAAGCTCTAGGGCAAAATCCCTTGCAAAGTGTATCTATTATGTAATTTCATATGTATATGTGTTTGTTTGGAGGGCGTTCCTTTCTGATATTGATGGTGGTGTTCTGATTTCATTGTATGGGTTAGGGTTGTGCTTTTGGCTCATTTATATTATACTGAGGTTGATTTGCTAGTGGAGTAGAATAGAGCATATTCACTTTGAAAAGTGAATTTTCACTTTGCTTAGTGAATGAGGAAAATTCACTTTGCAAAGAAAATAAAGAAAATAAATTTTTGTGAAAGGAGAGTTAAAAAAAAACAGATTTTTTGCTCACACATAATCTGATGATTGATGTCAGCACAGCTTTTCCTCATTCTCTAAGCTAAGTAAAAATTCACTTTGTAAAGTAAACATGCTTATCTGATAAAGTCATTTATTGATTATTCACTGCAGGCTTTTGTCGTTTGATGACAGGTTTGTGTTTGGTGGCTACAGTAATCCCTGCCCAGCATGCTTTGGTAGTGCAGTTCTAACAAATATTTTCCTATAAATGAATTGTAAAAGTTGTCTCTAGTTGCATATCATTTCAAAATGTTAATGGCACACACTTGCAAATAATAGAAAAGATTTGTCCAAAGTCAAAAAGTTACAGATAATATGTGCAGAACCAAAAATCAAAAAGTTACTAATAATAGGTATATAACCAAAAGTCAAATAGTTAAAAATAATATATAAATAACCAAAAGTCAAAAACTTAAAAATAATAGGTATATAACCTAAAATCAAAAGGTTACAGATAATTGATGTATAACCAAGAGTCAGAAGGTAACAAATAAAATATCTATACCAAAAGTCAAAACGGTACCCATAATAGATATATAGGCAAATATATATACAGTACCCATAATAGATATAAAAGTCAAAATGTTGCAAATAATAGGTATATAACCAAAAGTCAAAATGTTGCAAATAATAGATACATAACCAAAAGTATAATTACAAATAATAGGTAACTAATCAAAAGTTCAAAAGTTTCTAATAAATAGTAATGTGTATAACCAAACGGTACAAATAATAGATATACGTATAACTAAAAGTAAAAAATAATATATGTATATAAATATATATATGTATATATATATATATATATATATATATATATATATATATATATAAAATATTTAAAAGTTTCAAATATTAGAAATGGAGGGGCATGCTTGCTAGACAATGCTATGGGCTGTTTAATGCTGTGAGCCATCAATAAAATTACAAGGATTGGGGTGCATCATTTTAAAAGTTGTGTGCTACTAATTGTAGTGTAGCTATCATGTGATAAATTACTGTATGAAATATGTGGTAATTACCGCAATAACAATATTTTACCGCATGAGCTATTTACCGCTAAATTTGTAGTGAATTGCACATTTGCAAAAATGTACCGCATCCATTACTTTACTGCATTTTTTCAGTCATTATTTAACTCTTAGTGACTTGACCCCATGCTGCCTTAGTTCACACCATTGACCCTTGTTAGTTGTAACTTAGGTGATTGATGAATTAGTGGCGATTTTAGATATGTTAATAGTGTGGATTTCACATTCTGTTATATCAACTTCTGAATGTATTCATATCAGTTATGAGCAATTCTGATATTTGAGGCAAATTGCTTTTAAGGTAAAGTGTCCCTTTAAGTGGAATTTAAAACAAGTACCTCATTAGCTAAATGGTGTCTAAATGGCCTGACATGTAGAATTGCATTGTACTAACAGCTCTTGTATTTTAACTGCTTCAGGTGAATAAGCTGATTGATGAACTGAAAACGGCTATCAAAGAGCACCAAGGTCAGCTGGCTAAACTTGCCCCACAATTACAGGCTGAACAAGAGCAGTGTGCCTCTTATGTCTACCAGCACATTAGACCCCTCTCGAGCAATGCTGCACTTCTACCAGGTCTACATATAAAGGTGGGTGGTAGTAATTACATTCCATACAACCTACATTGTTCTTTTTATGGCTACACCATTCTTTGCTTCAGTAATTGTGTCTTATGAAGTTTTATTTAATAAACCATGTCTAATAGGATCTCTTTTCATGTTCTTCTCCTTTCCTTCTAGTCCTTTTTCAGTTTTTTTTCCCTTCCCTTTTCTTACGTTTTTCCTTCTGTTCTTCCTTTCTGTTCTCCATTCCTTTTTTTTCATTTGCTCGCCCCTGTTCTTTGCTATTCTTTCTTCTGTGTTCTCCCCGTTATTTTTTTTCACTGTCATTTTTGATACAGATTCTTTAGAAGAACAGGTGGCTTTGCTGAACAATGGCCCTTTAAGCAAGGTTTACAGCACAGTCATTATTATAATCTGCAGACAACTATGTATTTTTCCCCTTTTCAAGCACCATACTCACCTCTCGCCTTAAAATATTTTTGGGTCTACTTTCACTGTATAGAAAACTAAACTTATGCTGCATACATATTTTGGTGGCGTTGGAACGTTAGGGATGTTTTGAGAACGGGTTTTTCTTTCTCATATAGCATATGTCAAAGTAATAAATAGATAATAAAATATATGATATATACTGTATGTAGTTAATTTCTGAATACATGTACATATTATTGCGTTAAAAAAGAAGCAAGTACTGAAAAATATCCATTGATCTGCTAGGAAAGCCATGTTGTAGCCCGACAGCACCTGTGGACTGAGTGGTGTCATTCCTGCCTAGTGACTTTTGCTAAACTCCTCATCCACTCTGACTCTCGAATCTCTAGTACACATCAAACTGGAGGCTCTCTAGCTGTTGCCAAAACTACAAGTCCCATGAGGCATTGCAAGATTGAGAGTTACAAGTATGACTCCCAAAGGCAGAGGGACTTGTAGTTTTGCAACAGCTGGAGGACTGCCAGTTTGACACCCCTGATCTAGAACATAAAGCCTGATCATTCTGTAGTCCAAGCTAAGAACTGGGGGGGGGCTAATTGACATAACACAGAAAGTGTGCAGAGGACCCAGCAGGTGTTTTTGCATTTAAGTGGTTATAAAGCTTGCATTAAGGTAAAAAACCTTCAATGTGCTGCTCCCCCCTACCCCCCCCAGCCCCCCTTTATACTTATCTGAGCCCGATCTTGATCCAGTGACGTGCACAAGAGCAGAGGCTCTCTTGCCTATCTCTCTCCTCACTGGTTCTGAGACATAGGCTCCTGCTGCTGTCAGTCACAGCGAGTGAGGAGGGAGCAGAGGGCAGGGCTGAGCCGCTCTCTGTGTGTCTTATGGATGCACAGAGCTGTCTCAGGAGCATGCACGTATGAATGCCCCCATAGTAAGCAGATTGCTATGGGGGTACTTCGGCAGGGGGGAGGGCTGAGCCACTCTCTGTGTGTCTAATGGACGCACAGAACTGTCTCAGGAGCATGCACGCATGAGTACCCCCATAGTAAGCAACTTGCTATGGGGGTACTTGGTAGGGGGGAGGTGCCAGGAGTGCCGGCAGAGGACCCAAGAAGAGAAGGATGGGGGCTGCTCTGTGCAATAGTTTTGACATGTTTGTTAATTAGAAAAAAAAAAAGGAGCTTCACAATCACTTTAACCAAACAGTGTAATAAAATGCTTTCAATGGTATATTTACCAGAACAGAAGTGGGAAAATAAGAGAAGTTCATTGTTAGGCTTTGCATACAATTTAATGGAAGTTTGTGCTCAGAAAAATGGGGAGGATGGCATTATTGACTGTGCCTTCTAAAAGTGCATTACAGTCTCAACTGACAGCCACTCCTGCTCTACCAACCAAGTTCCATGGGAGCACCACAAATTAAACATATCTATTTATGTATTTATTTATAAGATAAATATTATATGCAAGTAATGAAAACATGCTAAAAAGTATTTTTACAGTAAAATTTAAACAGACCAAAAACTAGAATAGTCTCCCTTTAAATCATTTTTTTTTGTAATTTACATACTTTTTTTTTTTTCTAACAACAGAAAATTCCATTTGTGGCATTAAGTAGGTTTATATTTATTATACTAATTATGTGTTGATTATATTTAAAACTAACTGGTATTTAAAGCTGCACTCAATGCAGATATAAAATACACAAGTTCTCAATTTATTAATACATTCTTAAATGCATTTTTTTTTATTAATTCAAGAAATGTAGGTACTTTAATTTGACCTGGTGTCAGCCTCTTGCAGTCCCTGTAAAGAGAGAGGTAGAAGCAGAACAAGAGGTTGTGCTGTAGTGCAAGGAACATATTGGCAGGAGGAGATAGCAAAGTGACAGGTAAATGAGCTCATTAGTCTACAACTAAACTGCAGTACAGAAAATTCAGGTCAATTCTTCCTGCCAGGAAGCACTGTGCCGCATGAAGATGCAAAGGTGTTCCATGAATCCCTGTGTAGGCTGTCCCCTTGATGTCAATTGGGACACAGGGACTGCACAGACACAGCCACTGCTCCAAATTTGAGGTCCGTGTGGGTGCGGGTGCACAGCCCTGAACTCACACTGTCTGCATATGAGACCTTGCACCTGCACGGATGTCAAATTGGGAACATTTGGGGAGCATGTGCACCGCTCCTAATAATATAGTGCTTGGGCCTAGTGGCAAAAAATGTTGAGCATACACACTCGTACATAATAAAGAGGGTAGTATCATTACTTTCTTTAAACTCTGACACCAGCCAACACTTGGTATTTTATGGTGGCTACCATAGAGGGAGAAGCTCTGAGTAAAGCTGATAAGGGGCTTACCTTTATAGAGATTGTGTCACTCTTCCCTGAATGGGCAAGGTGACAACCCCCTGTAATCCATATTATAGCAGTGCTCAGAGAGGAGAGGAAGGGGTAGCACTCTAAATCAATCAGGGTTCTAGTGCTGTGTACAGTGTTGTCCCTTCCAGGCTCGTATAGAGGGAGCAAGGGGTTTCTTCCAATGTAAGATAATGGTTTTACGAGCATAGTAAAGCAAGATACTTAGCAGGGTTCTATGGGTATTGTATTGGCCAGTCCCTCTATCAAACTCAAAAGGCAGACAGACATAGTCAATGATATTGGTAAAGTTGTAACCTTTGCGAGAAATTTGGTGACATCTATCCAGTAACATTGAATCGAAGATCATTGACAAAATACGTGGTAGAAATCAGGAGAAAATTTACATTTACATTAAATGGTACATCGCCAACATTCAGCTGTAGAGGCCTGATAAATATTTGCCAATTTAAAGAGAGTATAATAAATGTGATAGAGAAACTTGTATTTAACCAGCCTATCCCTAGCTTAGACAAGGTGCTGGAAGGGGTAGTCTCATATGTCAGCCATGGAAGGGGTAGTCTCATATGTCAGCCATGGAAGGGGTAGTCTCATATGTCAGCCATGGAAGGGGTAGTCTCATATGTCAGCCATGGAAGGGGTAGTCTCATATGTCAGCCATGCTGTTTTTAAATTGTGACCAGGGGCAGACTGACCATTTGGAAACTCGGGCACTACCTGAGGGCCTAGGGTCAGTAGGGGGCCCCATGAGATGCCCCTGGTACCTTTTTCATAGGCTTTTTTGAGTTTGGGCAAGGACACAGGGGCCCCATGATCCCCTATTGCCCGGGGGCCCCATGAGTTGTCAGTCCGCCCCTGATTGTGACAGCGGGTGCAGGAAACAAGTCCCCCGCCTGCTGTCACAGGGTGGGAAACAGCGGCTGGGGGCAGATGCTCTTTAGTAACATGTTACATATTACTTTCTAAATACAGGTGTAACATATAACATGTTGCTAAAGGTGAATTTATCCTTTAAAGTTTTAGCTGTTTGCCTGGAGTTCAGTTTCAACAGTAATCATTGGTGGCTAAGCTAGTAACACTCCAAATTCGCTGTCTGCATGCAGTTTGTATGCTTTCTGTGTTTGTCTGGGTGCTCCATTTTTTCCCACAACTCAAACATTGCCAGTAAAAGTGGCTTCTCTCCAAACTGGCCCTAATTGTGTGTATGTGTGGCTATCCATGATAGAAATATTAAATTGTAACCCTCTTGGGCTGCAGAGAGTGATGTGAAGGGGTCTATATTTGCTTAAAAATACTGTGGGGAAGGTATCGTATCATCTCCAAATAAATGAGTAAAATAAATAAATAAACATCAGATTAATAGCTGCTGGAACATCTTCTGTCAGGTAATTTAATGTGCATATATTTCCCCATACAACAGCCAAGTGTTCTGGTGACCTCATGTGGTCGAGGAAGCTCTTTGTAAACTCACGTCTTAATTTTGCCAGGTTCTCCCAATGAACCTGTACGATCCGGCCAATTTCCCATTGACTACATTACCTCGACTGCCCCATTCATCTTTCAACATTATGCTGCGGATAAAAAGATTTTACAAAAAAAAATATCTTTCGTGTTTTATAGATTGTTGGTGCAGTATTGCATCTGGAGGGGTTTTTTGCCTCAGTAATTGTCTTAGGTGTCTATAAAAGGTTCTTGGTTAAATCCTAGTAATTCACAAAATTATACATTGGAGAGTAATACAATTAATAAAACACATTTTGATTAAAATTCTGGAAATCTGGAAATTTTGGTCTCAGTGTTATTTTCCATATATGTTACAATTCTCTGACAAGATTAACCAGTTCAGCTCCGGAAGATTTTACCTCCCTTCATGACCAGGCCAGTTTTTGCTATGTTATTGTGTTATTTTAACTGGGAATTGCGCGGTCATGCAATAGTGTATACAAATGAAATTTATACAATTTTTTTCACACAAATAGAGCTTTCGTTTGGTGGTATTTGATCACCACTGGGGCTTTTATCTTTTATGATGATATAAATGAAAAAAGACTGATGTCACCTAACAGCAGGCTTTAGCTCACTGATGGCTAAATCTGAGTTACAGGACTGCAGGTATAAGTGCACTCCTATGACCCAAAAGAAAAGTAAGGTCAAAAAAAGCTTTGACCATACTTCTTTTTTCAGCTATAAATATTTACCAGCCATTATTAGGTAAATACTATATTTTACGGTAATAGTTTTCTACAGAGACTAGTTCCACAGTTCTGCAGTCGAGATGCTCAATGCAAGTAGGGCAAGTGGTAGTTACTTATACCCCACACCTATGGAAGTATTTGAATTAGGGAATAAAACCAATCAGCTGATAGGCTTTATTGCTATTCCAAGCATTCATCTTCTGCACCTGACTGCGCTATCTACCAAACCACAAGAACTACTCCTATATTTTCATCTCCTGGTTAACCCTGAATGTGTACCTGGGATATTTTAGGTACTGAATTTCATGGTTTAACTACCACTGGCTCCACACACAATGCATCATGAAATTATGGAGGTTGCATAACACAGTCATATAACAAGAGGCAAAAGTCTCATCCAGAAACCCTCACAAAAGCCTCCTAAATCTGCATTGAGTGCAATTTATTTAGAGATAAAATGATTAGTGATTATAAAAAAATACTCTTTTTTTTCTTTCCCTTCTTATTATATTTTTATAGAGCTTATCCTGGATGGCCATTGCAATGCTTGTAAGCAATGTTCCTAAGTATGTATGTTAAGCTGTGGTTTTCATTATTTCTATGAAAAAATCTAACATGACATGCATCCGCTCATGCACGCTTGTCAAATTTTGAGAAGCATCTGTGGCCATGCAGCCACTGCATATGCATTGACTTTCATAGGCTCCTGCATGAAGCTCGAGGAGGATATAGGCACAAAAACAAACACCTCATTCAAGTACCATTGGTGCCTGTGCCCATAGGAATGAATGAGGCATATATATATATATATATATATATATATAAAACTTAAGAGTGGAAAATCTTGTGCTGCTCAGCATAGAAACCAATTAGCGTCAAAGTTTCATTGTTAAAGCTTAGAAGTTGATTGGCTACCATATACAGCTGCACCAGATCTTGTACGCTCAAGGTTTAGTAAATAACTCCAAAAGTATATATAATAAAACACTGGAAGCAATACATGCCTTCACGGCATGGGAAATGGCACAAAAAGTATTGATGAAAAAAATATTAATATACAGACACATTTCAGTGGGATGCAGACTTCTTTGTTAAGGCTTTGTCCCACCAAAACATTGGCACTCTATTAAAAGTTTTGTATTGTTCTCTGTGTGTGCTTCTAGACCCTTCTGTTTGACATGGAGTTCCAGTACCATTTGTCTACATCATAGATGGCTAAATGAGGGAGGATCACCTAGACTTATTTTCTAATTTAAGCGTATACTATCAGACCAGGAGCTAACATTTATTTATTACAGATTTAGATACAGTAAGTGTGTAGGATTAATAGAGGGTTAACTGATAATGTTAGTTTCTGGTTTTACACTAGGATTTGAAAAGAAAATTATGGCAGATTTATGATCTAAATGTTCTGCCTATTTTACAGTGAAACATTTTACAGTATTACAGTGAACATATCCCTGGTAGAGTTAAAGTGGAAAGTGGGTTAAATGTCTTTACAAAATGTCAAATGCAGTTGGGCAAAAAACATATTTGTGCTTGCTCACATATTTCCCTTAGGAAATGTATTATATGCAAATGAAAAAGAGATCTAAGCCAGTCCCAAACATGTATTATATACTGATATTTTTAATGGTTGTTTTGTCACATCGTTTAGTGTATATATGTGTAATATATATATATGTAATATATATACATGTAATATATATATATATATGTGTGTAATAAATATATATATATATATATATGTGTAATATATATATATATGTGTAATATATATATATATATATATATATATATATATTATATATATTACATTAGCACCTAAAAAGAACTAAAAGTATATATATATATATATTACACACACATATATATATATATATATATATATATATGTGTGTAATATATATATGTAATATATATACATATACATGTAATATATATATATATATGTGTGTAATAAATATATATATATATATATATGTGTAATATATATATATATGTGTAATATATATATATATATATATATATATATTATATATATTACATTAGCACCTAAAAAGAACTAAAAGTATATATATATATATATTACACACACATATATATATATATATATATATATATATATATATGTGTGTAATATATATATGTAATATATATACATATACATGTAATATATATATATATATATGTAATATATATATATATATATATATATATATATTACATTAGCACCTAAAAAGTATATATATACACTTTGAGTTTGAGTTCATTTTAGGTGCAA
Organism: Staurois parvus; assembly: GCF_062004578.1. NCBI lineage: Eukaryota > Metazoa > Chordata > Amphibia > Anura > Ranidae > Staurois > Staurois parvus. The sequence goes on from NW_028317934.1 coordinate 1,967,275, forward strand.
GCATAGGTGTAAACATTTACCTGAAATATTCAAGGGTTCCTATTTTGTTTTTTCAGTTCAAAATCTTGTCATTGTCTATCTGCCATGTTGTCAACATTTGACATGCAGTTTGTTTGCATTTCGCGGCCACAATTAGCAGTTCAGAACTGTAAGCATAGATGATGCTCTCTGGCACTTTCTTTCTTAAGCTTAAAAACATTACATTAATAATCAGCATTTTCTTTCATAGTGACAATGTGTCCTGCAGCACTTGTTACACTGCAAGTAATCAGCTTTCTATCATGCTGTGTCTGTAGAATTGCGATTAACAGTTGTCAAATTAGGCATGCTGAAATGAGAAAAGAAAGTGTGTTCTAATTTTACCTGGTTTAGTGTTTTTTTTATTTTATTTTATATGTTTCATACATGCTTGCCTTGTAGGCTTTCCTTTTAAAGAAAGTAAATTTGATTTATTGAAATGTCATTTGTTTTCCCCAGAAAACCTGTACATGGCTGTAGCTATTATTTTATCTCATTTTTGTGGCCATGGATGTAATTCTGTGGTTCTTTAGCTTGAACTACAAGTGCCAGGGATCTTTGTGTCAGTAGTTATCCATAAAATCTTATAGTGCTTCCTTCAGATTTGTGCTTTACTCTAATACAGCTTAAAATCTGTTTAACTTTTTTTAATGCCTTATCTCATTTATGTCTTCATTATAATGGTAGTGTGTTTTTTTCAGGTTTATGAAAATGGCACAGATTTTGGTGGAATTTATGTATACATTAGCCAAAAAGATTTGCAGCAGCCAATAAAGGAGGTGAGTCTTGAACTCTATATTCTGCTAAAACAGTGACGCAGTACCTTACAGCCACTGGACTGGATGTATAGTACTTGAGAATTATCTGATATTCTACCCAGATAAAAGAACAAACACTTCATTGTGGCAGGTCTAAGGTATCATCTGCTTAAAGGAGGATAACAAAAACTATGGCGGGTAAGGGCCAGGGGCGGACTGACAACTCATGGGGCCCCTGGGCAATAGGGGATCATGGGGCCCCTGTGTCCTTGCCCAAACTCAAAAAAGCCTATAAAAAAGATACCAGGGGCATCTCATGGGGCCCCCTACTGACCCCGGGCCCTCGGGCAGTGCCCAAGTTTCCAAATGGTCAGTCCACCCCTGATAAGGGCTTTTTGGCTGAATTAGTAGTTGATGTAACCTCACTGACAACAGCTTTCTTGACTCTTTACACTCTGGCTTTCGTTCACAACAGAAACTACCCTGCTATAATTCACTAACGACTTATTAATTGCTGAAACCTATGGACAATTATTCCATACTCATACTATTAGAGCATTCCCGCCCCCTTTGATATAGTAGGCCACCCACTCCTCCTCAAAAAAACCTCCAATCCCTTGGCCTCCAAAACTCTGCTTTTTCCTGGTTTTCCTACTTATTCCTTCAATGCTGCCTACAACTATTTCCTCCTTTCCACTTCTTTCTGTCGGGGTCCCCCAGGGTTCTGTCCTTGAACTTTTTCTATTTTCTCTCTATACCTCTTCCTTTGGCCACTTGATAATCTCCCTCAGCTTCCAAAAACATCTATAAGCTGATGATACCCAAATCTATTTCTCTACGTTTTACCTCACCACTCCAGTTTCCTCTCGCATTACTAACTTACTAATGGACACATCAATATGGATGTCACACTACTTCCTAAATCTTTCTAAAACTGAGCTCATACTATTGCCTACTACCCCTGTGCCCTCTCCCCTGACTTTTTCATCCACACCAATAATACATCTATCAGCCCCTACCCCACATGCCAGGGTTCTGGGTGTATTCCTGGTTCTGTCCTTTCAGCCCCATATCCAAACACTGCCCAAATCTTGAAGACTTCCCCTTCATACAATTTCCAAAATATATTCTTTAACCAATGAAACCACCAAGCTTCTCATTCATTTCCTTTTCATCTCTTGCCTCCACTAATACATCTCCCTTATTGGCCTACCTTTACACAGGCTATCCCTCTTTTAGTCTATCTTGAACGCTGCCACTAGATTAATCTACTTTAGAAACTGCTCAGTGTCCATCACCCCACTCTACCGATCCCTCCGCTGGCTTCGGATTGCCCATTAAAAAAAAATGATAACACCAACAACATACAAAGAAGTTAATCTCCCAGCTACATCATCATTCTTGTCTTCGGATATCACCCAAACTGTCCCCACCACTCCTCCCAAGACCTTCTTACCTCTAGCTCCATTGTCTCTTCCTCCTATGCCTACATCCAGGACTTCTCCAGAGCCTTTGCCTTCCTTTGGAACTCCCTACCTCAATCTTTCAGGCTGTCTTATACTCTGTCCACCTTTAAGCGATCCCTTAAAAGTCATTTCTCCAGGGAAGCCTATCATACCTCCACCTAAAAACTGAACTTCTATCTTCTCCATCAGCTCATTCTTCAAAGTTACTACCTTTTGTACCGCTTGCCCCTCCCTGTTATATTGTAAGCTGTCAAGGGCAGTGCCTTCCTAACCCTCTTGCATTGAGTTGTATTGTAACTGTACTGTCTCCCTTTATATATATAAGCGCTCCAAAATGGTTGGCGCTATATAAATGCTATATAATAATATTAGTAAAATATAATGCCCATGTAGCAGCCCTCATTAGTATTCAAGAATCATTTTTAGGGAAATAGACATGCTCTGTTCCTATATGATACACAGTACTGCCAGTACTGTCTGTGCACAGTCCCCTCTACCATCACCTCTTCCTAAACAGGAACTCTGAAAGGGTCAGCATTGATGTTTAGACTTCTAGACAGGATGAAAGTATTTTGCAGTAGAGCTCAACCTGGTGGGAAATGAATTGTAGGCATTGTAGGATTTAATTGGCCTTGTACATGTATATCTAGATATGTTGAAGATTATCCCACTACATCATAACGTATATGGCTAGTTTTTTATTTGGATTGTTTAGCCTAAATAATGCAGAAGACCATTTTGTCATATAACTTTTTTTAACATTGACATTTTTTTCTGATTGATTATGTCTTATTTTGTTTTCTTTTCAACAATATCATTTTAGAGATCTTTTAAAATATATATTTATTGTTATTTATAATTCAACAGACTATAAAGAGCACAAAGCTATTAACAGTCTGAAATATTGTAACAGTATAACATTGTTATTTTTTGTGAATTACGAGAAAATAATATTTTAATGCATGTCAATTTTTATTAAATGCATTTGTGATTTATTGTAGAATATAAAACATGTACAATCTGAGTATAAATAATGCATTTAATAAAAATTGACATGCATTTGTAATGCATCATTATTAAATACTGTAACACAGAAGGCTTCTTATGATTTTAAATAATACCCTTTTCCTGGAATATTTGCATTCTAAAATAATAATCTAGAATTTCTTCCCCCTCAGGTATGAATAGTATTTAGTAATATGCATTATATGAGTTATCTTCAAGTTCACTAGCTCAAAATAATTTCCAAAACAATGTGTATAAAGTATACTACAATTGATATAACCACATCTGACACTAAAATATATAAAAGGATGATCTTTTTCCTTATTAAGGCACACTTTTTGGAATAAAATAATATACGTGTAAATGATATAAAAGATTATACCATTTTACTTACTTTTCATTGTAATAAATATAATTCCTAAATTGTTGTAAATATAATGAGAAATACCCATTTTCTAAAATGTTATTTATAGTTCTTTTTTTCCTCTTCAATTTTCTCCCCTGTGTATTTTTCCTAAGTGTTTCCCTATAAAATTTAAAAATAATATAAGATGTTTCTATTATTTCTATATATTTTACATTGTGATGTCACTGCTTGTTGTGCTCATTTCTTTCTTGCATCATCTTGACATATTATCCAACGTATCTCAGATGAACGCACAGGAAAACATGATTTATTCTGATTTCTGCAAGTCATTGTTTATTTACTCTTGTCTTCACATCCCTCCTCCCTTACCAAATAAAAAAAATGAAAAACAGTATGAATGCCGATGTTATCACAAGACGGGACCATTACCCAAATATGGAGTTTAGTCAGCGTAGTAAAATGGCTGCAGTTGTTTCTGTAATCACTGTGCTTCTCCTCTGCTGACATTATAGCCTTTATCCCAGTGAGATCCTGGCAGGTGAATGCTGATGATGCTTTATGAAGAGACTGTATAGATGTGATAATGGATTTCACTACAAACTTACAGATTTTGCTTTTAGTGAATTTCCACTGAAGCCGAAACTCTCAGTTTGCTTATCGTGTTGCTTAGTTGAAATGATCTAATTTCATTTAGTGCTTTTTGCATTGTGTTTGTTTTTCTTTTTTGTGTATCTGATTATTACTTGTGTACAGTCCCTATTATTTTGCTGTATATCTTTTTGTCATTGTCTGTCTATTTTATTCCTGGGAAAAAATTTTAATAATAAGGCTAATGAGTGCTTGTTTATTGGTGCAAGAATAGCCAAGATAGTTGAAAAAAGCGCTGTCTTTAACTTTAATCTCAACAAAGATTATTGAAACAGAAAAGAGCTCCTATAACCCTAAGAAAACATTTACAGCTCAGTGCACTCTTAAAAACCACCAAAAACACTTTATTTATGCATTCTCCATTGACTTCAAAGCATTTTGCCAAAATGGCAAAATTTTGCAGAAATCTCCCAATTGTTGCTAAAAACTCTCAATTTCACTCATTACTACTTTTTTCTTTTTTTTAACGAATCACATATATCTTATTATTATTAATAATAATAATAATAATAATAATAATAATAAAAATCACCACCTGCTTGCTTTTAGGCAAGATGATGCCATAAGGGAGAGCCTGTCTACGTGCAGTTATGTACATTCTTTAACAGATAGAAGTACTTTTTGAACACCAGTTAAAATATTGAGCATCTTGTACTTCTGGCTGATTTTTTTCTTCAAAAGATTTTCACTTTTAAAACCACTTTTATTTACAAGCGCAGATCTACCATTATATTTGGTATCATCAGTTATTAATTTTGATTTCAGTAATAGTTCCTGCTTGCAGGCATGCTTGTAGCTGCACATACTTTTGTATTAATTAACAATAGTTTAAATAAACTATGGTATTTACTCCATATTCAGTCATTCTGCATAGAAAATTCAAAAACAACTACTATTTAGTAGGGATTAGTGATATCTGGTGTGGGTGACACTGGTACAAAAAAAGTAACATAATGTACTGTGTATTCATTTATTTTATATTCATGACCGATACATTTATACTCTGTATTTTATAAGGAAACATTTAATATAGAGTGCCTTCATGACATTCAGTTTGCATAGTATGCTATACAGCATGCTTGTTGGCAACCTCTGTATAATTTATCAATACAGAGCCATTTCTGCTAGGAGAGAGGGAAGTACTCACTCTTGGTAAGCTGGTCTCTCTGCTATTCAACTTTTTTTCCAGAATCAGCCAAAAATAAGGCTTTAGAAAACTGCTGTTTTTACTAGGAGTCTGCCATTTGTTGGCTGCTAGTGCTGTATATGAAATATTTATATCCAGTACTAAATATTTACCTGATTACAAAATATAATTTCTACACTTTTCTATTAGTTCTGAATATGACAACTACATAAAGGTAATATATGAAATAACATCATACATTATATTTGATCAGAAGGCTTTGTAGGTATAGCCAGTCCTTTAGGACTTACCAGGCTGAACAGTACTCAGGCAAACCATAGTTACATAGTCTGGCTGAAAAAAGACAAAAGTCCATCCAGTTCAACCATAGAAAAAAAGTATAAAACAATTTCTTCAAACAATTTGGGGTCAGGCTGCATTTATACTGTGACGCAGAGTGCTAAGCACCGCATATATGCATTCCTTTGCTCTTTTTTACACATTGCTCTACTACACGCATAGGGCAGCCCATTTATTTCAATGGGCTGCCCTACTTACAACAAATGTGCACCATTTCGAGCGTTTGGTTCAAAAGTGCATGTCTGCTTGACACATTTGGGGTATTATTAATGATAAATATAAATATGATAAATTTGCCAAAAGTGTGATACATTGTTTTTGAAATTTTGATCACATTCATGAAATGCTATAGTGTTAATGCAGCTTTAGACTTTAGCTTTACAAATACTTTGTGAAAAGCATGTACTGTAATTGTGTATGATAGATGTATAACAGTGTAAGCACCATGTTAAAATAGTCGTATCATTCTGGAGTCCTGGGCTCAATTACCAATAGGGGCAGTATCTGCATTTCCTGTGTGCTGTGATTCCCTTTAATATTCCAAAAATGTTTGTCTGCGTTAAGCTTTTTAAGGACATTAAGCCTTCTTTTAAGCATTAAAGCTGAACTTCACTCTCTGAATCAACATTGACTTTTTAAAATCCTTATGCTGCTAGTATTAGTAAACAGAGAAGGAAAGTATATCATATTCACTTGTTTTAAACTATTTTTTTTACATTTCTTCAGTTGCTTCCTGGTTCCCATGTCTAGGCAAATAATGTCATACATCACAAGAGTCTTCAGGAGGGGAGGAGGGGTTATCTCAGCTAAGAACACTGCCCTGCCTATGTGCTTGAGCTAAGGGCAGATGGATTCCAGGAAATAAATCCTACATGAATCATCTGCTCTTACTCAAGATGGCCACAACTAGAAATGCTAGGGGGTGTTTTTCAAAGCAATTTCTCAGCAAAATAAAGCATGGAGACATGGATGGGGGGGATTTGCTTTGGATGTTAAAATGAATTAAATAGCATTTTTGGTTTGTAATGCTCAGATGCTGTGTAGTTTTGCTTTAGACTTTTCTGAGGCAGTGACTTCTGGTAATAGCTCTTTGTACACTACATAGCGCTGTGGAATTGATTGACACTGTAAAAAAAAATAAGACTCAAAGATCTGCAAAAATATAAGATATTTCTTTGTTGTCAGCCAATGCACTTTTAACTTTTAAAGCCTCCTGATTATGTCTGTATTCCATCCCCTGTCATGGCTGTTATAGGTTTCCCCTCACCCTTTAAATTGTAAGCTCCACGAGCAGGGCACTCATATTCCTTCTGTACTGAAATGTACTGTATTGTACTGTCTCCCTTATATTGTAAAGCGCTGCGCAAACTGTTGGCGCTATATAAATCCTGTATAATAATATGCATATGTTCATTAATGATAGTTCAGTAGGGCGTAGAAAGCACAACTGGGGTGATAGGATTTTCCAAGTCATATGCAGACCAAAGCGGAGCAGTGTTATATAGTTTGAGAAACATTTTCAATGACATGTTGGTTTGATTTATTATCACCCCCATGTCTGCTTAATTTGCCAAAAATGAACATGAACCTATATAAAATATTCCCTAAATAGGTTGGGTTGTACCAAAGGTATACAAAATAGTGTCAGTTGGCTACCAAGGCCAGCTTCTCTCTACTAGGGTTCTTCTGGAGGATGCTAGACTTTCTCTGAGCAATGAACAATATTCCTCTCAGATAAGCAACCACAGACAACAATCATCTTTTTAGCTATCTGTAAAGGGTTGCTTTTTCCCACTGTCCACAAATGTAAGAAAATGTTTTCCCACTAGCCATCACTATTAGGTGTAGATATAGGAATTAATAGCGGGGTTCCCTAAAAGTTATTTCAAGGGTTCCTCCATGTTAAAAAGGTTGAGAAAGACAGCTCTATAATTAATTATAGACAGAGGGCTTACAAACACTTAGATTCATCATACATCCAGTGACCTATATGCAGCCCACAGTGGGCTTTAGCTGGTCACTGAGCTGGTCCAGGCTCTGGAGAGAACTCCAATTTAAAGTCGGGATCCACCCAGATTCCTAACCGACAGCTGGCTCAGTCTCTCAGCGATCCGCAGAGAGCCTGAGCCAGTCGTTCCCGCCCCATCCACAGCCCAGTCTTCCAGTGAGAGCTGGAAGGGCAGAGCAGAGAGCTGGTTACTGACAGTCACTGGCTCTCTGCTCACTGAAGACCTAGAACCGAGCAATCAGCAGTCATTGATTGCTCAGTTTACAGTCTTAGAGGCAGTGGGGGACAAATGCAGCTTCAGACTGATGCTACATCCACCTAGGTGAGTATGTAAGTTGTTTTTTTTTTTTCAATGATTGAACTTCTCTTTTAAATTGGACACATCTGGATTAGCACTGGATAGATCAATATGTGTGCCTTTCTTGTTAACTCAGAAGAAATATGTCACCAGTACACCATGAATCATTGTTGCAAAGTTTAATCTGTTACTGAAAAATCAGATAACAGTGCAATTCAGTGCAACATGTCACACAGGACCCCTTCATCATGCATGAATTGTATAGTGATGTCATCTCTTTGGTACAATTCTATTTATTGATTTTTTTGTAATAAGGAAACAACAGTGAAAGTTCCACCTACACAGGAGCAAAGTAATGAACCAGAAACTATACAACAAAAGGTGAAAAACATGTTACAGTAAACATGAAGCAGGGTTCCTCGGCAAGCTGCCAGAACAGGACACCATAGGAATTCACAAATCATTGAACACAAAATGACGAGAAACAGCCTAAGAGAGTAGGGTCAAGGACCCTGGATGAAACAAGAAATGGGGGAAGGAAAGAAGTAGGGGGGAGAAAGGAAACAGAAAGTGAGAGAAAGTGCCAGAGTCCAACCCCAGGGCTTGGGTCAAAAGATTCAGCGAAAAGTCACAGGCTACCTGAATCTAAGGATGGAAGGGCATAATTGAACCATGGCTCCAAAATTGTCAAACATTTGGACTGGGAATCATTGAGAATGCTAGACATCTTTTCGTTGAACAGCATTCCATTCATACAGTCTTTGACCACTTGAAATGGAACCTTGTATTTTTTCCAGGCTCTCACTATCTCTTCTTTAGCTGCCAGGAAAAGATACCCAGTCATTTTCTGCTGCCTCAGATGTAGGCCCTGAATTGGGAAATCTAGAAGGGATAGTTGAGCATCCTTGGCGAAAGAGTGTTTGTAGGAGACCAAAAAGCATTCATTTTGGACAGGACCACCATGTATAGACTATGTCACCACTCAGACCACAGCTTGGAAAACATCTGTCATTATGTGCTGGATTTGCTTGTGATGTCATCTTTTAATAAAGGATCGGACCTTGCAACAAAAATCCATGGTATGCTGGGGACTGGCTTTATATCGATACCAGTTGACAGTTGCTGCAGGACCCATAAGCCTAAGGTCAATTCCGATATGGTGTGCAATGGGAATCTATTGATTTGTTTTATAGCGCCTTCCATTCATGGTATTCTATCTTTTTGTGACCTTAGATGAAGTTTTAAGATGCTTATAGTTAGGGCAAGACACCAGCATCTAAAATTGTTATATCAGTTATGAATAGACATAATAGAAGAGCAGCTGTCATTTTCTCGTATCATAGGCTACCCTGTGTTCACCCTGTCCACAAAGACTGCTGCTTCTCATGTATACCATCATACTTGACCCACTATTGTGTGAACAGTAAAGTAGAATGTCAATTTTGACCAATCCCATGCAAACACAATGCAGCTGTTGTAGGCAATGCTAAATCGGCTGCTTTGTTTGACAAAATTGTATGTTATATGTTCTACAGGCTACTTTTACAGCACCCATTTCACTCTAAAATGCAGTATTTTCCGTAACAGACTAGTGCAGTGCCAGCTCTAGCAAGGAGCAGAGCACATAGTGACACTTCATGTATGTCACTGCACAGCAGTGTTGTGCATTGCGTTGCTGTGCAGTAAAATGAGGCACCATCCAGTGTGCTGTGGAAAATTTTTCCACACTACACTGTACATCACTCCGGAGTTGCAATGTGAACAAGGCACATAGAAAACAACTGTTTTCTATGTGCCCCAGTGCTGAAATGCATTTATCCAATGCAAAACGATGCAAGTCTCCACACAGTGTGAACTGAGTGGTATCAATTGTATTTGTGTTTTTGGTCTACTAAAAAAAAAATCCAAAATATGGTAAGAAGAGGAAGAAAGGGGGAATCTTCCAATGGGCACACTTATTCTTGTGACAACCATTTTGTTGTAGTCCTCAATCTGTCTGACAAGCCAGTATTCAACCCGACCAGCACCTGCAAACATTGTGGCCAGTCACCTGGGATAACAGATTGGGGCATCTGAGTGGTATCAATTGTATTTGTGTTTTTGGTCTGCTAAAAAAAATCCAAAATATTGTAAGAAGAGGAAGAAAGGGGAAATCTTCCAATGGGCACACTTATTCTTGTGACAAGCTTTTTGTTGTAGTCCTCAATCTGTCTGACAAGCCAGTATTCAACCCGACCAGCACCTGCAAACATTGTGGCCAGTCCCCTGGGATAACTGATTGGGGCATCTGAGTGGTATCAATTGTATTTGTGTTTTTGGTATGCTAAAAAAAAATCCAAAATATTGTAAGAAGAGGAAGAAAGGGGAAATCTTCCAATGGGCACACTTATTCTTGTGATAACCTTACTCTGGAGAGATTTCCTCTCTCTTTCTATTGTGTTCTCAGAAGCGAAGGGAATCTTCCAGATACAACACAGATGCCAAAAAGGCCAAAACTTACAGGAGTTTACCCATTCCCTCCTCTATGCAAAATAAAAAAAAGTTTATGCTTTGGTTATACTTTTAGTTCTTCTGTGGATAGAGGATCACCAATGAACAACGTCTTGCCCACAGTTAAAATTAAGATACAAAGTTTTATGAAGCCTTCTTATAAATTTATGATGCTGATTGCATTATATTGCCCTTGCACATAAGTTGACAAATACCTCTTCACCGTGTTGTATGATTGGATCCTCCGTTCCAATTTCTGCTTGATTTTGTAAGGTAAACCCTTAAAAATCCATTAGCTAACACACTAAGAAAATGTAGCGTGTACTGCAGAGGAAACATAAAGATGAAAACATAACCTTTTACAGAGGGTCCGATGAAGTGCGGCTAAGCTGAGTGCTCATTCTGTACAACTGTCAAATCAGCTCTCTGCCGCTCTGCCAACGGGTCAGAGCTCAATTATAATCCTGTTGCCCCCCCTGCTGGTTAAAAGCCTGTGCTCATTTTGTTACTCTACACTGAGATAAACATTGCAGTCATTTTACACTCCCTTTAACATTGTATATGAATTTAATTATTATGTGTTTGGGCCACGATTGTAATAGAGTAAAGAGGATTTGGCACAGAATGTGTGTTTTGCTCTATGATTTTTTTTTTACTTTGTTTTGCTTCATTCCAGCTACTTCAGACTATTGAACAAAGGCTACAGCGGTCCTCGGACTTCATTGCTACAGGCCTGAGGCCTTCCCGACTCTTTGATGAAAAAGGGCAAGAAATTAAAAATCCACAGTCTTTGCAGAATGAGCAAAAAGTTTGGGTTTCTTGCGGGGAAGATTACAGGTAAGAATATTGCAGTTTATTGCTGCCATGCTAGAAAGTACTGTGTTTACTGGGATATTAGGGGATATGATATTTCATACCTCGCAACTTTCTTTATGCTGACTTTAAAAAATGAGAAATGAGAAAAATCTAGAGTTTGAATGAAAGATTAAAGAAGAGCTAAACCCATTGATTTAAAGTGGGTGTAAAAGCTGAAGGTTTTTTACCTTCATGCATTCTATGCATGAAGGTAAAAAACCTTCTGTGTGCAGCAGCTCCCCCAGTACTTACCTGAGCCTCATCACGATCCAACGATGTGAATGACAGCCTCGGATGTCCCGGGTCTCTGCCTCCTCATTGGCTGAGACAGCAAGCGGGAGCAATTGGCTCCTGCAGCTGTCAATCACAGCCGGTCAGCCAATGAGGAGAGACAGGGGGTGGGGCCAAGCCGCAGCTCTGTGTGTGAATGGACACATGGAACAGTGGGTGCCTCCTTAGCAAGCTGCTTGCTGTGGGGGCACCTGATAGACAGGGGAAGCCAGGAGAGCCTGCAGGGGACCCAAGAAGAAGAGGATCCAGGCTGCTCTGTGCAAAACCAAAAATTAACCTTTAAAATCACTTTAACTGTTACATTCAAGGCATGCTGTGAGTGATAATTGTCACAGTTGCTGGTGCTCTCAACGAAACTGTAAACCCATCAAGTGGCTGGTGTCATACCTGATGTGCAGCACCATGGTAACAGCAGATCGAATCGAGGCGAAGATGGCAGCTTCCTTGGCTGTAAAGGATAAGAGGCCTTAGCAACTCAAAAGCATTGGGGTTGACTTACTAAACCTGGAGACTACAAAATCTGGGGCAGCTCTGCATAGAAACCAATCAGCTTCCAGGTTTTATTGTCACAGCTTACTTGAACAAGCTGAAGTTGGATCTGATTGGCTACCATGCACAGCTGCACCAGATTTTTTATTCTCCAGTTTTAGTAAACCAGCCCCATTGTGTTTTTTAACAGCACTGTAGAATTGAAGATTGCCTTGTTGCAACAGTAAATGTGTCATGCGTAAGTCCCAAAGTGAACTCCGTTCAACACCTTTAATGACAGAACATTACTTTACCACAGCACAGCAATGAGGTGCATTTAAAGTTCAGTACAGGAAGGAAAACTTACACTCATACATACTTTGGACAGTATACACTTGAGGTGATTGTAGCCTTATTAGTGTAAGTGCAACAAGAACAATTGAGTATTGTCCGTGATTCTTTTTTAGTTTGTACTAACATCCAAATTTTTACGACAAGATTTCGGGACGTATCCCTTCTTCAAGGTCCAAGCCATACTCCTTGAGTACGGCTTGGACCTTGTAGAAGGGGATACATCCCAAAAGCTTGTCCTGAAAATATGGATGTTAGTACAAATCAAAAAAGTATCATGGACAGTACTGAATTATTCTTGGACAGTATAAGGGCCCAAAGACCCCCTCTAATCTGCTGCTGCCCACCAAATATGTACTCTACAGATCATAAGCTTCAGCATTACGTGCAGTGGGGCTTGCTTTTCCTACTTACTTCATACCTAAGTGTACAGAGCCTGCTGGGATGGGAATCTTTTTTCTCTCCTGGTCAGGTGATGGGTCACATGACCAGGGAGGGGAAGTATGGAATTTTACTCATCAGTACTGATGGCTGTTGCTCTGCTTTAAAGGAAGCATTGTTCCAAAATGTCTCCTCATGATGCCTAATGGTGCAGTACCTGGTGCTGCCCCAATAAACTCTGCTTTAGACCTGTATAAATTAATTTTCTAATGTATAGCCAGTAATGTTAACTTTGCAGGAGCTTTTTCATCCTACCTCTAAAGCAGGGGTCTCCAAACTTTCCAAACAAAGGGCCACTCTACTGTCCTTCAGACCTTTGGGGGGCCAGATTGAGGCCAGTGTCCAGGCCTGGCATGAGTGAACGTAAACTATGTCTCAGGTGTGGTGTTCAGTTGCATATTGCCTGTGGTCAGTAGGAGGAGGAGTAGTGCCCGATTGTTGGTGTCAGTGAGAGGAATAGTGCCCCATGTTAAGTGTCAGTGGGAGAAATAGTGCCCCATCATTGGTGTCAGTGGGAGGAATAGTGCCCCATCATTAGTGTCAGTGAGAGGAATAGTGCCCCATCTTTAGTGTCAGTGGGAGGAATAGTGCCCCATTGTTGGTGTCAGTAGAAGCAATAGTGCCCCATCGTTGGTGTCAGTGGGAGGAATTGTGCCCTTCTGTTGGTGTCTGTGTTAGGAATGGTGACTCAAATCAGTAGGAATATTCGTGCCCCAAGAGCCGGATAAAGGCTAGCAAAGGGCCCTATCATTAGTGTTAGTGAGAGGAATAGTGCATCATCATTGGTGTCAGTGGGAGGAATAGTGCCCCATCATTGGTATCAGTGGGAGGAATAGTGCATCATCATTGGTGTCAGTGGGAGGAATAGTGTCCCATCATTGGTATCAGTGAGAGGAATAGTGCCCCATCATTGGTGTCAGTGGGAGGAATAGTGCTCCATCATTGGTATCAGTGGAAGGAATAGTGCCCCATCATTGGTGTCAGTGGGAGGAATAGTGCCCCATCATTGGTGTCAGTGGGAGGAATAGTGCCCCATCATTAATCTTAGTGGGAGGAATAGTGCCCCATTGTTGGTGTCATTTGGGAGTATTAGTGCCCCAAGGGGCGGATAAAGGCTAGCAAAGGGCCACATCCGGCCCTCGGGCCGCAGTTTGGAGACCACTGCTCTAAAGTATTGTATTGGCATCTATAAAGTGATAATAAACCCTCAGTTTTTTAAGCTCATTCAGCAGCTGATTTAATCACTTAATGAGTTTGTAGAGTCTTTGTCTTTTAATGCTTGTCTGTGTTAATGTTTAAGCTGGTGTTTCAGGTGTTTTTCCTGTTTTAGGGTGGTTTGTTTAACTTGCAGCATCCTATAGAGCCACCCTTGCATGCAGGGACTAGAATTGTGTCTCCCTACACCGTGTGCATCAATAGAAACACACAGCCCCATAGCCCAGGATAGCAAGGTGCTTCCTTTGCTTCTACCTACCTAACAGATTGGTTAAAGACTTCACTGTCCTCTGGTAACTCTATCCTGTGAAGACAGGAGATTCTGGAAAATATCACCAAGAGGGCAGGGGCCAGCTGAATTGAAAGTTGTAAAATGCGAATGCTAGGGTAAGCATTTTAGCTAAAGGTTTGCTGGGCAATGTTTATTTAATCTACTTAATTTGTTAAATGAAAAAACACTGAGGATTTAAAGTGATACTAAAAGCTTAATTTTATAACAAAAATAACAAACATGTTATACTTACCTGCTCTGTGCAGTAGTTTTGCACAGAGCAGCCCAGATCCTCCTCTTCTCGGGTCCCTCGCCGGCACTCCTGCCCCCTCCCTCTTGTTGGGTGCCCCCACAGCAAGCAGCTTGCTATGGGGGCACCTGAGCAAGCGCATTCCCAAGCTACTGCTACGTGTGTCCATTTACACACGGAGCCACGGCTCGCCCCCACTCCTCTTCTCATTGGCTCACTGGCTGCGATTGCCAGTAGCGGGAGCCAATGGCTCCCCCTGCTGTCTCAGCCAGTGAGGAGAGGGAGTCCCGGGATAGCCGAGACCCCAGTGCACATCACTGGATCGAGAGGGGGCTTAGATGAGTATTAGGTGGGCTGGGGTGGGGAATGATGTACAGAAAAAGTTTTTTACCTTCATGTATTGAATGCATAAAGGTAAAAAGACCTTGAGCCTTTACAACCACTTTATTACTACTTTAAAGTACATGTAAACCCAGTCACTAAACTCTCATATATATATATAAGCCCCCACCGTGCAGGAATGGTTCATCCTTGTCGCTGTCAGGAAACTAGGCCAGAGCAATCTGCAACTTTCATAAAAATAATATCTTATGATCCTGTCATAACCTTGTTTAGGCACTTCCTGTTATGGAGGGTCAACTATCTTCCAACTGTACTTTTGGGTTGTCACTCTGTCACCCTATAGACAACTGCCAATACCTGTTGTGCAGGCATGGTTCACCTTTATCACTATCCAGAGACTGGTCCAAAGCAAAGATGTAACCAATGTTGGAGTTCATGCATGTAGACAGGAGGTGGTTGAAAGAGCAGTAAAGTGGCTTAGTGGTTAGTACTTCTGCCTTCCAGAACTATTGATTTGGAATCCCGATCAGGACACTATTTGCAAGAAGTTTGTGTTGTCCCTGTGCTTGTGTGAGTTTCCTTGGGGTGCTCCAGTTTTCTCCCACACCTCAAAGACATTCTGGTAGGTTAATTGACTCCAGTCTGAATTGGCCATACCATGTGTATGCAGGTGCGCAACCACCTCCTATTCTCTTCTTGTTTCCCATGGATCAGACGTCTATGCCATATTTTACTCACAGGTCTCCCTTCAAAAATTGGTGTTGCAATGAAACTTTTTACACATGATGCATTACGAATGTAGTTGAACTTTTGTTCATGAAAAAATATGAAAAATATCAGAAGCAGGATAATGCATGCAGAGGACAAATGTAAATATTTTCATATTTTTTTAACATAATAGTGCAATGCAAAAGGTCCATTGAAAACGGGAACGTAAGCCTTAAATTGCATGCTTGAGTTGACACCTTTGGGGTTATTTACTAAAACTGCATGGTGCAGCACCATAGTAACAGCAGATCGAATAGAGGCAAAGATGGCAGCTTCCTTGGCTGTAAAGGATAAGAGGCCATAGAAACTCAAAAGCATTGGGGTTGATTTACTAAACCTGGAGACTACAAAATCTGGTGCAACTCTGCACAGAAACCAATCAGCTTCCAGGTTTTATTGTCAAAGCTTAATTGAACAAGCTGACTTTAGAAGCTGATCGACTACCATGCACAGTTATACCAGACTCTGAGTGCTCGAGTTTTAGTAAATATCCCCCAGTCTACCTACTCAAGGCTTCTGATTTCAATGTAGACATAGCCATAGTGCCACACCATGCTGAAATATGATGTGTTCTTTAATATGTGATTACCATCTCCTGCACCATTTGAATCTACACTGGTATTATCACACAAATGATGTCATCCCTTGGTGCTTTTCACTTTCTGACCAGCTTCCACGTCACACCACTGTTTCCCCTCTGCTTTCCTTTGGTTTTTCCTCCAGTGTCCACCACCCTTCTCTGGTTCCTCCTCATTAATATGGGATCTTCTCTACTCCCTCCTTCCAGTCACCCTACATTGCAGCTCTTCTTGCACTGTTGCCAGCTCTCCTCTGCACTTGGCTTGGCCCCCTGCACTGTCAAACAAGAGGCTGAGCTACTTTCAGATGCTTGCATCAAAGTTAGGACAATAGTGGAAGGGGTGATTTTGTCAATGAAGGAACCACCTGCCCTAGTGGAGATACTACCTGGCTGGCATAGAGGCTAAGGAATCTTACCAGCGAGTATCCAGCAAGGTCCAGCTAGTGAGGGGGAGTCTCAGTCCTATAAAGTTGAGATCAAGAAAAGGAGACATGACTTAGAACTAGCAGTAGGAAAGTTCAAGAGTAGTAATTACAAAGTATTATTTTTGTAGTGGATGCTTTGAACAGATTTTTAGCAGAGGTTGAGAGTCAATCTTCAGTAAGAAAAAATAAACACATATAGGATATTATCAAATACGTAAAAAAAAAAAGACAGATTTAATAGGCCACTTGTTCCTCTCTGCCTTCATTAGTGAGATCAAATGACGTGGCCTTTAGAAGCCTAAAATTCATAGTAGAGTAAATTAAGTGGACTTTGACTTTAGCACAACTGCAGTGTATTCTGGATCACATTACCACTCACTGACTGATTGTGCTTACTTCTTGGGAGTTGAACTCTTGCTACCATAAGTAGAACCATTTAGGGTTTTTTAGTTGCAAAAGTGTGATAAAGCTCTTCAAGAACAGAGGGTTTTTCTGCAAGGGTTAACTCACATCCAGGCGACAGATTAAAAAAAGTGAAATAAAGGGTCTTGTTGGAGGCATTGCTGTTTGCGAATATGACAACCTTCTCCCTGACTCAGTCTTAATGCCTTGTCATAGTTCTTGATGCCTGCCTATCAGCACAGCAAGAGGGATTGCTTCATGTGTGAATAGTCACCTTAATGATAGCAGATGGAGACACCGCAGGGGTCCCAGCCCATCACGCTGTCATTGTCACAGGCTGCCCTGACCTGTTTTCCTTCCTCTGTGTTTCTTCCTTTTTAAGAGAGAAATGGATGGTAATTGAAAACCATCTTACAGCGTTCGTCTCCCCCTATCTTATTTTATTTTATTTTTTTTTTTAACCAAACATAGAAAATGAAAATACATCACTTTAATTCTAGTCTGCTGTGTCTTCGGTGGTGCCATTTATCATATAGAAACATTTACTTTCCTTAAAGGACCAGTCAACCTAAAATACGGGCATGTTTGTATTTACCATGACACTCCTGGGCAAAGGCCTAGGGCAGCACAGTAAGGAGGGCAGCAAATATACAAATTGTGATAACTTTTTTTATAGTTTTTTTTTTCCCTTCTGAGTATTTGTCGATAAATTCGACAGAGGAACTGTAGGGGGAAGGAAGTGTAGGGAATGTTCAGAGGAGTGAAAAAGGCTCTTTATAATGTAGGAAATCATCTCTCCTGTCTCTTGTTTGGTGGTCTGTACAGCTGAAACGTGTTCTGCTTATAAAGTAGACTGCATGCTGCCTCCAATATCCCATTCTGACAGTAATGTGTGTAAAAAAAAAATTGCATGACGCAGGGGGCGGAGCTTGTACAAAAGGACATTTTCATTCTGAACTATTTAGGGTAGCAGGATCTCTAAATATGACCAGGAATACAATTTTAATTTATGTGACATTATGTTTTGACCTTATCTGAAACATTACACATCATGTTCAACTTTTTGAGATGCTAGCAGAGTTTATTCAGAGGAAGTTGAAAAAAGCCACTAGGTAACTTGCCACATTTGTCTCCTGGGGTGAATTGGTTGGGGGAGGGGGTAATGTTTCCTTACCCTATGAGTAGTAGTTGGATTAAAGAAGTATGATTGTGTGGTAAGAATTGAAAAAAATATTGTCAAAAATATTAATTTGCATTCAAAGAGGAACTACACCGCATCTGAGCAGCACAATCCAAAAACACTATGTATTTCATTTTTAATATTCTTTGTATTCCTTGTGTAGATTGTATTTTAGAATTGTATTAATTGCAAATTAGCTGGAATTTTATTCCTTGTTTCATATGTCTTCACCACCTATGAAGTCTCTTGAGTGTTATAAATATAATTAACTGGCTTGGAAGCATTATTGCTTACATAACCGATCACTTGATCAACCAACCAGGAAAGGGCTGTCTTGTCAGTTCCGTATTCTCTAATACCCAGGAATTACAAACATACAGTAGGCAAGTCCTGGTTTGACAATTTTCAGTTGTTAAAAAGTTGCACTGATAATGTACCATTATAAATATTTTTTGTCATACTGGGCATGATTTATTTTCCTATTACAAAATAATTCCTTAATATCATTTACTGAAAACCCAAACCTAGGCTCAGTCCCCACCCACAATCCTAAAAATCATGCAGCCAGTAAAAGCTAAAAACTGACTGGGAACAAGACTTGGGCATGTCATTCTCAGACATACAATGGTTGCAAGCTTTTCATCATAATTACAAATCCACTAGGTGCATCACTTATTGGGAGCTGTCCTAAAAACTCCAACATATATGGTATCTTTCCCCTGTCCAACTGTCCAGCTAAATTCACCAACCTAGATGACAATCCGTGCTGGCGAGGATGCTCCCAGATGGGGTCTTTACTCCATATTCTATGGGATTGCCCACATATTAAAAACTTTTGGAACAAAGTCTTCACCTTAATTTCCGACTGGTTATGCATGTGCGATTTGCTGTTAGGCTGATGATAGTTCGTAAATGGAGACACAATCTGTTTCCAAACATATTTGATGCATGACTTCAACTGAATTTGATGGAGAGCTGTGAAATATGTCTGGTACTACAATCAGGTGCCTTCAGAAACTTTCAGGGTGTCTGGGACAAAAATGGACCAATCTCCAACAGTCCTCTTTATATAGCTAACAATTTCTGGCATATATAACCTTCAGTTATCAATATTGTTAGCTTTAGTATTAGATTTACTCTACCTAGTGTGGTATAATTTATATTTTTCATTTTCTTTGTAGCACCTGATATAGAGTCATTGTTTTCATGTTACTGATGTTTTATCTTTTTAATGTAATGCAGCACTGGCCGTATCTAACCTAATCATCATATCTGCTCTGCCTCTGGTCATGAGGTTTCTTTTTTCTGTGTCTTGTTTATAAGATGCATATTATGTATGTAAACTTTTTTTAAAACCAATGGAAAAAGAAAAAGCTAACAACTGTCAGCTTCTTCCTGTATGCTTTCTTCAGGGCAATGGCTCACTAGGTGGTGAAGTCAGGCTTGAGATGCCAGTTCTGAGACCTGCTCCTTTAAAAAACAAATTGGAATGCGGGACCTGTCCGGTGTGCGGTGATAGAACCTTATCTATCCAGGAGCTTCCAGGTGTGTCCAATAGCATAGTCCCTCCTGCTGACCCCTACTTCACTGTTGGACACAGTATTGATTTAGGGATCAGGGGGACATGCTATCCGACATGCCCATAATTTTGGGATAGCAGCAGCACCTGAAGCTCCCTCATTCCCCATTAAATAGGCAAGTATTAAGTCTACCGTTTTACAGGGTGCAACATATTTAGTTCCAATAGAATAGCAACAAGATCGCTTTAAGTGTTTTGCAATTTGTGACAGTGTATAAAAAGCTCATTGGATGAAGCCTTCAGGCTTCTTTGTTTTGACTGGGGAAACAAATTTAATGCAAAATACCTTTTCTCACTTTATAATTGTAAATGCTAATTTTTATTTATGCTGAAATTATACTGAAAATTATTTCTCAAAGCAAACATAAGCAGTCATTTTTTCCATATTTTGATTGGTTATTTTCTGTGCTGTGTTTATTTTGCTTTGATTGTTATTTTAATTTATGCCACATTTTATGTTAGGCATTTTCTTTATACCTATTTTTAGTTTTTTTTACCCAAATGTAACACCAGAAACAAAAGGATTTATAGTGTATTATAAACACAGTAGGACAAATCCATACTAAGTATTTGACAGCTTGATAAATAAATAGTTTTTTCTCTGTCTCTTTTTATAAATATATATATTTATCCTATATAATCTCTCTCTCTCTCTCCTGTGTAATATATATAGATATAAATAGGTTTCAAAAAATATATTCTTGTTAAAATATACCATAGTAAAGAGGAGCTTTTATAAAACAATTATGTTAATGATGCAGTCATACGTATTATATAATTATGTATAGTAAGTAGTAATGACCATACATAATAATTCTTTATTGCTTCATACATTGCACCGCATTTACAAAATTAGAATTAGCAGCCCCTTGGAGTGTCATAACAGTGCATGTTATAATTTAATGTAAAGAAAATTGGGGTCAATTCACTAAAGCATAATGAATATGGTATTTTTTCATTACCGTGCCTCATTTGCTAATTTACACTATAAAAAATGATGTTATTTCTGTAAAGGAATAATTTCTTGGATCTGTAAATTTTTCTCTTTTTGTTTTATTAATGTTTTAAATGGTATATTGTATGTGTATTATCATATAGGGTTTGAATCTTTTAAATATCACTAACATTTGTCATTGGTGTTAATTGTGAAATTATGTTAGGTGTCTATGAGCTAGGACAGAAACTAAAGCCATTCAAGGTGGATATTTAGGCCCCTTTCATATCTCTTCAGTGCGCATGTTAATATGTGTTCTTTTTTTCACAATAAAATGCATTGTGTCAACACAACACACCACAACACAGAAAAACTGGATGTGTCCATCTTGGTGGTGTGGGATGTGGGAGAGTTGTGGATTAACCTCCCTAGCGGTCTGATTATTTCTGTGCTCAAAGTGGTACATTTTTTTGCATGGAAATATGTATTTTTTTATTGTAGGCCTGTAATTTTTAGGAATAACTCACTGAAATCTGTCCGAACCAGGGGCAGACTGACAACTCATGGGGCCCCCAGGCAATAGGGGATCATGGGGCCCCTGTGTCCTTGCCCAAACTCAAACAAAAGCCTATGAAAAAGATGCCGGGGCATCTCATGGGGCCCCCTACTGACCCCGGGCCCTCGGGCAGTGCCCGAGTTTCCAAATGGTCAGTCCGCCCCTGGTCCGAACAAGAGTCTAGTAAACATCCCGGGTATGTTACAAGTTGAAACACGAAATCATAAATTAATTTAATAAATAATCATAAAAAATAATAATATAATAATAATAATAAATTTAATTCAATAATATAATCAAACTAAAAACACTGAAATTTGAAATATAGCGCCAAGTTTGCACATCACTGAGCAAAGTCGCAGAATCGTTTTCAGTGTCTGATGACGAATTTCCCCCACGAATCATCACTCAATTCTGCAAGTGGTTCTGATTTACTATCGCTGTTCTCTAGCTGGTCTAAAACCTCTTTTGACCTAAAGGGACGCTTTTTGGACGCCATGGACATTTCTCAGTTTCCAGGCAGATAGAACAGTCAAAATGCAGGCAGGGCGCCGGACAAAGCACTCGGGACAATATGTATGTGAAATGCTTTGATACAGTAATGTTTTACTATGTGATTTTGGTGAATTTAGCAAATGTCACTTTTTGTCATTTTCAAATTTCCCGCTGTTCCGTCCCCGTACGTCCCAACGCTCGCAGGGCATGGAACCCAGATGACAGATGCCGGCATCCGCCGGATTACATTGCCGGGGACACTGCAGGAGGGACATCGCGGGAACGCAGGACAAGGTAAGTGATCGAGGGATCCTGGAGCAGCTCCGCATGGTAAGCCCGAGTGTAGCTCGGGGTTATCGCTTTTGGTACTGAAACTTTACCCCGAGCTACATTCAGGAATACCGCCAGGGGGGTTAAAAATATTCCTCTCAGGGGACAGGTTTTTTTAGAGTTTTTTTAAGTGTCAGTTTAAGAGTCTATTTAATGACTGGCTATCTCCTACATCTACAGTTAAGGAAAGTGGAAAAATGGTGCTGGATCCATAGGCTTATCTTACAGGTGTTTATATGTTAAAGTAATGCTGGTGATATATATGATCTATATGATCTGGTTCCAGGCAGGCATCTTCTACACCTCAGAGGATCTCCACAGTCTTCTTGGCTTGTGGTGCAATGGAACAAAAATGGAAATTAAACCGACCAGCCACTGCTAAGAGGTCCAGATGCAACTTTATTCTAATAAAAGTCATGAGAACAATCAAAAAACTTCTAGTCAATCCCCTCATGTTTTGCATTGTATTGGTATTGTTCTGTCACATGTTCTGTCCCCCTTTGTAATGTACAGCGCTGAGCGAACTATTGGCGCTTTATAAATATTGTATAATAATAATAGTCTGCTAGTCTATTCACAGTGTTATCAATCAAGCCCTGATGAAGGGTGTGTTATTGGACCTCTGAAACTTTTAGGCTTCTTTTTGGATTGCCCCTCTAAATTTATTTGAATAACATTTTATCTGGACCTCTTATTAGTGATGTGGCATTTCCATTTCTGTTACATCTCCTGCATCTAGCTACCTTCCATTCTCTTCCGTAACAATCCCTTTGTTGCCAGGAGCAAAAGGAAATACCAATATTTCTGGATTTGGTAGATCATGTGATTAATTCCCTCACCTCTTATGTGACATCACTGGCCATTGAAATCTGGCCCAGTATTGTCATATTGGGTGGGGAGAGTGTCCTCAGTTTTTTTAATCTTCAAATGGACTTGAGCTTACACAGGGAAAGTTAAAAATGAGATTCTGGATAAAGCACAAATTCATTTTAAGTCTAAAAAACACACAAGATTGGACCTATAACATGCTACATGTAGAACACTTTTGTTGAACACTTTGGCTAGAAAGTGCATGCCACAGTTGCATATCTATGCATGCCAAAATAACCAACAAGTCTTCATTGGCACTAACTAAGGATTAATGTGTTTAGTGCTGAACACAATTAAACCACATTTCTACTCACCTCTGCAGTACTAAATATCTGCATAGCATAAAGCGTTTCAGGACCTGGAGTATTGATGCTAAATTACTGGTCTGGCCAGAGTCCTACTTCCACCTTTATTGTGTACTGAAGGTGCATGTACAGCCTGTATACTGTTTAACTTTAGATATTTGCTTGCAGTCCAGTGCAGGCTTCTGATCTACCATAGGCAGCTTTGACACTGTGTACTGTAAGGCTACATTCACAGCAGTGATTAAGGCCGGTGCAAATTGTAGCACAGCCAAAGATTACCTGCATTTTGTGTGCATTATGCAGCGATCACCGCAGGTAATTGCTGTGCAGAGAATCGCAAACAGGTGTGGCTGCTGTTGACCTGTCACTATAGTGAACCGGGGCAGGGGCCACAACTACCTGCTGAGAGCCGCAGCAGGAATTGCTGCTATAATTCACCCAGGCTCTAATTGCCACTGTGAATGTAGCTTCAAAGTGGTAGTAAAGGCATGTTTTGCACAAATTGCTGACAAACAGGACATTTATGACAGAAGAGCTTCCTTCTGCCTGTCAGCCATCATGTATGCCGAGCCGCACATGCACAGGTCAGTGTGCATTTACGGCCCCCGATCTGTGCCATTGCATGCGTGCAGGAGTGACATCATTGCGACCCAGCCATTCAAGCTGCTAAAGACAGAGAACCTGGAAAGAAGACCGTGCAAAGATGCAAGTTCCCGGAACCCTCTGGACCAGGGGCGGACTGACCATTTGGAAACTCGGGCACTGCCTGAGGGCCCGGGGTCAGTAGGGGGCCCCATGAGATGCCCCTGGTACCTTTTTCATAGGCTTTTTTGAGTTTGGGCGAGGACACAGGGGCCCCATGATCCCCTATTGCCCGGGGGCCCCATGAGTTGTCAGTCCACCCCTGCTCTGGACTGATCACACCACAGCGCTGAAATGCTTCTGACAAGTGAGTTTGCCATAACTTGCTACTATGCAGTGCATTCTAGCACATTATGGCATATACCTGCAGGAGGACCCTAAAAAAATTATATTGGCGTTTATTACCATTTTAAACTCTAACAATTTTTGCCTTTTAACTGCATGTAATATGCTGGATACTTCAAACATCACATGTAAGTGCGGGATTTATTTTGTTGCTGCAATAAAGATACATTTTATTGACACATCTCTGCATCTTGCTTTTATTCTATCTCTTTTGTAATAACAGGACGTGAATAGCATGGAGGGCCTGAGCAACACCATGAGTTGCACGGTATCGCTGGTACATGGTTGGCAGTTTCCAACGCTGATTGCTGGACAACTGCAGCGTGGACAGAATTCAAACCTGGTGCTATGCATTTATCAAAGCACATGCGTTATATTGTTCGGAGAGTATTTCTAGGGTGCAATTCCACTTTAACTGAATAAAAAAAATGATTTCACATCAAGATGTCAAATCTCACAAAACTACTTTATCCTTTTTTGGTTTTACCTATTCAGATACCCTCCCATATAATATGAATACTACAATGACAAGTTATGAACTTTGTATGGGCTTCAGGCCGCCTGCAACTGTCGCGCCACATTCTCTTTCTCCCTAAAATATGTGGCAGACTTAGGATCCCAGATATATGGCAATATTATATGGAAGCCCAAATAATACCATTAGTTCAATTCTATGCTGGACAAGACTTCCCGCTTTGGGTCATGGTAGACATCTTGGTTGTCCATCCGACTCCCTTAACCTCCCTTCCCTGGCTTCCCCCTATGGCTATGCCAAAGCAGCAAGTATTCTGCAGGTTTAATGTCCCCTCATTTGCTGCTTCTCCAATTGTTTGACTGTCCCTTATTTCCTCCGGGAATGTCAGATGAGGCTTCTTTCTTTTGGTGGATTTCCCAGGGTTTTGAGACAATTCATTCAATGCTGACAGTGAAAGGATTTTCAAACATTTGCCTAGTTTCATGATAAGTACCACATCCCCTCTACTGAACTCTTTTAGTATCTTCAACTTTGTCATTTCATCGAACCCCTGATTCTCCAAAAACCCTTACAAGATTTAAATCGATATGTAAATCCTCCGCAACTACCAAAGGCAACCTGTGTCTAATAATTGGGACAAAAAAACAAACGAGATACCTGTGCTCAAATCCCAACAGCTAGTGCATACATTTATCCATCAGGTGCTAAAGGGGTGTAACCACATATTAACACTAGAAATTCTGAAGGACCCTCTGCACACTGGTATATACCCCTTCAAGCAGACTGTGCAATAAATAGGGATATTTAGTTCACACATATTGCAATACATGCTTAAGCTGGCCAACTGCATCAAAGTAATCCCTCTATGGCCAGTCCTACTCTGCTCTGCCTACACAAATGCTACTGTGGACACAATGCTAACATAGGGGAAAAGACACAATGAGGAGAGCTACAAGGTTCAGGTCTGGCTACTGACCCAACAATACAACAAACAAGAGATCCCTGTGCTCAAATCCCAACAGCTAATGCATGCATTTATCCATCAGGCGCTAAAGGGATGTAACCACATATTAACACTAGAAATTCTGAAGGACCCTCTGCACACTGGTATATACCCTTTCAAGCAGACTATGGAATAAATATATGGGACCCACTGTGACCATCTGAGGTGTTGCCATCTAAGGTGTTGCCTAGTGCTCAGTGGTCTCAAGACCTTAAAGAATCTTTATCATTGAATGATTGGATACCAATCTGGCAAGCCATCTCAAAGTGCTCTCAGAATATTCAGGCGCTAGAAAATTCATACAAGATTCTCATCCGCTAGTATTTCACCGCTAGAAAACTCATACAAGATTCTCATCCGCTAGTATTTCACCCCAGTGCGCATAGCTAAGTATGTTCCTGGATATAACCACCTTTGTTTTAGAGGGTGCATGAACACAGGAACAGTGCTTCATATTTGGTGGTCCTGCCCAATGGCCTACTGCTTGTAGACCAGGGTATATAATTTGATCCACTCGGTCACACATGTCAAACTGCGGCAAAACCCAAGTGAAGCTCTCCTTTATAGACCATTGCGAGAGATCCCACAGAGATCCATGACTCTGATTGAGCTTTACTTTATGGCAACTAGGCAAACCATAGCTTGTGCCTGGAAAGCTTTAACATTCCACTTTGAAGAAGTGAAATCCAGAATACAGGGTATTTTTAACAATGAAAAGCTAACGGCAGTATTGGAAGACAAACACAACCATCTTCTATCGATTTGGCCACCCTGGCTTGACTAGCAGCAAATCTCTAGATTTACAACACAACTGGTCCTTCCGTAACTAGTACATTCTGCCATCTTCCTAATTGATCTGTCTTGAGACAGACCCACGTCTGAAACCTCCCATGCTTTTCTTCACTTCACCTCCCTTGGCACCTTTTCTTGAGTTCTTTGACTCCTCCTTTTCTATAAGCTCACCAGAGGACCCTTTTCTCTTTTTTGGGGTTTTAACTTCAGCTGTCGCTTACCACTACCAACACACATACCCAGGCCTGATTTTTATGGTGAAACATTCAGTCAGCATGTTTTTTAGGATGATTCCTCTTCCTAATTTCATTTTCCTCCTGCATTGTGTAGCTGATTTAAGGATTGTTTGGGTTTGTTCATTTGTCAGAACACTGTGCACTATGAAGCTTAAACTACATGATAGTATATGCGACCTTGTTATTATTGTAATAGATCATAATTGAAACTTTTTCATAATATTGTTGTTTGAGATCCCTGCGTGGGTCCATGATGCTGCTTTACTTCATGAATGTTGTATTCATTAATGTCTTTGCATGCTTCAGTTGTGTACATTTCAAATTGATGTGCTTATAAAGGTCTTTTGGGACCAGGAAAAAATCATTTCACAAATACATTGAACTTAAAGTAGAACTAAAGGCAAAACGTCTTTTCTTTCTTAACAGAGTAAGGGAGGATTATAACCCGTCTAAGGATTATTTTTGCCATCTGTGTACCAATGGAGTGATTTCTTTTCACTTCCTGTCCTGTAGCCAAAACAGGAAGAAAGAGAAAATCCCTCTAAAGTGAGGAAATCCCTGGTTGTCACCAGTGTCACCAGAATTGTTGTCTTCACTATTTTTGATTTGGGGATAACCCCAATTTTCGGATTTTCTTTCACTTTGCTTTCCCTGATAATGATAAACAAGACAAATAGAAAAGGGTGAATATCCATAACAGGGCCACAAAAAAAAGATTTTGCCCCTAGTTATACTTTAAGTGTTTTATATAGTTTTGGTGAGTGTGCAGAATAATTACACATTTATAATAAACCCTTGAACACTTTTTACATAAATCCAAGGTTAATGGGCTGGCTATATATAGCTTATCAAAGTTAATGATTGTCTTTAGTGGCTCCTTAGCTTGGCTTTCACAAAGCCTGACTGAAAAGGTTGGATCAATACTCATTGGTTATAGATTAACCACTGGCATGTTGCCTAAAATCTTTAAATGTAAATTGGGGAACTTTTGTTCTGCAGAGCCATTTGTTAACACCACTGGAGAAATAACCATCTGCCAATGTGCCTGTTAATGCCTATAAACCAAACTGTCTTTGGAAGGCTCAGTTCATAGACAATGTGTACAAAGCCATTCTAAGCGGCTCTGTACCTTGGTATTTCTGTGACTGGTTAAAGAGAGACCAATCACAGCCCTCCCATTATTCTGACAATGAAGCAATGTAAGGGAAGAAAACTGATGAATGAGTAATTTATTAGATCACTGCAGTAGATGCAAGTAAGTGCTTTTTAACCCTTTCACCCCCCCCCCCCCCCCGCTATCTCCTATACACTTTAGCTCTTCAGTGACCTGTATTTTAACCCTTCACCTCCACTATCCTTCCCATGTGCACTTTAACCACTTGACCAGTACATTGACCTGTATGCGCTGGATCTAGAGTACTATTGCCACATTTATTTCCAAAGAATTTTGACAAAAATGAGGTCACATTGGGGTTTATACTTTTCAAAGTGGGTCATTTTGATGGTGTTTGCACTTTTCTGGCATTTTAATTTTAACTGAAAATAAGGGAATTGTTTGGTGCATTTCCTATAAATAGTAAAAAATAAAACCCAATTTTTTTTAAATACCACCAAAAGAAAGCTCTGTTTGTGTTAAAAATTATTTCAAATTATTTTGGGTACATTGCTGGATGACCAAGTAATTGGCAATCAAAGGGGTTGGTTTACTAAAGGCACATACTGTAGACTGTGCACTTTGCAAGTGCAGTTGCTCCAGCTTAGAGCTTTTCTGGCTCCCATCATCCAATCATCCCTTAATTTCCTTTGCACGAGATTGGGTATTCTTTGCAAAGTGAAGCTTCCCCTCATTTACTAAGCTCTGGAGCAACTGCCCTTCCAAAGGGCACAGTCTATTTGCCTTTAATAAATCAACCCCACAGTATCTCAGCACTGGAAACTGGTACTCAAGTGGTTAATGTAAGGGAAATTTCAACTTTATTTTAACCAGCAATCCACTATACCAGCATTTTCTCAACCAGGCTTCTGCAAAACCCTTGGGTTCCTCCAGAGATTTCTAGGGGTTCCTTGAGCAATGAGCACTGTCTACCTCTCACATGAGTAACCACTGACCACAATTATCTTTTTACTAATTTATAAGAGGGGGATTCTTCCTTCAGCTCATAAATGTAAGGAATTTTTTTTGCTTTGACCATCACACTCATATACCAGGAGCTGTAGATCTAGTAATTTTTAGCAGGAGTTCCCTGAGACCAGAAAGGTATTTCAACGGTTCCTCCATGTTAAAAAGGTTGGGAAAGGCTGCACTATACCATTGTTTTATGTCTGAATACAAGGTCAATAGATGAATTCCAGGCAGATATAAAGGACAAAAATTAATGCACTCCTGTATTAATTAAAGATAATCTTTAGTCTTAACTAAAAAAATAAAAGTCAGCAGCTGTAAGCTGATGACTGTAGCTGATGACTTGAAAAAAAAAACCTTTAAAAAAAAGAACATTTGCTTATCCAAGGATCCAGTGCTGTCCTCACCTGGGCCAGGTCTTAGGCAGTCTTTGGGCCCCTGGCACCTGCATGTTTATGAAGGAAAACTGGCTGTGACCCCTTGTGGCTTCACAGTCAGCTTCCCACTGCACATGTGCGACTTGTGCTTTGTAAATAGGCTCACAGCCTTCTGGGACCTGTAATATGTCCCTGAAGGTTGTGGTCAGGTGAAAGGGGGGAGAACTTGTGGTCCAATCGCCTGTTCGGTTGGAGCAGAAGTGGGAGCAGGTACCTGTTAAAACTAGGTTCCTGCTCCCCCAAAAAAACCTCTAAAAGTAGGAGAGGAGTGGAGAAAGAGGTGTTAAAGTGGAACATCCCTTTTAGGGTAAGGTTCCACTTTAATACATAATGTTTTTCTTTTTTACATCAAGCACTGTAAGTACAGTATCTGGATTTGGCCTCATGTCAGTTTCTTGCAATTCACGGTACAACAGAGCTCAGGCTGGGAGAGGGAGAAGCAACACAAGAAGCTAATCAGTTGTGCTAAGAAGCATGCTGATAGGACAGGTGAGCAAAGTGACAAAGAAATGAGCCTATCAATTGCTTTTTTTTTCACTGTGCATTCACAGACTGGGGATGAGACAAGACATGCAAGTGTTCTGTCAGTTATGGCTGCAATCTTTCTTGGTCTACCTGACCTTAGCTTGGTATCAAGAGATCCCCGAACTTTCTTAATAGGTGATTTAACAGTACTGATTGTCATATTCAAGGCTTTGGACATCTTTATATGTCCTTTTCCATCTTTATAAAGTTCCATTACCTTGTCATTGACTATTTATACGCTGACACTAATTGCAATTTAAAAAGCCACAGATGTGGGACATTAAACTCTAATTGGCATTTTAACCCGTGTGTGTCACCTTGTGTGTCTGTACCAAGGCCAAACATTCCAGGGGATGTAAACTTTTGATCATGGCCATTTGGGTGATTTCTGTTATCATTATAATTTAAAAAAGAGCCAAACAACTATTTGATAATAAATGGCTTCATATGATCATCATCCTTCAATAAAAGTGCATTTTTTTGGCATGATCAGTCATATTTTCAATATCAATGCCAAAATTTCACAATTTTTGCCAGGGTATGTAAACTTTTGAGCACAACTGTATATAACCTTGGGTACTTTAATTTTACAAATATTTTTCTTTGATGCCTGCATCATTTTAAAAACTTAAAGCAGTAATATAGTGTGCTTTTTAACTTGCACCTACAGGTTAGCCAATCATAAGGCTTACCTGTAGGTACAGAGAATATCTCCTAAACATGCACCAAGTAGGAGATTGAATAATAAAACCCTCTTAGTGCCAGTGAATCTTCTCAAATCTTTTTTTCTTCAATATAGTTATCCAAAATGTATGGTTGAATTTCACCGTGTACCTCCAGAAAATATATATAAGAAACTGGATAGTGTATTATCCTCAATATTCAAATGATCATAACATATATAAATACAAATGAATTGCCAAAAAAATTGTGAAAAAACTGTGAAACACGTGACAAAGTGAAAACACCCCGTGAACACTTCTATGTGGCTAGAGTAAATACTCTTACCCTATATAAAATAACCAAAAGCCTTTAGGGTAATTTTCCCAATATGCAATCTCCAAGAATTCCTCCAGGATCATTCCATAATCGCTATGCAAGATACCAGACTATCCCATGTCCTCAAGCATGGTATAAGGAAACACTTCTCATGGCTTTCCATAGATTACCACTCAGAAGGAAAGAAAGGACTATATAGTGTAGAATTCAGATTAAATAAATCGTGGCTTTAATAAAATATGCTTACATCAGTATAAAAATAAAACCGCATGTATTCCCATATGACAGGATCTCCAAGCAGCTTGCTTCCAAGAACGCATGTATTGATATCACCTTAGTAAAGATGGCCGCTCCGCTACTTCCGGTCAATCTCTAAAGTCCGACGTCACGTCCCTTGATGCGTTTTGTCACTTCCTGACTTCCTCATAAGATTTTCAGAGGTGTAGCAGCCAGTGTTGTCATCGGTGCTTGCGCATTGTGAGGCTTATTTACTAGTCCACTTGGAATCTCATGCACTTCTGCGTGGAAACCAATCAGGTTCCAGGTTTTATTTCTAAAGCTTAATTGAACAAGCTGAGGTTAGAAGCTGATTGGCTACCATGCACAGCTGCACCAGATTCTGAGTGAACCAGCTTTAGTAAATCTCCTGTGCTCTGAGTGGGCGGCACACTCGATTGAGCCATCCATTGAGAGTGCTGTGCCGCAAATACCTCAAATGCGTGGGAGTGATGTCATCGTGGTTCAGCTAATCAAACGACCTGCAGCTTGCAAACCCAGAAGGGGACTGGGTGAAGATGGAAACTCTGTCAGCTGTGACAGTGCGCCGCTGGAGGGATCCATTTTGAAGGTATGTCTATCATAGGGATTGATTTACTAAAACTGGAGCATGCAGAATCTGGTGCAGTTCTGCATAGAAACCAATCAACTTCCAGGTTTTATTGTCAAAGCCTAATTGAACAAGCTGGAGATAGAAGCTGATTGGCTACCATACACAGCTGCACCAGATTCTGAGTGGTCCAGTTTTAGTAAATCTCTTCCATAATGTGCTAGTATGCTGTCCATACTAGCACATTATGAGGTTAACCTGCAGGGGGACCAGTTTTTTTTACAGTTTACTACCACTTTAAAAACAGCTAAAAAAACAATTAATACTTCTGTAATCAAATGTGATTATAATACACACACAATACAAATTATATCTTAGAGGAATTTCTGTATGGAAATGTCAGAAGTGAAATCAAAAAACAATTTAGTCTAAATGTAAACTTAGAATGGTACACAGCTGTAGTATTTATCATATTGACATTATTTTAAATATTTTCCCAGACAGTTCACACAGAAGTCATATATTTTATTTCCTATCCAACATTATATATTGGATACAAGTGACAGCAATTTCTACATTGCCATTTTCTTTCAAATATTGAATTGAGGAATGAATCTTTTGATTTTCTGGTACATCTACCTTTTGATAGCTCCAGACTTAAAATGGTCCTAAATGTAATCATTTACATTGTTGCAAACATTTGAATATGCTTTTCGGTACTTTTTCTGTTCTAGACAGGTGCATCCAGGAGTGAATTTCAAGGGGGTCATTCTGTCTGTCACACAAATACCAGTTTATAAAATGGAGAAAAGACCATTGAAAATTGGATTTTAGAGATAAATTATTTATGAAAAGGTCTATTACCAGGAATTCATTCCCTGCATCTGCTGTGAAAGACAGTTATTTGACCTGATGTACATTGCCAGACTTATAATGGGGCAAAGAGGACCTTTGCCTCAAGCCCACTGCTGGAAGGGGCCCATCTCTATTCAAAAATTATAATAATTAAAAAAATAGTTTATTTTATTAAAATTATTCTTGGGAAGCCATATTGTGCCTGCCATCATCTGCAAATGTTCATTCTCCAGACTAGTATATTGTATCAGTTTTAAACCAATTTTAACAGTTTGAGCAAGCCACACATAGAGCACTTATGCCCTGAAGAAAGGTAGCCAATCATCGCATGTGTGTGTTCCCATGTGACCTCATAATGACGTTGTATCAGGCATTTTTAAACGTATGACTGTCTTTGAGAGAGTAAAACAACTCCACAGTTATCAATGTTTATGTGTGTGTAGAAAGCAATGTTCTAAAGATGATACTAAAGATTTTTCATATGCTAAATGTAGAAAGACTTTTTGCTTTTTGTAGATATTGTATTGTGAAGCATATAACTGAGTGTTGGATGAACTTACTGTAATTAGCTTAGATAAAGCTTAGATTCAAAGTCTAATTTGTTGTGTAAATTTCTGAGTTGGCCATTCTCATCTATGAAACTATATAGTACATAGCAGCACAGCTGTGTTCATTGTAATTTGCCTTACCTAAAAATCTGTTTAGAGTTTTGCTGGCATGTATTTACATCGGATATGTAACTTCTTTAATCTTTCTAGGTATATATAACTTGTTGTTTACAATGACATGCAATAAGTGGACTTTGATATGTAAGATTTGCTGTGTATTTTAATTAATGAGGGACCCATAGAACCTGAAGTGCCCCAGGGCCCCAAAGTCTAAATTCGGCCTTTGTGATGTGTCCCCTCTATTGTACTACAGTCTATTGTCTGTGCTTCACTCTTGCATGCCAAGGGAGTAGCACTAAAATTCCCAGGCCCAACCCAGGTCCAGCATTGAAATGCCCAGTCATAATGAACATGGACATAGGACAGTGCTACTGTATGTCTATATCCTTGCTGAGCCACCTGGGATGCTGGACAGCTCCCTGTCTGTTTCCTTAGAAAACCTTGCCTTGTGTTTTGTTTCTCTTGAACCCTTTGGTCCTCCCATGAACTTCCTAAGACATGCCTTTGAGGTTCCTGTTTGCCAGATAATTGTGCTCTATCCAGTCAATATCTTGTTTGCCTGCAGCTGTTCTTATCTGCACCACTACTCGTTACCGACCTTGGCTTGTCCCTTAACTATGCTTCTGCTCAATCCTAACCTGCAGCCATTCATTACCAACCTTTGGCTTGTTCTTCAACTACGCTTCTGCATGATCCCAGCCTGCAACCACTTGTTACCAACCTTTGACTTGTATACTGACTATGCTCTGCTTGATCCTGCTATTTCCGATACTAGACCCCGGCTTATTCACCTCCTGGTGGGGCAATCGTGAGGACTGTGACCTGGCACTAACACATAACAAAACCCATCTCCACCATCAGGAGCTCTGGTGCATACCAGTTACTGCTTAGATCCCAGGTGAGCCTGTGTCATCCACCAAGGTGACCTGCTTGTGTACTTTTACAGCTAGTTGACTGTGACACTGGAGCTTCCTCTTCTCCCTGTATCACTGGAAAGTTTTTAATTAGGGAGAGAGCTCTCTAAATGATTGTACTGTGAACCCAGGTGAATGTGGAAATGTACCTCCAAAGGGTGTGTCTCCTTCATTTTGAAGCTGTCCCCTACAGTACCTCTGATAGTACAAGTTAATTTCTGGGTTAGGTGACACCGAGTGAAAAAGGGTTAGACTCTTACTCATATATGTATCGCTGTTTGTGTCCTTTCCGGAGGGGACAGAAAGCCAGAAAGAGTCACAAAATTTTGAGCTGTCATCAGCGCAATAAGTGAGGTAAAATGTGGAAACATACTCTGTTAAAACTAAGATGAGAGTTCTGTCAACTTTGCAGAGATTTCCTCTAATTTCCTGTTTCATCTCCAGGACAGGAAATGAAGGGAAATTTCCCCAACTGAACACAGACATGAAAACTTAATTGCTAGGGGTTTTAAACCGTCCCTACTCTGTCTTAAAGTAAAAAAATAGTTTGGGCTTTACATACACTTTAACCATTGACCTGTTTGTAAAAAAAAAAAGTAGTAGTTTTGTCTGAAGTTATTTTCAGATTTATCAGATTTATTTTTACATGATATTCCTCTAAACCCTGACGTTTTTTGGAAAGCTAATCGCATTTATCACTGATACACTGCTCAAAAAAAATTAAAGGAACCGTTTTTAATCGGAGTATAGCATCAAGTCAATTAAACTCTTGGGATTCCCTATAATTAAGTCTGAACATGACAAAACATGTCAGGGTGTGACGGTGCGGCGGACCGGAAGTGACGCAGATCCGTAACCGGAAGTGACGTGATGGGTTTCTGTCTGGCAGATCCGTGGATGGTGAGAGCACCAGCGGTATCTGTCTCAATGAAAGGCTAATTTTAAAAAGGCTTAACTAACTTTTTTATGTTGTAAGTGCAATATTATGGTTTATTAAAGTTGTATACCTTGGGTAATACACGATTGGAGCAAATTTTTTCTCTTTCTATGTAACTATGGAGAGGAGTATATATTATAATCCTGGCTACAATTCGTATCATGGGTGATTATTGGTGGAACCTCCCGATCTCAACATTTTGGAATCTATATAACAAGGTGGAATAAAGGCTGTGTTCTGGTCATCCTAGTATCTGTATGTGTGTAGAATCTATATAACAAGGCTAATTAAAGGCTATGTTCTGGTGAGTGCACACCTGAGAGGGGATGTATGAGAGGCACAGCACGTAGTTTATTTTTCACTGGGAATAACAGAGGAATCACATTGTGGAAGATTTTTTTGGATTATTTTGGACTTTTTTATTATTTGAATAGACTTTTTATTATTTGAATTTATTTTTTCACTGGACTTATGATTTATGGTGTTAAAATTTAGGCACTATAATTTGATGTTACATATATTTTATGTCATATTTTATGTCACATATAATTTGTTGGTAATTTTTAGACATATACCGTATATTCCGGTGTATAAGGCGACTGGGTATATAAGACAACCCCCTAATTTTCCAGTTAAAACATAGGTTTTGGGCTATACTCATCATATAAGACTACCCCCCTTCTGAGGCAACACCATCTAACCCCTAGCCTACAGGGCACTTATACCCACTTCCCCCCCAGGCCAATTTTCAGCTTTCAGCACTGTCACACTTTGAATGACAATTGCGCGGTCATGCAACACTGTATCCATATGAAAAAGGTGGCACTGATGGGCACTGATGAGGAGGCACTGGTAGGTGGCACTGATGGGCATTGACAGGCATCACTGATGGGCACTGAAAGGCAGCACTCATATATGGCACTAATATATGGCACTGATAGGCAGCACTGACTGGCACTGTTAGGTGGCACTAACTGGCACTGATAGGCGGCACTGACTGGCACTGATAGGCAGCACTGACTGGCACTGATAGGCGGCACTGACTGGCACTGATAGGCGGCACTGATGTGCACTGATAGGCGGCACTGACTGGCACTGATAGGTGGCAATGATTGGCAGCACTGATAGGTGGCACTGATGGGCATTGACAGGCATCACTGATGGGCACTGAAAGGCAGCACTGATACATGGCACTAATAGGCGGCACTGGCTGGCACTAATAGGTGGCACTGATTGGCAGCACTGATAGGTGGCACTGATTGGCATTGATAGGTGGCACTGAATGGCACTGATGAGTGACACTGAAAGGAAGCTCAGATGGGCACTGATATGTGGCATTGATGTGCACTGGTAGGCACTGATATGTGGCATTGATGTGGCACTGATGAACACTGACAGCTGGCACTGCTGGGGCTACACTGATCATCAGGGCACACTGATCATCAGTGCCCTGATGTACAGTGTACATGTCCCCTCCGCAGAAAGCCGATTACCTCCTCTCCTCTGTCAGCGTGACAGCTCGAGAGGAGAGAAATGCCGATAACCGGCATTTCTCTGTTTACATGTGATCAGCTGTGATTGGACACAGCTGATCACATGACCGAGCCGACAACTTCGGCTCTTTCCGTGATCGGTGATCCGCTGTGTCCGTGGGACACAGCGCATCGCCGTGCATGTGCGGAGAATGGGAGGACGTCATATGAGCCAATCACGGCAAGTGATGTATTATATTAATGAATATAGAGCCTGCTCGGATTGGCTGCGTCAGAGAGACGGGCTGATGATGTCACAACTTCAGCCAATCTGAGCAGGCTCTGTATTCATTAATAGAATACATCGCTCACCGTGATTGGCTCAGCGCGGTACACTGTATGTAGCTGAAGCTACCGTACAGTATTACTGCACATCCAGCGGTTCTATACCCGGTGTATAAGATGACCCCCAATTGTTGGGGTATGTTTTTAAGTAAAAAAAGTTATCTTATACGCCGGAAAATATGGTATATATAATTTAAATATGTTCACATTGTGGAAATAGTAATGGAGGCAATGAATACACACAGAGATTGTTGATAGGATTTAATGTATTCACATTATTACCATTGAAGGTGATAATATTCATAATAAGTTTTGACATAGCATTTACACTGGCAGCTCATTGGATAGAATAATAATATTTAAAAATCATCATTTGGCGCTATTGAGTGAGTATTTGGATACATTATTTGGGTCACTCTATAAATTAAGAAGTGTTTATATACAGTACACCAATCAGCCATAACATTAACATCATAGACAGGTAAACTGAATAACATATTGACTGACTATCTCATTACAATGGCATCTGAAACTGGGTGGGATATATTAGACAGCAAATTAATATGTTGTTCCTGATGTTGATGTGTTGAAAGCACAAAAAATGGGTGTAAGGATTTGAGTGACTTTGACAAGGGTCACATTGTAATGTCTAGACTGATGCTGACCCATGTCCACAATCAAAGGTGCCTACAATGGGCACATGAGCATCAGAACTAGACCATGGAGCAATGAAAGAAGCTGGACTGCTCTGATGATTTACGTTTTTTTTTTTACATCATGTGGATGGTCGGGTGTGTGTGTGTCGCTTACCTAGGGAAGAGATGGCACCAGGATGCTATGAGAAGAAGACGAGCCAGCAGAGGCAGTGTGATGCTTTGGGCAATGTTCTACTGGGAAGCCTTTGGTCCTGCCATTCTTGTTGATGTTACTTGACACATACCATCTACCTAAACATCTTTACTGACCAAGTACACCCCTTCATGGAAACAGTATTACTTGATGGCAGTGGCCTCTTTCAGCAAGATAATGCAACCTGCCACACTGCAAAAATGGTTCAAGTATGGTTTAACCTCCCTGGCGGTATTCCCGAGTGTAGCTCGGGGTTAATTTTCAGTACCAAAAGCAGTAACTCAGGATTACCCTGCAGCGTTGCTCCGGGATCCCTGTTTCACTTACCTTTTCCTTTGCTCCCGCGATGTCCCCCCTGCAGTGTCCCCGTCCATCTCCTCCGGGTGATGCTGGCATCCGTCTTCTGGATTCTGTTCCCTGCGAACGTAGGGATGTACGGGGGATGGAACCGGCGGGAAATTCAAAAATTTTAAAAGTGACATTCACTCAATACACTAAAATCACATAGTATAACATTACTGTATCAAACCATTTCACATACATTTTGTCCCGAGTGCTTTGTCCTGCGCCCTGCCTGCATTTTTACTGTTCTTTCTGCCTGGAAACTGAGAAAAGTCCATGGCGTCCAAAAAGCGTCCCTTTAGATCAAAAGCGGTTTTAGACCAGCTAGAGAACAGCGATAGTAAATTAGAACTACTTGCAGAATTGAGCGATAATGATTTGTGGGGAAATTCTGAAAACACTGAAAATGATTTTGCGACTTTGCTCAGTGATGTGCGAACTTGGCGCTATATTTCAATTTTCAGTGTTTTTGGTTTGATTACATTATTGAATTAACTTTATTATTATTATATTATTATTTTTTATGATTTTTTATTATATTATAATTTATGATTTCGTGTTTCAAATGTTATCATACCTGGGATGTTTACTAGACTCTTGTTCGGACAGATTTCAGTGAGTTATTCCTAAAACTTACAGGCCTACAATAAAAAAACTACATATTTCCATGCAAAGAAATGTACCGTTTGGAGCACAGAAATATGGACATAGGTGTCCGTTTATGACACAGAGAATAGCTGCGATTCAGAGGATCGCAGCTATTCTCTGGTCATTCACAGTTTATGACACCCAAGAGAATATGTTCAGCCCTTCTCTGGAGATCTGTGTTCTCCCTCCAGATTCTCCAGCCCAGAGCTGGAGAATCGGAGGGACCGAAAACTAAGCAGAGATAATTTACCTCTGCTTAGTAAACTGATCTTTTACTGTAATCTCGCAAGATTATAGTAAAATCAGCCGTTTTCCAGCGTTTGTAGACCATTCTCCCTTTGTTTGGAGAACTGTGCTACATATGCTTCATAAACGGCATTCACAGGAGAACTGTGTTCTCCGAGAATGCCGGAGAACTGAGCAGCGATCTATTACTGCTGGTTTATAAACGGACACCTAAATCAGACTGCTAGGGAGGTTAAGGAACATGATAATGAGTTCAAGGTGTTGACTTGGCCTTTAAATTCTGAAGATCTCAATCTAATTGATCACCTGTGGGATGTGCTGGAAAAACAAGTCGAATCCATAGATGCCCCAGCTTGCAACTTACAGGACTTAAAGGATCTGCTACTGACGGCTTGATGCCAGATACCACAGCATACCTTCAGAGGTCTAGTGGCATCCATGTCTCAGAAGGTCAGGGCTGTTTTGGTGGCAAAAGGGTGACCTACTCAATTTTAGGTGGGTTATCATGATCTTATGGCTGATCGGTGTGTATATACTGTGTGTGTATATATATATATACAGCGTATATCAGTCTGCTTATTCTGTCTAGTTTTTAAGACTACATTTTTAGATTAAAATTTAAATCACAGTATGATCTTGATTTGCTTTTTTAATATACTGTGTCTGGTTTTAAATTTTAAAATTTAAATTTAAATTACAGAACAATCTCAGATTCATACATACACTTTTGTATATTTCCTTTTATATATTTGCATCCAGAATTATTTATTTGTTGTCACAATATATTGTTTTTTGCTGACAGTGCAATAGAAAGAAAAATAATTTACAAAGACACAGAATGAAATATGTTTTTCTTTTTACACTTAACATCACTGCTACATCAGTGTCAATTCTCTGTAAGGGTCGTCATTATAGACAAGGTACAATGTTTTGATTACTTTTCATCTCAGGGGACTGTAGTGCATTATAGCAAACACTTTGTAGAATGAGTTTTCTCCCTGCAGTAGTGCTAGGTTCCAATAGCCTTATGATTACAGAAGTCTAGAGAATCCAAAGTCCAGTTGACATGAGCTTACAATATAACCTAGAATCTCTAGACTGTGAGCACTAGATTGGACAGAGCTTCCACCTCTCTTATATCTTGTTTTAATGTATGTTTTGCCATGCTATTTTGTGTTCTTTTGTGTATGTACAGTATTTGTATTCATTTTCCTTGGTTTACAGCACATTTTTTGATTCGGCCATGGGAGTTGAAACTGCTATATACATTTTTATTGATATAGTATACAGTTATGCTAATAATATCTGGCTCTGATGTGGGTTGACTGGGGTCTACAAATAATTTGGAGACAAATCTTTGTTATATAACCCCAATTTAAATCCTCAAGGTTTCCAACTGGCAAATCCCCCTATATAACTTTTAAAGGAAATACAAAAAATTGTTAATCAAATTAAAAAATTGCCCTCCACAGGATTTACCCCCCTTCCAGGCCATTTTTTTTTGCGATACGGCGCTGCGTTACTGTACTGACAATTGCATGGTCATGCAACACTGCACCCAAATTAAATTTACGTCCTTTTTTTCCCACAAATGAAGCTTTCTTTTGGTGGTATTTGAATGCCTCTGCGGTTTGTATTTTTTGCGCTATAAACAAAAAACCAGACCAGCAATTTTGGAAAAAAAATATATATATTTTTGATGTTTTGCTATTAACCTCCCTGGCGGTATTCCCAAGTGTAGCTCGGGGTAAAGTTTCAGCACCACAAGCGGTAACCCCGAGCTACACTCGGGAATACCATGCAGCGCTGCTCCGGGATCTCTTCTGCACTTACCTTGTCCTGCGCTCCCGCAATGTCCCCCCTGCAGCATCCCCCCTGCAGCGTGTCTTCTGGGTTCCTTTCCCTGCGATGTCAGGACGTACAGGGGATGGAACTGGCGGGACATTTGAAAGTTGTAAAAGTGACATTCACTAAATTCACTAAAATCACATAGTATAACATTACTGTATCAAACCATTTCACATACATTTTGTCCCGAGTGCTTTGTCCTGTGCCCTGCCTACATTTTTACTGTTCTTGCTGCCTGGAAACTGAGAAACCTCCATGGCGTCCAAAAAGTGTCCCTTTAGGTCAAAAGCGGTTTTAGATCAGCTAGAGAACAGCGATAGTAAATTAGAACCACTTGCAGAATTGAGTGATAATGATTTGTGGGGGAAATTCGTCATCAGACACTGAAAACGATTCTGCGACTTTGCTCAGTGATGTGCGAACTTGGCGATATATGTCAAATTTCAGTGTTTTTGGTTTGATTATATCATTTAATTAATTTTATTATATTATTATTATTTTTTATGATTATTTATTAAATTATAATTTATGATTTTGTGTTTCAAATTTTAACATACCCGGGATGTTTGCTAGACTCTTGTTCGGACAGATTTCAGTGAGTTATTCCTAAAAATTACAGGCCTACAATAAAAAAAGACATATTTCCATGAAAAAAAATGTACCGCTTTGAGCACAGAAATATGGACATAATCAGACCTCTAGGGAGGCTACACATGTCCAGTAAAAAAATTTAAAAAATCAAATTTCATCATAAATGTAGGGCAAAATGTATTCTATTACATGTCTTCGCTAAAAAAATCCCGATACGTGTAAATTAATTGGTTTACGTGAAAGTTATAGCGTCTACAAATGGCTGTATATATACTGGAATTTTTTTTTTCATATACTAGTAATGGCAGGGATCAGCGACTTATAGTGGGATTGCGATGGGCATTCTGACACTGGGAGGGGACTGACTGACTGTCATTGACATCCCTAGTGACACTAATACAGTGATCAGTGCTAATAAAAAGCACCGATACTGTAATAATGACACTGGACAGGAAAGGGTTATTATCTGAGGCGATCAAAGGGTTAACTGTGTGCTGTGTATGTTTTACTGTGTAAGCACATTGCTTTGTATTGCTCTGCTATGAAGAGCAATACAGAGCAGCGTGCTGGAGCTGACAGGGGATGGATTTTTTACGTACAGACCTCTCCCCCCGTAAGTGATACTCAGCGATCTCAGGGTGCCAGCAGGAAATCTCTGGAATGGCAGCGCGGGTTATGGCACGTGTGCCCCCTACCTCTGTCTGGACAGTGCTGATTCCCCCTGTGCTGATCACATGCACTCTCCCAAGAAAAAAAACCCCTGACTAGCAATAGACACCAAACTTAACATGTGCAGAGTGATTCCACACAGTATGTCTTATCAGAAGATAAGAAGGGGACTCTAGAAGAAGGGGAAGATCAGAGAAGTCAGGATCAAACAGCCTTTTTACACATTAACCCCTTAGGTTCCACAGTGAGTATAACAAGCATGCTTTACTGCATATACAGACTGATTTTACTGTTGTGGTTTTAGCAACACTTTAAATTAGCACCAAGATAGTAATTTGTCTTAGTCTGCCTGTGCTCTACTGTACAATGCGCTTTGTTGCCATTACCAATGAATGGCAATGCAATACAATGCACATAGCACAGGTGTGTTGACATGCATCATGACAACAATGCCCACAGGGCACAAGTGTCAATGAGCCCTTAGACAACAGTAACCATAACAAGTTCCTATAAGGAATATCAAGTGTTGGTATCTTGTGAAACAGGCCTGACCAGATTTGTATAGACATGCATGGAAAACACGAGGCACAAATATGGCATAAAATAATATCATTTATTAAAAGACAATGCCAGTAAACAATATAAACACACATCAAATACACCAAGAATACCAAAACCCCATGAAACAAACCAGTGAACCTAATGGGTGAGAGTGGGAATGATAAGCAAACTACCAAGTCCAACTAATTAAGCTGACTAGCTAATTATATACAGATCAAATGGTAAATCTGAAGAGGTGCCTTAAGTATCAGAGCCTGGGTCATGCACAGAAGATTGAGCTAAGGGAGCAGAGAACAAGTCAGGGCAGGGAGAGGATATACGGCAGCAGGTTCAAGCAAGCAGGCAAAGAATAAGTAGTAGGAACAGAGTAACTGACCACGAGGCACATGGATCAAGGGCACACAGGCAGAACACCAAGGCAAGATGGAGTAGCAGAGGAGAGACAAAACACCCTCCCAGCAGCCAGCATCAGGTGTCACTAATTGGTAGGAACTGCTGGCTTATGAGAAACACCCGGTGGTGAACACCCAAACTACAACCAACAGGCCTGGGAGCCACAGTGCCACCAGCAGGTGATCCAATACCCGACAGTGCTCCCCTTGGCGCATTTGCTTTCAATTTCTGTTCCAGAGACAACAGTAAAATTTTGGGTTGCTCATCACTTTCTGTTACAGAAAGACAGATAGAAAGGGTTATTCATCCCAGCAGAAATGCAGATCACAATAAAACCTAATATATCCTAACACTTCCCTATGCTTTTCAAACCTACAAAATAAACCAAGTTTTGGAAATACATATACAGTACATATTGAGGATTTCACATCTTGTAGGAACAGTCAGACTTTTGGGGGGTCTGTCAGCAGATGCTAATTTAGAATAAACTAAAAGTTTGCTGACACACCAGATGAAAGTTGTTCAATTGTTCCAGAAGCAGGTTATTTCATGGTTGTGCCAGGAGAGCAATCAGACATGAAACTGTCAGGGATGATTAATAATTACTTTTTTATTTCTTTAGTGGTTACATTTAGCTGAACTGTAAATCCACCATTTTTGGTTTGGATTGGACAGAGTAAAGCCTCATGTCTATTTTCTACTTTCTTTGTTCCATTGGAGAGATTTCACTTCACTTTCTGTCCGAGACGCAGCAGGATGTGATAGGAAATCTCTGCCAAGTGGTACGAATTCTCTCTCGTATGAGTTACTAGCCTGATACCAAAATGGCTTTATTATATGTGTTGTTTTTTTTTTTACACACTAACACCTGAGAAGGTGGTTTTGTGCACGTGTCCCACATAGAGGGATATTTACTAAAACTGGAGGCTGCAAAATCTGGAGTAGCTCTGCACAGAAAACAATCAGCTTCCAGTTTAATTTTTTTGTCAAAGTTTAATTGAACATTGATGGTGGATCTGTCAATGCTGGCTGCTGGGAGATCTATTGTTGCTGATGGGTGTCTATTGTTGCTGGGAGATCTATTGTTCCTGGTTGGGTCTGTTGTTCCTGGGAAGGGGTCTGTTGTTGCTGGAGGGGTCTATTGTTGCTG
The DNA here is from genome assembly GCF_062004578.1 of Staurois parvus. Classification (NCBI taxonomy): domain Eukaryota; kingdom Metazoa; phylum Chordata; class Amphibia; order Anura; family Ranidae; genus Staurois; species Staurois parvus. The sequence continues at coordinate 2,011,617 of NW_028317934.1, forward strand.
AAGGGGCCCAATGTTGCTGGAGGGTCAGTTGCTGGAAGGGGGACCTATTGTTGCTTGGGGGGTATTTTGCTGCAGAAGGGTCTATTTTTGCTGGGAGGGGGTCTATTGTTGCTGGAGGGGGTCGATTGTTGCTGGAGGGGATCTATTGTTGCTGAAATGGATTTATTGTTGCTGGTGGAGGGATCTATTGGTGCTGGCTGCAGGGGATCTATTTTACTGTTTTTCTTGTTATCATTAAAAAATCCCATACAAATAATTAGCACCGCAAAATTATACTTAGCTCTGTATTCTCTTAAAGGGGCAGTACTGGGAGGTGCCCATATGGAAGAAAAATATATTTGAAATATATTTTAAATAATACGACCACGCTGGAAGCAGCCTATAAGGTATTGTTTCGCTGGTACTGGGTTCCGGCTCAGTTGGCCCGGGCTAACCCTGCCTGTAGTGATCAGTGTTTTCGGGGTTGTGGTCATCGTGGTGATGTATTGCATATCTGGTGGTCATGCCCGAGACTGTTTCGTTTTTGGTCTCGTGTGTTTGGCCTCCTTTTCACCTTGTTCCATCTCTCCATCCGCCGGGATGCTCGGTATGCTTTGCTTCATTGCCCCATACCAGGCCTCTTGGCTCATCAGCAGAAGTTGGCTTCCTATCTGTTTTTATCGGCCACTAGAACAATTGCTCAGGCCTGGAAGAGTCCGGTTGTCCCTCTTCAGGGGGTGCGGGATCGTATGACCACTATGATGCTCAACGAGCAGATGTCGAGTATCCGCAACGACTCCCAACATAAATTTTTGAAAATATGGGAGCCGTGGTTGCAATATGCCTTTCCCTCACTCTCCCCGGCTAGTCTGGGGATGTAATGGCATTCGGTATTGGCGCTCTTGGACCCCTGCCCCTTGCCCCTCTCTTTTTTTTTTTTTTTTCTTTCTCTCTTTCTTTTTCTTCCCCTCTTTCTTCTTTTTTCATTCTCTCTGTTTTGGTGTGACTGGCCTGCTGCATTTAGTTGTTATAGTCAGTTACAGTAATGTTTTGTAATTTATGTGCCATTGATAGCCTCTGTGTGGGCGTACTTTTTGCCCTGTTGGCATTAGAGCACTGTTTTTCCTTTTTTTTTTTATTATTTTGCATTTTTTTATCTGTGCAATTGATAGCCCCTGCGTGGGCGTGTTTTATTGCCTCTCTTTTATACTGTTTAAAAATTAATAAAAACCATTGAAATAGAAATATATTTTAAAAATATTCTTCCCAAATATATTGCCATGTAAAATTTTAGCCATATTCAATATATTTCAAAATATATTTCAATTAATATACATATATGTACTGCATGTTGAAATACGTTTTTATTACAAAATATATGAAAAATATTTTTAAAAATACATTTCAAGTACACTCTATGTTTTTAAAAATACAAATCTATATTTTTGGAATGCATTTACAAATATATGTAAAAATATATCTTAAAATGACTTTTTTATATGTTAAAAATAATCTGAAGAATATATTTTACAAAATATATATTTTTAAAAATATGTATTTTTAAATGTATTCTTCAGATTTTTTTTAACATATAAAAAAGTCATTTTAACATATATTTTTACATATATTTGTAAATGCATTCCAAAAATGTAGATTTGTATTTTTTAAAGACATACAGTATATTTGAAATGTGTGTATATATATATATATATATATATATATATATATATATTTATTGAAATATATTTTGAAATATATTTAATATGGCCAAAATTGTAGTATTTCAGATATATGGCAATATATATATGGGAAGAATATTTTAAAATTATATTTAAAATATATTTTTCATCGATGTGGGTGGGTAGGGGGAGGAACCAAGAAATGGTGCTCAGAGATGGGTAGAGGGTGGAGACAAGAGGTGGCTCGGAAGGGGGGTGTACCTGCACCTATTATCTGAGAAAATGCATCTTCCCGTGTTTTCTTTCGCTGTTTTTTTTTGTTACCAGAAAAGATGTTCCTATTAAAATATATCTCCTTTATTACCTTTCTGGTGATAACTAAAAGTTTAGCCAGAGATAAGATGTATAGATCAGGAATTCTGACTTCACTTGCGTTATGTTTGTTCCTGGCAAGTGACTTAGAAAGTACTGAAGTGAGACCTAAAGGAATCTTTCAAAGAGAATAGTAGTACATTTCAATTCTATTTCCTTTCATTGCTCTCTCTGAGCTCAGGTGTACATTGCCTAGCACGTGTATTAGCTCTGCATGTAGTACTGGCTGTGCGTCATTCAAGCAGTGAAAGAAGCTCAGTCGCCGGAAAATGTGCTAGTGTAGTGCTGTGTATTTAAACTACATTTTATGAGCCCCCCATATAATTTAGTAAGTGCTCCATAAATGCTTGATAATACTTCAGAAAATAATTTAAATTTGTCCAACAAAACCATAACAAGTGCACCACATTACTTACTGAAAATGAATAGATTCTTTTAAAGTGTTACTAAACCCAGGACCCTGCATTCACTATATCTGGTCTCCCCGGACCCTGCATTCACTATATCCGGTCTCCCTGGACCCTGCATTCACTATATCTGGTCTCCCAGGACCCTGCATTCACTATATCTGGTCTTCCAGGACCCTGCATTCACTATATCTGGTCTCCCTTGTCGCTGCATTCACTATATCTGGTCTCCCCGGACCCTGCATTCACTATATCTGGTCTCCCCGGACCCTGCATTCACTATATCCGGTCTCCCAGGACCCTGCATTCACTATATCTGGTCTCCCAGGACCCTGCAATCACTATATCTGGTCTCCCCGGACCCTGCATTCACTATATCTGGTCTCCCAGGACCCTGCATTCACTATATCTGGTCTCCCAGGACCCTGCATTCACTATATCTGGTCTCCCCGGACCCTACATTCACTATATCTGGTCTCCCCAGACCCTACATTCACTATATCTGGTCTCCCACAGTACACACAACATGAAAGTGCAATTATGTTAGTAAATATAAACTGATAAATACCTTTTTTCATCAGTAGTTAGAGCAGTCTTGGGACTTCTATCAGTGTTCAGCAAAGCACTGGTTAAAACTGGTAGTAGGAGTTTTCTTTCTGCTCTATGAAGATGCAGGACCCCCCTCTGTCTGGACAGTGCTGATTGGCCCTGTGCTGATGACATGCACTCTCACAAGAAAAAAAAAACCTCTTTAGCAATACTCACTAAACTGAGCATGTGCATGTGCCTATGGGTTCAGTCTGTCTTATCAGCTGGAAATTTGAACAAGAGGAGGCGCATAGAAGACAGGACCAAACGGCTTTTTTACACAGTGCAGAGGATTAACCCCTTAGGTTCCACAGTGAGTATAACAAGAATGCGTTACTGCATATACAGACTGATTTTACTGTTGTGGGTTTAGTAACACTTTAAAGTTGAACTTTAGCAGGCAGCTAAATCCAGAATGTATATACATTTAAAGAAAATGTTTTACCTGCCAAATGATTTTTAATCATATGTAGCCAGTTTTGTATCCAGGCCTTTCTTCTCGTCAGCACGGCATGATCTTTGACCTTCAATACAACAGCACAGCCTGGCCAAGCTTTAAGAAGGTCATTTAAAACAGATCCCCTTTCATGTGATTGGACAGTGAAAGATCCACTGCATACTGATGAGGTCACTTTGCTCTCTCCTCCTATTAGCATATCCTTTGCAAATGCATGATCACGCACCACATCCTAATTAGCTCCCAGTCTATTTGCTGCTAAACAGGAAATTACTGTGTTCTGTAGAGACGCTTGTGGGAAGAGGACAACAGTGGTCAATGGGGGAAAGGGTGGGGGGGGGGACTGTCCCACAAACCCAAAAGCGTCGGATAGCAGTGATACATACAGCTATTCTAGGGGGGAAAGTTTCAATGCACTGCTTGGCAGAAAGGTAAACATTCCTATTCTTCATTTACACGATATTTAGAATTGTGTGGTTGTAAACTTCAGGCATTAAATATAAAAAAAAGCATATTCTTCTCTAGTGTGTACTAGTACTTGTACTAGTGTGTACATGTCCTTCTATAGTGTGTACTTGTCTCAGTCCAGAGCACTAAGTATCTTTTCTGTCTGCTGCCTTGTTCCTCTGCTATCAGCATGAGTAACTTCTGATGAGTTTTCCTGACACCAAGAGAAAAATGGTGACAAGGGAGGGACCTCCAGTAGATTGACAACCCCAGCTCTGTTCCTGTGTGCTGTGTGAAGGGGGTGTGTTCCTTCCCTCCAATCAGCTCTCAGAGCTCTCCTCACTGATGTAACTTCAGCTCTCCGCCGCCTGCTTTTCAGATCTGAGAGATCCTATGTACATTCTGCACTTTAATTGATGTAGATAAACAGGTACAACGTATGCAGGAGGATTTGTTTCATCTTTGTGTATCACCTGAGGCCAGTCACTTCACTGGGTATATGTGAGGGTTTACAACCACTTTAAGGGAACAACGTGGTTGTTTTAACATCACTGTTATAATATGATGTGTTTTGGACTGCTAGCTGCATATGAGATTGTAACAGTGATAGTTTCATTTGTTACAGAAAAGTTTGAGGATCCTGTTATCACCCACTTGGCTGGTTATCATTTTGTTGGACTGGTATATTTGATATACCTTAAAGTGTTACTAAACCCCGGTCCCTGCATTCACACTATCTGGTCTCCCACAGTACACAGAACATGGAAATGCAATTATTGTAGAAAATATAAACTGCTAAACACCTTTTCTCATCAGCAGTTAGAGCAGTCTTGTGACTTCTATCAGTGTCCAGCCAAGCACTGGTTAAAGCTTGTAGGATGAGTTTTCTTTCTGCTCTAGAAGGCTGCAGAACCCCTGACCTCTGTCTGGACAGTGCTGATTGGTCCTGTGCTGATCAGATGCACTCTCCCAAGAAAAAAAAAAACACCTATCTAGCAATACACACCAAACTGAGCATGTGCAGAGTGTCCCCACACGATATGTGTCATCAGGAGATAAGAGGGGGACACTGGAAGAAGGGGAGGATCAGAGAAGTCAAGATCAAACATCCTTTTTACACAATGCAGAGGATTAACCCCCTAGGTTCCACAGTGAGTATAACAAGCATGCTTTACTGCATATACAGACTGATTTCACTGTTGTGGGCAGGGGCGGACTGACAACTCTTGGGGCCCCCAGGCAATAGGGGATCATGGGGCCCCTGTATCCTTGCCCAAACTCAAAAAAGCCTATGGAAAAGGTACCAGGGGCATCTCATGGGGCCCCCTACTCACACCGGGCCCTCGGGCAGTGCCCGAGTTTCCAAATGGTCAGTCCGCCCCTGGTTGTGGGTCTAGTAACACTTTAGACAACAACAGAAACATACACTTGAAAGGAGCCAGCTTGCATAGAGCTTGGAGCAATTTAGACAGCTACACTTGTTTGGGTAACAATTTAAATTAATGTTTTTAATTAACAACATGCAAAAAAAGAATTCCCAAGACCAGGGTGCATTTTTGTGTGCTGCAGCACATGTGCATTGTGTACTTGCATTCAAAATGGTACATAGAGTAATGTGCTACCATGTGGTGCAGTAATGCATACGTTATGCCATGTGTTCCCACGATGACATGTTGAAATCAGGGCCTTAGAAGATGATATTTTGTTAGTCTAATATGACCAAGGATATACATTTGGCATCTTTTTACTTTTATATGGGTAATAGAAATAAAATATGTAATAAATGATTCTGTGACAGTTGTGGACAAGAAGACTTGGTCCATAAACTATATATAATTGCCCACCGTCTGGAACATAAAATAGACAACATAGCAATAAGAGTAGGAAGAAGAACTAGACCCAGAAAACACCCAGTCTTCAATAACATAACACTGGCAGGAAAGTAGCAGGGGGTCATCCAATGGAATCAATTTGTTGCCAGTGGTCCTGCTTCACTTTTCCAGTTGGCAGACTTTGCTAAATCAACCACACCAGGGTTTTCATGTGCCAGGAAATAAATTTGCCCTTTGGGGTCAAATGAAGTAGTGATGTCATCAAGCTCCTCTTGGTGCTGACCCTTGTGGTCATTTTTTTGGGAGATATGAAATGTGTAATTCCAATATTTTCCAAAGAAAAACTAATTTGTAAGATGTTCTCAGTCCAGAATAAGATGGAACTTCATAAGAAAAATATAACATTTTAAGTCATTTTTAATATGACAAAGTGAAGTAACCTGTTGTTACCAGTAAACATTTGCCTTGCATTGATCTAGCTGCATCAATTGAAATCTGATTCTCTGATTGCTATGGGTTACCTGATTGAAGCCTGAATGAACTAAGGTGAGTAATGGTTCAAATTACAAGTCATGAACAACTGAAAACTCCAAAATTGTTACGTTTGCTGTTTTAATATTGTCATTCTGCATTTTTGAAGCACAAGCAGTTTTTGTAGAGCTGTACTTTTTTTTTTAATTATTATTATTATTATATACTTGTTGCAATTTAATTGATTTAAAAGCATAATAAACCAACACCAGACACAAGTAAAGTGTAAGCCAGTTATAGAGTATTCCAAATGTTATAATTTTTTATTTACATATATAACATTGGCACACTATAGGGTACAAGCCCCACATAAAAGACTTGGGTTTAGTCTTCTGCCCGTGTTTCAAAGGAATTATGCAAAGAGAAATTGTTGCTCGGCTGAAGTAAAAGAAAAAAAATCTAGTACGGTATGCAGCAAGATTACGCAGTTCCCGATAATCTGGATAATAATACAAAGAAAATCAAACGGGAAGCGCTCTCCAAGGAGAGATGTAATTAGATTATTACATTCTTAATATGGGTGAAATCTGCTCTATGACAAAGCGCCAGAGATGCAGCTGCTCTTCCCGGATCACCTGGCCACTAGAGAGCGAGATCACAAGCCAGTGTGAATAAACCCTTGCTTAGGCTTCTCAAATAAATGTAATTACCTTCTCATCATGCTTCATTTGCAGAAGGCTTCTTGATGGTTGCTGATGACTTTTCACAGTTCACTATAGCTTCATTTTGGAAGCCTGAGAGAGCAGCTTACTGTTGAAATACGTTATATAGCAGTGAGCCTAGCCAGCGATGTAACTATGGGATGCTGCCCCATTTTTAAAACATTATAGATTGGGCAACCCAAATCTGGCTTGAAGAGGACTTGTAGTGTGTACACTGTGCTTACAAAATGCAAACAGAGGGCAAAGAACTACTCATCAGTATTGACCTTTTGCAGCTGAACTTATTACCAATACATATTTATCATGCCTTGATCTGAACTGTGCCTCTCTGTAAAGGCGGCCATCTTGGTAGCAGAGCAGGGCTTTGCTTCCTCATACCTGAGCTGCCCCCCTAATGACTGTTGATCTGATGATTGGTAGGGTAATGATCAATGAGTAACAAGAGAGGTGTAGAAAGCACAGATCCATACACAGAAATGGGAGGTTGATTGCGGTATTACATTTTCAGGTGAAGACTGGGATTCCATGGGGGATAATATATGTAAGGGCTCTAGATCTCTCTCAGTCTGTGATACGGCCCTTAAGGTTTTAACTCGTTGGTATTATACCTCCTCTAGACTACATGTCATGTTTCCAGGAATGTTGCACCTCTGTTTTAAGGGTTGTGGACTTGCTGCTTTCCTTGTGCATATGTTTTGGGCTTGATCCTTAATCTGGTGTAGGATTTCTGAAGTGGCCTCTGCCTTGGCAGGTTTTTGGCTGGTGGATTTATGTCTTCAAATTTGTTTGTTGGGGGCTTCCATTTCGGGGATCCCAGCCAACCTAATGAGGCTAATTCATACTATCTGTGTCTCTACCCTATGGTCCATTCCCCTTCATTGGAAGTTACCAGTGGTCCCTTTGGCCTCTGTTTTGCGGAGAGTCCATGGAACGTATTCAATTTACATTGTTGGATAGGATGCATTTATTCAACGGAAAATGGGATGGTTGGAAAACACATCGCCACTTACTGTTAGATTGATGGTCTATCATAGACTGATTTGTGTTGAATCCTTGTTGGTTATGTGGTTGTTCTGCCTATCTTGCTGCCTACCTCTTTCATGTACTTGATCTTTATTTTTCTATGATTGTGTTTTATATTACTGTTCATTACCTATGTGCCTTTTTCTTGTATGTTATACCTCATGAAGTTGTATGATTTTTGTAGTCTATCTCTCAAAAATGTTTCTAAACAAAAAAAGAAAGCACAGATCCTCAGAATGAATGAAACAGATGCATGACTCCCTCAAGAGTTGGTTCTGGCCAGCTTAGTGGATTGCTTTAAAAAAGGCCTGGATTCTTTCTTAGATACACAGAATATAACTGGTTACTAACATTTATAGGTAAAGTTGTTCCAGGGAATATCCGATTGCCTCTCCGGGGATCAGGAAGGAATTTTTTTACCTGCAGGAGCAAATGGATCAGGCTTTGCTGGGTTTTTTTGCCTTCCTCTGGATCAACTGTGGGTATAGGATTATTTTTATTAATGGTTGAACTGGATGGACTTTTTTCTTTTTGCAGCCAGACTAACTATGTATGAAACTATGATCTGTAGGTTCTTGCGTACATTTTCCTATGCAGCAAGCCTTCAGGAGAACAGTGAGCAGAACAGTAGTGACATGACCAAATATCACTTCAAATCTCCTGGGACTAGCAGCCAGAGACAGCAGTACCTTAGATGAACTCACATTGCAGGTAGATAGCTAGGACGTTGGAGAACAGTAGTGTCTAGTCTTTTTTTTGGGGTACTGTGTAGGCACAACCTTCTGGATGTTCTCTATAAGATACCAGTTCTTCAGTGTTTCTACTCAGTGCCACTTTCAGTTGGCGAAAGAGATGAGGTGACATGTTATAGCTAATAGCTATAGCTGCTGACCATCTGTCCTTGGGGTATCAATAGATCAGTTGTATTAGAAACTATTATCCATTGGTTTATGTTATCCCCCAGTAGAAGCAGTGTTAGGAGTACTGGTGGCTCTTTTCTCCTACTGCTTCTCTCCTCTGACATAAACATATATCCTTCGGCAAGCAGATTGTGTTTATGAAGCACACTGCAAAGCATGACATTTTCAACACTAATGGTGTTGGGCATCTATAAAATCTGACACACCTACAAACAGTGCAGATGAGGCTTATTTAAGGGGACAGCAGTCTAACATGCTGTAAAACAAACCCATTTATTACTGGTTTCCCCCCAAAAAGCTTACGGCAGATATGCCTCCAGACACAAACTTTTTAAGGCCTATATATGATGGTAGGCATAACATTATTCATAGCAATAAGTTCTGTGCTAATCCAAATAAACTAATAGTGCAAATGCAAAAACAATCTGTGAACAGCTGTGTGGTCAAATACAAATGTGAAAAATGATACGAGAAAATAATGTAAGAAAAAATAGAAATAGTCCATGAAGTAATCCCCAAGTCCTTCTATAGCATAATCTGAAAAACAAAGACAAAAACTGTTCATATGTGCTCATCACATGGATTCTGCTCCACCATTGTGCCTTACATAGAGGCTTACCAGAAAAGCATGAACCCCTATCACAGAGTGTTCATATTGCACAAAGTAGCTACAAACTTCATAGGTTATATCTACCACTCCAAACATCCCTTCCAAACACTGCATGTATAAATAGAGAAAAGCAAGAGCCAGGTGCTCCTAATAGTGTAAATTTGATGTGAATGCTTATTAAGAAAGAGGATTAAAAACATTCACAAATAGTTTTAAATAAGAGCCTTGTACAGTATCATAGCCTGGGACTTGATCTGTGTACTTCAGCATGTGGCTTCACCTACGCGTTTCATCAAAACTGACATCATCAGCTTGAAGACTGCGCCAGGTCACTGCACATTATATACCTAGTGGACAGTTGAGGAAGAGGGAGTTACTAAACAATATGACCAGAACTGGAATTTGCATCCATATTACTATATCCTGGCATGTGCTCCTACCTGAGATCCATGCTAAAAAAGGAGTATGACAATCCCCCATACCCTTTAGGTAAATAAAAACCCCAAAATTGAATTGCATAGACTAATGAAAGCCAATGTAAAAATAAATAAGCAGTAAATAAGATATGTATGTACTATTTATGTAATGTTTATAAGGTTCAAACAGAGATGATTTTTGTGGTACCAATATGTATTTTTTGTGGACTGTAGAGGATATAAAGTATATATTTTAAATTTTTTTTTAAATATGTATTTTAGTTTAATTTTTTTAAATTTTTTATTAATTTTGATATATTTTTCCGTTTGCTTTCATTAGTCCATGTAATTGCATTTATAGGTTTTTTTTTTTACTTGATGGCTATGAGGGGGGATTTTGATCCCACAAACATCAGTGTATCGCATTGAACTGAGGAAGTGGCAATTTAAAGGCACAAAATGTGTTTTTTTGTGTAATAAAACAGTTTGATATTCTGTTAACCAAGAATTATTCAAACCCATTTTTAAACTTTCAACAACAGGTGGCTCAGTTGATTGGACTGCCTACTGGCTTTTTTATATGTATTCATACTTACAAGATAAAAATGAATAGACCATCAAAAGATAAATGTATTCATACTTACAAGATAAAAATGAATAGACCATCAAAGAATAAAATAATAAAACCAGCTTTTGCTGCAATATTCACCTCCTATCCAGAGATTTTCCTTGCAGCCCTGTTTTTCTGCCATTAGATATCCTCATTTTGATGGTCATCCTTATTCATCCTATCCAAAAGTAGGGGAAAACAAAAATCTAAAACTCCTACGTAAGTAAGAATAGAGCCAGGATCTATGACAGGGGCGCATCTTTGACTATATCTAAAAATCCAAATCAGTAGGAAGGAATTTGTTATTTTTTCACTGTTTATAACATTCAGTCAACCTTCTAGGAGCTGTATCTAAAAAAGAAAATAATTGTGCTGGCTCTGACAATTGTATGTTGTAACACAGGGTTTGCCACAATGAGTAATAAGCCATACATGGAATATTCAGTGTTTTATACCTAGTAAAAACTGTCATAGGGTGACCTGTCATTAGGCTACCTAAGAGTACAACAGTCACACATTATATCTGTTTTCTCTAAAAATAGCACCTTCCGCCCCTTAAACTAAGACTCCTTACATCTATTCACATACTGCCATTGAGAGCAATAAATATACATGGGCAGTAATCTTTTGTTACTATGGCGACCTTTCACCCATTCACCAGCTCAGAGATGACATTTGTGCCCCTGTGGCCGGGGAGATAATGATCAGATCCCTGGGTGTTCCAAGACATTTTCTCTGTTTACCAGCTTTTGAGCTCACGGAATAAGGGATTATGAAAACAGGAATAGATCATTATCTCAATGGTGACCCAGGGCTTAAATTAGTATGTCCGAAATATTACTCTATGTATTCATTTTCCAAAGAGCGCTTATAATGAAAATAAGAAAACACAACCCAAAAGCACAAATGCACACAGACATACAGTTTATATCTGTATTATATTTGCTGCTTTACAAAGGTATAAAAATGTTTTTATTACAAGCTAAGCCTCCTGCATGGATATTGTATCACTATACCTTTCTATCTCGTGTACATATGTATGTGTATAGAAATAAAAAAAAATATGTGTATACTTTAATATAAGGACTCATGTACACTGCAGCTCCTAAACTGACGTTCAGGAGCTGTTCAGCGTTTTTTTAGTAGCCCCTGAACTCTCCCTAATGTTTTCCTATGTGTCCATGTACACATAGTCGTTTACAGGCAGTTGAGTTTACAGTTGTTTTTTTGAACACACCAAACTTGCGTTCAGAAGTAGATTTTATCGACGTTTCAAAAGCCAAATGCTTGTAAACGCGGTTAAGCGCGTTTTTAAGTGTTTGCGTTTAGAAGCGTTTTTTAACTGTTCCATATCCAGATGCTGTCCAGAGCCTTTTTTCAATCATAAGAAATGCATGCAAAGCATTTTCCATGCATTCAAATAGACCCGGTACACCAGCACAGTCAGTTCCAGGTTTCGTGTGAAGGAAAAAATGGTAGAATGCGCCGCATTATGCTCATGATGGGATCCATAGTGAATATAACCAGAAAAGACAGGTCATCTCAACACATACTGCTCTCTCTGCTTCTGCTCTCTATTTCTCTCAAAATGTCTGAAATAGTTAATTTTTTACTGTTTTTCAGTGCATTCTGGGCATTTTGGAAGGTCTCCTGAGGTTATCTTTAAAAAACGCTTCTAAACACAAACAAACATAAACGTGCATAAACACGATATGCAAACGCGGCTAAACAGACGTTTTTTAACCTTCGTTTTCCAGCAGTCAGTTTCCATCGTTCAGAAGTGTTTTCCAAATGTCCTGTGTACATGGAGCCTAGGGTTATTTTGGATGCCATACATCACCTGCTCTTAGAGTGATGAATTGGGGATGATGGGACAATGAGTTGTAATACAGATTTCCATTGTGTTGTAGTTTACATCTTGCACAATTTAAGATGGCATTTTCAGCAAGATAACGCACAATCCCACAGTCCAACCTATAACAGACAAGCACTGGGCACATTTGCAGCAATAGACTTGCCTTCCAGGTAACCTGGTTTGATTTAAGGATTTCAGGATATAACTGGAAAACTATTATTGTAAGTACTATATCAGACCCAACATATTGAAAAAATAATCCAAGTGACACAGACCTGGAATAACATTCCTAAAGTAGCAATCAAGCATTGTTTCAAATTAATAGAATGTTTGGCTATATTGTAAATTAAGGCTGGGCCTCTTATTTTGAGTTTCTTTGAATATGTGGGATTACGTACCACTTGTAAATAAAGCTATTACAGACTCATTACCAAAACTCCAGACCCCAAAATACATGTTTATCTGTGAATATATGGGTACTGGTCACTGCATTACAACCAGGTTCACATATATCATCATACACTATGCCAGACAGGCATTCATAACTCTATATTAATGGACTTATATTTATTTATTTCAGGTACTTATATAGCGCCGTCAATTTACGCAGCGCTTTACATATATATTGTACATTCACATCAGTCCCTAACCCTCTAAGGTCCCTAACTCACATTCATACATACACATATTAGGGCCAATTTAGACAGGAGCCAATTCACCTACCAGCATGTCTTTTTTGAGTGTGGGAGGAAATCAGACTACCCGGAGGAAACCCATGCAGGCACAGAGAGAGCATGCAAACTCCAGTCAGGTGGTGCCATGGTTGGGATTAAAGGGATACGGCAGAGACAGTCTAGATTTTCATTAGGTAAGTCTTAATACAGTCATATATACAGTATTTGTGGAAATTTCATTTGCTATTAAATTGAATATAACGACTATGTGTAGAACCTGTTAGAGATATCCATAGGGATACCAGTTTAATTTATGTCTCATTTGTGTGTGGTAGTTAGTGGCAGATAGTTGTGTGATGAGTCATTTTGCAAGAACAGCATATGAAAAGAGCAGTGAAACTATTACTAATTTTCTGAATCAGTATTACTGCTTCACTATTATTATTATTATTGTTATTATTATTATAGAAATAGTATTATTATTGTTTATTATTATTATTCCTCACTTTGTTGCATTTTTGTGTTGTTATGACTGTTTTAGTGATTTGTTTTTAGCATAAACATAAGTAGAAGCTAGACTTTCCCTATTCATTTGCTAATGAACTTGTTGGACTGGTTCATGAGCTGGTTACACAACTTTAAATCACTATTGACTATATGACTATACCAGGAGAGGTCTATGCTGAACTCCACTTCTTAAGTCAGTAATGCCATGAACACCCTATTCTGGAATCCATCTTCTATTACTTTGATGGTTGGCCAATGTTTGGCTATTTTTAAACATTTTTATCAAATGTAATATACAAATGGTGATTTTTAGTTGCTTTTTGTTAATACATACAATGTAATCCTCTTACATCTTTATCTTTTTCAGGGATCCTGTTGATAAAATTCTAAATTTGAGCTTCGAAAAAGTGATGTGTGCAGAGAATGAGGGAAACAAAATCATCTGTAAAACCTTTGTAGACCCTGATGTTTCTTTCCCAGGATATAGCAGGTAAAGTATATGAACCTTTTTTTTTTTTTCCGCTTAGAGATGACTTATCAATAGACCTGTGCCTGTAAGCACCAGAAGCAAAAAAGCAGCTTTTTTTCTGTACATTGATAGGCCACACATTAGTAAGAGAATAGTCAACTCACCTAAGCTTACTTATACATTGTCACAATATTCAAAACCAGACTAGGACCAGTTAAATTAGGCCTGTCAAACTGGTGATTTTTGGGGGTCTGTTTTCTTCTTCTTTGTGAGCCAGTTGGTTCAAGGGCCTGTTCACACTAGAACACTGTGCAGGAAAGCCATATTCTGTGCCGGTTTCCCACACTGCATTGAAATCACACTGGCTTTGTGATCTGCAGTGGGTATCAGTGCAAAGCAGGGGCGGACTGACCATTTGGAAACCCGGGCACTGCCCGAGGGCCCGGGGTCAGTGGGGGGCCCCATGAGATGCCCCTGGTACCTTTTTCATAGGCTTTTTTGAGTTTGGGCAAGGACACAGGGGCCCCATGATCCCCTATTGCCCGGGGGCCCCATGAATTGTCAGTCCGCCCCTGGTGCAAAGTTAACGATACCCAAAACACAGGTTGCAAACACAGGGCATTTGCCTGCACCAGATTGCATGGTACAAAAGTCCCATGCAATCCGGTTGCAGTGCATTTCCAAAAGTAGTGCATGCACTACTTTTGGTGCTCTGCGATTTGCGACCATTCAAAATAAATGGGCTGAAATCACACTGCACAGAACTGCATGTGCATTGCACAAGAAGTACAGCGCCATTCACATGCAGTTCCTAAGAGCAGTGGGGAGTGTGCAGGTTATGACGGGGGCAATATGTGCAGAAGATTGGTGTAGAGGGTATGACAGTCGGCAACATATGCAGGAGAGGAGTGCAAAATGTATGACGGCAGAGAGTGTGCAGGAGAGGAGTGTGGAAGGTATGACAGCGGGCAGTATGAGCAGGAGAGGGTATGATGATGGAGTCCAGGAACAGCAGATGCATGGCTGGAGACATGGAAGATCAAGCAAGGCTTTATTGGCAGGGAATGTTTACACAGGATATGGGACAGTGGAGCAAGGATTACCACTGCACCAGAGTCAGTGGAGATGAGACTAATATTTGTTGTGGTCCTCTGAGGAATTATGTCAATTGTGGAGGAGACTATGTGCAGAGGGGTTGACACATGTATTGAGTACAAATGGGTAATTATACACGTGCTGGTGACTGACCACTGAACAGTAAGTGCACATGTGCTAGGTACTGGCAGCTGGGGGACTAATGCACATGAACAGAGGAATAGATGTTGAGAGCACATACATTTGGTACTGAGTGCTGAGGAGTTAACCTATGAGAGCTGGTTACTGGGTGCTGAGGGATTCAAATACATGCTCGGGGACTAACCACTGAGAAAATGCACATGATCTGAGGAATGAGCATTGAGGGGTTATCACATGTACTGAGGACAGGACACTGCTGGGTTTATGCATCTGAGCCGAGGACTGGACATCAAGGGGTCAATGCTTATATGCTTGGGGAGAGGATACTGAGAAGATAATGCACACTCACTGAATATTGATCACTGAGCGGTTGATGCACATGCTCTTCAAGCAGATTACATACATGTCTTTGTGGAGGGCACGAACAGTGTTCAATATGCAATTTGTGTGATGGGAGAAGGGGATTTCAGACTGAGAAGAAACTGAAGAATGTTTGCTGGGGGTGGGATACAGGAGAGAAACCAATTTGTGTTCTGGAGGTGGAATATCATTCAGAAAATACCAATCTGTATTCTGGAGGTGGGATCTCACTTGGGAAAGATCAATCTGCATGCTGGAGTTGGGATCTCAATCGGGAAAGACCAATCTATATGCTGGAGGTGGGATCTCACTTGGGAAAGATCAATCTGCATGCTGGAGGTGGGATCTCAATCGGGAAAGACCAATCTGTATGCTGGACCTGGGAACTCACTTGGGAAAGATCAATCTGCATGCTGGAGGTGGGATTTCAATCGGGAAAGACCAATCTATATGCTGGAGGTGGGATCTCACTTGGGAAAGAGCAATCTGCATGCTGGAGGTGGGATCTCAATCGGGAAAGGCCAATCTATATGCTGGAGGTGGGATCTCACTTGGGAAAGATTAATCTGCATGCTGGAAGTGGGATCTCAATTGGGAAAGACCAATCTGTATGCTGGACCTGGGAACTCACTTGGGAAAGATCAATCTGCATGCTGGAGGTGGAATCTCAATCGGGAAAGACCAATCTATATGCTGGAGGTGGGATCTCACTTGGGAAAGATCATTCTGTATGCTGGAGGTGGGATCTCACTTATGAAAGTACATCTGTAGGCTGGAGGTCTCTCGGGGGAAGCACCAGGAAGAGGCAGGATTCCTCAGTATCAAAACAAAAATATACAGTATATATGAAATATAAAATATATAAGGAAGGATATATACAGGTGAAACTCGAAAAATTAGAATATCGTGCAAAAGTTAATTTATTTCTGTAATGCAACTTAAAAGGTGAAACTAATATATGAGATAGACGCATTACATGCAAAGCAAGATAGTTCAAGCTGTGATTTGTCATAATTGTGATGATTATGGCTTACAGCTCATGAAAACCCCAAATCCACAATCTCAGAAAATTAGAATATTACATGCAATCAATATTACAAGGATTGTACATAGAACAATATCAGACCTCTGAAAAGTATAAGCATGCATATGTACTCAGTACTTGGTTTGGGCCCCTTTTGCAGCAATTACTGCCTCAATGGCATGGAAGCTATCAGCCTGTGGCACTGCTGAGGTGTTATGGAAGACCAGGATGCACATTAATAGAAAGTTATGTGGAAGGGAAAAGTGTGGAAGAAAAAGGTGCACAAGCAGCAGGGATGACCGCAGCCTGGAGAGGATTGTCAGGACAAGGCAATTCAAAAGTGTTGGGGACTTTCACAAGGAGTGGACTGAGGCTGGAGTCAGTGCATCAAGAGCCACCACACACAGATGGATCCTGGACATGGGCTTCAAATGTCGTATTCCTCTTGTCAAGCCGCTCCTGAACAACAAACAACGTCAGAAGCGTCTTACCTGGGCTAAAGAAAAACAGACCTAGTCTGTTGATCAGTGGTCCAAAGTCCTCTTTTCTGATGAGAGCAACTTTTGCATCTCATTTGGAAACCAAGGACCAAGAGTATGGAGGAAGAATGGAGAGGCACACACTGCAAGATGCTTGAAGTCCAGTATGAAGTGTCCACAATCTGTGTTGATTTGGGGAGCCATGTCATCTGTTGATGTTGGTGCACTGTGCTTCATTAAGTCCAGGGTCAACGCAGCCATCTACCAGGAGATTTTAGAGCACTTCATGCTTCCTTCCACATACAAGCTTTATGGGGATGCTGACTTCATTTTCCAGCAGGACTTGGCACCTGCCCACACTGCCAAAAGCACCAAAACCTGGTTCAATGACCGTGGGATTACTGTGCTTGATTGGCCAGCAAACTCGCCTAACTGAACCCCATAGAGAATCTATGGGACATTGCCAAGAGAAAGAAGAGAGACATGAGACTGCACAATGCAGAAGAGCTGAAGGCCGCTATTGAAGCATCAAGGCTTTTGGAGATACTTTTGTAACCCTTTCCAGCTTCATGCAAGTCAACAATTCTTGATCGTAGGTCTTCTGAGAGCTCTTTTCTGTGAGACATGGTTCACATCAGACAGTGCTTCTTGAAACCAGTAAACCCAAAACAGGTGTGTGTTTTTTAAGGGCAGGACAGCTGTGAGCAACACATCCAATATCATCACACTGATTGGAGTCAAGGTTGGCTCACTCCTGGCTCCAATTAGCTCTGGGAGAAGTCATTAAGCTAGGGTCTCACATACTTTTTCCTCCCTGCACTGTGAATGTTTACATGTTATGTGCAATTAAACCATGGCAACATCTAATGTTTGTGTAGTATTATGTTCAGCAGACTGTGTTCTTCTATTGTTGTGACTTAGATGACATTCAGAGCACATTTTATGCCCAATTCATGCAAAACTCCACGTAATCCCAAGGGGTTCACATACTTTTTCTTGCAACTGTATATGGCAACACAAACAGCAGCAGAACCTGACAAGGGTTTCAACCCTACCACACTCTATCCAAAATTAGAAAAATAAGTTTGGCTGGTGCTTCACTTTAATACTGTCATTTATTACTATAAAACATTGAAAAACTGAATCACATTATCTTTTAAACTGAAAATTAAATTAAAAGATTTTCTAGTGTGTAAACCTATCCTATCCTGTTTCTATTTAGTTGGCATCTTTGTTCAAGATTCCCCGACAGTGTAACCCCTTCCTATCTACAGCCCTCGTGTACATCGAACATTGTGAATACAGACAGTCTTTTTCTACAGTCTAAGGTGAGCATCATTAGCTGTTGAAGGTAAGTACTTCATATTTAATCTAAAGAGCCAAATTTACTTTGATTTACTGTGAAGTTGAGTGATTTGGCTAAAGCTTATTACAAATAGGGATTTCATTTTCATACGTGCCTGCTAAAGTGTCCATAAGCTGGCCATACATGATACAATTTTCTTGAGAATTTTGCTTTAGATTTACCAAAAAACATATAATATGAGGTCAAACCTAAACAATACTTTCAATTGTATCTAGTTAGGCGGGCCCTTGCACTATATGGTTGAAGGTAAATGTAAAGGAAATTGGGCAGAAATTGGACAGAAAATTGTAAGAAAATTGTATAGTGTATGGCCAGCCTTTAAGTCTCTGCAGAAATGTAATCGAGAAGCATTTGGGAAGCCATCTGGACACTGACGTAAAGGTGGGTAGAAAAAAATGGAAAGCTTTTGAATTTCTGCAAAAGAAGTAGATGAATTTTATGTTGGTTCATAGGGGAGCTGGAATTTAGGGGAAAAAAAAAGTTAACAAAGATGAACTTATCCTTTAAGAATCACAGATGACATAAATCCCATTAATGTGCACCAAATACCTTTGCAAATCCAGATATTACAATATAAAAGTAACAATTATATCATCACTGTGCTGCACATACATAATTACATAGGGGTCAATTCAAGAGTTAAATAACGACTAAATAAACGTGGTAAATAACTCATGCGGTAAAATATAGTTATTGCGGTAATTGCCGCATATTTTCATGCTGTAATTTATCACACAGTAGCTGGCTGTTAACTAAATGATTCATCAGCTGTCAGCAGGTTTGTTGATGACAGCTGCATGTAAGAAACAAGAATTACCGGCAATTATAAATTAAAAAAAAAATATTGTGGGTGTACCCCTAAAATCCATACCAGACCCTTATCTGAGCATGCAGCCCCGCAGGTCAGGAAAGGGGGGGGGCGAGCAAGCACCCCCCTCTCCTGAAAACATACCAGGCCACATGCCCTCAACATGGAGGGATGATGTGGGGCAGGGGGGTTCCCCTCCAAAACTCCTTGCCCCCATGTTGATTGGGACAAGGGCCTCTTCCCCACAACCTTGGCCGGTGGCTGTGGGGGTCTGTGGGCAGGGGGCTTATCAGAATCTGGAAGCCCCCTTTAACAAGTGGGTCCCAGATCTCAGCCCCCACCCCCCTATGTGAATGAGTATGGGGTACATGGTGCTGCTATGCATTCACAAAAAAAAGTGTTGTGTAAACAACCGCAGTAGACAGTTTTTGACAAGTCCTTTATTAAAACAACACAAACAAAAAAACTGTCCCCTGGTGTAGATCCATCGTCAGCCACTCCCCCTCTTCCCCAAAGCACCCACCCCATGTTGAGGGCATTTGGCCTGGTATGTTCCAGGGGGGGGCACTCACTTGCCCTACCCCATTCCTGACCTGCAAGGCTACATGCTTGGATAAGGGCCTGGTATGGATTTTGGGGGGACCCCCACGCAATTTTTGAAAAAATGTTGGCATGGGGGTTCCCCTCAAAATCCATACCAGACCCGAAGGGTCCCCCACAACTTTTTTTTTTAATTTATAATTGACGGCAATTCTTGTTTTTTTACATTCAGCTGTCATCGGGAAACCCGCTGACAGCTGATGAGTCATCTGTTGTTAAGGGCTCGGCGGCCGGCTTTTTTAACAACCAGCTCTGAGAAAATACTGCATGTGATACCACCAGCAAAACCCTGGTGGTAAATATCGCATCTTTTTTTATACTCGGTTCCATTTGTGAATTGGACTTAACAGCTTACTGCATGGTTTTTTGTTGATATTTAAGAGCACATGCGTTAAATAACACAGAATCTTTTTTTTTTTGTGAATTGTACATTTTGTTACTACATATGATAATTTATGCAAATAAGCCATGTGACTTTGTTATTGAATTGACCCCATAGTTGGTTAGGTTGAATAAAGACACTAGTCTATCCAGTCCAGTGTGTGTGTCACTACCATTTTTCTATTTCAATGGTTTTTATTAATTTTTTAAACAGTATAAAACAGAGGCAATAAAACACGCCCACGCAGGGGCCATCACTTGCACAGATAAACAAAATGAAAAATAAAAAAAAAGGAAGAACAGTGCTCTAAAGCCAACAGGGCAAAAAGTACGCCCACGCAGGGGCTATCAATGGCACATAAGTTACAAAACATTAATGTAACTGACTATAACAACTAAATGCAGCTGTCCAGTCACACCAAAAACAGAGAGAGAGAGAGAAAAAGGAAGAAAGAGGAGAAAAAAAAAAAAAGGGGGGGGGCAAAGAGCAGGGGTCCAAGAGCGCCAATACCGAATGTCATTACATCCCCAGACTAGCCAGGGGGAGTGAGGGAAAGGCATATTGCAACCACGGCTCCCATATTTTCAAAAATTTACGTTGGGAGTTGTTGCGGATACTCGACATCTGTTTGTTGAGCATCATAGTGGTCATACGATCCCGCACCCCCTGAAGAGGGACAAACAGACTCTTCCAGGCCTGAGCAATTGTTCTAGTGGTGGATAAAAACAGATAGGAAGCCAACTTCTGCTGGTGAGCCAAGAGGCCCGGTATGGGGCAATGAAGCAAAGCATACCGAGCATCCCGGTGTCACTACCATTTTTAATATACCTGTACATTGTGTTTGCTAAGAAATACATCTAAAAGGTTTTTTTTTAATCTACATTCCGCGCTCACAACAGCAACTGTGAAAGGGAGTTATACATCCTTACTGCTCTAACAGTAAAGAAACCCTTACAAAGTTTAAGGTTGAACGACTTATTGTCCAACTTGCACACTAATAGTCGGCTGGCTTTGATTGCTGCAACTTAGCATTGCATGCAATTCATGAGTCTGTGATCTACAAGATCTATCAAATCTGGTTCCATCGTTGCATCCCCGCACAGGTTCTCCCCCTAGCGTTGTATTCATACATTTAGCTCAAAAGTGCTTTGCTTTACTTTTTTCTACATTTTAGCTGCCCACTCCTCTATTTTATCTAGGTCTTCTTGTAAAGTTTACATATACTGTTGTGAACATATTGCCCTACTTAGTGTTGTATCATCAGAAAACACTGAGATTGAACTATTTATTACAATCTTTACATTGCTTATGAATAAGTTAAACAGAATCGGTCTCAGGACAGTGCCCTGGGGTACCCTGCTCACAGCTTCAGGCTGTTCAGAAAATACGCCATTTATCACCATCATCTGGATGCGTTCCAGCAACCAGTTTGCTATCCAGGTATATACGATATCATCAATGCCAAAAGACCTTAATTTGTAAATTAAGCGTTTATGAGGTACTGCATCAAATGTCTTAGAAAAATGTAGATACACTACATCCACAGACCTTCCTCTATCCCAATTACAACTCACCTTGGTCTGCCAAGAATAGTTCTTCATAAATTAATGTTGGTTACTACTATGAAACTATTTTCATTCGCACATTTTTAGATATAGTGACTTATCATGCCTTCCAATAGTTTATATACTATTGATGTTAGGCTGACTGGCCTGTAGTTTCCAGGAATATATCATGGCCCCTTTTTGAATATTGGTTCCATGTTTGTTTGTTGCCAATCAGCTGGTATAACTCCAATTAGTAAGATGTCCTTAAAAAGCGGAACTACAGTTGCAAGAAAAAGTATGTGAACCCCTTGGGATTACGTGGAGTTTTGCATGAATTGGGCATAAAATGTGCTCTGAACGTCATCTAAGTCACAACAATAGAAGAACACAGTCTGCCCAACATAATACTACACAAACATTAGATGTTGCCATGGTTTAATTGCACATAACATGTAAAAATTCACAGTGCAGGGAGGAAAAGTATGTGAACCTTTGGACTTAATAACTGGTTGACCCTCCTTTGGCACCAATAACCTCAACCAAACGTTTCCTGTAGTTGCAGATCAGACCTGCACAACGATCTGGAGTAATTTTGGACCACTCCTCTTCACAAAACTGTTTCAGTGTAGCAATATTCTTGGGATGTCTGGTGTGAATCGCTCTCTTAAGGTCATGCCACAGCATTTCAATTGGGTTGAGGTCAGGACTCTGACTGGGCCACTCCAGAAGGCGTATTCTGTGCTGTTGCAGCCATTGTTTTGTTGAATTACTTGTATGCTTTGGGTCATTGTCCTGTTGCATCACCCATCCTCTGCGGAGCTTCAGTTGGCGGACAGATGGTCATACGTTTTCCTGCAAAATGTCTTGATAAACTCTGGAATTAATTTTCCCATCAATGACAACAATCCGTCCAGGCCCTGAGGCAGCAAAGCAGCCCCAAACCATGATGCTCCCTCCGCCATGTTTTACAGTGGGGATGAGGTTTTGATGTTCGTGTGCTGTGCCTTTTTTTCTCCACACATAGTGTTGTGTGTTCTTCCCAAACAACTCAATCTTGGTTTCATCTGTCCACAGTATATTTTGCCAGTAGTGCTGTGGAACATCCAGGTGCTCTTTTGCAAACTTCAAACGTGCTGCAATATTCTTTTTGGACAGCAATGGCTTCCTCCGTGGTGTCCTCCCATGTACTCCATTCTTGTTTAATGTTTTCCTTATTGTAGATGGGTCAACAAAAATGTTAGCATGTGCCAGAGATTTCTGTAGGTCTTTAGCTGACACTCTGGGATTCTTCTTTACCTCATGCAGCATTCTGCGCTGTGCTCTTGCAGTCATTTTTACAGGATGACCCCTCCTAGGGAGAGTAGTAACAGTGCTAAACTTTCTCCATTTGTAGACAGTCTGTCTTACTGTGGACACATGAACATCAAGGCTTTTGGAGATACTTTTGTAACCCTTTCCAGCTTCATGCAAGTCAACAATTCTTGATCGCAGGTCTCCTGAGAGCTCTTTTCTGCGAGGCATGGTTCACATCAGACAGTGCTTCTTGAAACCAGTAAACCCAAAACAGGTGTGTGTTTTTTAAGGGCAGGACAGCTGTCAGCAACACATCCAATATCATCACACTGATTGGAGTCAAGGTTGGCTCACTCCTGGCTCCAATTAGCTCTGGGAGAAGTCATTAAGCTAGGGCCTCACATACTTTTTCCTCCCTGCACTGTGAATGTTTACATGTTATGTGCAATTAAACCATGGCAACATCTAATGTTTGTGCAGTATTATGTTGGGCAGACTGTGTTCTTCTATTGTTGTGACTTAGATGACGTTCAGAGCACATTTTATGCCCAATTCATGCAAAACTCCACGTAATCCCAAGGGGTTCACATACTTTTTCTTGCAACTGTATACACTAAAACCTTTTTTTTCTAATTTGGATAGAGTAAGGGAGGATTATAACCCCTTTCAGTGTTCCATTGGAGAGATTTCCCTTCACTTCCTGTCCCATAGCCAAAACAAAAGTGAATCAAAAGTGAATCTCTTGGGGCCCCCCAGGTCACCAGGATTAGTGTGCCTTTTGGAAGATTTCCCCTCTATTACTGTTCTGGGGACAACCTAAAATGTAGGATTTTCTTTTACTCTCACTTTCAATTATAATGGTAAACAGAACAAAGAGGTGAATCTAACAGGGGCAGAGGTAACATTAAAAACCTAAACTCTGTCCTAAACTGAAAAATAATGTTTCCTTTAGTTATGCTTTAAAAATAATGGTCTGGCTATCACATGTCATCACGTCGCTTGTGACCAACTTCCCCCGATCATCTTTTATGGGGCCAATATATTCTGACCTTTCCTTTTACTATTGATATATTTGAAAACTTTGGGATTTTTTTTACTCCCCTCAGCAATGTATCTCTCATAACCTATTTAGCTGCCCTGATTGCAATCTTGCACTTCTTATTGCATCTTTTGTAGTTTTGGAATGCTGATGGTGACTCTTCAGCCTTATATTTTAAGGACCATTTTTTCCTATTAATATGCCTCTTTATGATAGTGTTTAACCACCCAAGTTTAACTTTTGTTCTTTTATACTGTATATATTGCCCATTGGAATGCACTGACAAATGCCATTGTTCAATATGTCCTTACAGCACTACCACTTTTCTTCACTGTTCTTAGTTGCAAGAATTTGATCCCATTCAATGGCACGTAGTATGGAGCACAGCTTATTAAAGTTGGCTTTTTTAAAATTTAGTGTTTTTGTTCCACCATCATGTCTCCTTTTTATCATTTATGGCAAATGTAATAACTCTGTGATCACTGTTTCCTAAGTTATCTCTTACTTGCATATCCACAATCAGCTTTGTGTTGTTTCAAATTAGTAGGTCAAGCAGATCATTGTTTCTAGTTTGGGAACTGACCATTTGACTCATGGGATTGTCATGCATTATGTTCAAGAAATGACGACCCTTATTTGAGTGAGCAGTTCCATCTGCTCAGTCAATATCAGGAGAGTTGAAGTCCCCCATAATCACAAGATTGCCCTGCTTCCTCGCCATTTTTCACTTTGACAATAAATTGTTCCTTCTGTATCCCTAACATTAGAGGGCCTATAGCATACACCCATAATTAATTTACTGTTTGTTTAGTCATTTTTAATCTCCTGCCACCCAGACTCGACTTCCCCACTAGTTCCGTGTATTCCCACAAATTCACCAGCCAATCACTCTTGACATACAGGCACACTCCTCCCCCTTTTCTACCTACCTGTCCTTCCTATACAGGGAGTACCCCTAGAGGGTAAAAAGCCAGTCATGTGAGTTGTCAAACCAGGCTTCTGATTTTCTCACAATGTCAAAATCCTTCTCATGTAGCAGGAGTTCTAGATATTCCATTTTATTAACCAGACTTTTTTTTCACACGTTTTTTTCACGTGCATATTATTTTTTTTCCTTGCTTTCTGTTAGCACATAGTAATCCTGCTTACAAGTTTTGGTTGATACTTAGTTGCTCTGTCATCTGGTTTGAGGCCTGCTCCCCCTGAACATCTTTCCCTTTGTCCACATCTGCACCCTTTGACCCTAGCTCACTGCATGGTGTCACTTTTACTGATTTCTCCCTCCACATCCTTTGGGTTATCTTCTTTCCCAACAGATCTGCACCCTCTCCATTTGGGTGCAGTCTTCCCCTGTTGTAGAGCTGGTAACCACTGCAAAGTCAGCTCAGTTCTCTATGAACACAAAACCCTCCTTTCTGCACCAGTTCCTGAGCAACTTGTTTACCTCTCTAAGCTGTTGCTGCCTCTCTTGTGCAGACAACAGATCTGTGCGATGGACCCAGCAGGCCCACCCACTACACACTGTCTGAAGATAACTAAAGGAGGGGGTGGATACAGCTTTATAAACATATGAACTAACAAAAGTGCAATAAACATCCAAAATATACCATAACTCAATATATAGGGGGGGATTTACTAAAACTGGAGCAAACAAAATCTGGTGCAGCTTGGTTCAGCTCTGGTTTGACAACAAAACCTGGAAGCTGATTGGTTTCTATTCAGAGCTGCACCAGATTTTGTATGCTCCAGTTTTAGTAAATCACCCCCATTATGTCTCAATAAATACAGTATATACTGATGAACAAATTAGTGAATAAAGATGCATTCATATGTCAATATGCACTGGCCCCTGAAGACGTTCTATAGCGACCACACATATTTGGTGGAGTCTGAATGGCTGACACTTTCACGCTTGTAGGTGGAAAGTGTTTTTGTTTCTTCTCATGTGAGTACCCATTGGTGCTGTGCCTTTTATAATAAAACTGTGTGACAGTATTGCGCTATGAGTCTGATCTTTTCCTTTCTCCATGGTCCATTTATGATGTTTTAAGGAGTTGTGATGCCTGCCTGAGGGGGTCATCTGACAGTTATCCTAGATAGTCTCCATGTCTTTATGACCTTTATGTTAGAGGTCTGAGAACTCTGGTAAGAGGCTGTGTATGGTGCTGGGGCACAGGAGTGTTCATGTGTGATTTCCAGTCCGCACTTCTTCACCTGTGAATGGACTTTGTTTCAATTGTGGAATTTTTTTCATTTATATTAATATAATTGTTTGCGATTGTGGGACATTATTTTATATGAATGCATTCTAATTCACACATTTTTTACCCGTATATGTTTAAGACGTCGTTTATTGAGTTATGGTATATTTTTTTTTCTTGCACTTTTATGGTTCATATACATTTAAAGGGGAATCTCAACAGTTTATATACAAGGTAGTATCAAAAAGTTTTGAGACTAGTTTTGTAACACGCCAACAGATGACAGCACAAGGCTGCCCGCACACAGGGTGCACCGACCTTCATAAGTCAGTGCGCCAAAAGATATCATCCTGTGTACATCGGAAGCTGTGCAACTGGTGCTATTCTGACCACGTGCATTACCCTGTCTGCTATTTCATCATGGACAGCAAGTTAGAACACAGAGCAATTATGAAATTCTGTGTGAAACTGGGCAAATCACTGGATCTCAAAATGGCAACCTTTGAGCTAGATCTTCATCTTCGGGAAGAGGGCATTTTCGGGGGTTGAGCTCGTTGAAGGTCTTCCTGATCTCTTGTCATCTTCCAGTGATGTTCTTCTGCTCTTGAAGTGCACTTGCCACTCAGAACACCTTGAACGACTCAATGCAGCATCGCTGCCGAATCATGTCAAACGTCTCAGATTTGCCCAGTTTCACGCAGAATTTCACATTTGCCCATTGTTATAACTTGCTGTCCATGTTGAAATAGTAGATGTGGTAACACACGTGGTCAGAATAGCATTAGTTGCACAGCTCCCGATGTACACAGAACAATATCTTTTGGCACCCTGAGTTATGGAGGTTGGTGCTCCCTGTGATTGTGCGCACAGCCTTTGTGCTGCCATCTGTTGGCATGTTACAAAACTTTTTGATACCACTTTGTGCGTATATATAAATATATATATAAATATATACTCTTCTGTTGTTTTGTATTCGGACAATCACTGAGCGCTGCTTCTGTACAAGTTCGTAAGATTTTATTTTGCTTATTATTACCTAGCGTACATTTTTTTTTTTTCACAAACAACCCTGTAACCCCTGTGTTACAATTCTCTTTCTGTTGTCTGCCATAACAAGTAGTAAATCATCCTCAAAGTATTTTATGACTCCGATTAAATATGTACAAGTGAAATATAGTTGTATTTATAAGTATCCTCATTGCACATTGACTAAACTGTTTAGTTCTGGGTCTGTGTTTATGAGGGAAAGCCTCAGGCTTTGAATTGGAAGTATTGCTCAAGCAGAAGGGAATTGTTCATTGTCACTTTTACCTAGTCTAGTGAACCTGACATCTTTATAGACAGAGTTTTCAAGGTGATGACTTAACTCTTGATCTGCTTAGCTTTGCATTTTCTTGTACATGGCATTGGCTGTTCATATCTATTTCAGCGGCCTCTAGACGTACGTTTGAACGAACACGTGTTTGACAGTCATTGCTTTAGCTGCATCTGAGCACACTTAGGTTGACATTCTACACTAGCTCTTACATTTGTCATTGAACGCTTAGACTTTTAAATATTTCTTTTTTTCAAGTGCAAATTGTTATTTTTTGTCATTGGGTTTCTACAATTTCTTATAAAAACCTACCACGCTCGGCCACTTTGCACTTCACATTCAGTGCATTGAAATAGGGATTTTATTGTAAAATGCTCATTCATATTTAGCGTTTGCCCTCTTCACCTTCTACAGATTAACAATATTACTAAAGCCGACCATACATTAAGCAATTTTCATACAATGAGTATTTCCGGTGGCTATAGCCATTGGCAATGATCAACCAAAAAAACCCGATAGGCTGGTTTAGATCCATCTATGGGCATATTGGTTGTACTGAAATTGATCCATCGATTGACTTCAGTACAACCAACCTGTCCAAAAAGGGATCAAAATTCAGCTGGTCATTACTGGACCGGCTAAATTTCGATCCATCTATGGCTGGCTTAAGGTCAACCTGTAGCCTCAATGCAGCTGACAGCTCATGAATGCAGATATATTTGGGTTAAAGTACCAGGTTTTGACCATATTTTATACCTATGTTTTTATATGTTATACAGTGGATTAAAACCTTTTCTGATTTTCTCTTCAACTCTCTGTTTCATCATCTTCTACCCTTTCTCTTTTTTTTTAATCTCAACCTTACCTTTCTTTTCAAAAACTTCTGAAAACTGTATATTTCCTAGAAACTAACACGCTGAAGAAAACTCTTTATACTCACAAAACTATTTTAAACTTTTGTGCCATACTTATCATAATTTTATATATTTTTAAACTAAATCCAGCCAGCCCAACAGCTTGTTCCTCTCATTCTTTTGCGAAATTGTGTTCCTAGTGAATTCTGTACAAAGAATTTAAAAAAATTACTTATGCAAGACTATGAATTGAAGACTTTTAGAACATTTTCCAAAATAAGCTTTGGGATTTGGTGCTCTACTATTGTTGAAAGAAGACAATAGTTTTCGTTTTTGTGCAGCATAAGAAACGTCTTGATGAATGGTTTCCCTAAGCAGACTAAAACCTTACAGGTCATTGGCTGCAGATACTTCCAGGGATCAGATACAAATAATTGATTCTGACTGGATTGTGTTTGTTAAGTGAGGGTTAAAATCCAATCTTACTATTGGGTTTGGATTTGAAGGTTTCAAGAATCTTCCCATTGATCTAAAGCTGATACATTTAATTTGTGACGGGGTATACATATGTTGCCACTGTTCTAATATAGTCCTCTCCAGGGCTTGCACTCTATATCTATTTGCATTACAGAGGGAATGGAAATTTCCATTAATTGTGTTAGAAAAGAATAGACTTCAGATTGTTTTAATTCCAGTGTTCAGGCACAGAAGGTGCATTATATGTGCTAAAGAAATCAATGTTTGGATTTGTTTGCTAATGTGACTGCTTCGTTCAGTGCTGTGTCACTCAAAACTGTATGGGCTAAATCGCATTTAAAGTTTTGCCAGTCAAAATGACAAATAAACTAACTTTCCCTGAAGTAGATTAAAAAATGACAGCTTGCATTTGTGTGCGAAAATATGATTTAGTGATAAATTATTTTATTTCTCTATAGAAGATTGACATAATACTCAGGTAAATTCTTAAATCACTGTAGGCAAATAAAAGGAATATCTATTAAGTTGTACATTATTGTAAAAATATAATGGCAGCATTTTAAAAGTCTATTATGCAGTTTACTAGGATGATTGTCACTATGTGACTTTTAAAAAGCAATGCAAGTAATCAAAAAACAATAGGCTGCCATCTTTAATGGGGGAAAGTATAGTGTATTTTCAGTGAACAAATACAGGGATTGGACAAAAATATGGAAACACTACATGATTTGCAGGTGTGAAATTGACATCATGTTTCACGTTGAAAGCAGAAAGCATCCTTTTGCTTCCGCTGTGTGATGAGACACCTAGATAAAAGGTGGGAAGCATCACTTTTGCCATTCGCTGTGTGTGCTGCTAGTAATATGGAATATGGAAACTCAGAGCTTACTGAGTTTCAAAGAGGGCTAATTGTTGGTGCCCACTTAGCTGTTGTCTCTGTAACTGAAGTTGCACATTTATTTTCCATGTTGCAAGGTGCAACAAAGGTTATGACGGCATATACAGTTTCCAGGAAAACATCATCTGATAAGCATAAGTGCGGTCGACATGGTCAACTGTCTGAAAGAGACAAAAGGACATTGTGCAGGATTGTGACCTGGAATAAGAAAAAGCAAAAGTGACTGCAGAGCTCAATCTCAGTCTTCCAAAGCCTGTGTTCACAAATACTGTGCGGAGGGAACTCTATAAGCAAAACATTAATGGGCAAGCTGCAATTGCCAAACCACTAGTGACTGGTATTAATGCTTAGAAGAGGAGAGAGCGGTGCACCACCCATAAATCCTGGATTATTGATCAATGGAAGACTGTACTATGGTCTGATGAATCAAGCTTGACACTCTCCCCATCCACTGGCCATGTTTATGTGTGGCAAACAACATACCAAGCTCATGAGCAGGACTGTCTTGTGCGAACAGTAAAGCATGGTGGTGGAGCAATCATAGTTTGGGCAGCCATATCTTGGTATTCTGCAGGCCCCACAATCACCTTGAAAGGTAAAGCCACTGCCAGTGACAATATAGCTTTATATATATATATGCACAAAATAGATTTGACCATGTGCACCCCTTGGTGCAGACATTGTTTCCCGAAGACAGCACCATTTACCATGATGATATTTCACCAATTCACACAGTTGGTGTTGTCAAATCATGGTTTGATAACCATGCAGGTGAAGTCTTGCACCTTCCCTGGGGCTGCAGTCAATATCATAGAGCCATTATGGTCAGTTTTGGAGAACAAGGTTCGGCTCATTTTTCGCCTCCAGCATCTCTGTGAGAACTGGAATGATTTTTGCATGAAGAGTGTTATCAGATTCTATTATCCACCATCCAAGAATTATGTTTGTCAATTCCCTAGAAAATTCAGGCCATCTTGGATGCCAAAGGCGGTCCAACACCATATAGGTAATGATTTTGTTCTTTTACCTGGTGTTTCCATAATTTTGTCCAACCCCTGTATTTTAAAACCTAAAATAAAGGGTTAATTCATCTTTACAATAAAAATGCCAATGCATTCCTGTATCCCCAATACATGACACATAACATAACACACACTGCCCAGGTTCTGAAAAAGAAGCTTCTTTTTAATGTCATACCTGTGGGCCGTCCACTTCCAAGACTGTTTAAAAGACAACTTACAAAGCCATCCACTTGGCCCCCAGCTACATCACTAATCGAGTCTCAATATATCAGCCAATTTGTCCTCTTCATTTCTGCCAAGACCTCCTGCTGTCTAGCCCTCTTGTCACCTCCTCCCATGCTCATCTCCAGGACTTCTCCAGAGAATCTCTCATTCTATAGAACCCCCTACCCCAATCTGTCTGACTATCATCTACTCTGTCCACTTTTAGGCGATCCCTGAAAACCCTTCTCTTCGGAGAAGCCTAACATCTGTACTTTTATTTTCTCCCATCAGCTCACCCCTACTGCTATTACCTTTTGTATCACTTGACCCTCCCTCTTAGACTGTAAGTTCTAATAGCAGGGCCCTCTTCCTCCTGTATTGAATTGTATTGTAACTGTACTGTCTGCCCTCATGTTGTAAACCATTGCACAGACTGTTGGTTCTATATAAATCCTGTATAACAATAACTCCTAGCTGGGCGACCACCCCCCACCCATCTTGCCTAGATGGCAGGAAGTGCTAGACATTATGTACATCACCAGAATGAGTGTTCTGGCTCATTCAAAGCTTAGTTACTGCTGCAACAGAAGAAGAGAGAGCCGCTGCGCCTGCACAGGTGTTGATTAAGCCAGAATGCGCAATTCTGTAAAACTGGGGGCAGGCATCCAACATCCGGCACATGGTGGTATCGCCAATGTAGGAGTTTTCTGTCAGATATGAGAGAGGCACGCGCAGCCTACAGATATGGCATTGAAAACAAGCTTTGTTTTCAAAAGCTGAGAAGTGTTTCTTTATTTTACTGGGGACATTGGATTGGATGTGCAGTTTTACTGTAAATGTGAACTAGCTCTTAAGGTCACAGAAATAGTTATCCAATCAGGTGGACATTATATTAACAGCCTCCATTTTATATGGCTTGATCAGTCCAGTAAGTACCAGAGTTTAGCCACTGACCAGAGCACTATAAATCTAAAAGACCTGGTCAGATATACTCCCATTATTTCCTTATCACTAGACATCTATGTATATACACTTGTGATTAGAGGTGTCACTCACGTTCTTCACCCTGGCAAAACAGTGGGAGGTGTAGACTGCATCCAGTTACTGGGAATGGTCGCATGTAACAAGATGATCAGCATCAATTTCTTGTACCCTTTCCTGGACAAATTCTTCAGGAGGGGTTGTTAGTTCACGTAATACCCATTAACTGGGTAATGATTTTCTTAACCTGATAACAGAATGAAAGCAATAGTGGACAGTCCCAAAGGATGTGTAGTAATGTTTCAATATGTATGTTACAACGCTAACATCTTTCACTCTGCAGTGGAAATAGCTTAGCAAAGACAGAAGGGGTTCTGTACCACCTAGTTATAATTATTAAATTAATATCTTGGTATTTGCTGCAGATTGATGCCTTTTGGGCAAAGAATACAATTCTGTCCTTCTTCATGTCTGTGAAGGTAAGCTGAAGGTCCCATTCCCATTTTTGTAAAAAGGGCCGGTCTTCTTGGAATTTAGGGGTTGATTTACTAAAGGCAAATAGATCTTGCACTTTGCAAAGTGCAGTTGCACCCTGCAAGTGCAGTTGTTCCAGAGCTTTGTAAATGAGGTACAGCTTCACATTGCAAAGAATACCCAATCACTTGCAGGGGTCTGCGGGCAGGGAGCTTATCAAAATTTGGAAGCCCTCTTTAACAAGGGGGTTCCAGATCTCAGCCCCCCCCCCCCATGTGTAATAGTATGGGGTACATGGTACTGCTACTCATTCACAAAAAAAAGTGTAGTGTAAACAACCACAGTAGGCAATTTTTGAAAAGTCATTTATTAACCTCCCTAGCGGTATTCCCGAGTGTAGCTCGGGGTAAAGTTTCAGTACCAAAAGCGGTAACCCCGAGCTACACTCAGGCTTACCATGCAGCGTTGCATAGGGAGTCCCTGCAACACTTACCTTGTCCTTCACTCCCACGATGCGTCCCCTGCAGCGTCCCCGGCCATCTCCTCCGGCCGATGCCGGCATCCGGCTTCTGTGTTCCGGTCCCTGTGACGTCAGGGCGCACGGGCGCCAGAACCGGCGGCAAATTTGAAATTTTTTTAAAAATGTCATTTTTTTTAAAAATGATTTTTACATAGTAAAACATTGCTGTTTCAAAACATTTCACATACATTTTGTCCTGTCCCCTGCCTGTATTTTGACTGTTCTTTCTGCCTAGAAACTTAGAAAAGTCCATGGCGTCCAAAAAGCGTCCCTTTATGTCAAAAGCGGTTTTAGACCGGCTAGAGAACAGCGATAGTAAATTAGAACCACTTGCAGAATTGAGTGATAATGATTCGTGGGGGAAATTCGTCATCAGACACTGAAAACGATTCTGCGACTTTGCTCAGTGATGTGCGAACTTGGCGCTATATTTCAAATTTCAGTGTTTTTGGTTTGATTATATTATTTAATTAAATTTATTATTATGTTATTATTATTTTTTATGATTATTTATTAAATTATAATTTATGATTTTGTGTTTCAAGTTTTATCATATCCGGAATGTTTACTAGACTCTTGTTCAAACAGATTTCAGTGAGTTATTCCTAAATTACAGGCCTACAATAAAAAAAAATACATATTTCCATGCAAAAAAATGGTACCGCTTTCAGCACCAAAAATCTGAAATAATCATACCGCCAGGGAGGTTAAAAGAAGGAAAATAAAAGAATGTCCCCTGAAGTAGATCCAACATCAATCACGATGCTCACGGCTACCTGAAAAAGAAAAAAAAAGGGTTCCACTCCTGACACTGGCTCCCGGCCATCTGAGTGCTCCGCTGGCTTGACAGTTCTTAAATATGTAAGGGGCGGGGAAATCACGTATGTGATCCCGCCCCCTGTGACATTTTTGACCCAGCAAACTATGACAAATTGTTGGCCCTATATAAATCCTGTGTAATAATAATAATTTTGTGAGTTGCACAAAATGGAAAGGGGTGTGCTTAAATGACATGCAAGCTCTGGTCAGATTTTGCATAATATAGCACTGGTTCAGATGGGTTTTAACAAAAATTACTTTTCATATTGCAAATGATGGGCATACATTTCCTTCCAAGTTAATCTCTTTTGTAACTATACAACTGCAGGTGGACCAACAAATGATTTTACATCCATCAGTAATGATTGAGAAAAGAAGCCGAACACCAGGTCAGTCAGGGAAGAAAGGACAACTTGACCAACCTGTTTCAGCACTGCTCTCTTGTAATGTCTGGCTAATCACAAGGGTAAGATAGCAATCAAGCATTCTCATCGGTATCTGTCTTTCTTACTATTGCTATGTGACTTAAGGGTATCAGGCAGGCGTTAGGTGGCCAAAGGCATAAAAGGGCTCTCAATTTTGTAGGCAAGTTCTGCCTGCCTGAAGGTTGAAGGCATGTCTTTTTAGTCAGCTGTCTCCTAAACATATATGCTTGTCTCAACCAAGCTTCCTTGTTTAAAAGGAAAGGCTATTTTTTTTGTATTTTTATCTATTTGTTAAAATTGTTTAACTTTTGTGATATGCCCCTTTTTGTACCATAAATATTTTATATTTTTTTTAAATAAAAGTTACAAAAAACAAGGTAAAAGAATCATATCTGCAAACATTGCATTAACAACAATTAGAGCAGCATAGTATTCCAGCCATGCAGTGGTTTAGCAACTTCCCTAAGAATGGCCAGAGCTTCAGGGCAAAAACAGTAGTGTGAAATGTACCTTTTTAAAAGTACATTTACAATATAATCTCCTCCTCCCATGCCTACCTCCAGCACTTCTCCAGGGTGTCACCCATCCTCTGGAACTCCCTGCCCCAACCCATCAGATTATCACCTACTCTCCTCTCCTTTAGGCATACCCTGAAAACCCATCTCTTCAGGGAAGCCTACCCCACCCCCTGCTAACTTGCCGACCTCCTCCACTCTTCCTACCACTCCATCCCCCACAGCTATCTCCTCCTGTGCCACCATCCCCTCCCTCCTAGATTGTAAGCTCGAAAGAGCAGGGCCCTCAATCCCCTCATGTTTTGCATTGTATTGGTATTGTTCTGTCACATGTTCTGTCCCCCTCTGTAATGTACAGCGCTGAGCGAACTATCGGTGCTTTATAAATACTGTATAATAATAATCATTTATTAATTTTATGACACTGGTTGCAAACCATTCTGTGTTTTCTAATGGACATCGTGGCAGTAGTTGCTTTAGGACTGTGTCTTTCTAATTGATGTGTCCTACAGAACACTATGAATTAGAGACCTCTGATCATGCACTCCATGTCCAACATGCTGCCTCAGAATGCACAATAAGGACAAAAAAATGCTGTCCCAAAAATGTTCAACTTAAATAAAAAGGCACAAAATTATGTGAAATAATTGTATATGTATATCGCACCATATTAACAACAACAACTAAAGTCTGGTCCCCCTCAGAGGCTGAGCTGTGGGTTCTGGTCCCACCCCTGCTTTCCTTTCTGAGTCCTGCAGGTGACACAAGAAGCTCCAAAGCTGAAACAGAGATAGTGGTATCATCTGCCTAGCTATTCAATGAGGTAGGGATGTATGAATTGAAAGAATATTATTATTCCTCTTGTGCAAAGTAAAAATATTACACATGCCTAAATACAAATACAACTCAAACTTGAAAAAACATTTTTTTAAAATCTTTTATTACTTGAGGGAATATATTGCTTTTTCCAGTATGATGTGATACTATTCTGCTATTTTAGATACAAATAACCCTTACTGGAGTTTTTCTTTATCACAAATCTGTGAAATCTCAGCTATAACCTTTTTCTTATTACAAAACTTTTATCACATTTAGCTCAGTTCGCTTTTCCCCTTTTGCCCTTGTTGTTCCCAGGCAAGTAAATCATGGTTATTATTTTACATTTTGCATGCCAACTGCTGCAGTACATGCATTATGTAATATTAAAATTATTAACCGCCACATTGCGGGATAAGTGACCTACCCTTGGTGTCAAATCCTCTTAACCTTTGTAACAACTTTACAGGCAAGTCTCATTGGGAACATATGTATAATTTTTCTTAATTATCTCCAAGGCGGCAGCGTTTCTGTAATCTTTTCGGTTCAGCGGCCTTTTGTCAGCACGTACGTGTTGGAAGGAAAATGAGGTGTTAGGAGTACAGCAAGTGACACGTTATAGAACCTGCATCATTACCCTGCGAGACGCAGCTAGGATAGAGCAGGGTGGAAATACCAGAGGTCTTCTCTGCAGCGTGATGAACCGTAAAATTCTGCCGCAGTTGTAAAAAGGATCAGTGCCGGGAAACAGGG
Source organism: Staurois parvus (assembly GCF_062004578.1). Taxonomy (NCBI): domain Eukaryota; kingdom Metazoa; phylum Chordata; class Amphibia; order Anura; family Ranidae; genus Staurois; species Staurois parvus. The sequence goes on from NW_028317934.1 coordinate 2,048,063, forward strand.
ATCGGCCACTAAGTTGTGGATAGTGTTTAGCTTCTAATAGGTTTGATTATTCAGCTATGATGACCTCTTTATTAGGACAGAATGTTTCATTTTCTGGTGCTTTTCACAGATTTAATGTCTTTCTTACTAGGCTGGCATGATCCTGAGTAAAGCAATGCCACAGATCTGCCTGGCTGTGGGGGAGCCCATTATTCTGAGCAATGCGGAGGGTACCATTATGGAAGGGTATAAACTCACACTTCAGAAAAGGTAAGAATGCTTAGCTGGTGACCAGCAATGTCAGACAATATATTTTTTTACGTTTTCAAAGACACATAGGTTAATGCTCTTATATCTCTCTCTATATCACCCATGAGATGACGGTGTCCCATTCTCGCCACTTTCTGCTGGATTGGATTTCTATAAATGATGCTGGATAGCTGCTCTTAGGATCAGAGCAGGGTGGAACCTTACCCAATTGCTATCTATGTTCCTGATAAAATCACCACAGCTGCATCTTCTTTCCTCTACCCCCCTAACTTTCCATTGACATAGATCAGGGGTGTCAAGCTCCATTTCATCACAGGCCATATCAGCATTATGATTGCCCTCAAAGGGCCGGTTGTACTTGTAAGGCTAAATGTCCAGAGCACTTCACCCCCCCATTACATCAGATGTCAAGAATTCCACACCCTCCCTAACATCACCGTGCATCCCCTTTGGGGGCAGAGCTGGAAAGCACAAAGTACAGGGTCTGGAGGAGGACCAGAGGAGGAGTGGAGTCAGTTACCCGAGTCTGCTGGATGGTGAGATCAGGGGTGGCAGAGATGAGGGGGTACTGCAGCTGAACTGAGAGGAGCAGAATTTGGCAGAGGAGTTCTCTCCTCCTCTCTGCTGCCAACTGCTGAGACAAGGTAGGGGCAGAGACAATGGGGTACCTGCAGGAGAGGTGCAATGGCCACATGAAATGGCTTAGAAGGCCGGATTCGGTTTGACACCTGTGACATAGATGCTTACATCGCCAAAAGAACTGCAGTTTTGGGAAAACATTGACATGTTACAAATGATCCCCTTTTCAGGTCACTTCTCCAGCTGCAAAATTTGTGAAAGACAGCGGTGGTCCTGTACCATTTTGTTAAAATGTTATTACTGGTTTCCTGATATTTGAAACAGACTCAAGATTTTAGGGAGTTGCGCAGCATTTCCTGACATTGTTCCTAAGGAAAGGATTGCTGTAAGTCCACTTTCCAGCATTGGAGGAAGGGTGCTCTATTTTTCTGTTGTGGAGAGGAAAGTGAGAGAACAGTAATTTTCATGTCTTGCCACAGATTCTCAATTGGATTTAGGTCTGGACTTTGACTGGGCCATTATAACACATGAATATGCTTTGATCTAAATCATTCCATTGTAGCTCTGGCTGTATGTTTAGGGTCGTTGTCCTGCTATAAGGTGAACCTCTGCCCAGTCTCAAGTCTTTTGCAGACTCTTAACCCCTTCACGCCTAAGGGTAAAACAAATCTAAATGCCTAAGCACAATTCTGCACCGTTGACATGTGATAGCAAAACCGTACATATCATCACAACTACTTTGCACATCCAGGTGGATTATACCTTGATTTTTTCAGGACAAATTGGGCTTTCATTTGGTGGTAAATGGTAACGGATATCTCCTGATTTTTTTTTTTATTATCAAAGGAAAACTGGCCAAAAATAGTAAAAAAAATCCTTTTATTTTAATTTAGCTATGTGTTTCTTGTTATGACCATAACCTACCACCAAAGAGAAACCCAAAATAAATTCTCCAGCTCTTGACGATCGCAGCGATACCATATATGTGTATGTTATTTGTTGTTTGTACCCTTAGTACAGCCCAGAAACCATAGTGCGCATTTTGTTTTTGTCTTTTTTTTTTTTTTTTTACCTAAAACACACTGACACTAACTGACACTGACATTAAGATTAACTGACACTGATACCAATTTTTTTTAAATCCTGACCTTGACTTTTGACCCTGACCTTTGACCTTGACCTTTGACCTTGACCCTGACCTAAACACTAACCCTGGCACTGAACTAGATCAAACCTTGATCTAGGTATTTTTTTTTATTTTTTCTTTTATTTTTTTAATATTTATTTATTTATCTTTTTTTTTTTTTTTACAAACTTTTTTTTTTCCTTCTCTCTGACAGGAGTTCGAGAGATACAATGTATCTCTCTTCTCCATTCATAGAGAGAGAGAGAGAAAAAAAACAAGGGGGCCGGGCTGCACAGTGACTGATCACTGTGATAGCCAATCAGAGGCTATCACAGCGATCATGTGACCCGGAACCGGGAGTCCCGGGTCCCGATCGTTAGAACGGGACCCGGTGCTCTCAGTGACACCGTGGTCTCGGTGCTGGGAGCGCGCTGAGGGGCGCGCTCCCAACACAAAGACAGGTACGCAAATATGCGGCCCCACGGAAAAAAGCCCAGGTCCGTGAGGCCGCATATTTGTGTTACGTCGCCGTCAAGGGGTTAACTTGTTTTTTTCTAAGATTGCCCTGTATTTGGCTCCCAACCATTTTCCCATCAACTCTGACTAGCTCCCCTGTCCTTGCTGAAGAAAGGCTTCCCCACAACATGATGCTGCCACCACCATGTTTCACAGTGGAGATGGTGTGTTCAGGGTGATGTGCAGTGTTAGTTTTCTGCCACACATAGCGTTTTACTTTTAGGCCAAAAACTTCAGTTTTGGTCTTATCTGACCAGAGCACCTTCTTCCACATGTTTGCTGTGTCCCCCACTTGGCTTCTTGCAAACTGCAAACGGGAGTTCTTATGGCTTTCTTTCAACAACGGCTTTCTACTTGCCACTCTAGCTGGCTGCTCCAGAGTTACCATGAGCCTCTTGGCTGCTTCTCTGATTAATGCTCTCTTTGCCCAGCCTGTCAGTTTGGTGGACGGCCATGTCTTGGTAGGTTTGCAGTTGTGCCATACGCTTTCCATTTTCAGATGGTGGATTGAACAGTGCTACGTGAGATGTTTAAAGCTTTTGATTTTTTTTTAACAACCTAACCCTGCTTTAAACTTCTCCACAACTTTATCCCTGACATGTCTGTTGTGTTCCTTGTCTTTCATGATGTTTGTTCACTAATGTTCTCTAACAAACCTCTGAGGGCTTCACAGAACAGCTGTATTTATACTGAGATTAAATTACACACAGGTGGACTCTATTTACTAATTAGCTACCCCTATTAGCTGTCACAATTTTAAAAACATGCGGTCATGCAGGGCTCTGCCCACCCGGCCACATCATTCATTCACAGTGTCTTGTGAATGGGAAACAACAAATACCAACAGCCTTTGCGGCTGTCGGCTTTTAGTTCTCAATGAACTACCACAGCACTGTTGTATGATGCACGGGCAGGCAGAAATAACTGACAGTCTGCAGGAGACTTACATGGAACCAACCATTTACCTGCAAAAAAATGTGCTTTTATTATTTTTTGCAAAAATTTTTGTTAATATCCTTCAACCATTTAGGAACTGGCATTTAAGAACTGCCCTATAGCAGATATAATGCTGCGGGGTGGCCGCGGTCTGCAAAATCATGTAAAAATATGTGATTTTGCATTTCCGGGTAGGGGGCACGCACGCAGTAGGGCATCCGCCCTACCCACATCTCCCGGAGATGTCAATCACTGGGTCCCGGACAGCAATTCATGGTCTGGACTCGGTGATCGGTGGAGAAGCTGACAGGGGAGAGATCTGTGTGTAAACAACACAGGCCTCTCTCCTGTCAGCAGAGCAAAAGAAAGCAGTATATCTCCTAGTAAAACAGCACACAGTTAACCCATTGATCACCCCAGATGTTAACCCCTTTCTGCCGAGTGTCATTAGTACAGTGTCAGTGCTTTTTGTGAGCACTGATCACTGTATTAGTGTCACTGGAGATGTCAGTGGCAGTTTGTCAGTTCCCGCCCAGTGGCAGTGTCTAAATGCCCAGCGCAGTCCCGCTATAAGTCGCTGATCACCGCCATTACTGGTATAATAGAAAAAAGAAAAATTGGGATTTTGTTTACCAAACACATGTAGCAGAATACATTTTGGCCTAAATTTATGAATACATTTTATTAATTTTTTATTTTTTTTTACTGGATGTGTTTTATAGCAAAAAGTCAAAAATATAGTTTTTTTTCCCTCAAAATTGTCATTTTTTTTTTTGTTCTATATTATAGAGTTAAATTGGAGCTCCACCCAAAAGGGGAAGTTCTGCTTTAAGGACTGGCACCTTTGGAGAGCGGGGGGGAGTGTGCGTGCAACCGAAATTGACAGGTACCTGCTCCCACTTCAGAGGCAGAAGTTGTCCTCCCCTCTCCCTCCCCATAGTCTTCTGGGACATGTGACAAATCCCATAAGACTATGGGAGCATTCACAAAGCGCATGTGTAGTGAGCACCTGGCTGTGAACCCGAAAGCTGTCACTGCCGGGTGCCCACACTGACGAACACAGGGCGGCTGGTGAAACGGGCTGCAGTGAGGATACAGCGGGATTGAGAGACAGGAAAGTGTCCATTTTTTAAAAGTCAGTAGCTACAGTTTGTGTAGCGGCTGACTTTTATTTTTTTTTATTTTCCCTGGAACTCTGCTTTAAGGACTTTCAGCTATTTTTTTTACATTTAAATGTTACATTCTACAAGTCTTTAATGCTTATTAATAAATGTCAATATTCCTAAAAATTGGGCTATTTTGATTTTGAAAATTCGGTCACTTCCAGGATGGGTCGATCTTGCCCACTCCCTCTCACCTTCACACACTCGTATAGGCCCATCACTATGGTGGATTTGCCTCCCTGGTCAGTAGGAATAAACAGGAGGTGAGAAGGCACTGCTAAAAAAGCCTGAATTTTTCAAGAAAGCTTGGAGGACAGAATTTCCTGTATTTAGATCTAGTGACTGCATTGTGTCTAGTGCATTGCAGACACCTCCATTGTAGGCCTTATTTGAGGGAACTGAACCAACTGACTGGAAAAATCTATTACTTTGTCAAGATCGATTGACCCAGAGGGTTTCTACAGTTCATTGTCAGCCTTTACAGATATGCTAGTTTCCCAGTTCAACCATTATTGACCATATGGGATGATGATCATTTTGTGTGTTTGGGTAGCCTAACTGTGCTGATAAAGCCAATGCACTGAATTAGACTTAACCTGCAAGGAAAATGATAAATTCTAGAGGGATAACAGGCACAGCAGGGTCTTTTCTATAAAAGTCATCTTACCTCTGACAAGCTTGGCACATGTCAGTCTTCCCTTGAAGGCAGCATAACTCAAATACTGATATTTGTATTTCAGGGGCCGGAATGAAAGTGGACAGCTATGGGGCTTTAGTAACAAGGGTTCAATCTTCCCCAAGGTATGCCAGTAATTTCCATCAAGTTTACCTGAAGAACAGATTATTATGACTGCATGTACGTTGTATCATTGTTCTTGTGTTTTTGCCATTTGCACAGGAAGGCGTTCTCAGTTCTCATTGCAAATTGATACCTTTTGTTGTCTATAAGCAAGAAAACAAATGTGAAGGTGTACATCAACTGAGCTTGGGAGTGCTGAGATGTAAAAAAAATAATTGTAGTAGAAAAAAAACTGATCCCAATGTTAATAGCGACAGAGCCATTTAGCTCCTTAAACATAAATATAAATAATTAGAAAATTTGTCCCAATGAATGAATCTTTTGACAACTGTTAATATAATTACTGCAGACATCTTGACCTTTATCTACGGGCTTGGCCGTTACATGGACAGAGCAGACCACTTGTGTAAATGCTTGTAACAGGTCTTCAAAGGATTGCTCCACCATACATGAAAACTCAAAGCCCAACCCAGCAAAATCTTAATTGGTTAAGGTGGGAAAGGGTCAGAATGTCTGGCAGAGTTTTATTTCTGACTGTGCCCCATTTACTCTGACTTCATGTCCTGATGACAGAATGCCAGGAAATTATGGGAAGCTTCTTCAAATGGAATAGACAACAAAAAAATACTTTTTTCAGTGAAGAAGGGTTTGAACATCCTTCCAGTGTTGTATTGCTATCTTTATATTCTTGTTAGTGTCATTCCACTACCTCTCATAGTGTCACAGGGACAGTAAGCGAGGAGAAATTTCCCATTCAAACCAAGACAGCAAAAAAAAAAATTTGTTTCTTTGTAATTACCTTAAGAAATTGTTTAGGGCAACAGGGTTAGAGGAGCAGCATCAAGCTTCAAAATGTACAGGCTGTGATATTTTTTTCCATATTGTGTTCACTCTTCCACTCCTGTGTACTTCTGGACCTTTTTGGTTTAATTTAGCAAGGTAACTGTAGGGTGTGCAAGGGATAGTCAAAGCAGTCAGAATACTATTTAAAGTCCAAAAGCTATTTATCATTTCCCCTGTTTAGTGATCTGTACAGTCCTGCATAAAAAGCAGACAATATGTTTCCTTATTCTACGTTTTACTAAAGTAATTACATCACAAGGGGCAGAGCTTGCATGAAAGGATGTCATCTTTCTGGTTAGTCTAGGATAGCTTGGTGTCTAAATACCTGTCAAGGTCCTACCTTTTCCCTGAGGTTATGTTACTCCATGTGCTGGCGTCCATCTTGGATTTCTGCTGTGCATGGTGGGAATCCTTTTATGCCTTCAGGTCTCTGAGGTCCATCCCCCAGAGGGGTGCGGCTGATGACATATAAGCCTGTGGTCCGTACATGCTCTTTGCACTTGTGTCTTGTGTCTTTGTGTCGCTATTACTCTGTTCTGACTCTCGTGACTCTCCTGGTATCTGATTCGGCTTGTGACTCAACTATTCTTTGCGTTCTCCTTTGCTCTGACCCTCTGTTGCTGAACCCGGCTCATGACCTGTGATTCTCGTCTGCTGTCCTGTACTGTGTTGTCCTGTTGTTGTTGACCCGGCCTGTCTGACTACTCTTTTGTCTCTTCTTCCAGCTACACGCCATTGGCGGCGGCCATTACCGCAGCTGAGGTGTCTCGGGGGCCGCGACCTGGTTCCTGGCTGCGTCAAGTCCATCCCCACCATCAGGGGCCCTGGTGAAGGGCAGCCTGGGACTTAGACTCCGCGCCCTGAGGGACTTCAGTCTGTGGGTGGTGGTTGTCGTCAGCCAGGGCGTTACATTGTTAGGCCTGCCTGTCCGTTCCTCGGCCCCCGCCCTGACAATACCCCTGCCACTCTATCCAAAAAAATCAAAATGTTTTAGTATGGAAGTTTCCTAAAAGGTGCCCATTGATTTGAAAGTAAGTTTGGACATGTAGACATGATGCGGCTGAACAGTTAGCAAACATTATTAAGGTAAGATCAGTAGCGAACTAAAGATGTTTTCAAACCTTGTCAATCTATGGTTCCACCAGGACTCAATTACATCTTCGCACAGCTTTGCACACTAGAATACGCCATTCTGCAAAGTCCTTTGGTGGCTATCTGAGACTCCTGTTCCTAAATAAATATGTATAAAACTAAATATCACCTACTGTAATAAGCAAAGCCACACAAAATGTATATTTCTGTTCTAGGAGGAAGCTGGGACTTATTTAACTCACCAAACAGTAGTCTGTGCATTAAAGAGTATTTGTGTGCCTTGCAATATCTACTGGATTCTTCATAAGAATACATGAAAAACTCAGACAGGCCAAGGACAACAGTAGCATTTTCGGGTTTAAGCCAATCTCTTAACCTGTCAAGACTATACCATTGGTTGAAGGATTTCCCTTGACTGGGGTTCCAGATAGCTCTGGTCAGTCAAAAACTGACCAGTGCTGCAACCCGCCCCCCAAGAAAAGTGTATTTTTGGTGTTGTGCTTAACATAGTTAACAGCAGTATTTCTCTACACAAGTCCTCAGACATCCATTCACAGAGAGGACAACCTGTACCCATCAGCCCTCTAAAACATTCTCCAAGACAGACCAGCATGCAGCTAATTAGAACATCATAAAGCAAATCTTTAAAAAGTGACTACATTGACAGCTAAAAAGTATATGCATGTATTTCTCATCTACATGGAGCCACAATCTTATGTTCAGTTTACTCCTTTATATTTTCTATGCTTTTCAAACTTCAAGGTCACTGACATTCAAGTCAATATCCTAAGTGCTAAACCATTGACATTTAAATAGTACTTACACATATATTAAGGCACTATTCAGTTTTGTTGGTGGCCAGACATTAATAAAACTAAACATTTCACAAAGCCATTATGCTAACATTCCTGTCTTTTATCAGTTTGACAGACTAAATAATTACAGAATGCTAGAAACAAGGACACATAGGAACACATAAATGGATCTTTTGCACGACAAGACTTATTGATGAAAATTGAGATGAATGTTCTTGTTTCATCTGAAAAAAAACTGTAAGGGTGAATAGATGAGGTGCTTCAGGAGTTATGTGATGTGGCTCCTGGCCTTATATTGTGACTTATGGTGTTTTAAAATCCAAAGTTGATACAGTGCCTCGGAAAAGTATTCATACCCCTTGAAATTTTCCACATTTTGTCATGTTACAACGAAAAACGTAAATGTATTTTATTGGGATTTGATGTGACAGACCAACACAAAGTGGCACATAATTGAGAAGTGGAAGGAAAATGATAAATGGTTTTCAACATTTTTTTACAAATAAATATCTGAAAAGTGTGGCGTGCATTTGTATTCAGCCCCCCGAGTCAATACTTTGTCAAACAACCTTTTGCTGCCATTACAGTTGCAAGTCTATTTGGGGATGTCTCTACCAGCTTTGCACATCTGGAGACTGAAAATTTTGCCCATTCTTCTTTGCAAAATAGCTCAAGCTCTGTCAGATTGGATAAAGAGTGTCTGTGAACAGCAATTTTCAAGTCTTGCCACAGATTCTCAATTGGATTTAGTCTGGACTTTTGACTGGGCAATTTTAAGACATGACTATGCTTTGATCGAATCCATTCCATTGTAGCTCTGACTGTTTAGGGTCGTTGTCCTGCTGGAACCTCCGCTCAAGTCTCAAGTCTTTTGCAGACTCTAATAGGTTTTCTTTTAGGATTGCCCTGTATTTGGCTCCATCCATCTTCCCATCAACTCTGACGAGTTTCCCTGTCCTTGCTGAAGAAATTCATACCCACAACATGATGCTGCCACCACCATATTTCACAGTGGGGATGTTGTATTCAGGGTGATGTGCAGTGTTAGTTTTCCACCACACATAGTGTTTTGCGTTTAGGCCAAAAACTTCAATTTTGATCTCATCTGAACAGAGCACGTTCTTCAACATGTTTGCTGTGTCCCCCCACATGGCTTCTTGCATGCTTCTTACAAACTGGTGGACTCTATTTACTAATTAGGTGACTTCTGAAGGCAATTGGTTTCACTAGATTTTAGTTAGGGGTATCAGAGTAATAGGGCTGAATACAAATGCACGCCACACTTTTCAGATATTTATTTGTAAAAAAATTTGAAAATCATTTATCATTTTCCTTCCACTTCACAATTATGTGCCACTTTGTGTCGGTTTATCACATCAAATCCCAAATGTGGAAAATTTCAAGGGGTATGAATACTTTTTCCAGGCACTGAAAGTACACTGTTCTCTATGAATTCGGGCAGAACTGGAGGAATCTGAGGTGTCATAGTCAATGTGCCTACAAAATTACAGCTGCAAACTCACTTTCTAATTTTGGTTTTTTTTTCTAAAGCTGAGTTCCAGGAACAGATTATAGACATTCAAATATGTAGAAATCAAATATTTAAAGGGTTTAGTGGTAGTTTGTGTCACAAGACATAGTGGAAAAGCTTTAAAGTTAGAAAAATTCCAACATGCAGGCCAACGGATTCTTCTCACGAAGTTAATGCTTCCTAGACTACTTGTCTCAACAGCCCTTGCAGCTAACTAATCCTGTGGGCATGCATGAGTTTGGGTGTAACCAAGAACAACAGTACTGTCAATGTAACATATAACATATTTTAGGTACAGTGGGGCTGATTTTCTAAAACTGGGGAGTGCCAGATCTGGTGCAGTTGTGCATGGTAGTCAATCAGCTTTTAACGTTAGCTTGTTCAATTAAGCTTTGACAATGAAACCTGGAAGCTGATTGGTTTCTATGCAGTGCTGCACCAGATTTTCCACTTTCCAGTTTTAGTGAATCCCCAACCCCAACAGAGTACACATCATTTGGCCCAACTCACCAGCAGTGTCGGGTACGTGCAGGTCCAGGCCAGGGACAAAAATTAGGCCCGGGAATTTTAGACTGAGCAGCAGCAAATTATAAATAATGACAATTACAGTTGCAAGAAAAAGTATGTGAACCCCTTGGGATTACATGGAGTTTTGCATGAATTGGGCATAAAATGTGCTCTGAACGTCATTTAAGTCACAACAATAGAAGAACACAGTCTACTGAACATAATACTACACAAACATTAGATGTTGCCATGGTTTAATTGCACATAACATGTAAACATTCACAGTGCAGGGAGGAAAAAGTATGTGAACCTTTGGACTTAATAACTGGTTGACCCTCCTTTGGCAGCAATAACCTCAACCAAACGTTTCCTGTAGTTGCAGATCAGACCTGCACAACGATCTGGAGTAATTTTGGACCACTCCTCTTCACAAAATTGTTTCAGTGTAGCAATATTCTTGGGATGTCTCGTGTGAATCTCTCTCTTAAGGTCATGCCACAGCATTTCAATCGGGTTGAGGTCAGGACTCTGACTGGGCCACTCCAAAAGGTGTATTCTGTGCTGTTGCAGCCATTGTTTTGTTGAATTACTTGTATGCTTTGGGTCATTGTCCTGTTGCATCACTCATCCTCTGCGGAGCTTCAGTTGGCAGACAGATGGTCATACATTTTCCTGCAAAATGTCTTGATAAACTCTGGAATTCATTTTCCCATCAATGACAACAATCCGTCCAGGCCCTGAGGCAGCAAAGCAGCCCCAAACCATGATGCTCCCTCCGCCATGTTTTACAGTGGGGATGAGGTTTTGATGTTGGTGTGCTGTGCCTTTTTTTCTCCACACATAGTGTTGTGTGTTCTTCCCAAAGAACTCAATCTTGGTTTCATCTATCCACAGTATATTTTGCCAGTAGTGCTGTGGAACATTCAGGTGCTCTTTTGCAAACTTCAAACGTGCTGCAATATTCTTTTTGGACAGCAATGGCTTCCTCCGTGGTGTCCTCCCATGTACTCCATTCTTGTTTAATGTTTTCCTTATTGTAGATGTGTCAACAAAAATGTTAGCATGTGCCAGAGATTTCTGTAGGTCTTTAGCTGACACTCTGGGATTCTTCTTTACCTCATGCAGCATTCTGCGCTGTGCTCTTGCAGTCATTTTTACAGGACGACCACGCCTAGGGAGAGTAGCAACAGTGCTAAACTTTCTCCATTTGTAGACAGTCTGTCTTACCGTGGACACATGAACATCAAGGCTTTTGGAGATACTTTTGTAACCCTTTCCAGCTTCATGCAAGTCAACAATTCTTGATCGTAGGTCTTCTGAGAGCTCTTTTCTGCGAGGCATGGTTCACATCAGACAGTGCTTCTTGACACCAGTAAACCCAAAACAGGTGTGTGTTTTTTAAGGGCAGGACAGCTGTCAGCAACACATCCAATATCATCACACTGATTGGAGTCAAGGTTGGCTCACTCCTGGCTCCAATTAGCTCTGGGAGAAGTCATTAAGCTAGGGCCTCACATACTTTTTCCTCCCTGCACTGTGAATGTTTACATGTTATGTGCAATTAAACCATGGCAACATCTAATGTTTGTGTAGTATTATGTTGAGCAGACTGTGTTCTTCTATGGTTGTGACTTAGATGACGTTCAGAGCACATTTTATGCTTAATTCATGCAAAACTCAACGTAAACCCAAGGGGTTCACATACTTTTTCTTGCAACTGTACCAGTTTCTCTGTGTCTTTTAGTTATACTTAGCCTGCTTCAGTCACTGTAATTCATCAATCATTTGGAATTATGTAAATAGTTCACTTTACGGGAGGTATGGGCAGACAGTTTCCGAAGAGCAGAAAGGTCAATAAACTACGAAAGTGCTCACCAAAACCCTCGCAGTTCATTGAGGACTTCAAGCCACATGCTGCAGTGGAAGAAGGGAATTGAAGTCCATCCACTCACAGATTGCTGTGAAGGAATGGCATTGCTGTGTGGGCTGAACCCTGCACAGCTGCACTATTTTTAAATTGTGGCAGTGAGTGCAAGGAGAAGAATCCCCACCCACTCTCACAGGGTAGGAATGGGAAAGGGGGGGAGGGTGGGTTGGGAGACTGCTGGAGCATGTTACACCCTAAATATGGGTATAAGCTGTAACATAGTCCCCAAGGTGAACTTATCCTTTAAATGAGTTAGTAAATCCAGACATTTCCTATCAAATTCTAATTGATATCGATATTTTAAAGTGTAGGTCCTTTTCACACAGACGGACTGATCAGGTCCACCTGTCAGTTTTTCAGGTGGACCTGATTGGACCACCCATTGCCCTCTATGGAGTGGTGGTTTCAACGGACATGTGTATGTTGACACATGCCGACATCTAATTTGATCCTATCTGCTGACATCCGATCCTTGCATCTGGCGGATGAGATCGGAAGACAGTCGGATGCAAATGGACAGGTGGTCTGTTTCCATCCAACCGTCTATAGAGGAAAGCGGATTGTGTCCATGTCTCCATATCAACAGAGTGGAACTATTAGTTGTTATATGTCGTTGATAGAAAATTCTATTTTACTATATGATATATTTGATTTAATCAATTAGTCCCTACCTATTTTTAGGAGGGACATATAGTGTTCACATCAGAAAATGCCTACAGCATTTAAAAGGAGCAGCCACTATGTGGCCTAAGGAACGTTGCTCTGACACTTCAGGTGATCCTCACCGTGCTTCCCTGGCACCATTTCTACGAACGGCTCGTCTCTTCCTGGTTGTTGGTCTCCTCCCAGTCCAGAGCAGCTCCCTCTCCAGACGATCTTTCCCCCCGGGTTCTGGTTCTTCTCCCCCCCATGTGCATGCCTGTGTCCACCATCTCTTCATCCATGTAAGCGCCTGTGGCACTGTCCCAGAACATACACAGGCCGATAAGGTTAACAAGCAGCCTGTCGGCCCCGACCCCCATCCCCACCAGCAGTTGCCTGTGGCTTGGTGAAGTGATCAATGGCCTCCAGCAGGCCCAGACTCACCCTCACCCTCTGGAGCTCTCTTGTAAGGGCATGTGGTGCCCTATGGCCAGTCCGGGCCTGAGTGCGTGGCAAAGCTTAGCTGCTTTACACAGGCAGCCAAGGAGAGAATTTTGGACAAGTGTCACGATCAGGGGTCAAGCTCAAAGACCAGTTGCTATAGCAGTGGAAAGGCTTACCTGAAACCAGCAGGATAGGTACACAGGCAGGTCACCGTGGCGGAGGAGTAGGATCACCCTAGGCACGGAGTCTAAGTACCAACCAGTGTTCACCAGAGCTCCTAATGGTGGAGATGGATTTGGCTGCGTGTTAGCGCCAGGTCGCAGTCCTCGGGATCACCCCACCGGGGTAGCGTATGAACAGGTAAGGATGAAACGGAAGCGTGGTCAGTAAACAAGCCAAGGTCGGTAAGGAGCAGTTGCAGGTTTGGATCAGGCAGAAAAGTAGTTGAGAACAAGCCAAGGGTCAATAACAAGTGTAGCAAAATACGGATAACAGTAGAGATGATAAGGAGCACGATATTGGCTGGAGAGCACAATAATCTGGCAAACAGGAAGTGCAGAGACATAGTTTATATCAGGAAGTTCATGGAAGGAGCAAGGGGTTCAAGGTTCATGATAAACAAGGTCAAGGTAGGATCATCCAGATGATTGTCAAGGGAGCTGTTCAGCATTCCAGGTGGCTCAGCAAGAAGAAACATTGCCACTCACCGCAGAATGCCCAGGTTCGGACCCAGGCTCTGACAACAAGATTGAAAAAGGCTTAGATTCAGCAAGGAACAATCCAATTCACCAGCGTACAGGGTACAACAGGGTGGTTAGGGACTCTGTTTTTGGATTTCTTAAAGTAAAATACAGACATTTATTAGCAGAGCTGCATCTTTTATCAATACATGGGATCAGCGTTAGAATAAGGCCATCCAGCACCAAGGGTGAAGTTGAGGAATGGCTTCCCCTTTCTCAACTGCTAATGCATGGTGTTGATGGGCGCACCATACTGTGTGCTCTGGCGCCCTGGTTCTTTGCTCCCCCCCATCCTCTGGCTGCCAGTAGTTGGCATGGAGTTTGCACTGTCCATGTTTATGTATTCATTTACTTTCTAGTAACAGGGTGGGTGGTTGCAAAAGCTCAGTGTGTCTTCCTTGAGGGCTATAGGCAGTTGGGGCAAGAGAAGCACAGTGTGACAGCAGTAGTAGCATAATAGAAGGAAAGCCAGGATCCATAAGTTGCCCACCATCGATCTGGAGCATCCATATAGTGCTCTCAGCAGGGTGCCCTTTCCCCTATATTAGGGTGCTACATCTGGGGAGCCTGAACTTCATGTCCACCCTTTGTTCCAGCCTTGTATGGGACTTCCAGTTTGGTTGTGGTTTTTGTTTGGACTTCAGCTTTATGAAAGTATCTGCATGCACCTACAAAAGTGTATGTGAAGAAGAGGAGTGTCTGAAAGTAAATTTATCCCTAGCATTCATTCAGATGTGAATGTTTCTTGCTCATCTCTGTAGGGCAATGATGAGCTAACCGTGGGTGTTTTCACATCTGCAGGGATGCCAAAGATGCTTTCTTTCAGTAATCTCCTTATACAAAATTGAACTGGTTTGCAAACTTTATGAAAAAGGAATAAAAGAAATATGAACTGACACGACCCCAGATTTTCGTGCAGCTCAGTGAAGACAGCAGGGGAAAGGAAATACACGTGGTTATATGTCTACATGTGCTTGTATAAATTGAAGTAGAAGATAATACTGTAGCAAAACCTTTTTTGTCCATTTTGGTTAGAGTAAGGGAGTTTATTTTTTTGCCATCTGTGTCCCATTGGGGAGATTCACCTTCACTTCCTGTCCCATAGCCAAAACAGAAAGTGAGAGATAATCCCTGCAAATTAAGGGAATTATTTGGGGACCCTCAGGTCACCAGAACTAGTGCCCCCATTGGAAAATTCCCCATCTCTTCCTGTGGACAACCCCCAAGCTGGTATTTTCTTTTACTTTCACTTTTGATGATAATGGCAAACAGGACAAATAGAAAGGGTGTTCTAATCCATCTCTACTCTATCCAAAACCAAAAAAAAAGTTTTTGCTTTTAGTTATACATTAAAACAGCTACTGTGTGTGTAAGATGCATTTGTTCTTTGAAGGTGGATTTGTAATTTTTTATTGGACTGCATGGCTACTAAATTTCATGGATACTTGTCCTCTTCTGACTATTGAATACACGTCCCTTTACCAACTCTCAGAAGACAAATATAATTTGATTTACGTTGAAATCTTCTATATGTACAAAGTTTCAAGAAACTAATTTTAGAATTCTCACTAGATGGGACCGTACCCCGGTCCTCTTGTGTAAACTTTTCCCAAATACCATAGATACATGTTGGCATTGCCGAAGGGAACGAGGTACATTGTTAAATTTTTTGTGGTCCTGTCCTAAATTGATTGGTTTTTGGACAGAGGTTTGCCGCTTGATCCAAAAATTCACTGACTGTGGTGCCGTATGACCCAGCTTTTTTCCTTCTACATGCCTCCAGCATCCCCACCAAAGTATAACAAAAAATCGATCCTTCGCCATCTCCTTAACGCTGCCTAACCTTGTATTCCTCTCAAATGGAAAGCCCTCTGCCCATCTGACTATGGCTCATGAAAGTGGAAGAATTGAACCAGATGGAGGATTTGTTCCTGATCTCATAACACAGAAGAGAGACATACTCCAAGATGTGGGGTTTGTGGAATATGTTTGTCTACTCTGAGGAGGGTAAAGAAATCTTTGAACCGGGCCCTGCTGACTGAGGGTGTTCACTTGTCCCCCCTTGGACGAAAACCTTCCTTTCCCCCTCCTCCTTCTTTCTGCCTCCCCCCAAATCCCCCCTCTCCCCCTCTTTTTTCTTGCTTCCCTTTGTTCCTCTTTCTTATCCGTCTTGTTTTGCTATTAGTTCAGTTTTAATTATTTTAATTCATAATAGTTCATAATATATACTAAATGACTGTGAGACAGTACCAGCCCCCCACAGCCCCCTCCCAAGGGACTTACAGTTCCATGCTTTGCAGATACAAAGTTCTGGTGGTTTGGGTCCTATCGGGCCTAAATGTCTCTCTTTTTAGTAAAGCGTGATCGCAGGATTGGTATATTGGCTCGGATGGGCTCCCTGTAGACATTTTATCTTGTCTTTTACCCTGTATACACTGATTCTAACATTTGTGTCTGGATACATTTCTGTTAACTGTTATGGCTGCTGCCTTGTGTCCTTAAACTTAAATTTATAAAAAAAAAAAGTGATACTTATTCTTGTGTTAATACACGACTGTATGTAAGTAACTCGCTCAATGGCTAATTTTTGTTCACATTTTCACCCTAGGATAGAAGGTGTTTTAGGGCTATAAAACATATCCCTCTCTCCTCATCTCCATAACATAGGGGGAGTTATTCTGTAGTCCAAAGAGAGAAATGGAATCATTACTAACTGATAAGAGTGTAGTCCAGGCGGAGAGCCCAGGAAGTTATCAGCTCACAAGATTTCTGTATGGATCAAAAAGTATTTTTTTTAAATCAAACTTATCGAACAAATTGCTTTCAGTGGTATGTTTAACAGAAAAAAAGAGAAAGTAAAAGAAGTTTACTGTTAGGTTTTACATACCCTATTAAGAAATAAGTGCCTAAAATATAATGGCTCGACAGAAATATACAGTAGGAGGCAGGATATTATAACCAGCAACTGTGTCTTCACTACATATGACAAATATCTTTTTACTAACATCCATATATTTTCTTACTGGCAGGCTAATCCTGAGTTTGTCCTGACCCACCTAGAGGGATTAGACCTAACTGAGAAGACATGTCAGGCAGGGGATCATAAGCCTCCGTACAATATCCCATCTCCTTTTCACCTGGATACTGGCACAGCTTCATCCATAGAGGTCAGTTTGGTGCGAGAGTCTATAGAAATCAGAATAAGATGTTTGTAGTTGTTTTATAGTGATCAGAATATTGCTGAAAGTTTCTAAATTGCCTTGGTTGAGATATCATTCACTGTAAGGTTTGATTCTACATTTAAAGTGTTACTAAACCCACAACAGTAAAATCAGTCTGTATATGCAGTATAGCATGCTTGTTATACTCATTGTGGAATCTAAGGGGTTAATACTCTGCATTGTGTAAAAATGCTCTTTGAGCCTGTCTTCTCTGATCCTCCCCTTCTTCCAATGCCCCCCCCCCCCCCATCTCCTGATAAGACATCTCATGTGGAAATACTCTGCACATGCTCAGTTTGGCGTGAATTGCTAGAGAGGTTTTTTTTTTATTCTTGGGAGAGTGAATGTGATCAGCACAGGGCCAAACAGAGGTCAGGGGTTCTGCATCCTCCTAGAGCAGAAGGAGAACTCCTCCTACAAGCTTTACCCAGTGCCCTGCTGAACACTGATAGAAGTCACAAGACTGCTCTAACTGCTGATGATAAAAGGTATTTAGTAGTTTATATTTACTAAAATAATTGCATTTCCATGTTCTGTGTACTGTGGGAGACCAGATATAGTGAATGCAGGGACCGGGGTTTAGTAACACTTTAGGCATATCAATAATATGCAGCATGAAAACAGTATAAATCCACAAAAAAACAGTATACTTGTATTCTTTGTTCCTTTTCTGATCAGATATAACTGTTTTATGTCACCAAAAGTGCTCAGTGTGAGCTGGGAGTTTATAATTGTTTTTTAATTAAAGCATAATTCTAAATTATATTCCAAAACCACTGAAATTTAAGGTATTCTGGTAGTATACCAATGTAAAGTGGAAAAGTCGATGATTGGCCCTTCTTCTCCCAATTCTCTTGACTCTGATATGTGATTGGTGAGCTCAGTAACAAATAGTAAGCGAAGAAGGAGTAGGAGGCATGCCAGTCATCAGCTTTCCTGCATCTGTATATCTTTAAACATATCTGACCCATTTAATTCCATAACTAACCATTGAATATCTTAAAGCAGAACTTCACTGCATCTAAGCACCACAAACCAAAAAAACTGGTTAATTAATGTTTAATATTCAAAGCAAACTCACCCATCAACCCATGTCCTCAATATGATGTGTTAAGTAGAAAAAAGGAGAAGGGAAGTTTGGGAGTGCCAGACATCAAGAGGTATTATAGAGCAGCAGTTCTAGCGAGAATTTACGATTGGACACATAACTCAGAGGGGAAGATGTGGGTTAAGATTGAGAATGAATTAAGTGGAGTTACCTTGAGTAGAATTATATGGGCACCAGCACAATATAGAGGGTTAAAAGATACCACAAGTGTTTTTACATTAAATGTTTTAAAGGCTTGGGACAAATTGCATAAACTTATGAAATGGGATTTTAATTCACAATTAATATCACTGAGGAACACGGATTATTTCCCTCCAGGTAAGGAGGAGAGCACAGGAAAATGGTTTAAAAAAGAGGATATCCAATTGAGAGATATTATGGAAGGACAGGAATTGAGAACACTTAAGGATTTGAAAAAAGAAAGAGAACTCTTCATTAAAATAGATGAGTGGAGATATCACCAATTAAAACACTTTGTCAGAAACCTTCCAAAACCGTTGAGATTGAGAAAGGATTGGAATCTGTTTGAGAGGTTGTTGGAAACATGAGGTGACGGGAGGCGGGGCACGGCTAAAGTTTATAAGATCCTCACTGAGTTAGACACATACACAAAACCAATGTATATAGTAAAATGTGAAAGAGACTTGGGAATAGAGATAGATGAAGATAAACAAAGGAAAATATATAGATTAATACACGAGAATATAAGTATGAGAGAGGTGGAGGTAAATTATAAGTGTTTAGCGAGATGGCACATTACACCGAAGGTTGAGTATAAGATATGTGGGGAAAATACAGTAGAGTGCTGGAGGGGATGTGGAAAGATAGGCACGCTATATCATATATGGTGGGAGTGCCCGAAGATCCAAGGTTTCTGGGAGATAATGGTTCAACTAATTGAGAATATCTCTGAGATAAAGATAGGACTGGACCCAGAAGTGTGTCTACTACATAGTACAGAGCTATCAGTAAATAAATACAAAGACTCGGGTGTATGGTGCTATTTGAATGCGGCGAAGGGCCTGATACCTAAGTTCTGGCATAGACCAGAGGTGCCTAAGATAGAGGATTGGGTGGAGAGAACGAATCAGATATGTAGGATGGAGAAATTGTATTACATGCAAGAAGACAAGATGGGGTTATTCTCTAAGAAGTGGAGAAAATGGGAAGAATTTATGGGGAAATATATGAAGTAGTAGTGTGAGAGAGATGGAAGTATTTAAATATTCTATATTCTAGTTGAGAAAAGAGGGAATAGAACAATGCAGAGTGGGTGGGTTTATTTGGGGGGAGGGAGGTCTTATTTGGGGAGGAGGGAAAAGATAGGGGGGGGGGTGGTATTGGGAATAAAGATAGTAAGAAATGTAATTAATGATCTGGAAATGGTTTTTGTATGAGAATAATGATAAAATATGTACTATATATGTAAAATAAATAAATATTTAAATTAAAAAAAACCCCTGTCCCCAAGCTTTATTTTGAAAAACACCCCCTAGCATTTCTGTCCATAGCCATCTTGGGTAAGAACAGATGATTCATGTAGCATTCATGTAAGGATGTGGACGGGGCGGATTGACAACTCATGGGGCCCCCGGGCAATAGAGGATCATGGGGTCCCTGTGTCCTTGCCCACACTCAAAGCACACTCAAAAAAGCCTATAAAAAAGGTACCAGGGGCATTTCATGGGGCCCCCTACTGACCCCGGGCCCTCAGGCAGTGCCCGAGTGCTCGAATAATCAGTCTGCCCCTGGATGTGGAATGGGACAGAGATTAGCGGGAAATGGATGGAGTTCTACAATCCAGCAGACAGGGCTGACAACACTGGCTGGGATTTTGGTACAGCAAAGGCAATGTGAGTTTAACTCCATCCCGGCCAGCTCTGGTGTCCCTTTAAATGTGTCTATATGCTCAGGGATGGGCAGGGCTTCCCAATCATGGGACCACTGTTATTGGTTGTCACAGTGGTCACATGATCAGAAGCCCATGCCTCCTGCTCCTGATGATGACTAGGAACCAAGAGCTGTCCATGACAGCTTTATTTCTGAGCTAATGGTGAGCGAGTTCTCAGCGCAGAAACCTTGGCCATCCTTGACACCCTCTTTGCCACTGCACATATCCGTTATGTGGGTGGCAAGTGGTTGAACAGGATGTTAGAAGTACATAGGATTTCTGCAGGATCAAAAAGCATTTTTATGTATTTTCAATATTTTTAAAAGTATAAAACATGGTGAAATGTGCATGTATTTCGGAGATGTACTTAATTTGTTTTGTATGTACGTATTTTACCTTGACATGCACTTTAAGTTATAGCTCTGCTGCACTGCATAAATACTCTGCATATTGACTGCTACCTATGTTGATAACAATAAAGAAAGCTAGTAAATACACCAGCGTATGTACCATGTCTTCCACCTCTTCCTGAGACTTTAAACAATTGTGATACCTCATGTTTGAACGAGATAAGTAAGTAAATGTAGCATGACATTGATGAATTTCATGTTTAAGAGTTCTATGAATGATGCCAGTCATTTCAATCAACAGCAGCTTTCACAAGCGCTGGATGCCCAGCCACTGCCCGCAGGGGGCCCAGGGGAAGCGAGGCAGCTGACAGTGGCGTTGGTGAGGAATCTCGAAGAGAAACATCCCAAGGCCTCAGCTCAAAGGTAAGCCACTGACAGAACAGATATTTATTGTTCAATGACATTAGATGTTTTCCTTCAGTTTCATGTTACATTGATTCTCCAGATAGTATTGAAATATCTCCAGAGCCCTCTGGCTTGCTAGCAAACATTTTTTATTTCCTTGGCAAAAAGAAATAGGAATGCCACTCTTCTATTCATTTTTACTATGGAAATTTCAAAGATTTACATTTCTCACATTGAAACAAAATGTTTATTGATAAGAAAGAAAAGGGGGTAGGGGGAAGGTACAGAAAAAAAGGGGGGAAGAGGAAGGGGAACATTTACAAAAAACACCTGTAATAGTACATTAGATCTACCATACCATACTCTGCAATATAACTAAAATGATGCTGGTGTAATGACAAGTTGTATTATAGAGCAATTCAGAAAATATTTTGGAATACGATGTATTGTATTAACATTCAAGACTGGTATAAAGTGGTCCATGCATTCATTAAAAAAAATATGGCTCCCATCTATCTTTTCCGCAGTAGTAATCTGGAGGTGCAGCGTATGGAAAACATATTAACGTTAAAGTCCATGGTAGGTGAAATGGCATTAAAGTGGTTGTAAATCATTGCATATACCCAGTGAAGTAACAGGGCTCGGGTGATACACACAGATTAAACAAATCCTCCTACATAAGTTGTATCGGTCTATCTGCAGTCTTCTCTTCTCTACAGCCATTCAAATTGCTGAATTTATAAGCTTGTCTGAGAGTTCACAAAAAAGGGGGCAGGTAGCTGAAGTTACACTCTGCAGAGCTCAGTGAGGAGAGCTCTGAGAGCTGATTGGAGGGAAGAGACCCCCCCCCTCCCTTCACACAGCTCACAAGAACAGAGCTGAGACTGTCAAACTGCAGGAGCTCCCTCCCCTGTCACCATTTTTCTCTTGGTGTCGGGAAAAATTGTGAGAAGTGATTCATGCTGATAGCAGAGGAACAAAGCAGCAGACAGAAATGACACTTAGTGCTTTTAATTGAGACAAGTACACACAATAGATTGAAGTGCATTGTTTATATTTAATGTCTGAAGGTTTACAACCACTTTAAGTGAGCAAGATTTTCGGCATGTTATCCAGTGGGTTACAGGCATCAAATTGAGATAAGCATTGGGCCCATATGTCTTGGAATTTAGCAGTGCAGCCCTGTGCTCATATATGAGATTCATATAAAGAAGGGTAGTGTTAATGTGGAGCAACCACAATTCCGGTTGGTGGAGTGGCTAGGATCCAGATATGTGCCCCCTGCTTACAAACTGCAAAAAGAGTCTCCTGGAGGAAAATATTTTCAAACGTATCCAACTCTACGTCTGACAGTAGGCTAAGACTTACGTTTCTGCATTGAATATTTCACAAAATTATTCAGCCTTGTGGTTTGGCCCCTTCTAAAAAAATTGCCAAATCTTTATAATCTCATGTGTGTCATCTCTTGTAAGAGCATATGAACACATGGGTGAAATCTCCAACTGGACTCTCCTATCTCTGACAATGTAGTACTGAACTCTCCTGGTTGGCGTTTGTAGTGCTGCTTTTGCAGTAACTATTGCTTCTTCCAATGAACTCAAGGAATGTAGGGATTTGGAGGAAGGAACCAGAACATGGCAGGGGACACAGGCATTTGACACTTTCAGACGTTTTGAATGCTAAAGAGGCTTTCTGAGACTGCAGCACTGAAACAAAGAAGAGCTGGAGATGTGTCTTCCTTTGCTGGGGGTCTTCTGGCTTAAAATATCTAGAGATCTAATAGTGCCTCTTAATCCCCGTGGCGGTATTCCTAAGTGTAGCTCGGGGTAAACTTTCAGTACCAAAAGCGGCAACCCCGAGCGACACTCGGGAATACTCTGCAGCATTGCTCCGGGATCCCTCCAGCACTTACCTTGTCCTTCACTCCTGCGATTTCCCCCCTGCAGCGTCCCCAGCCATCTCCTCTGGCCGATGCCAGCATCTGTCTTCCGGGTTTCGTTCCCTGCAAGCTTTGGGACGTACGGAACGTACAGGGGACGGAACCGGCAGGAAATTCAAAAATTTAAAAAGTGACATTCACTCAATACACTAAAATCGCATAGTATAACATTACTGTATCAAACCATTTCACATACATTTTGTCCCGAGTGCTTTGTCCTGTGCCCTGCCTGCATTTTTACTGTTCTTTCTGCCTGGAAACTGAGAAACGTCCATGGCGTCCAAAAAGCGTCTCTTTAGGTCAAAATCAGTTTTAGACCAGCTATAGAACAGAGATAGTAATTTAGAACCTCTTGCAGAATTGAGTGAGAATGATTTGTGGGGAAATTCGTCATCAGACACTGAAAACGATTTTGTGACTTTGCTCAGTGATGTGGCAACTTGACGCTCTATTTCAAATTTCAGTGTTTTTGGTTTGATTACATTATTGAATAAAATTTATTATTATATTATTATTTTTTTATGATTATTTATTATATTATAATTTATGATTTTGTGTTTCAAATTTTATCATACCCGGGATGTTTACTAGACTCTTGTTCAGACAGATTTCAGTGAGTTATTCCTAAGAATTACAGGCCTACAATAAAAAAACGACATATTTCCATGCAAACGAATGTATCGCTTTGAGCACAGAAATACTGACATAATCAGACCGCCAGGGAGGTTAAGGAACCTGCTGGAAATGTACCTGTTTTTCTTCTCTTTGATTTAGTCTTGATTTTCTATAGTTAACCACAAAGGCATGTATGTCCTATTGACCAAGTGGAAATGTATCACTTGCAAGTTTAGTTATTATAGAATAACCAAATCAAGACAATGAGATGATCAGGGGCGGACTGACAACTCATTGGGCCCCCGGGCAATAGGGGATCATGGGGCCCCGGTGTCCTTGCCCAAACTCAAAAAAGCCTATGAAAAAGGTACCAGGGGCATCTCATGGGGCCCCCTACTGACCCCGGGCCCTCGGGCAGTGACCGAGTTTCCAAATGGTCAGTCCGCCCCTGGAGATCATATATTTATATCCTCATTGATGTTAGGTAAATGACATTGAGATAATTATAAAGAAACATGCTACTTCAAATAGGCATATAAGCAGTATGAAAATTGTATGAAAAATTCAATGTAATGAACTTCATTGTTTGATCATCATTTATCATCTTAGTGGGATTTCAGAAGGATCACCTTCACAATTTACACACAACTAGGTGACTAGCGAGACAAGGCAATATTTAAGATTAAAACTGCAATAAATGTGAAAGGTTGCCCTCATCCTACCTTGTTGTGCTAGGCACTGACTCAAGAATGCCTTATGCATATTATGGTTGGATCAAAAATTTGGAGCATTATGCATAATATGGCACTGACTGTACCCATGGCAGTGAATGAGGATTGAGCTCTCAATGAATGTTGGTTTGTGAATGGTTGTTATGTCTTTATATTATCCAGTTTGTTTTTTGATGATACTTACAGTATATAGCAGATCATGTAAGGCGATATATGGGAAGGTTTTAATGCATATTGGGAGGTGGCTTTTTTCCCCCTGGTTCTGATTCGCTCAGCTATGACATCCTTAGGAAGAGGAATAGCCAAACACAAATCCTAAGTTTTTGAAATATTGAGCTTTTCGACTTTGCCTAAACTGATTTTTAAAGACGCTGTGATCCCATTAAACAGGCAGTGCTCAGCTTGCAGTATTTGTAAACTAATGTGTAGTTCTACTTGTAGATGGGAAATTGTTGGGAAAAGATTTGTTTATAATTTGTGGTATTGGTAATAACTGTGCACAAGTAAAAGCCCAATTTCACCCCCCCCCTTCCCCGTACCCTAGTTCAAGCCAACTGCCCCCCCCCCCCCCCCACACACACTTTTCTTTTCTCAGATTTCTTCATGTTGGTTACATAACATGCTCCTCTTCCTCTTTGAATCTTCTCCAGAGCTGGACTATCCTCAGTGATGCACATGCACTGATTCCACTGTTCTTCACGTCATTGTACTCTGTGTGCAGGGCACTGTGGCGATGCCGTCCTGGAGGTGGATCCATGAAGACCTGCATTCACAGGAAGTAGGATGAATAATGTTTCCATTTATTTTTTATAATTGGCAAGGCACTGATTAATAAAAAAATAGAAATGGCCCTTAAGATATACACCCAGGCGTACTCGTAAACATTTTTTCAAAAACGGGTACTGATAGTATTTAAAAAAAATAAAGAGTAATTTCCTACAAAAGGCAGTTCTGCCACATGTTAAGAGTCCAATACAATAAACCAAAATAATAGGTAAGCTGTAAAAATTCTAATGAGCACACCATGATAGCTGATGGGTGTCCACATAAGCAGGGCTGTAGTTAGAAACCATGGGGCCCCATACTGCTAATCTGACAGGACCCCCCCCCCCCAAAAAAAAACAGAGTTTACTAGGCTTCAGTTATGAATGAACACCGCGAGTGATTGGTATCTATCACCCCTTGTGTTCATTCAGGAAAGGGCTGGTAAATGTGACACATTTACAGGACCCTTCCCCCAACTCTCCATCATGAAGGATCCTATTGTGTGCTTCCAGCTGCCAGTGGGAAGGAGAGGAGGGAAGCCTGCTGCACTGCGGGGATGGGGGCACACAGGGGCACCTGGGCAGCAGACGGAAACATATGGTGCACAGGGAGGGTGATACTTGCGGTGGGGGACAATTAATGGAACTGATCCCCTGTATAGCTCTCTCTGCAGCAGCTGAAACCAAAGGGAGGAATAGGAAACAAAGCCAACTTTCAGCTGCTGCAGAGAGAGTCATACAGGGGATCGGTTCCAGTAACTGCAATCCCCCACCCCACCATGCTGATCATCCTCCCTGCCCATCTGCCTGGGCCCTGTACAGGAGGACTGTTGGTACCCCCTTATCCACGGCCCTGCACATAAGGATGAATAGGCAAAGCCTGTCCTGGGAGTGAATAATGGCTTAGTAAAAACCAAACTCATTGTCATTCCCTGACACTTGCCCCTTCTGAGATTCACTGGTGCTGGAATGATGATTGTAATTTTTGCCCTGGCCCTACAAGCCTTGTGGTGCAAACTAGAATTCCTGCAAATAATGGCTTTTTATTGGTTACATTTGCTTATTGAAGTATACATTTGAACTACTGTAGCACGTTTGTTTGAAAATTCTTTTTAAAAAATTAAGAAAATTGGATAACCTAATTACACGCAAAAAAAAGTAAAAAAAATAATCAAGAAAAGCAATGTATTTATTTATATTTATTATTGATTATTTATTTATATTTCATGTTAAATAGCTAAAGTTCTTTTTAAATGGGATTATTTATGATCTTTAAAAGTGCACAGTGTAAACGATACTTTGATATACATTATATTATAACTGTATATAGTGTTTTCTGTAAATAACCGGGGGGTGAGCAATGCCCCCTATGTCTGAAATAGTTAAAAGATAATTGATAATAAAAAGTGTCAAGATGGCCAAATGTGTTGGCAGGAGAAATCTTAGTCCACACAATACCTTGTAGAGCGGTGGTATTTGAGTATTAATTTGGGAGCCTTGTCTATATTAGCTTATCATATTAAGTAGCTTACCTATATCAGGAGTGAATAGAGGAGAAGTGTAGCAGCCAACAAAGCCTCCTGACCCAGCTTGTCACCCAGTGACCTGTGAGAAGGAAATAATGAACTGTGAGTAGCTGTCATCCTAACTGCTTCTGACAGTTTGGCTATGGGCACATCTGTGTTACATTCATGAAGAGGTCTTTGTTTTTTTCCCACTAGTGACTCTGCAGACCGCTGTGGGGTTTTCTCGCTGCCCTGCTCCTATATGCGCCCTCCCTTCCTTGTGCGGAGAGCAGCTGCCACTGATGAAGATGACATTTAGTTTAATGATTTATTTGGCATTTATTATTTCATTAAAAATACAGACATATATATATATATATATATATATATATATATATATATATATATATATATATATGTACACATTCCATAAAGCCTCATTTTAACGGATGGGAGAAGGCGAGAGTATAGATTTAACCACCATGGGGTGCTGCAGATGATATAAACAATTGTAGCTTACAGTAAGACCAGGCAGCCATTTTATCCCCTTTAAAAGGACTCTTAACTAAATTGAAATGTTGGAACTCCTTTACCTCGATGGTTTTAAAGGTTATCTTGATTCTGCCCGGAATACCTAATCATCCACTAACCTAGAACAAGTAATGTCCCGATACTTCACTGGCTACTTGCCAGTTTGGGTCAGTGACTCAAAAAGTAGTAAACTAGGAATATTATTATTATACAGTATTTATAAAGCGCCAATGGTTCGCTCAGCGCTGTACATTACAAAGGGGGACAGAACATAGGACAGAACAATACCAATACAATGCAAAACATGAGGGGATCGAGGGCCCTGCTCTTTCGAGCTTACAATCTAGGAGGAATAGGAGGCATTTATCTATAGAATCTACTTGTCAATATTGGTTTCTATCCTGACAGGTTCTCTGTAATGATACTGAGCTCTTCTAAACAGTTATTGTAATTCAATGTTGGTGGAGCATCTTTATGAGTTTAAAATAATTCTCATTTATAAGGAGACACCATAACTTCCATTCCATGGTCTGACATGTCATCCACTCGAGCAGGGGCTCTTATTTGCCTGTAATATCCATCTCCCTTGGGGGTATTATTTTTATTTTTTTAAATTTATTTCAGGTACTTATATAGCGCCGTCAATTTACGCAGCGCTTTACATATATATTGTACATTCACATCAGTCCCTAACCCTCAAGGGGTGTACAATCTAAGGTCCCTAACTCACATTCATACATACATTTAATAGGAGCAAATTAGACAGGAGCCAATTAACCTACCAGCTTGTCTTTGGAGTGTGGGAGGAAACCGGAGTACCCAGAGGAAACCCACGCAGGCACAGGGAGAACATGCAAACTCCAGGCAGGTGGTGCTGTGGCTGGGATTCGAACCAACGACCCTAGTACTGCCAGGCGGAAGTGCTAACCATTTAGCCACTGTGCTGCCCAAGAACCAATTGGGAACCAATTTTTGGGCGTATGGGACTGAGTAATTAAAAAAGATAGAATCAGGATTCTCTGCATTGTTGCACTTGAACTCAAAGTAGAGCTCTTGAGAAGAGGAGATTAAGGGGGGATATGATCAACATGTATAAATACATCAGTGGTTCATATAGTGAACTCGGTGTAGAGTTATTCACCCTGAGGTCATCACAGAGGACAAGGGGGCACTCATTACGTCTGGAGGAAAAGAAATGTAATCTCCAAACACGGAAAGGTTTCTTCACAGTGAGAGCTGTGAAAATGTGGAATAGACCCCCTCAAGAGTTGGTTCTGGCCAGCTCAGTGGATTGCTTTAAAAAAGTCCTGGATTCTTTCCTAGATACACAGAATATAACTGGATACTAACATTTATAGGTAAAGTTGATCCAGGGAATATCCGATTGCCTCTCTGGGAATCAGGAAGGAATTTTTTTCCCTGCAGGAGCAAATTGGATCATGCTTTGCAGGGTTTTTTTTGCCTTCCTCTGAATCAACTGTGGGTATAGAATTATAACCTTTTTTTTTAATGGTTGAACTGGATGGACTTTTGTCTTTTTTAAGCCAGACTAACTATGTAAGAGAAGTCCACTTGATGAATTAGATGGCATGCAAAAAACATAGTCAGTAACTGTATTCATTAAGTAATATGTATATGCTTTGATTGTACCAAGGCAACAGCAAAAACCTTACTAGTTGTAACTAGAATTTGCAAATTGCTGTTTTATATAAGTAAATGTTATCAAATCTTTATGGTTCGGTTCCTAGCTATCTATATGTAAAATAAATCCAAACTATTGATATCTGTTGAAGATATACTAGCACCCAATGGCAAAACAATAGCATATCTCCCAAGTTTAAAACTTGAGAATGAGGCACACTTCAGGGAGGAAGTGACCTGTGTCATGGGTATCGTGCTGTGGCAAAAAAATGGTAACTGTTAGGACAATTACCACTTTGGTGAAAAATAATATACAATATAGTGTATATAGTGCAGGAGTCTGTAAGGCAGAGTGCAGGGGTCAGGAGTGCTGCAGACAGTGTTGAGTTTAGGATACAGAACACAGAGTGCAGGCATCCAGGGTGTAATGCAATGTGTTCAAGAATCAGGAGTATGTAACACACAGAGTGCTGTAGTCAGTGCCGGGTTTAGGAGTACATGACACACAGAGAGCAGGGTCCATGAGTATGTAATGCATAGAATGCAGGGGATAGGAGTGTACTGCTCAGAATGCAGGGGTCCAGGAGTGTGTAATGCATAGTAAAAGTCAGGAGTACAGAACTAAAAGAGTGCAGGAATCAGAGTTGTGTAATGCACAGTGTAGGGGGCAGGAGAGCACTAAATTCCCACCACAAGCAATATTCTCCCCACTTTACCCTTTCAGCAAAACTCCCCTCTCCCTCTTGTCCAAAAAAAAAGGGGGGCACCCAGAACATATGCATCACATCTCTTTTGGGGTGATGCTGTGATGACCCCTCTATGGCAGTTGGCAGGGGGGTAAACAGAGATGTGCTAGGGGGTGCTTTAAGAAGGGAGAACATTTGTGCTAGAAGGGGGGTTGAGGGGGGTCGGACTTCAAATCTGACCCTCCCCTCCTTCTAGCACAAGTCCTCTCCCCTCCCAAAGCATCTCCTAGCACATCTCCGCTTACCCTCCGCCCTCAAATCACTCCTTGCAGCATGAAACTTTGTTACCTGTCCATGACCTCCACCCCAACCTCACCTTCCCGATCACTGTGTTCTCTTCTTGCAAGGTTCCATTAAACCTTTTACAGACCTCAAATAATTTTCTATAATGCAGAGCAGTGTCCCTCCTCCCCGGGTCCTCCTCCTCATCTGTCTACATGAAATGTCAGAGCTGAGGAGGAGTTGGGTTTAGTCAGCTCTGCAATGAGTACTTATACAGGCAGTTAGCGAAGTGAGAAATTCTGGTTGCTATAGAGAGATGCGATTGCGGTGTGTTGGACCCCGTGTACCCTGCAATAGATGGGGCCAATGTCCTGGTTACCCACATTAGCATGCCCATATCAGGCGGATTAGTAGAGCCCAATGCCAGAACTTGTAAGTAAAGTTATCTAATGGATATGTTACTAGTTCATTTGTAGCTTCAATCCTGCAGCCTGCAGGAGCTGGGGGCACTCCAAAAGAAATCCTGTTGTATAACAGATCCAGTAGCTATCCCAAACTTGCTGGGATTTATGGGGTAAAAAAACCCTATTTCATCAGAGACCTAACAAGGAATTAGTCCACCTCGTTATCGGTTCCAATCCTGAAAGAGGAACCTTCAGTAGATCTTCTGGAGCGTGGACTCTCTTTTTGGTTGGGCTAGTGCTGCTCTACACTATAGTGAACTGGTAAATATTTTCTCTCCGACTGAGTAAATAACAGGATCTGCTATGCTGAACCCCCAGCAGAACAGATTTCAATGATCTCATCCCCATCAGATGCAGCAAATAGAATTATTTTAATAGAATAGTCATAGTTTTTTTTTTATTGTTAGTCTATTTGGCACATATTATTGTACATGAAGTTTTAATGAGAAGAGCAGGAGTTCATGAATTATACTGCATCTGAGTAGATGATAAATGGGATGAGCAGACTGACATGATGTTTCCTGGCATGAATAGGGATAATCTCCTACTGAAAGTGGGATTAGTCTGCTTTGAATTCAGATCATCTCAAGAAATGTGGAGTCATCTTTCTAGGCACAAGGGTAGCAGAAGAATGATTAAATATTATGTCCTGTTTCCTAGGAATTAAACCTCATCCACAAACATGCCAGGCAGCCAAGGTAGGGCTAGATCCAGTATTTACACCCAAAATTAAAAAAAAGTAAAATAATGCAGATCACCAGTCCTTAGATGTGGTGGCTGCATTTGTTTTTCTCCCCCTTATTTTCACCTGGTAATCCTGCCAGTACCATACATCTTGTCCCAGGGTGACAACACGTACTCACCCTACTTTATCTACTGTATGGAGAAGCAACATTATTACCCTAGGACTGGGCTACAGCCTCCCCCCCACCCAATGCCTTTTCCTTTAAAAACATAACACCTTTAAAAAAAAGTAATTATAGACCTGTTAGTTTAACTTCTATAGTTGGGAAGATACCGGAGAGTTTAATAAAAGACACATAGATGAGTTCTTGCTGGAAAAAAAAATTCAACAGACAGCATGGATTCATGAAAGACAGAAGTTGTCAAACAAATCTGATTTTTTTTTTATTAGTAGGTGAGCAAAACCTTGGACAGAGGGGTGGCGGTGGACGTGGTATACTTGGATTTTGCAAAAGCGTTCCCCACATACAGCTAATGTGTAAGGTAAAGTCTATGGGCTTGGAACAATCCATATGTAAAAGGATAGAAAACTGGCTAAAAGATCATATTCAAAGAGTAGGGGTTAATGATTCATACTCTGAATGGTCTAGGGTCATCAGTGGTGTACCCCAAGGTTCAGTGTTGGGACCCTTACTTTTTAATATATTTATAAACAATGTAGGGTCTGGGATTAAAAATACCATTTCAGTCTTTGCAGATGACACCAAGCTGTGCAGTGGAATAACATCCTTACAGGATGTCTTCAATTTACAAGCTGACCTCATTGAACTGTTTAATTGGGCGACTATGTGGCAAATGAGGTTTAATGTTGATCAATATAAGGTTCTGCACCTGGGGGCTAAGAATATGCATGTATCATACATACTGGGGGGGTACAACTGTGGAAATCAATGGTGGAGAAGGATCTGGGAGTTCTGGTAGATCACAAGCTTAATAATGGCATGCAATGCCAAGCTGCGTCTTCTAAAATGAGCAAAATCCTCTCTTGTATTAAAAGAGGTATAGACTCCAGAGAGAGAGATATCATTTCCCGCGGTACAAATCATTAGCAACACCTCATCTGGAATATGCAGTTCATTTTTGGGCACCAATTCACAAAAAGAACATTGGGGAACTGGAGAAAGTACAGAGAAGGGCAACCAAAACTGATAAAAGGCATGGAGGAGCTCAGCTATGAGGAAAGATTAGAGGAACTGAATTTATTCTCTCTTGAGAAGAGGAGATTAAGGAGGGATATGATCAATACGTATAAATACATCAGTGGTTCATATAGTGAACTCTGTGTAGAGTTATTCACCCTGAGATCATTACAGAGGACAAGGGGACACTCTTTACATCTGGAGGAAAAGAAATGTAATCTCCAAACACGGAAAGGTTTCTTCACAGTAAGAGCTTTGAAAATGTGGAATAGACTCCCTGAAGAGTTGGTTCTGGCCAGCTCAGTGGATTGCTTTAAAAAAGGCCTGGATTCTTTCTTAGATACACAGAATATAACTGGATACTAACATTTATAGGTAAAGTTGATCCAGGGAATATCCAATTGCCTCTCAGGAGATCAGGAAGGAATTTTCTTCCCTGCAGGAGCATATTGGATCAGGCTATGCTGGGCTTTTTTTGCCTTCCTCTGGATCAACTGTGGGTATAGGATTATATCTTTTTTTTTAATGGTTGAACTGGATGGATTTGTGTCTTTTTTCAGCCAGACTAACAATGTAACTATGTAACATGGGTAGGGGGTATTATTTAGCGCTTTTAAGAGGACTGGGAAATATTGTTTCAAATTTCAGTTCAATGCACAAGAAGTTAAAAGGACACCAAATTACTCAGCAGGTATTTTTGTGTAATTACAGAAAATATGTTAAGCCTATCTGTATTAGTTTTTTTACATGGTTTCCTTTATTTTCACCTGCTGATCTTGCCAATAACACATTTCCTGTTTTAGGATGGCAACACTCAACTCGCTGTACGGTATACACGGAGGAGCAGCGTTGTCATGATAGGACAGGAAATGTGTTGGGGACTACAATACACCCCTCCCTCTTTCTATCTTCATAACATAGGGGAGTTGTTCTGTAGTATATGAAGGTGAACTGGACAGCTTGAGCTTTCAGTTCCTCAGAGGCAGGGAAACACAATACATTGGAGCCATTTCATTTGTGTGAGGACCAACAGGTGTTTTTCTGTGCATGCAGCGTATTTAAAGAGACAGATTGTGAGGAAATGTGCATGTGTTGGAGAGATGTACTGAATCTGTTTTTTTTTCCCAAGCATGCACTTTATTACTCTGAGTATAGTTGATACAATTGCAGAACACCTAAGAGCAATTTGCAGCTAGGCTGCTGTCTATAAGCTGTTTATATGGACAATTCTAACACATAGAGAGAGAGAAAGATTCTAATTTCATTTATACTGTATTTTTTGTTCAATAAGTTGCAGTAACCATTGCATTCATTGCTTGGCTACATTTTCCAGCTGTTGCAAAATATCACATGACTATGGTAGTTACTCAACTACATCAAAGGAATATTCATCCTATTCTGTGACACTAATAGAATACTGACATCATCACCTATTAATCTACATGTTAAAGTGGTTCTCAATGCTCGATTTTTTTATCTTCAAAATATTAAAAACATCGTAACTACTTGCTCTGTGTAATGGCTTTGCACAGAGCAGCCCCAATCCTCTTCTTCTCGGGTCCCCTGCCGGGGCTTCTGGCCTCTCCCTCTTGCTGAGTGCCCCCAGAGCAAGTTGCCTGCTCTGGGGCACTCGTGTGTGCTTGCTCCCAAACCGCCTCTGTGTGTCTATGGGACACACAGAGTGTGGGTCAGTTCTGTCTACCAATCCCTCCTCACTGGCTGCAATTGGCTCAACCAATTAGGGGAGAGAGACCCGGGAGAGCCGCTGCTCCTGTGCACAAAGCTGGATCGAGATCTGGCTCTGGTAAGTATTGGGGGGGGGGGGATGTGGGGGGGAGCTGCACACTAAAGGTTTTTTACCTGCATGCATAGAATGCATGCAGATAAAAAGCCATCAGCCTTTAGATGTTGTTGCAGGTTGCTGAGTCCTGTTGTGTTAATTTAGTCACCAAGTACCGCTCCCCTCATATTACTCTGGGCAATATGATTTTAACAGAACCAAATATGTATGACTGGGCAGCACAGTGGCTAAATGGCTAGCACTTCCGCCTGGCAGTACTAAAGTTATTGGTTCGAATCCCAGCCACAGCACCACCTGCCTGGAGTTTGCATGTTCTCCCTGTACCTGCGTGGGTTTCCTCCGGGAACTCCGGGTTCCTCCCACACTCCAAAGACATGCTGGTAGGTTAATTGGATCCTGTCTAAATTGGCCCTAGTATATGAATGTGAGTTAGGGACCTTTGATTGTACGCCCCTTGATTGTTAGGGACTGATGTGACTGTACAATATATATGTAAAGCGCTGCGTAAATTGACAGTGCTATATAAGTACCTGTAATAAATAAACAAATACCGCATTTTCCGGCGTATAAGACGACCCCCTACTTTTCCTGTTAAAATATAGGGTTTGAGCTATATTCGCCGTATAAGACTACCCCTCTTCCAACGCACACCAAATAAAAATGAAAAAACATCAGATTTGATTTCAATATGGTATGGTATTTCAGTATGGTATTCCAATGATGGGGTGCTATTCCTCCCACTGACACCAATGATGGGGCACGATTCCTCGCTCTGACACCAATGATGGGGCACTATTCCTCCCACTGATACCAATGATGGGGCACTATTCCTCCCACTGATACCAACGATGGGGCACTATTCCTCCCACTGATACCAATGATGGGCCACGATTCCTCGCTCTGACACCAATGATGGGGCACTATTCCTCCCACTGATACCAATGATGGGGCACTATTCCTCCCACTGATACCAACGATGGGGCACTATTCCTCCCACTGATACCAATGATGGGGCACTATTCCTCCCACTGATACCAATGATGGTGCCCCATCATTAGTGTCAGTGTGTGAGGAATAGTGTCCCATCATTAGTCAGTGGGAGGAATAGTGCCCCATCATTGGTGTCAGTGGGAAGAATCGTGCCCCATCATTGGTATCAGTGGGAGGAATAGTGCCCCATCATTGGTGTCAGTGGATGAAATAGTGCCCCATCATTAGTGTCAGTGGGAAGAATCGTGCCCCATCATTGGTGTCAGTGGGAGGAATAGTGTCCCATCATTAGTGTCAGTGGGAGGAATAGTGCTCCATCATTGGTGTCAGTGGGAGGAATAGCGCCCCATCATTGGTGTCAGTGGGAGGAATAGCGCCCCATCATTGGTGTCAGTGGGAGGAATTGCGCCCCATCATTGGTATCAGTGGCAGGAATTGCGCCCCATCATTGGTGTCAGTGGGAGGAATAGCGCCCCATCATTGGTATCAGTGGCAGGAATTGCGCCCCATCATTGGTGTCAGTGGGAGGAATAGCGCCCCATCATTGGTGTCAGTGGCGGGAAAAGTGCCCCATCATTGGTATCAGTGGGGAGAATAGTGCCCCATCATTGGTGTCAGTGGGGGGGGGGAAATAGTGCCCCATCGTTGGTGTCAGTGGGGAGGAGGAATAGTGCCCCATCGTTGGTGTCAGTGGGGGAGGAATAGTGCCCCATCATTGGTGTCAGTGGGGGGGAATAGTGCCCCATCATTGGTGTCAGTGGGGGGGTGGAATAGTGCCCCATCATTGGTGTCAGTGGGGAGGAGGAATAGTGCCCCATCGTTGGTGTCAGTGGGGGAGGAATAGTGCCCCATCGTTGGTGTCAGTGAGGGAGGAACAGTGCCCCATCGTTGGTGTCAGTGGGGGAGGAACAGTGCCTCATCGTTAGCGTCAGTGGGTGAGAGGAATAGTGCCCAGTGTCACAGCATGGTGCGGCTGCACACTTACTGGCCACTCCCTCACTCGATTTTCGTGGGGCTGCTCGGCTCCGCCTCCTCGCCGGTGATTGGTCGCCTGTGTGCCTTTCAAGTGCTGGCGCCCAATCACCGGTGAGGAGGCAGAGCCGAGCGGCCGCACGATCATCGAGCGGCCGAACTGAAAGAAGGAGCAGCCGCGCTTCCTGGACCGGATCGTCGTGGGACCGGAGCCAGGTAAGGTACAGCAGCCCCCTGCCCGCCCCTGTACTTAGTGTCCCTTCCGCCACCGTGCCACCCCTCAAAAAAGTGCCACCCTGACACCGGCTCGCCGTATACCGGCGTATAAGACGACCCCCGACTTTTCAGAAGATTTTCATGGGCTAAAAAGTCGTCTTATACGCCGGAAAATACGGTATGTAAAATATGCTGTGTGTATACAAAAGAAAATCTAAAGCATATGTAAAAAAATCCAATATATGGCCAGATAATACAATAAACTATTGTTTTTCACAATAAGGGTGGTGTTATACACGCTTTATAGCTGAAGGTTTGTGTACACCTGACCACCACATCTAAAGCTAGCCATTCATTATACAATTTTCTTATCCAATTTCCTTTAAATTTACCTTCAACTATGTAGGGCAAGAGCCTGCCTGTCTGCAAACAAATGGAAAGTGTTTAGGTTTGATCTCATACTATATGGTTTTGGTAAAAATTGTACAAAATATGACCAGCCTAAATATATGACTAAAA
This sequence comes from Staurois parvus, assembly GCF_062004578.1. Taxonomy (NCBI): domain Eukaryota; kingdom Metazoa; phylum Chordata; class Amphibia; order Anura; family Ranidae; genus Staurois; species Staurois parvus. The sequence goes on from NW_028317934.1 coordinate 2,084,486, forward strand.
ATATGTAGACAGCCTCTAAATTAGTTCAGGTGTTTACATTGATAAGAACTGATAATGTTACAGATTGCAAAGGCATTTTACTCAAAAGTGTTTATCCAACCTTGTAGCAAAATTTCGAGTGAAAGGCCCTTTTCTGTTCCAGCATGACCGAGCCTGAGCACAAAGCAAGCTCCATAATATATTGACAAAAGTATTGGTCGGCCTGCCTTTACACACAACCTTAATGGCATCCCAGTCTTAGTCCATAGGTTTGAATATTGAGTTGGCCCACCCTTTACAGCTATAACAGCTTCAACTCTTCTGGGAAGGCTGTCCACAAGGTTTAGGAGGGTGTCTATGGGAATGTTTGACCATTCTTCCAGAAGCGCATTTGTGAGGTCAGGCACTGATGTCGGATGAGAAGGCCTGGCTCGCAGTCTACGTTCTAATTCATCCCAAAGGTGTTGTATTAGGTGCAGGACAGTCACGTTCCTCCACACCAAACTTGCTCATCCATGTCTTTATGGACCTTGCTTTGTGCACTTGTGTGCAGTCATGTTGGAACAGGAAGGGGCCATCCTCAAAGTGTTCCCACAAAGTTGGAATTCCAGTAGACCGTGGAATATTTAGTAGCAAGGAAATTTCATGGATGGTCTTATTGCACAGGTGGCAACCTATCATGGTACCACACTTGAAATCACTGTACTCCTGAGAGAGACCCATTCTTTCACAAATGTTTGTAGAAGCAGTCTGCATGCCTAGGTGCTTGATTTTATACACCTGTGGCCATGAAGGTGATTGAAACACCTGAATCCAATGATTTGGAGGGATGTCCCAATACGTTTGGCAATATAGTGTAGTTTGATGAGTTTGGTGTGGAGGAATGTGAGGAACCTGCACAGAGCCCTGACCTGTGCAGGTTACTGGGTTGGTTTATGAATATTTATCTAATTTATTAAGCTATAGAATGTTTGCATTACAGTTTGTAAAAATGGTAAGTTCTGTGGGTTGGTTACAAATGATCACCAGGTGTATATTCTTGAATCAGTTGTTGAACACCTTTGGGATTAATTGGAATGCCGATTGTGAGCCAAGTCTTCTCATCCAACATCATACTCATACCTCACAAATGCTTTTTTGTCTGAATGAGCACAAATTCCCACAAACATATTTCAAAATCTTGGAAAGTTTTCCATAAGAAGGGAGGTTGTTATACAGTATCTGCACAAGGGTAGGGTGGCAACAATCCATGGTTTTGAATTGAGTTTTCCATCAAACTTATAAAGGAGTAATGATCAGGTGCTCACAAACACCTTGGCCATAGAGTGTATGATCTTCATGTGTGATCTGCCGTGAAGACTTTGGCTGTCCGCAGTTCTCCATTCCTCTCTGTAATGAAGCTTATTGCAGAGCTCACAGTGGGATTGATTTACTCAAACTAGAGTACAAAATCTGGTGCAGCTCTGCATAGAAACCAAACAGCTACCAGGTTTTATTACCTCGAGGAAGTCACGAGTAGACAGTGACGTAACGCGTAGGTACGCGAGTACGCAGTTTCCGGTGCGCGGTGATGCACTTCCAGCGTGCGACGCCATCTTGGTATACCCAGGAAGTCCCACGCACATGCAGTATACCCACACATTGGTGAGGAGGGAGAACTGCAAACTATGTGAGTGTTATTCCTTCTTTTGCAATAAAGGAGTCATATTTGCACTAATACTACACTTAGAGGGTCTCTTTTTTTGGCTCACTGGGCGGGTGAGCCACTGTTCTCTAGAGACATCTGGGCTGATCAGGGGTAATAGGAGCCCCACAAGGAGATCCATTGAAGAAAGAAGGCTGTTGGCCTATATGATTTAAGGATCCAGGGTGATCCTGCAAGCGTGTTGGCCCCTAGGGGTTACGGGGAGGAGGTGAGGAGGCAATCTAGCCACAAACAGAAGTGTGTTGGCACAATCACGGAATTGTTAAACACCATTGCACATTGCATGATTTTATTCATCACTGATTGGACATTTTCTTGATCATTTTGAAGAGTGGACATTTTTTTGCACTTCAGCACTTTATGTTTAGCCCCATGTTTTGGTAGGGGGTTTGTTGATACATGGATTAATATTTAATATATTAAGTGTATGTGCACGTTTTTTTCCAAGTGAAAGGCGCATTTTTAGATATTGTATTAATTTAGTGTGTGAGCACGGTTCGAAGTGAGGGGCACAGATATATATTTTAGGTCTGACACTATACATGTTTTGCACTATTGGAGTGAAGAGTCACATTGTATGATTTTTTTATTTTTTTATTATCTTTTTAGTATTTATATTGCAGTGAAGAGTCACATTGTATGTATTTATTTGTTATGAGCGCTACACTATTTATATATATACCAGATTTTATTGTCAAAGATAATTGAATAAGCTGAAGTTAGAAGCTGATTGGCTACCATGCACAGCTGCACCAGATTTTCACTCTCCAGTTTTAGTAAATCAACCTCAAAGAGTAATGATGAAAAAAAACATTATTAATAGACAGCCAACATTTCAGTGGGATGCCTTCTTCTTTCTCAAGGCTCTGTCCCACCAAAACATTGACTGTTTATTAAAATGTTTTGTATTGATCTCAGTGTGCGCTACTACACCCTTCCGATTCAAAAGATTTTGCACTCTCCAGGTTTAGTAAATCATCCCCAGTGTGTTGATATTTTACAGAGTGCATTCTCAACCACTCAAGTCAGCCCTGCTTTAAAAAAAAAGTTTATGACCTAATGTCCCATACATCCCTAAACTCAAAAACACTCTAGAGTCAATTTGATCTCATGCCACTAAGTCTACTGACCCTATTTTTAAATTGTGGGAGGTAGCTGGAGCACTTAGACGAAACCTGTGAAGAACAAACTCCATGCAGATACTGTCCTTGGTGGGATTCCAATCCAGGAACCAGAGCCGCATGAGTGCTAACTGCTATGGGTGGCACAGTGATGAAGTGGTAATATAAATTGGTCTGTACATTTATTTTACTAGTTATTAGAATCTAGGAAAAACTGAGGTGCATTTTAAATTAGTTCTTCTAGGGTGGGTTTCAGACAGCTGTAACAAATCATTTATTTGTCCTACATACCTAAAGTAATATTTGATTGGAATCTGTTTTTTGTGACACTCCTGATCAGCTACCAGTATACCTCCATGTCTTAGCCATCATAATTGTGGTTCCTACCGCTTTGTTTTAACATAATCAACACTAATCTGCAGCCTATTAACTCAGATGGTCTGTTCTTTTAATTCTGCAGTGCCATCGTTACAAAGCTAAGTGTTCTGGGCACAGCTGTTGCCATTGCATAACATGTTGTAAGACTCCAGTCAGGGATTAATAATTCAAGGCTTTCATTATCAATTATGTTAGAATTACATTGAAATTCACTATAACTCTAGCATTTCTGCAGTGAATGTGTGTATGCTTATAGATTAAATTAAAAAAAATTCTTGTATGATGGTATGTCATGTATTAGAGTTACTCTAAAGAGAACCGGTCATAACTAGACTTGTGCAGGAATTGAAATATTCGGTTTTATAATATCAGCTCAGTCTTACTACCAAAAGATTTATATCTTCTTATCTTTATTTAGCATTAGTTTGTCTGCTACTACAAATGCTGGGGTCAGAGGTCACCTGATGCCTGACAGTTGCTGTCGTGTAAATGATCTGACCCCATATCAACTCTTAGGAGTGTATAACAGTGGTCAGAGCACCAGTGGATGTTGACTGCTGGGGTCAGAGGTCACTGGATGCCTGACAGTTGCTGTTGTGTAAATGATCTGACCCCATATCAACTCTTAGGAGTGTATAACAGTGGTCAGAGCACCAGTGGATGTTGACTGCTGGGGTCAGAGGTCACCTGATGACTGACAGTTGCTGTCGTGTAAATGATCTGACCCCATATCAACTCTTAGGAGTGTATAACAGTGGTCAGAGCACTAGTGGATGTTGACTGCTGGGGTCAGAGGTCACTGGATGCCTGACAGTTGCTGTTGTGTAAATGATCTGACCCCATATCAACTCTTAGGAGTGTATAACAGTGGTCAGAGCAATAATTTGACCTGAAACACCTCCTCATTTTCTTAGTATATAGGAGAGGTGTTCTTTAAGCCACAAAAGAGAAGCAGGGTTGTTTGGGATTTCAGTGCAGGACAAGCACAGTGCACAGGAGTGGGGGCTCACTAAATTTTTGGCAGCATGAACAGGTATTCCTCTGTACTTACATATACATGTATTGCAAAGATGTAAATTTTTTTAATATTTTGCTCAAACGTACACTGTAGACTGTCTGTGTAATAGAGTGGGACCTTTCCACACCACAAAAAAAGTACAGTCACAGCTGCTTAGGGTCATTGGTCCAATGCCTTGCACGGCAGCATTGAGTTTCAGTATCATCCAGCCCTTTGGGAAAAGCCGCGGTTACAACTCTTCCCATGTTAGACACAAACTCATGCACAAACAACTTATTCACACAGTGTCTCTGCCCCATGTACGGAGAAGGTGGGGTTCACTGTCCCAGGGCTGACAGCTCAAAAGTTCCCAAATCCACTTTGGGAATCCTGCCACCTAACAACAGCCAAATGGTTATGAGGTCAAAGGTATTGACCTACAGTAAGTGACAGAAGTAGTGCGCTTCCCTTTTCAGGAAACTTGGCTATCTCATGGAAAAAAAAGCTGGTCACTTGGTGGGATATGACCACCCATGAAAGATATTTTGGAGATACCCTTTTCAGATAAAGGTATTGACCTATTTTTAAATTGTGGGAGGTAGCTGTTATATCCTTGCAAGAAGCACCACCGTCCACAAAGCAAAATTTAGTGATTTGCTATTACAGAGTAATGTTGACTGGCACCAGACTTATACCCACAGAGAACCTGTGAAACACAAGCTAGTACTATGAAGGGAGTAAATGCTTTCAGGCAAGTACATGAAAGGGTGCACTAAACGTTGCATGATGAAAGGTTTTTACATTTTTGGCTTGGAACACAAGGTGAAAATAAGGTGAAAAGGCTTTCCATGCTCTGGAGTGCGCTGAAGAGTGCAATTTGAAAACATGGTCACCTGTATTCTATTGCACCAAGAAGAGCTGGATGCCAGAGAAGGTTCTATCAAGGGCAATGTAAAACACCCTTAAGGAAATAAACAGATATTTAGGGCTCATGTACACTGCAGCTGCTAAACTGACATTCAGGAGCTGTTGATTATTTTTTCAGCAGCCCCTGAACTACAATGTTTTCCTATGTGTCCATGTACACAGTCATTTACAGGCAGTTGAGTTTACAGTCGTTTTCTTAAAAGCACCAAAATTGCATACAGGAGTAGATTTTCCCGCCGTTTCAAATGCCAAATACTTGTAAACACGGGTTAACCGCGTTTACAAGCGTTTGCGTTTTTGACAGGTCCATATCCAGATGCTGTCCAGAGCCTTTTCTCTTCATCAAAGCATGCAAAGCGTTTTCCATGTATTCAAATGGACCCGGTACACCAGCGCAGTCAGTTCCAGGCTTCCCGTGAAGGAAAAAAAGGTAGAACGTGCTGCACTATGCTCATGATGGGATCCATAGTGAATACAACCAGAAAAGACAGGTAATCCCAACACATACTGCTCTCTCTGCTTCTGCTTTCTCTATTTCTCTTAAAATGTCTGAAATAGTTAATTATTTACTATTTTTCAGTGCATTCTGGGCATTTTGGAAGGTCTCCTGAGGTTATATTTTAAAAACGCAAACGTGCATAAACACGGTATGCAAACGTGGCTAAACTGATGTTTTTTAACCTATGTTTTCTAGCAGTCAGTTTCCAGTGGTCAAAAGAGTTTTCCAAACGCCCCGTGTACGTGAGCCCTTAGGGCATAGTACCTTGCCAATAATCACGCTCTCTCACAGTTCACAGTTGGAAACATGTCTCACCTACACCTAATATAACTGAAGGGGTCTCAACTTTTTATCTTGTAGAAATAATCGAAGGCTGTGTATGGTCTGATTTGGTCCTTCTCTGCAACCATCTTGACTAAAAATGGTCTGGATGCTTGGGGCAGATTATAATGTGTTTGTGCACCGTAAGTTCTTATAGAAGCAAATGGGTGTCTATAATGCAATACCTTTGTGCCAACCAGTTCACCTGCTTGCAGAGGGGGTCCAGAGGTAATGCAACTATCAGCACTCTCTGCTAGAATCAAAGGTACATGGAGTAAAAGAGCCAACTATTTTGATTACTTCATTGAGAGTGTCCTCTCATCTGTGTGGTTTTCATAGGTAAACTGAGTGATGCAGATGTTTCAGTTTATTATATGTACAGTACAGCATTATGGCAGGATAGATTTGCACTTTACTGAACAAATTAGCAATAATATTTTTACTGTAATCAACAATCATTAAAACAATTAAGCACACTTAAATCCACTTCAACAGCTCTGAGCTGTGATGTTTAATTTTGATGACTGTTGGACAAGCCAAGCAAAATAAATAAATAAATAATTGAGAGCGGGAGCGTGTGAAAAAAATTGCACATTGGCACTGTTCATATGCTAACTGGTTGTTGCTCTCCATCTGCTTAAAAAAAAATCAACTGGCAATGGTGCAAAGCGGCTGATTAGCTGTATAGCCGACACGCAACCACAAAGGGTTTAATACACAGTCATTGGCTGAGACACAACATAGACCATTAATACTGCCATCGTCGCAGCCTCTGCCTGACCCGGTTTAGAAAAGTTCAATCCTTTTGTGCTAGAAATGTATGAGAAAATAAAATCATAGCTCTCTCTCTTTCTTTAGAAATATACTATGGTTCCTCTTACCAGCTCAGATGTGGCTATATAACGTAGAAGTTGGCAGGAGGAACCACAGCATGCAGTGGGAAGGTATTTAATGCCTGTGACCACCCTGTCATTTTAAAAAGCAGAGGTTTGACTTTGATTGGTTGTTTTGCCACTAGGTGGTTGTGTTATGGTAATGTGAAAGTTAACCGCTGTAAAAGTCAATGTTTGAAGAACTCAAAAGGAGGTGTTAGCGTGCTGTTTATACAGACAAAGGTGCAACAACTGTTGTCATATACTGTATATCATACTCTCATACTGTGATAGTTCTGCCACTAGGTGTTATGGTAGTATTATGTTTAATACTTGCCTAATGTAATGTTCTCCATAGTTGGACTAATATGTTGTGGAGTAATTTCCTCTCTCTATCTTCCTTTTGTTTCTATAAAAACAAGGAGGGCTCATCTATGTGCACAGCACGATGTGACTGGTGACAGCCAGTCCACAAAAGCTTTCCAGCCCAGCTGAAGCCAAAGCACTAAATACTTATGAACATTCAGATACAGCTCAGAGTGCAAGCAAAACATTATCTGTAAGGGCTGGTGTAACGGAACTGACCCAGACTGCGCTTGAGTACTTCCGTTCGAATACTGTTTCCCCGTCCGAACACCGACAACAGACACCACAGCCGTCCATACAAGACTAGACGACACCAGTCTTGAAGTAAACCAGGAGGCAGACTACTTTATTTGAACACAGATACAAGATATATACACTCAGGGGGGACAATCCCCCCTCCCTGCATAATGACACAGGGCGGGGCAATCTACATTTAGTAACAAGAGACACACAGGTATTCAAGCTTCACACCAGCAGACAGTCCCATCAGAAGGAAGGGCTGCTGGAGACACCCCCCCCCCCCACTAAGCTAATACACATAAACACATACATCCCATAATAGTTTGCTTCCAAGCCAAACAAACAATAGAACAATGGGATGCAGCCACATAACATTAAACAATCAACAACCCCCACCCCACCTATCTCCTAAACATGTCTACACAGTCTGAGACAAAGATCGCACAATATTAGGACAGATCCCCTAACAGGCACAGGGTGACTTACACATAAGAGGGATATGGGGAGCTGAGACAGGGGTCTCCCCACCTCTCCAAAGTGAGCTGGGTTCCATGGGCCCCCCACCCAAAGTGACTCCCGTCACAGCTGGTTCACACCATAGAAATGCAGTCCAGATGCGCTCCAGATGCGTATTTGCATGCATGTTTTTGATGCGTTTTTGATGTGTTCCAGTGCGTTTTTTTATGCATTTTAGTCCATTTTTCCCCCTCTCTCATTTTCTTCAATTTAAATAGGGACATGTGCATGCCAGTGCATTTTTGGTGCGTTCCACCGGAACGGTGTGTTTTTGATGCGCTTTACTGCGTTCCAATACAGTTCTGTGGTGAAAAAATGCAGCATGTTTTACTTTTTTTCTGCAACCGGAATACTTTGGAACTGCAAGCACTGATGTGAACTATGACATTGACTACCATATAACCTACTTTCTGTGCATTTTGGATGCACAAATGTCAAAAAGCATATATGACGGCTACTAGCAATGTTTCATCAACATTTTAAGTCACTAATCTGACAAACCAGAGCTACCAGTCTTGCAAGTTTAACCAGTTGCCGACCGCAGATAGCCGAATGACGGCTAAACTGCAGCCGGCCAGTTCTGAGTGGAAGTCATATGACGTCCCCCCAGAACACGCTCTCCTGCGCGCCCCAGGGGGCGCGCACCCGGCGATCTCCGTGATCGCTGTGTCCTACGGACACAGCTGATCACGAGATGTGGTAAAAGGCCGATCATACCGGCCTTTTACCACGTGATCAGCGGTGTCCAATGACACGCTGATCACAGGGAAATGCAAGTGCCGGTTCTCGGCTGCACTTTCCTCACGCTGTCAGATCGTGAGGAAAGTACTGCCGAGAACCGGCAGTTGTCAGAGCGAGGATCGGCACCGATCATCAGGGCCACTGATGATCAGTACCCTGATGATCGGTGCCCAGCAGTGCCACCCACAAGTTCCGCCCACCTGTGCCCAGCAGTGCGCCCACTAGCTCCGCCCACCTGTGCCCAGCAGTGCACCCACCTGTGCCACTCTGCAGTGTCACACACCTGTGCCCAGAAGTGCCACCTACCTGTGCCCAGCAGTGCCACCCACCTGTGCCCACCCACCTGTGCCCACCAGTGCCACCCACCTGTGCCCACCAGTGCCACCCACCTGTGCCCACCCACCAGTGCTGCCCACCAGTGCCACCCACCAGTGCAGCCCAGCAGTGCTGCCAGTCAGTGCCACCAGTCAGTGCCCAGCGGTTGTGCCAGTCAGTGCCGCCAGTCAGTGCCCAGCAGTGATGCCAGTCAGTGTCATCTATCAGTACCCATCATCAGTGTCACCTATCAGTGCTGCCTATCAGTGCTGCATATTAGTGCCGCCTATCCGTGACACCTCATTAGTGCTGCCTATCAGTGCCGCCTATCCGTGCCACCTCATTAGTACTGCCTATCAGTGCCCTTTAGTGCTGCCTATCAGTGCCCATCAGTGCCGCCTATCAGTGCTTATTAGTGCTGCCTCATCAACGCACATCAGTGAAGGAGAAAAAATACCTGTTTGAAAAATTTTATAATAGAAACAAAGAAACTTTTTTTTTTTTTTTCAAATTTTTTGCACTTTTTTAATTTATAGCGCAAAAAGTAAAGCGCCCAGTGGCGATTAAATACCACCAAAAGAAAGCTATATTTGTGAGAAAAAAATGATCAAAATTTCATATGGGTACAATGTTGCATGACCGCGCAATTGTCAATCAAAGTGCGGCAGCGCTGAAAGCTGAAAATTGGCCTGGTAAGGAAGGGGGTATAAGTGCCTGGTAGGCAAGTGGTTAAAGGACTATAGGCAAAATGTTTTTTTTCAATAAGAATAGAGTAAGGGAAGGTTATAACCCTTGCCATTTGTTTTTGCCTTCTGTGTACCATTGGAGAGATTTACCTTCACTACCTGTCTCATAGCCAAAACAGGAAGTGAGAGGAAATCCCTGTAAATTGAAGGAATCTAGTGAGTGTGCCCACAGGAGGATTTCCCCTCTATTACTGTTCTGGGGATGACCCAAAATGTGAGATTTTCTTTTACTTCCAATAAGAATGATAAATAGAGAGGGTGAATCTCCCTAACAGGGTGAGAGGTAGCAAGAAAAGCCTGACAGGTGCTAGAATCCCTCTCCACTCTACCCAAAAATAAAAAAAAAAGAGGGAATATGGAAAGTGTACACAAGAGCCCAAACCAGACCAACCTAGAGATAAAAAAATTAAGAAGATGCCACAATAGATAGGTGGATCACCCTATATAATTACTCTCTGGCTCATCAATAAATGAAGATGTGGGTTATCACCGAAAAGAACTATAACATACAACAAATAGTACTAAACAAAGGCTGTAAAATAACAGTTTAACCATTTGCCACCCGCCCTATGGCCGAATGGCGGGCAGCAAATGTCATCAGCATTCCAGGTGGATGCCATATGGCGTCCTCCCGCACATGCGCAGATTGCGCTCCTGCAGAGTGGCACAGCGGCGCGATCTGTCACCGGCCATGTACCTCGGACACGGCCGATGACAGATCTGAGTATCCGCCCCGTTGCCGGCACCATGTGACCTGCTGTGACCAATCACAGCAGGTCACATGACAGTTGTATACAATGGATGGCTTCATTCATTCATTCATTCATGAATGGTCACAGCTAATCACATGCACATGTCATGTGATTAGCTGTGGCCAAATCACAGGTAAGCACAAAAGAAAAAAAAAAAAAAAACCCTGAATGAATCGATGTCATTCAGGTAAATGCTTGCTTATAGCAAAGTAATTCTTTGCTATAAGCAAATTGTGTAAAAAAAAAAAATACTGATCACTTCCCCAAAGTAGTACAATGTTACAATGGTAACATTGTACTACTTTGGTCATAGTGAAATATGGAAAAAAAATCTTAAAAAAAGAAAATTTTTTTTATAAAAAATAATAAAAAAATAAAAAAAATATATAATTTTTTTTTTCATACTGTCACCAGTCAGTGTCCCTGATCACCACCATGCCAGTTATATGATGACGCTGTACTGCACTGGTGACAATATGTAAAAAAAAATAGTGAAACTAATTTTTTTAATTTTCCGAAAAATTATGACAAAAAAAATACAACTTCAAAAAACTCACCATGCCTCTTATGAAGTACGTCGGACTGTCTACTCTGCAAAAAGGGGATATTTGGGGGATATCTGTACTGTTCTGACATTCTTGGACCTCAAGAAATTAGATTGGCTGTCAGTACTTCAGGATTGATCAATATTCAGATCTATACCATAGTTTGTGAACTCTATAACTTTCCTACAAACTAAAAAATACATCCTAATTTGGGTTAAATTGCACCAAAGACATGGAGCAGAATACATCTTGGCCTAAATTTATGAAGAACAATTATTTATTTGCAAACTTTTATAACAGAAACAAAGAAAAACTTTTTTTTTCTTCAAAATTTTTGGTCTTTTTTTGTTAATTTAGCAAAAAATAAAAACCCCAGCGGTGATTAAATACCACCAAAAGAAAGCTCTAGTTTTGTGAAGAAAATGATAAAATTTTAGTTTGGGTATAATGTTGTATGACCGCGCAATTGTCATTCAAAGTGTGAGAGCGCTGAAACCTGAAAACTGGCCTGGGCAGGAAGGTGTAAAATTGCCCGGTGTTGAATTGGATAAATTAAACCCTAGCAGAGTAGTTCCTTATACAAAAATGACTTTATTATAAATCTCGCATAAAAACTTTAATTCAAACTGTTATTTTACAGCCTTTCATTAGGGCTGTTTTTTGTATGTTACAACCTAGAGATAAACAGACAGTGAAAGATCAAAATGCTCAAATACTATATCCCTGAGCACAGATGATGATCAAATTTTGCAGATATGCACATGGGAAACAGCAAATGAAGTGTGGGAGGAACTATATAAATAATACAAAAGAGCAAATCTTAGCAATAAACTCTACTTAATCAGAAAGTTAAAGACAACACATGTATGAAAGGCCAGCACATGCAGGACTATATAATATGTATCCTAGAAATAGTGGACCACCTGTGAGTTATACAGGTGAAACTCAAAAAATTTGAATATCGTGCAAAAGTTCATTTATTTCAGTAATGCAACTTAAAAGGTGAAACTAATATATGAGATAGACTCATTACATGCAAAGCAAGATAGTTCAAGCCGTGATTTGTCATAATTGTGATGATTATGGCTTACAGCTTCAAGCAGTAGGTTCTAGAGAATATGTGGCCAGGCTATGTTCATTTGAGAATTTGCATATTCATTGAACTTAAAACAAGCTCTCAGTGACCTCTGTAGTTACAACCACTGTGGACACATTTCACAGCAGAAATGCTTTAATCGTTTAAGTTTTACTCTACACATCTTGCCCCCCTACCTCCTCCATATGTATGTGTCTCCACACATAAGAATAATTTCTCTTAAGTCCTATCCTTGTGGCAGGGAGACCTCAATGGAGACAGCAAAAGTCTGCCAGTTCTTATCTCACAACCCATGTAACTAAATTAACCACTTCCCGACCGGCCGTTGCATATAAACGGCCGGACGGTAGCAGTGCAGGGTCAGGCACCCTGCTTGTGCGCGCTCCCTCGGAGCGCGCAGCACCGCGATCCGGTGCCCGCTGTGTCCGAAACACTGATCGTTGGACGGGACCTCTGTACGAGGTCCCGATCATGTGATCACTGATTGGCCAATCAGTGATCACATGCAAAGTAGTAAGCAAGATGTCACTTGTGACATCATTGCTTACTATGTGTGAAATCTGTGAATGATCACAGAGGTCACATGGTACAAGGCTATTCACAACAGCCTTGTACCATGTGACAAGCTGTGACCAATCACAGCTCACTCAGTACTTCTCAATGAGTGCAAGAATGCACACAGAGAGAAAGAGAAATGATTGCTTTTACATCCTATATGGGTGTAAAAGCAATCAGTGTAAAAAAAAAAAAAAAAATCTTCATCACCCCCCACAAGTAGTGCAGTGTCACCATGGTGACACTGTACTGCTAGGGTGACAGTATGTTAAAAAAAAATAAAAATAAAAAATAATGTAAAAAAATAAAATAAAAATGTAAAAAAAAATGTTTAACAATTATAATTTTTGGTTATAAACTAATTTGGATTTTTTTTTTTACTAAAAAGATAACAGAATAAATTTTGGCAAAGATTTATGATGAAATATTATTTATTTGCAAAATATTATAAAAAAAACACTTTTTTCAAAATATTTGGACTTTTTAATTTAAATAGCAAAAAAAATAAAAATCCCAGTGGTGAATAAATACCACCAAAATAAAGCTTTATCTGTCTCAAAAAAATGGTAAAAAATGCATTTGGGTACAGTGTTGCATGACCGCGCAATTGTCAATCAAAGTGTGATGGCGCTGAAAGCTGAAAATTGCCCTAGTCAGGAAGGGGGTAAAAGTGTCCGGTCAGGAAGTGGTTAAAAAATTAAAAATGGCCTGTTGCTGTCCTCTTGTTGTATGGTTATTTTTTAGCAGAGGAGCAAGACCTTTTTTTTTCTAAGATTATAATTATTTCTCAGAAAGATCTCAATCATGTCCCTAGCTGCAAAAACTCTGCCTGAACTCTCTGTGTAGACACATCACCTTTTTTTCAAAATGAATAAACTCAAGGCTAAGAATCCATTTTTACCATCCAGAACAGCCACGTTTGATTTCAAGCTGATCTAAAATTTTAGGTGGTATGTGATGTGCGAGAGGAGCTTAGAGCCAAAAGTGGAAAGACATAAGTGCAGTAATGCAGTTGGCTTATAAAAATTATTATTTATTGTTTATTATATTATTTATTCATGCTATATCAATAATAAAATTCCTATCCTTTATACATTTTGTCTATGTGGTATATGATGCCTGAAAAGTCTCACATTTTGCTATTTCTCAAATTGTAAAGGACACACCCCTGCCACACCTTTGCTGATCAGAAAAAATTAATATTTAAAAAAAAAACATTTTTTTCAATTCTTTATTTTTCTTATACTGTCCCTTTTAAATAACAAATGCAACAATGTATAGGTTGGATGGAAGGTAGTGCTGAAATTTTTTTTAGTTTATATTATATTATGTATATATATATATATATATATATATATATATATATATATATATATGGTTTGTTTTTTTTTGTTTTTTTGGGGGGGGTATTATTTATGTTCTGTTTTTACATTTGCCTGGAGATTTCCTTAGAGAATTGACCTTCATCCAGAAGGGTAACCATATAGCACAGTATTCTCTATTCCTAAACTGTATTTAGATACATTTTGCGTAAATGGAAACTGGGGGAAAATGCCTCCAATCTCAAAGGCTTCAACTTTCGTACTTGAATTGTTTTCATTGACAATTGTGACCTGCCTATTTTTTAGGGGATTTCTTGTGGCTATTTACATTTTCACTCAGTGAAAATCAATTACCGTCCCACAATAAGCCTCATTTGCTACCTTTGAGTATAATAGAGACACACCATTAGGATGATGACATTACCTAAAAAAGGGCAACACACAGTTGGTAGACGTAAATTAAAGAGGCTTTCACAAATGCATTAGAAGTGCTGCTGTGCCTGAAATATGCATAACATGTCTATCTATTAAAGGCTATTAGTCTGCTGGGGATGATTTGGAAGGAGGAGTGAAGGGGGATGGTAGATTATGATCTAGTACTTTGACAAAATTATGTATTTCCTTTTTCTTCTCAGTATGTGCCATTGATGCAATAAGCAGAGCCCCCCAGCTGAGCTGCATTTGGAAATGCCAGCGAGCATGGCACATTCGCTTCATTGGCCGCTGCCGAGGCAAAGCACGGTCGGGAATAGAGTGCATGTATGCCGACTGGCCCACCCCCTCTTTCATCATGTTGACCTCCGTCGTTCTGCGGATGTACGCCCGGGCGAGCCTCCAATTCAAGTGGAAAACAGCTTCGGTAGATCAGTTCATAGGATTTGGGGACATTTAACTTCCATCAGGCACACATCATCTTACTGATGTTTTGAAAGCAACTTTAGAGGGAACATTAAGAGCAGCAACTTCAGAAGGTGTCTGTGTGCACATGGACAGTATAGCTAAGATACAACACATGCCATGTTTGCCGGAGCATTGATGACAGGTCAATTATAAGTAAAAAGAATGCCATACTATGTTTATGTACTAAACTAGAGTACAAATTGTTAGACATGTCAAGTGATCAGTCATTTGCATACTTTATAGAATGAGTCCTGTTTTAGGGAATGTTCATCAACTGTAGTTTATAGATTCACCAGGGATACATACATCATTGATATGATTGAATGTATCAATTTGGTTGTGGGTCTCTCTTGTTTACTTTCTCCTCTTCTCATTGCTGTGTTTTCACAGAAATATCATATTTGTATTATGGGTTCAAACAGGGGCAGACTGACAACTCATGGGGCCCCCGGGCAATAGGGGATCATGGGGCCCCTGTATCCTTGCCCAAACTCAAAAAAGACTATGAAAAAGGTAACAGGGGCATCTCACGGGGCCCACTACTGATCCCGGGCCCTCGGGCAGTGCCCAAGTTTCCAAATGGTCAGTCCGCCCTTGGGTTCAAATTATGACACTTTGGGGTTGATTTACTAAAGGAAAATAAATATTTACTCTCAGCTTATTGAATAAGTTGAAGCTTTACTGCAGGGGTGTCCAACCTTTTCACTTTCCTTGACCATATTGGAAAAAAAGTGTTTTGGGCCACACATAAAATACAGTAACAATAAGAATAGCTGATGAGCAGAAAAAGTCAGGGAAGATCACAAATTAACGATCACTGATAAAGAGTAATAAAACTTCATTTTTTCTGTAATATTTGTTATTATAAACGAGAGCAACAATAAAACTAGTGCTATATTTGACACTGTTTTTGATAAGCTAATGCATCAGTATCTGGTTAGATGGATGTAGTAGCAATTCTCAATGAATTCTCAAGGTGCTCATCAGATATTTTGGTTCTACTTTTGCCCTTTGTGTGTTTCATCCTTGAAAATAGTTTCTCACAAATATACATGCTGCTGAAGACCAATGACATAAATAAGACGTGATTGGGAAGAGTGGGATATTTTTCCTTGGGTAGATAAAATGTATAAAAGTCCAGGAGAGACACTGTCAACTTTTTCTTCAGCTGCTAAGTGTAAATTTGTTTTTACAAAAAAATTCCCCAAAAAAGCAACAATTTTAATTAATCTTATAATTTTGTGTTGGGCCATATTCATAGCTGTCCTGGGCCTCATGTGGCCTGTGGGCCACAGGTTGGGCATCCCAGTCTACTGACTTCCATAATCCAGTCACGTGCAAGCAAAAATACTTTTTTTTTATCCTTTTCATGTGATTGGGTATTCTTTGCAAAGTGAAATTTTATCATATTCCCTAAACTAAGGGACAATTCCCTTACAAAAGTACAAATTCTCTTGCAAAGTGAACAACCTATGTGCCTTTAATAAATCAACCCCAGTGTGTCCTAATTTATTTTTTGTCTTGTTTTGCACTCTACTTGTCACTTTCAATAGATTACTAAAAGAATATTAACAAAAAAGTGTACAAGGAACAGAAAACTCTTAATTGAGCTTATATGATTCTTAGTGATGTCAGTGAGAGTGAGTATTTTTTAGAAGTCTCCACTTATGGTTGCTAAATATGAAGAGTCTTACTTTGGACATGCTGATTAAAGTCTACATACTAGAGCTGTTGGGATCTTAGAAAACCTTCATATACAACATAGATGTCAGTGAAGGCTTGGAGGCATGTAGACCTCTGTAGTTGTATAATGGACCTTCTAAGATGCATCCACCACTGGGGACCTGGTAGAGGTTTCACCTCAAACCACAACATTAATTTTAACCAATTTATGTACAAAATTAGAGATCCTGCATAGGATCTATTTCACTTACTGTATATATTTTTGTAATGTTTCGTATTGCATTATTGGAGCTGCAACTTTTACAGGGTTAACCCATTAAAAAGAGATCTTGCGGTTTTGGTTGTATACCAGGGAGTTGTGTCATTGATGGTTTCTTACATTAATTACTGCTGTAGCCACATGAAAGTCTAATATTACCCAGAGTATATTAGTTTTCAGCTGCACTGAAAACATAAAAAATATCTATTGTGTTAAAATAACTATGACATCTGGCCTATTCCTTATCCTTAATATGACCTTTACACATAAAGCTGCCCTTGCAATTCAAAAGAGGAAGGGTACATCATAGGTTAAGATGGACAGATATTGTTACTGAACTATGTATGAGCTTGCAGGAGTTCATAGAGACAGCTACTGAAAAAAAAGCCTATAATGCTATGGTCCCTGAAGCCACATTGAGTTGGATGCGTTGAATCACAAACATCCAATTTAGCTAACTTTGGGTACATTGGTATGTGAATACTTTTTAGAACTAGAGTATAGCACTTAATATACTGTACTATACAGATAAACAGGAATCTTACCATGCCTCCAAGCTTCTCGAGCGCCTTGTTCACAACCGTATGAACTGCTACCTCACGGACAACAACCTTCTTGATCCCCAACAGTCTGGCTTCCGCCCACAACATTCCACAGAAACTGCTCTACTAAAACTCACTAATGACCTACTAACTGCTAAAACCAACGGCCATTACTCCATACTCATACTCCTTGACCTTTCCGCTGCCTTTGAAACAGTCGACCACCCGCTCCTCCTCAGTAAACTCCACTCCATCGGCCTCCGTGACTCTGCTCTCTCCTGATTCTCCTCTTACCTTTCTCAGCGCACTTTCAGTGTCAGATACATCTCCTCCTCCTCCATCCGCTTCCTCTTTCTGTTGGGGTACCCCAAGGTTCTGTTCTTGGGCCCCTCCTTTTCTCTCTCTATACCTCCTCCCTGGGCCAACTGATAACCTCCCATGGCTTCCAATACCATGCTATGCTGATGACACCCAGATCTATCTCTCTACTCCTCAGCTCACCCCCTCAATCTCCTCACGTATAACACAAATCTACTAAGCGACATATCAGCATGGATGTCACATCACTACCTTAAACTCAATCTTTCAAAAACTGAGCTTGTAATATTTCCTCCTCCCCGATCCCCACTTATGACTTTACCATTAAGATCAACAGCACAACGATTGGTCCTTCCCCTCATGCCAGGGGCGATCTTTGAAAACTCACTCCCTCAGGGAAGCCTACACCACCTCCACCTAAGAACTGTACTTGAATCACCTCCAACAGATCATCCCCCGCAGCTATCACCTTTTGTATCACCTCCCCCTTCCTTTAGATTGTAAGCTCCACGAGCAGGGCCATCACATTCCTTCTGTACTGAAAGTATTGTAATTGTACTGTCTCCCTTATATTGTAAAGCGCTGCGCAAACTGTTGGCGATATATAAATCCTGTATAATAATAATAATAAAAAGCCTGCCGAACAAATGAACTCAGCACAAGGAAAGCAATGTAATGTCAGACGAGTGACAGCTTTTTAGCAACAGGATCCTCAATTCAGTACTTAAAGCAGAGAAGTTCAACCTGTGGCCCATGGGCTGCATGTTGCCCAACACAAAACTTACGTAAAAAAAGGTAAACTTACATAAAAATTTTTATTTTTGGGGGTAATTTTTTGTAAAAATGCATTTGCACTTAGCGAACTCATGCGCTAAGTTTTATCTTTCCAAAGAAAAATGTCCCACTCTGCACAATCACACCGTATTCCTGCCCAGGGGCGGACTGACCATTTGAAAACTTGGGCACTGCCCGAGGGCCCGGGGTCATTAGGGGGCCCCATGAGATGCCCCTGGTACCTTTTTCATAGGCTTTTTTGAGTTTGGGCAAGGACACAGGGGCCCCATGATCCCCTATTGCCCGGGGGCCCCATGAGTTGTCAGTCCGCCCCTGTTCATGCCATCAGTTTTCAGCAGCACCTATATTTGTGAGCAACTATTTTCAAGGAGGAAGCACATGAGAAGGTCAAAATTAGAACCAAATTATCTGATGAGCACCTTTGAAGTTAATTGAGAATTGTTGCTACATCCTTCGAAACAGGTATTGATGCATTGGTTTACAAAAACTGTGTCAAATATTGCACTAGTTTTATGTTGCCCTCTTTTACTTTTATCTTGCAAACTAGTAAAAAAAAATGAAGTTGCATTACTCAGATAGGTACATTATCTATATCAGCGTTCTTTACCTTGTGATTTGCCTGACTTTTTCTGCTCATCAGCTATCCTGATTGTTAGTTATTTTATGTGTGGCTCAAGACAATTCCTTATCTTCCAGTGTGGCCTAGAAAATTCAAAAAGTTGGACACCCCAACTTAAAGCCTAACTCCATGCTTACAGCGGAACTCCACCCAAAAGGGGACGTTCCACTTTAAGGACTGCTCCCCCGCTCCCCATTAAGGATTGGCATCTTTGGAGGGCGGGGGGGAGCAGGTACATGAATTTGACAGATACCCGCTCCCACGTCCGGTCTGTTTGCCTAGGCGATTGGAAGCGGAAGTTGTCCTCCCTGCCTCCCTGTAGTCTTTTGGGACACTTGACAGGTCCCAGAAGACTACAGGACCATTCATGAAGTGCAGCGCTACTCACAAATTCGCAGTGGGTACCCGGCTGTGAAGCCACGAGCTATCACAGCCGGGTGCCCACACTGAAGATGCAAGATGCCGGCCTCCTGGAATCCAGGATGGCCGGTGAAACGGGCTGCGGAGGACACACCGTGGGACACGTAAGAGGCTGTTTTTTAAAAGTCAGCAGCTACAGTTTTTGTAGCTGCTGACTTTTATTTCTTGACAGTGTGAGTGGAACTTTAAATAGTCCCTTTAAATAGTTAATTTGGGCCAAGTTAGGCTTTAACACTTTCTATGAAGACATTTCCTTGATAGCAGGGAGAGGGTGATGTTGCTCCCTTGGAAGCGAGCGACACTTGTCAGTGTTTCAGGACAGCGAGGGGGCAATTCCATAGAGGCAACTAGAAGCGTCTTCTGGTTGGTTCAGAAATGCTCATGTGACATCACTCTAACTAAACCTCTTTGAGAAGAGAAATAAGAATAGTAGCTAATTGATTTTAGCAATTCTCTAAATCTCTATGGTGCAAAAAAAATCCCTGAGCATTAATCGCCACTCCTGAAGCACCTTATGGCTTGATATTGCTTAGTGTTTAAAGCCAATCCTAAACAAATCATATACAGTATGGCCTACCTGAGCACTTCTGACTGTAGCTAGAATACTGCCAATAGTCTTTTGAAATCTGAAATGCAAAGAAAAGAACATAGTTAAATGACTTAAACATAATTACCATCAGATTGCAGAAACTATTTAGCACAAGCTACCAGTTTGGGGAAGGAACCAGCTTAATTTGCATTTAGGTGATTTTTTTTTTAGGGTCTGAAATTAAAATCTAAATGCTTTTAACAAACCATGGCATTTTACAGTTTGACACCAATTTTCCACACAGCATGATTTAGCAAAATCCCAAATTAGCTCAAAGTGAATCATAGTTAAGCTATTTTATGCCATCTGCAATGGAGTTCTAATGCCAGCAAAAAAAATAGAACTTTCTTCGAGGTTAGGTGTGCCAAACATTTATGCAAACATTGCATCTAACACTGTGCTTTTGTGACACGTTTATAGCCAACAATAATTTGAAGACTGCTCACAGCAGTGGACAAATTTTAGCTGACAACTGAAAAGGGCGTTTTTGGCTTTTGTTCTGTTGTCTTTGTTTCACATAACCTGAAAATTCCATTAAAACACAGCTTCTACCTCTATTAACCTTGTGATGCAGGTTAATGT
The DNA here is from genome assembly GCF_062004578.1 of Staurois parvus. Lineage (NCBI taxonomy): Eukaryota > Metazoa > Chordata > Amphibia > Anura > Ranidae > Staurois > Staurois parvus. The sequence continues at coordinate 2,105,186 of NW_028317934.1, forward strand.
GTTTACACCTTTATTAACCCTTTAAAGAAGGTTAGTGATGATTTATGTAAATTATGTTTATTTCCTATCTTGTACTTTTATGAGGCTGCACAGTTAGCAGCACTGGAGTCCTGGGCTCAGAACTTGCAAGCAATGTATGGAGCTTGAATATTCTCTACTTTGTTAGTGTGCTCCCACAGACACACTGATAGGGTAACTGGTTTGTGTCCAAAATGGGCCTAATGTGTCTATCATACAATCATTAAACCTTAACTCTAGCCAACTTTTTTTTGTTTAAAGGGTCTGTAAACCCTAACTATGAGTGTCTTTTATTTGCCTACTTTTGGTCTGTTAAAGTGTATGTCAAGCCAAAACTTAATTTTTTCCCCCTTGATTTTGGATATAATGGAGAAAGGGAGAAAGATTGGAAATCCTTGCTACCTGGGGCTTGATTAAATTGATTTATCCTCTCTTCCTATCCTTCTGAAGTTTACCAGACAGGAAGTCAGGGGAAGTCTCCAGCAGCAGCACAGAGAGAAATACAAAGTTTCCTTAGTAGAGCAGGGGAAGGCTGGAACTCTGTGTCCCCTTTGCAGATTTGATCTCACTTGCTGCCTGGTAAAACCATTGACACCTAGTAAAAAAATTAGGGGACGTCTCTTAAAGGCTACGTTCACACGAGTTTTGTCAGCAGGTGTCAGACAGGTGTTTGGGAAGTGTTTTTAATGCTTCTCAAACGCCTATGAAAATTCTGCATATGGCAGCACACAGTGCTGTTCACACTAAAGTGTTAGCGTTGTGGCAAAACTGATACCTCATGTCGAGTCAGGAGGAGTTCAAGCCTCCCATTCAAGTCTATGGTGTGGCTCCTCAAACGCCTGGCAAGTGTTTGCTGGGGGGGTTTGTGGGGTGTTTGCGGAGCGTTAATACCATTTAACTTCATTATAGACATTTGTGGTGCGGTTTTAACGCTTGGCAAATGCCTATCAAATGCCTCAAAACCACGAGTAGGGTGTTTGGGGAGCATTTGAGGAGCGTTAAAAACTCTTCCCAAACACTTGTCTAACACCTGTCAAACGCTATAGGGGTGTTTGGCAAGAGTTAGAAATAAAGTCAAGTGTGAACGAGCCCTAACAGAGTCCTGGATAGAAGTAAAAACCATATGTGGTTTTGATCTTTCTTTAGTTCTTTACCTACCCTAAAGGTTTTAGCTTGACAAACACTTTAAATATTCCATAAAAGCTTTTTTTAAATCTGTTCAATAAGTGCATAAAAAAACCTGTTAAAAATGTGTAAGCTGATAACATCTCAGGCTCTTTCCCTATGCTATTTGTTGTCTGTTATCTGTTATATGGTTCACAGATCTCTCTTTGGACTATTATTATACAGTATTTATAAAGCGCCAATAGTTCGCTCAGCGCTGTACATTACAAAGGGGGACAGAACATGTGACAGAAAAATACCAATACAATGCAAAACATGAGGGGATCGATGGCCTTGCTCTTTCGAGCTTACAATCTAGGACTATAGAACATCTGTGTCCTATGTTATAAAGAAGAGGAAAGGGCAAGGTGTTGTATAGCCCTATTGTAGGGTGACAGTGCTGCTCCTTGCTAGATATAGTATGGTGAGTAACGGGCGGACTGACCATTTGGAAACTTGAGCACTACCCGAGGGCCCGGGGTCAGTAGGGGGCCCCATGAGATGCCCCTGGTACCTTTTTCATAGGCTTTTTTGAGTTTGGACAAGGACACAGGGGCCCCATGATCCCCTATTGCCCGGGGGCCCCATGAGTTGTCAGTCCGCCCCTGGTGAGTAGGCGCTGTCACCCTAGAACAAAAAATGTATTCTTGGCAAAGTCATTAGGTGAATACAAAGAACAAAAAAGGCTGAAAAAAACCCCCAAAAATTAATTTAGGACACCTTGGTGCTGGAATAAATGAACTCTTGTGCTCATGTGCTAAACTATGTCATTCTAATCCAGCCAATCAAGATGGCTAAAGATCCCAAACTCAAAAGAAGAAGAGGTGAAGATGCCAGCGCTGGTGAGGAAGCGAGGGGAAGTGAATTTAGTTCCGCAGGCTTCCTTCTTATCTGCAACCAGTCCTCTGAAGCCCCTTCTTTTCATTGCTAATTCAGGTTGAATTCTGACATTATCACATAAAATACCGGACCAGCAGCTCTGCATTGTAGGTGAGGACTCTCAGAGCCCATTCACAACCTGGAGCGTCGGAGGGAAGAGGAGAGCACCAGTTGCTGGGGGGCATGAAGAATAAGATAAGAAAAAAGTACTTTTTAATGGTACCCTGGAAAAAAAGGAGCACTTAACCCTGGCAGCGTTGGGGGAGACCCATTTCAAGAGTTCCTTTGATATTTCCCTGGAGCTCGGCTTTAAATTTCCATCAATATGAAATTCTGTTTTGCTAGTAGTAGTATTGCTACACTTTTAATAAATACATGAAAATGTTATGTGCTGCAGTTACCAAGGCATACCAGTTTACATATTCACCAAGGAGCTCAGGAAGAATTTTCCCACATAACTTAATGTGCGTGTGTTTAATTATAAATTAGGCATTAAAGATTCCGGATGTTCCCCATAATTAAACAAGAAGAATACATGCCGCAGTGTTAATGAACTGTACATGTACCGTGTGCAGCCATCGAGATAACAGGTGTAATAATTTGATCTGGCATTGAATATCATTAGTAATTATTATACTTTAAGCTTATTATTTGTGATTATTGGCAGCCAGCATATTGTGTATTGTATTTTCTAAACACAAGCCACGTGAATGTTTATCCCAGACATCTGCTGTCACTTAGATTGCATACAGTAGATTGACAGACATGACAAATATAGAAATGATGCCAATGTTATATTTGATAGATGTGTTTTAGGGGAGAAATGAGATATTGTAATTCTCTGTTTTGCCCATAGCAACCAATCAAACGGTATCTGTTATTTATCTAGTGTAGGTCAGAAAATAGGAGTTTTTATTGGCTACTGTGGGCAGAATAGAAATGTCATTGTGGAACAGGGATGCCAAACTCCAACATATATTGTGACACGCAGAATGGTATAATCAGCCTCCAAATTCTAGAAGACAAAAAGTTGGTTACTTTGCCATAGAACAGTTTCTTTAATTTCAAACCTGTGCTAAGGCTATTGTAATAACAAGGTTGTAATATACAGTGCTTTCATAAAGTATTCAGACCCCCTTCACTTTCCAATTTTGTTATATTGCAGCGTGTTGTTTACATAAATTTTTTGCCCTTAATCCACTGTACACTCAGTACCCCATAATGACAAAGTGAAAACAGAATGTTAGAAATGTCTGTAAATTTATTAAAAAGAAAAAACTAAAATATCACATGTACTTAAGTATTCAGACCCTTTACTCAGTACTTTGTTGAAGCACCTTTGGCAGCTATTACAGGCTTGAGTCTTTTTGGGTATATGACACGTTTATACCTGGATTGGGGGATTTTCTGCCATTCTTCTTTGCAAATCCTCTCAAGCTCAATCAACTCGAATGGGGACAGCCATTTTCAGGTTTCTCCAGAGATGTTCAATAGGGTTCAAGTTAAGGCTCTAGCTGGGCCACTCTTGGACATTCACAGAGGTGTCCCAAGGCCACTCCTGTGTTGTCTTGGCTGTCTGCTTAGGATTGTTGTCATGTTGGAAGGTGAACCTTTGGCCCTGTCTGAGGTCCTAACCAATGTGGAACAGGTTTTCATTGCGGATATCTCTGTACTTTGCTCCATTCAGCTTTCCCTCAACCCTGTCCAGTCTCCCAGTCCCTGCTTCCAGTTATGCTACTTCTGCCAATTGGACCACATTCAGGCTGTATGGAGTGGTAGCAGTTCCATAGAAAGCTTTGGGCAGATCAGTCTATGTGCTGGACAGGGCACCAAAATATGTGCATGTAATTCTGTTTTTAATCTTGAAATTTTAATTAAAAGGCAAAACCCTATGAGGTTTTATTTGGCTTCCTTTCTATCTACATGAAATACCTGGCTATAACAAGAAGGATATTATACACAGTGGGAATGTGTGAAATCGCATATTGACCTCTCCTTAGTGTACACTTAGGGAGTCAACATCTTTTGGTGAGTTCGATCCCCGGTGGGGATGTGGGTGATTTGCACAAGGTTGGAGGAGTGAAGTGAATTGGCACGTAGTACGGATCACTTTATTTTGCAGAGAATTTGTGGTACATATGTTTGCACTTTAAAGTTGCACTGTTATTGCACCAGCACTTTCATTTTGGACTTATAAGAATGGTTTAAAGAAATTTAGAATTTTGAATTGTTTACACAGCAATAAATGTACTGCTGTTAAGATTTGCACTACAATTTATTTATGACAAGCACAGCCTTTTTAATCACATTGATAGAGAGCTGTGTGCCTTTCCAAATCTTATCCAGTCAATTTAATTTACCACAGGTGGATTCCAGTTAAGATGTAGAAACATCTCAGCAACAATCAAGAGAAATGGGAGGCACCTGAGATAAATTTCAAGTGTTGTTGTATAGGGTCTGAATACTTATGACAATGTGATATTTCAGTTTTTCCTTTTTCATACATTTGCAAACATTACTAAAATTCTGTTTTTGTCATTATGGGGTAATGAGTGTAGATTAATGAGAAAAAAATGAATTTAAACAGCTGTAGTATCAGGATACAACATGACAAAATTTGAAAAAGTGAAGGGGGTCTGAATAATTTATGAATGCACTGTATACATAGGTGATTCATGCAGCCACAGGGGAGCCACAGGTTAAAGAGAAACGTCATCCCCCTGGGTTAATTTTGATCCCCTATTACCTTGTCTATTGGGATAGGTTGAATAGCATACTCACCTACCAAGTGAATCCAGTGCTCTCCTTCTCTGTCCTGCTAAGGACACCACACATTGGGTCCTTTGCTGATGTCACCAGAAGGCCGGCTGCCTTTTCTAGGTCCTTGCAACCAGCGCACTGCTGATGCTCTATTGTGCATGAGCAGTGTGTTCTACCAAAGTCTCCTGGGATGTGTGGCATGTGTATTTTAGCAGGCTTCAGGCTGGGGAGGATATGAAAGCACAGACTCCGCCCTAAAGAAAAAGGTATCCCTCCTTAAAAAAGAAAAAAAATGTTTTTTGCAGAAGGGTGGGAGGAGTAAGATATATTAAAATTGTAAAAGTGAGTGGAGGTTTGTTTTACAATACACAGTAGTGTGAACACTTTTTATACCTCTTGGGGTCTCCAGCATGGGATCTCCCTTTGGTGCCCAGCTTTGTACTGTACACACACTACACACAGGCCCCAAGGTGGAGGGAGCTCACTGTGCATTCACTGCACACACTGGGAATTCAGGAGGCACTTAGTGGAAGAATTACTGTCATTACAGGGCACGTGACTGCTATGTGGCATGGGGTAGAGGGGGTCCCAGTCAGCACCAGGAGGGTTAAGCAGTCTCTTGGAGTCTGCATTTGCCATTCCGTTACTTGCCTTACATGTGCTGCGGCTGCCAGTGCTTTTGTGTTGTTAGAGATCAAGTCCCTTCCTTTCAACGTGTGCTAGGACTTCGTGGAGACATGAAGTGATCTCTTCAGTAACTGCTTGAAAGTTCCAGCTATGATGTGATTGGCTAAAGCCATGGGAAGAGACTGTTTAAGGAGCCTTGGAGGTACTGAATTTGAATTGCCAGTTGCCATAGAATATACTGGGGGGCATTGTATGGGGGGTTTGTGCACAATGCACCTTACCACCATTGCATTTGGTGGTCGTGGGGGCTGCAATTGCTAACACTGCCACCATTGAAGCTATGTAAAGGGTGGGAGTTATTAACGCACATCATAACTATATTCCCGCTTTCCCTAACATCATTGGTGGAAATTTAATTTGCTTTTCTTGAGTAAAGGGTCCCCATTTATAATCTTATACAGAGGCCCACTGCTTTCAGAAGATGCTCCTGCTGCCTGCCCTTGGCACTTACCTAACTGCATTGTGCCAAGTGTAAAGTTTGGTGGATGGGGGATTATGGTGTGGGGTTGTTTTTCAGGGGTTGGGCTTGGCTCCTTTGTTCCAGTGAAAGGAACTCTTAAGGCGTCAGCATTCCAAGACATTTTGGACAATTTCATACTCCCAACTTTGTGGGAACTGTTTGGGGATGGCCCCTCCCTGTTCCAACATGACTGCACCAGTGCACAAAGCAAGGTCCATAAAGACATATATGAGCAAGTTTGGGGTGGAGGAACTTGACTGGCCTGCACAGAGTCCTGACCTCAACCCAATAAAACACCTTTGGGATGAATTAGAGCAGAGACTGTGAGCCAGGACTTCTCGTCCGACATCAGTGCCTGACCTCACAAATGTGCTTCTGGAAGAATGGTCAAACATTCCCATAGAACACTCCTAAACCTTGTGAACAGCCTTCCCTGAAGAGTTGAAGCTGTTATAGCTGCAAGGGGCGGGGCCAACTCAATATTGAACCCTACGGAATAAGACTGGGATGCCATTAAAGTTCATGTGTGTGTAAAGGCAGGTGTCCCAATACTTTTGTCAATATAGTGTATGTCACGTACCTGATGGGAGACTGAAATGACGAGGTCGGCCTCACTTGTGTCACTAGCCCTTACCCCACTGGCGTTGGAACAGAGGGAGTCTAGGGACCAGGGGGCAAGAGCATCAGTAGTTGTTGTTTGCAGCTCTTGCGGATGATGACCTTGGAAGGCTGATGATCCTCTGATTCAGGCACAGTAGTAACAAGCAGAGCAGGTCTTGTAGATTGTTAGGCATGCACCAGAGCAAGGCAGGTAATGAGGACAAGAGACAAGAACAATGTCATGGAATAGCCAGGGTCATCAACAGTCGAGCAGCACGGTACAGAATCAGAAGGGAAGCCAAGGTCAGGAGCAGAGCCGAAGTCAGGAACCAGTATCAATCAGGAGAGCAATCAGAGTCAGGTCAGGAACAAGCCGGGTCAGCAACAAAGGAATCACACGGGAACAAGCAGGACACGGGGGAGCTAAAGACCAGTCAGCACTAAACATGGGCAGAGACACTCTTTAAATAGGCCATCTGGTGCCACTCTTTGCCATGCGTGTGCATGTGCATGATCGCTCATTTCTGCGCGCATGCGCACAACCGGCATTTCTTCTCCGGGAATTCCTATGCGCATGCGAATTTCTAATCGCGATTCGTCTTGCCGAAATTCCCTTACAGTATATTTCTCCTACAACACTAAACTATAGCATTTCCCATCTCATCCTGTTGCATCTCCTAAAACATAAATATATTAAAGCAGCCTGTCACTATAAAATGTTTTCAACCAAACCATACCTTAGACAGTATTCACCTTTCCTGCTGCCTACCCTGTTGAACTCTATTTCGATGCTGAGAAATCTTAATATGAAGTCTACACTAAAACCAACACTTCTAAGACTGTGGATCTTCAGGGTTCCATGCAGCTCCCACTGGTTCCCACTGCTGTCCTCCACACGTTATAGGATACGGCTCAAGAACATATTTTTTTAGTTAAGGCAAAAAAGCACACTTTTTATGATTGTCTAAAGTTGACATGTCCCTTAGATTCCTAAACACAGTCCTGCACGTGTGCCTGATGAACACCACCAGTGCCCCTGACTGCACATGTGCCGAGGAGACAACGCACTAGAGGCCCTTACTGCTGTGCACAGGGCACAAACATAATTTGTTTTACACTATTTGGGTGAATCCTAATGTAAAGGACAGTTTTACTTTAAAGGTTTGATGCTAGTTCCACTTCGGTGCTAACAAGTATGCAGATCATGTGCTCTTATTTTGGCAAAAAGGATTTTGCCAGGAAATTACAGATTTTGCCATTGGCGAAATATCACTGAAGCAAAAATTCGCAATTTTACTTACTGATCTGTAAAATGCTAAGCTTGCGTAACCCACAGGTATTATTTAAAACACACTGCACCTTTAAATACCACCATCACTCACTTAAATGTTACCTCATTGATTCAAAGCTTTCTGCCAAAATAGCAAAATTTTGCAAAAATGTCACGATTTTTGCAGAAATTTCCATAAAGCGGAGTTCAGCAGAGGCAGCTACTATATGTGTCTTGTGACAGCTTTACTTTGATTATTCTGTCATCAAGGAAGACATTTTGTAATTCGTTTCTAATATGTTCCCACCATCTGAGCCACTGGTTCTAATCTTTCATTCTGCTGGTATTTATTCCACACAGCTTCTATTACATTTTGAAGAAAAGAGTACAATCACCCCCTAATGATTCCAACCCAGAACACCAAGTATACAGTATGTGTTATTATCCATATAGTTGAAGTGCAATGAATGTGTGAATTTCATGTCATGCTACTGCCAGCTAATACTAAAAATATGGGCAGCACAGTGGCTAAGTGGTTAGCACCAGAGGCGGACTGACCATTTGGAAACTCAGGCACTGCCCGAGGGCCGAGGTCAGTAGGGGGCCCCATGAGATGCCCCTGGTACCTTTTTCATAGGCTTGTTTGAGTTTGGGCAAGGACACCGGGGCCCCATGGTCCCCTATTGCCCGGGGGGCCCATGAGTTGTCAGTCTGCCCCTGGTTAGCACTTCCACCTAGCAGCACTAGAGTTGTTGGTTTGAATCCCAACCATAGCGCTACCAGCCTGGAGTTTGCATGTTCCTGTGTGGGTGTCCTCCGGGTACTCCAGTTTCCTCCCACACTCCAAATATATGCTGGTAGGTTAATTGGCTCCTGTCTAAGCTGGCCCTAGTATTTGTATGCATGTGAGTTATTATCAGCTCCTGGTCTATTTCAGTACTCTGGCACTTTAAGGCCTCGTTCATACTGTACGTGCAGAAAAATTGATGTGCAGATTTCATTTGCAGAGACATCAGTTTTCATGCACGCTTCAATGAGTTTTATACACGTTGCAGATTCCTGCACAAAAAAAAATCTGCACGTGATAGTAGTGTTGTGGTGTGAACAGGGCACATAGAGAAAAATTGATTTTGTTGTGTCCTTGCAGAACGCGTGCAGAAAAATTTACGCTTCTGAGCCAATGTTTCAGAGGGAAACCCACCATAGGCTGCCTACTCTTCCACAACACAGGGGGAAGGACAGGCAGCAGCAAAAAGTTAAGCGTTCAATCCTTCAATCGTAGAATGCCCACCCTACCTCAATATCTTTGTGCCAGCTTTGCACAACCTTGTGACCTGTACTCAGAATTGCTGTTAGAAACCATGGGGCCCCATACAGCCAACCTGACAAGGCCCGCCTGAAAACAAACCAAAACCGTTTACTATGCTTCAAATATGAATGAACACAGTGAGTGATTGGTGTCAATCACTCATTGTGTTTATTTAGGAAAGGAAGGGGCTAGTAAATGGGACATATTTACTGGACCCTTCCTCTACTTTGCATCCTGAAGGATCCTATTGTGGAAAAGAGAGGAGGGAAGCCAGCAGCACTGCGGGGGTGGGGGTGCACATGGGGGCCTGGGCAGCATGGAGAAACTTATGGTGCACAGAGAGGGTGATGGGTGTGGGGGGGGAAATTACTGGAAACGATCCCTCGTATGGTTCTCTCTGCAGCAGCTGTAAGCCAGTTGGAGGGAGAGGAGAAGAAGCTGGATTTCAGCTGCTGCAGAGAGAACCATACAGGGGATCGGTTCCAGTGACTGCACCCCCTCATCCTGAGGAAGCCACGTGTCCTATCGTGGTGTAACACGTAGAGAGCATGTGCGGTGACACACTTCCGGTTTCAGCGGTGATGCACTTCCGGTTTTGACGCCATCTTGGTACACCCGAGTCCCCTAGTACACCCATAGCACATGGTAAACTGCTGTACTAATAGGATTTTAATGTGAGTGTCCATTTATTTGGCGTTTTTTCATTAATAAAGCGGTATTACACTATGGAGGTCTTTCTCTTTACCCCTGTCATGCATGCCTGAGCCTATTGTGTGAAAGGGATATTTGATGCGCTGAGTTATAATCGGAGCCCTATTGGAGTCAGTGGAGTCGGTGGAGCCATAGTGTGGGAAGCCGTCTGGTTTGAGGATTACCCAAGGTGTTGTGGCCCTTAAGGGTCGATGTTAGGAGTTGAGGAGGCACTTTAGCCACTGTGGGATAAGTCACAAAGAGTGTCACTGAGAGCACTTATAGTGTACACTGAAGATTGAAGCACTTTTTTGTTGGACTGGTCACGATCGATGTTTACACTGAACGATTTTATTCAATTGTCGTTTATTTTTTTTATTTTTTCTATTTGTGTTGTTGCACCTATCACTTGATATATTAATAATGGATATCTAATTTTTGGTATATATTTCACTCTACCTGGTGTGTATACATATTGTTTAGCAGACCAGGCATTTTTTACACAGTGTGTTGCTGTTTTTAAGCACGGGTCACTTTGTATTATTTCAAGGATTGGAGTGTCACGTTAATATTATTTATGTATATATATCTATTTTGGGTATATATTTCATTTAACCTGGTGTGTTTATATTTTTATTGGCAGACCAGGCACTTGTTTTTGCACAGTGTGTTGCTGATTTAAGCACATGTCACTCTATATTATTTAAAAGATTGGAGTCTCACGTTTTAATTATTGCTTATTAATGTATATTTATTCACCTATATTTGTGTGTATATACACTGATTTGTTGCATTTGCATAGCGCTTCACCATTTTTTGTTATAATTTACACATCCTGAGGTATAGGGAATAGGTGATAGCAGCTGGCTATTTATTAGGTAATTTCATAGTTGAGCGCAGGAGGATATTTCAATTTTAACCCCCACAGTGCTGTTCACCTTCTCTGCCCAATTCCAAATCACCCAGATGCCTGGGGCCCCCCTTCTGGCCTGGGCCTTGTACAGGATGACTGGTGGTGCCCCCTTATCCACGGCTCTGCCTGTACTAAACATTGTCAAGTGCTCAGCTGCCATTACTTTGCCCAGAAGTCCATTCCTGCCCTCCACCAGCATGTGGAATGCCATGAAGAAGCAGGAGGCAGATGAGGAACACGAGGAGGAGGATTGGAGCACTGTTTATGAGAAGGAGGAGGGTTGGGGTGGTGGCAGTGAGGAAGAGTATTGGGGTGCTGGTGGTGAGATGGAGAGTTGGGGTGAAAGAAATGTAGGATGAGTTCAAGGGGGAAATTTCACTCCTCCCTAACACAAGGGGGAAAGTAGGAGATCTTCTACCACAATATCAGACAGAACCTAGAATAAGGAACATATCGAACTAAGTGCTGCGCTATAAACAATATATAGAAATGTGCCCACCTTGTAATAGAGTATCAAATAATAAGAATTATATACTATAATACCTAAAATATGTTCTCAACATTCATCAGTGACTACCACATTACAAATTTCCAGAAAACTAAATGTGAAAGTAAGTGCACAGTAAAAGTAATAACTGCAAAAACGGACCATACAGTCTCATAATAGGCCTAACCGGTGTATACCTACATTTTATTTTATCTATAAGCATAGAGGTTGCAGTGGATATAAGGTGCACACTGTCCTTTCCCTTACTTTTTTTTCATGTGCATACTTCTCAAATGTAATGATACATTTTTAGATGTTAATCGCTTTTTATAATAAAAGTGGTAATGCACTGTTCTGCCATTGATGAACATTTAAAGTGTTACTAAACCCATAACAGTAAAATCAGTCTGTATATGCAGTAAAGCATGCTTGTTATACTCACTGTGGAACATAAAGGGTTAATCCTCTGCATTGTGTAAAAAGGCTGTTTGATCCTGACTTCTCTGCTCCTCCTCTTGTTCAAATGTCTCCTGATAAGACACACTGAGCCATTCTGCATATGCTCAGTTTGGTGTGTATTGTTAGAGAGGTTTTGTTTTTTTTTGTCTTGGGAGAGTGCATGTGATCAGCATAGAGTCAATCAGTACTGTCCAGACAGAGGTCAGGGGTTTTGCATCGTCCTAGAGCAGAAAGAAAACTCCTCCTACAAGCTTTAACTAGCACTCTGCTGAACACTGATAGAAGTCACAGGACTGCTCTAACTGCTGATGTCAAACAGTATTTAGCAGTTTATATTTACTAAAATAATTGTATTTCCTTGTTCTGTGTACTGTGTGACACAGATATAGTGAATGCAGGGTCCAGGGAGACCAGATATAATGAATACAGGGCCTGGGGAGACCAGATATAGTGAATGCAGGGTCCTGGGAGACCAGATATAGTGAATGCAAGGTCCGGGGAGACCAGATATAGTGAATGCAGTGTCCTGGGAGACCAGATATAGTGAATGTAGGGTCCGGGGAGACCAGATATAGTGAATGCAGGGTCTGGGAAGACCAGATATAGTGGATGCAGGGTCCTGGGAGACCAGATATAGTGAATGCAGGGTCCGGGGAGAACAGATATAGTGAATGCAGGGTCTTGGGAGACCAAATATAGTGAATGCAGAGTCTGGGGAGACCAGATATAGTGAATGCAGTGTCCTGGGAGACCATATATTGTGAATACAGGGTCCGGGGAGACCATATATAGTGAATGTAGGGTCTAGGGAGACCAGATATAGTGAATGCAGGGTCTGGGGAGACCAGATATAGTGAATGCAGGGTCTGGGGAGACCAGATATAGTGGATGCAGGGTCCGGGGAGACCAGATATAGTGAATGCAGGGTCCGGGGAGACCAGATATAGTGAATGCAGGGTCCTGGGAGACCAGATATAGTGAATGCAGGGTCCAGGGAGAACAGATATAGTGAATGCAGGGTCCGGGGAGACCAGATATAGTGAATGCAGGGTCCAGGGAGAATAGATATAGTGAATGCAGGATCCTGGGTTTAGTAACACTTATGTGACACATGTGTATACAGCAGAATTGCCCTGCATTTGGAATGCATCAAGCACACTTTGACCTTTATAATTTGAGATCCAGCATATTTGTTGAGTATATTGAGTTTAAAGGCCAAGTTCCCTTTTAATAACATGTTAAATACCCATATTTAGGGTATAACATGTAACATACATTGTATTACTAAGCAGTAGCCCCCCTTATCTTACCCTCCACATGACAGTTGGGAGGTACCTCTCCCCATACCTGCTGTCACATTTTAAAAAAGGCGTCCTTGTGCGGCACTCTGCCCCCACAGCTTCATCATTCATTCACAGGAATCTGTGAATGAATAAACTACAAGTCCTGTCAGCACACCTGTAGTCCATTCACTCTTCCTGCAGCTCTGAAACTGACAACCTGTACAGAGGTACGAGCTTAGAGCTGTATGAAGATTCTAAAGGAGCCTAACATTGTACCCACAACCCACTGATCACACTTGCAATGCTCTGCTGGCTCCTGATTAAAAAAAAAACAAAAAAAAAACAAATGTATATTTTATTGCCTACAAAAATGTGCATTTATTATTTTTTTTAAAGGTGAACTTATTCCTTACTATTCACATGCACTGGGTTATATATGATTCTTCACAGACATAGCACCACTTATATGTAGATATTTTAATGTTTGAATATTGAATTCACTGCTTTAATTTAATTCACATAGTTTTGGGTATTAATAGTGTGAATATCATATTTAGAAACCCGCAGAAAAAAGTAGCTAATATGTTGATAATTGAAGAGCTAGCTATTAATCAGTTGTTCTGGACATATATTGGTCCTTAAAAAAAAATTCAGATTTAAATAAACACAGACCTGTGCACATAGGTAAGGCACAGAAGTAAATGTACCCAGGGGCATCCCTAGGCAGGTGCGCACCACACCGAGTGACACCTATTGCACGGGGTGACACCGGACCCGCTCCACAAAAAGGTAAGTTTTAAAGCAAGCCGACGATCCCCGCAGGATGGATCGAATCTGCGGATTGAGTCCGATCCATTATCCTCCCCAATCCGCAGATCCAATCCATCCTGCGGGGATTGTCGGCTTGCAATCTACATGGGGTTAACTGATCTCTCCACGAGCTCCAAGAAAAGGTAAGTTTTAAAGCAAGCCGACAGTTGGCTTTTTTTAAAACTTACCTTTTCGTGGAGCTCGTGGAGAGATAGGTTGCAAGCCAACGATCCCTGCAGGATGGATCGGATCTCCGGATTGGGGAGAATAATGGATCGGACTCCGATCCATTATGCTCAATCTGCAGATCCGATCCATCCTACGGGGATCGGCGGAGGGGGTGTCACCAAGTTTTCCGGCACAGGGTGACACCAAAGGTTCTTGTTTAAATACTTTGTGTCATGGGTGACAGTGCTCTGCCCCTGTCTCCCATAATGTCCTGCCTGTAAATCACTATGTCATATGCAATGACAAGAGGAAAAAAAATAGGTTTTGATGGTGACTCACACTGCCCAGGAATAGTACACTGTTTTTAAAGAAAAAATTGCAGCCACCGAAAATTTGAAAATATGCCCTGTGACAAAATACATACAGCTTGCTATCACTGTGGTGCACATGGACAAGTTGTGGAAAAAAAACAATATATATGTGACTTTTCTATAAGCAAATACATCAAATAAAACCAAAAATTATAAATAAAAAAATATATATACAAAACTATGAAAAATTGTAAAAATTATGTCCAAAGTCCCACCGTGTCCAAAATCAAAAATCCAAAAAAATTCAAAAAAATACAAAAAAATAGTCCCCACAAGTGTAAAAACGAAAAGCTTAAACTTTTTCTTCTTCTTTCATCACCAAAACCTTCTTAATACTCGCAAATCCTGATATTCATACACCTCAAAAAAGAAAAAAACTCGACATAGTGTCATACCTTAAATAATATAGAACACACGTACCACTCGCTGTGCAGCATGCAAAATATTAACTAAAAGTGTATACTCAAAAACCAGTGTCAAAGCACATACAGATAAGTGAAATGACAATATGAGTGAAAACACATTCACATAGGAAATGCAATGTTTGAAAACCACTCCACAAAAACACTGCCAGTGTATAACACCACAATGTAGTTTGTAGGGTGGGGGTATATACCTTTTTTTAATTCAAATAAAAAAGCCTAAAGCACATATATAGCTAAAACGTTTGTTGTGAGTTCTGAGGAATTAGACTGTCAATCTGGTTTGTATTGCTGTTGGCATCTTAATAGGACATGTGGCGGCTTTATTTGTCCTGCTGACCACTTCCACCAGGACAAACAATGAAAGGAGATCAAAAGTTTTACAGTTGTCACTGGAATGGGATGCAAGGGGAAATCTTCCTAAGACACCACCTGTTCTGGAGACAATTGTCTATGAGAGAATTTCACTAATTATGGAGTGATTTTCTTTTTACTTGTCAAGTGACATTAACCTCCCTAGCAGTATGATTATGTCAGTATTTCTGTGCTCAAAGCGGTACATTGTTTTCAATGGAAATATGTTGTTTTTTTATTGTAGGCCTGAAATCTGTCCAAACAAGAGTCTAGTAAACATCCCGGATATGATAAAATTCGAAACACGAAATCATAAATTATAATATAATAATCTTAAAAAAATAATAATATAATAAATTTAATTTAATAATGTAATCAAACCAAAAACACTGAAATTTGAAATATAACGCCAAGTTCGCACATCACTGAGCTCAGTCGCAGAATCGTTTTCAGTGTCTGATGACGAATTGCCCCACAAATCATTATCACTCAATTCTGCAAGTGGTTCTAACTTACTGTAAAAATATAAAGTGCAGCACTATAAATTATATGATCAAACGTACAGTCTAAATAAGCAGCTTGTAGTCATAAATATCCGATAATATTTGAATTAAAGGTGACAGTCTATATAGTGATAGGTGTTCCTCTTTAACCATTAGCCGCCCGGCCAATGGCCGTTTGGCAGCTTCAAAGGTGTCTCTGTACTCCGGGTGCACGCCATTTGGCGTGCTCCCGCACATGCGCCGTTTGCGCTAGTGCAGAGCGGAGCAGCAGTGCGATCTGTCATCGGCCGTGCACCTCGGACACGGCCGATGACAGATCCGAGTACCGGCTCCCGTTGCTGGTACCATGTGACCTGCTGTGACCAATCACAGCAGGTCACATGACAGTTGTATACAATGGATGGCTTCATTCATGATGCCATCCATTGTATACTAGTGCCTAGCTGTGAATGGTCACAGCTAATCACATGCACATGTCATGTGATTAGCTGTGACCAAATCATAGCTAAGCACAAAAAAAAAAGAAAAAAAAAGCTGAATGAATCGATTTCATTCAGGTAAATGCTTGCTTATAGCAAAGTAATTCTTTGCTATAAGCAAATTGTGTAAAAAAAAAAAAAAAATACTGATCACTTCCCCAAAGTAGTACAATGTTACTATGGTAACATTGTACTACTTTGGTCATAGTAAAATATGAAAAAAAAATCTTAAAAAATTTTTAAAAAAATGTAATAAAAAATTAAATATAATAATAAAAAAAAAAAAAATTAAAAAAAAAATATTTTTTTTTTTTCATACTGTCACCAGTCAGTGTCCCTGTTCACCGCCATGCCAGTTATATGATGATGCTGTACTGCACTGGTGACAGTATGTAAAAAAAAAAATAGTGAAAATAATTTTTTAATTTTCCGAAAAATTATGACAAAAAAATACAACTTCAAAAAACTCGCCATGCCTCTTATGAAGTACGTCGGACTGTCTACTGTGCAAAAAGGGGTCATTTGGGGATATCTGTACTATTCTGACATTCTTGGACCTCAAGAAATTAGATTGGCTGTCAGTACTTCAGGATTGATCAATATTCAGATCTATACCATAGTTTGTGAACTCTATAACTTTCCTACAAACTAAATAATACATCCTAATTTGGGTTATTTTCACCAAAGACATGTAGCAGAATACATCTCGGCCTAAATTTATGAAGAACAATTATTTATTTGTAAACTTTTATAACAGAAACAAAGAAAAATTTGTTTTTTTTTCAAAATTTTTGGTCTTTTTTTGTTAATTTAGCAAAAAATAAAAACCCCAGCGGTGATTAAATACCACCAAAAGAAAGCTCTAGTTGTGTGAAGAAAATGATAAAATTTTAGTTTGGGTACAGTGTTGTATGACCGCGCAATTGTCATTCAAAGTGTGAGAGCACTGAAACGTGAAAAATGGCCTGGGCAGGAAAGTGTAAAATTGCACGGTATTGAAACAGTTAAATTCGTGATGGTGTTCCAAGTGTTATAGAGAGATTATGCACTCACCAGATGCACGATGTAAATGTGCATTATGAAAAATCAGCATAAGCCTCCTTTAAGGGTCTGAGCTGAGATGGAGAAAATCCTCCCTCAGGGTAGTTAATATGGTCAGGAACACACGGAGATAATCCTCCCTCTGGGTGGGTGGTAATGTCAGGAACACACAGGGTAGTATGGAGATCCAGCTGGTCAGAGGTCCCTTTAAGGGATGGATAGGTGAAGGTACCTGAATACAGGATCTCCCTTCTCTGGAATCTTTGGGATGGCTGGATCAAGCAGGCTGTATAAATGAATAACTCCTAATACTTAGCCGCTTAAACCTGGGATAGCCCAGGTTTAAGCGGATCTCCATACTACCCTGTGTGTTCCTGACATTACCACCCATGCAGAGGGAGGATTATCTCCGTGTGTTCCTGACCATATTAACTACCCTGAGGGAGGATTTTCTCCATCCCAGACCAGACCCTTAAAGGAGGCTTCTGCTGATTTTTCATAATGCACATTTACATTGTGCATCTGGTGAGTGCATAATCTCTCTAGAACACTTGGAACACCATCACGGATTTAAAGAGGAACACCTATCACTATACAGACTGTCACCTTTAATTCAAATATTATTGGTTATTTATGACTACAAGCTGCTTATTTAGACTGGACGTTTGATCATATAATGTATAGCGCTGCACTTTATATTTTTACTGTTTCTTATAAGGTTTTATTTAGGTTACCTTGAGTGCCACAGCTGCTTTTCTAAGACCTCTCGCTTATTTTACTATATTTTACGGTTCTAATTTACTATCGCTGTTCTCTAGCTGGTCTAAAACCGCTTTTGACCTAAAGGGACGCTTTTTGGACGCCATGGACGTTTCTCAGTTTCCAGGCAGAAAGAACGGTAAAAATGCAGGCAGGGCACAGGACAAAGCACTAGGGACAAAATGTATGTGAAATGGTTTGATACAGTAATGTAATACTATCAGATTTTAGTGTATTATGTGTATGTAAAATTTTGACATTTTTGAATCTCCCGCCGGTTCCGCCCCTCGTAGTCCTGACGCTCGCAGGGAATGGAACCCGGAAGATGGATGCCGGCATCGGCCGGAGGACATGGCCGGGGATGCAGTGGGAGGACAGCGCGGGACCGTGGGACAAGGTAAATGATCCAAGGATCCCAGAGCAATGCTGCAGTATAATCCCGAGTGTAGCTCGGGGTTACCGCTTCTGGTACTGAAACTTAACCCCGAGCTACACTCAGGAATACCGCCAGGGAGGTTAAAGGTTCTTTTTTTAAAAATAACAAATATGTCGTACTTACCTGTTCTGTGCAGTGATTTTGATCCTTCTCTTCTCGGGTCATCTGCTGGTGCTCCAGGCCACTCCATCATGCCTAGTGCCCCCATAGCAAGCAGCTTCCTATGGGGGAACCCAAGCAGGCTCACTTCCGAGCCTCTGCTCTGTGTGTCTATGCCCCCACTCTCTCCTCATTGGCTCACTGGCTGTGATAGATAGTAGCAGGAGCCAATGGCTACCGCTGCTGTCTGAGCTGAGGCTCTCGTGCACATCGCTGGATTGAGATTAGGCTCAGGTAAGTTTTAATAGGGGCTTCTGCACATGGAAGACTTTAGCCCGTACAACCACTATAAATTTGAGGCAATCATCCCTAACAGCACACAGACAGCAACAAAAAACTGACAGGGAGTTTGAACCTTTTCCACTCGATCCAAACCTAAAAAGTTGTTGCTGTAGATATACTTTCAAGCAGATAAAAACCCAGAAAATGGGGTAAATCGGGAGACATTTGCTAAGTCTGCTTTAAACTGCGAACGTTTGGATCAATATGTTTATCTGTATGATTCACCATTGGTATTAAATGTAAAGGCACTTTAAGGCTTACAGTACGTTAATGTTTGCTGCCAGCACCGTTTTCCTTTCTTCATATAGCCGCCACTAGTTTAAAGTGTATTATTTACCCCTTGCAAACATGGCTGATATTACTTTGACTTACTTCACTTGAAGGTAGTGATTTAATATCACAAAAGCCCTCAGGGGAAGCCCATGTTATGTTTGTAAAAGACTTAAAGGAAATAATGGTTTTTATTTAATCAGCATTAAGACTCTTGACATGCTGCGCTGCGGCAACCACATTATTCAGCAAACAGGCTTGCGTGACGTCTCTAATACCACAGGGAAAGCAATAATAAAAAACAGGAAGTGGCACAAGCCGTGATTATAAATTGGGCTATTTTATAGAGAGAGCTTAGC
Organism: Staurois parvus; assembly: GCF_062004578.1. NCBI lineage: Eukaryota > Metazoa > Chordata > Amphibia > Anura > Ranidae > Staurois > Staurois parvus. The sequence goes on from NW_028317934.1 coordinate 2,124,578, forward strand.
TGTGAAAATGGCAAGCTTGAGACACCTAGTACATGGCGTTATATGAAGCTAAAAAAAAATATAAAAAACAAGACAATGATTGTTCCAGTCAAACAGTTGCTTTCATATTACCAAAGGTGGTAAAAAACATGCTCAAAAAAGTTACTAACTGTCGAGTATCAAGCTGTCACCTCCAATATGCAATTCAAGCAAAAAGTCTTTATCTTAAAGGGGGTAGATGGGAAACATAAAGTGTGTAGTTTCGTTCATGCCGGCCTTGTTAGGATGCGCGGCTGTGATACAATTTCTGTCAGATACAATCTGCTTGAAATTTTTCAGTCTTTACTTTCAAGCACAGTGTGGCTTGTCTGTTTTCTAACCTTAGGTGATGGGGCCTGCTGCCTTGTCAAATAACATTTGAGTTCCCTCGCTACCTGCCTGTTGACTAACGCACAGACTCACTGCGTTGGTAGAGCAAGCCTTCAGGGGAACCAGGATCTGTCTCCTCACGTAATTAGTTGCAGCCGTGTGTGCAGTGAGGAGCTTGCTTCCCGGGTTCGACAACTGCAATGTCTGTATGTAAGTGTTTGGAAGTCACTTAACCCTGTTTAGGCTGGACAGATAGGAGAGAAGTCATTGTGACAGCTGTGTGGGTTTTGTATTTTTAGCTTAAGTATATTACTAAGGTTAAAATAAATAAATTTCAAGCAGAACTAAGTTCAGTGTAGGACCCTGAAGCTTTTGCAATAATGCGCAGATGTAAATAATATAATTGCACCTACCCTCTAGTGTGCCCTCCTCGAGCAATGCCCAAGGTCCCTTGGTGTCTTCCAGGTCTGCTAGTGTGTAGCCACTGATGATGTCACTCCTGCATATGTAACGTAAAGTTAAATCTTCCCAGCATCCAGGTTCAGTTTCGGCATTTAACAGACCGCTCTCTGGGAGGTAGCCATCCAGAAATTGACAGAAGAGATGGTTTCATTTCAGACAGAGTTATCCACTTTAAAGTGTAGACAGGAATACTTCTCTGAGGGACAAGGAGGTCTCTTTGAGGATAAGGTAACACAGCTTTAAAGGCGAGCAAGGACACCATCCCTATGCTGGGGCTGCTCAGTTGGGTCTTCCTCAGGGAGACATCCAACAATATACAGATGCCAATAAACTAGAGTGCTCTGATGACAGGAGTCAAGCAGTTGGGGGCAAAAGTGGAGCAAATGTTCATCAAAGAACCATAGATGTGGTAGTTGACTATTCTGTTGTGTGTTGAGCCTTTGACAGCCAAGAGATCGAGTGTCTTTTCAATAACAGCTCGCAAGTCAGTATTCTGTAGCAATATTTTCCTAATAAAAAGATGAGCCTGGACTTGCAATGGATCTCATTGACAGCTTCCAGTGAGCTTCTCAGAAGACGTAGCTGGGATTACCTGAATGAAGGTGGAGCTCTGGGGGCAGGACATTGGTTGCAGGTGATATTGTAACTGAGGACTGAGATGCTGGAGGGGCACCCTGCACACTTGGGCCCACTTCAGGAAAGTAGGCAACTGCTGAATGGTCTGGAAGCTCTCGAGGGCCCTGATGCATTCTCTGTAGACATCTGGGGAAGAGTTGTCATCATTATGATTCCCTTTTGAGACAGAGATTGTGGTACTACCTAATCAGGAACTCATACTCCTGGCAAGGTATAGTATTAGTTAGAAACCAAAAGTTTTTTCTACTCTGCATGCTCTTTGAAAAGCAATGGCAGAACTGGCCTTAATCATGGTTGAGACTGCTCCTAAGTTTGGGCACATAGAGTTTTACAGTTGTTGCAATGTAGCAAGAGTGAATATGCAGCAGGAGCACACATAAGTGAGCAGGAGAGCAAATACTACCATTCCTACAACTATGGGCAATTAGCGCTGGCTCGAATGACATTGGCAGGAATTTGCTTGTTCCTGCAGCTGTTTCAGTCACTTGTCAGTGGCTAACTGTGGCCTCCAAGCCATGTACATTTCAATGACAGGTTGGTGGTGGCCACGACTATCCTTGGCTGTCTGCAGAGGCAGCAGTTACCTGCAGTGATTGCTGCTGGATGCACTTTGTCCAGCGGAGATGCTACTCAGGCCTGGTGGCCATACTCTCATGAGTATAGCGTGTCCATGAGAGGGTCATCGCTTACACTTATTGAATCCTATATGTGACAGGATGGAACCCTGAAAACTACAACTATAGTCATCATGATGGCCCAGAAAAAGATCAAAGCTACTACCAGAGACCAGTAAATTGCTGAGTGAGTGGTCCCAACTTATCCTGAGAGATGGTATACTGTACCACAAAATAATGTCCAGGTTATACTGTCAGAGGCAAGGGCCCACTGTGTAACAGAGAGAATTCATAAAGAAGCTGGAAACTGGAAGCTCTGTACAGAGCTGTTCCTGTCCATTCATTCTGTGCTGCTGAGACTGCAGAGATGGAGATTGAGGGTTGTGTCCTCAGTCTCCTTACTCTGTCTCAAAGGTGAGATGTCAGGTGTCTGTTTAGACCATGATATCTCACCAAAGCCCCCCCCCAAAGGTACTCCTAAAAAAAATTCTAAAATATAATAAAAAATAAAATTGTAAAAAAAAAAAATGCATAAAATGGTAAAAAATAATAGTAAAACAATAATTAAAACCTACTGATACCAGTGGCGGAACTACCAGGGTTGCAAAGGTCTCCTGGGTCTATTTTTTGGCCCAGTCTGGACTGACTGCTGGAAGAAGAACCCAAGCACACTCTGATTTCCCTGGTTAAGGAGTGGAAACAGTACATGTCTGAAGTTCCCACAGTTTGGTCGTAGGCAGAACAAGGAGAGTTGGTAGTATTAGACTTTCGAGACAGAGTGTTAGTCTGATTTAAAGTTGTATACCTGCAGCAAAATTGCAAACATTATGGGATGAAGTCCATAGAGTTATCTTAGAACAGTCCATTCCAGGCATGCCAGTCTAACATCTCCAGAGAGAAGGAACCATAAACCATATCTACCAATCAAGGCCCACAGAAAGACCAATAAGGGGGTTTTCAAAGAACCTGTCCAAATTTCTGAGCCACAAATGTCTCTTGCACCAGAGGTTCAATGGTGGCTGTCTCCTGTCCTTTCACAGTTCCTCCAAGACTCTCAGGGGAAGCCATGGATCTTGACAATATTACATGCAAGTGCAATGGTCACCTAGCTGAGGACTATTCTTCTGCTGTGGTGCTATCTGAAACACCATCCGGTGATGCACCTGAAGACAGAGATGCATCTTGGACTCCCAGAGACCTAATTTCAGGAGCCCCTCTGTATGCTTTGCACATCTGCGAACTTGCAAGGAATAACAAGTTCAAGTAGGATGAAGTGTAGCGGAGTGCCCATTTACTCTCCAAGCTTAGATGAAGGCATACAGTGCATTCATTAATTATTTAGAAAAAGTGAAGGGGGTCTGAATACTTTATGAATGCACCATAGACCCCTTTTATTTCCATTTCCCATGATTACCTGGGTTCCTGGACATGCCCAGGGAAGATAGGTTACTTAGCTTCCTTCCCTTAGGAACTTAGGAGGGGTCACACCTGATGAGGCAGAGCTGGGTACCCAATTTGCCTCAGCCAGTTGAGCAGCCCCCCAATGTCAGAACCACCGTGTGGACAGTCAGGCAGGAGCCTAACAGCATGCATCTTCTTCAAAAGAACCATCTACTGTGGGGAGCCCCTCTCTTATTGCTTTTCAGAGTACTCCAGTTCCAGTAGGGAAGCCCTTAGGGCATTGGATCCTTCCAATTGGTCGCCTGTGCTACAGTAATTGCCCTGGACTTCACTAAAGGCTAGTTTACACTAGCGTTAGCCCTCTGAAGAGCGATTCATCATGTATGTGTAAAGTCTTTATTGCCTGTTTTAACCCCTAAAAACCAGCAGCACCGCTCATTGCACTTAGCTGTTGGGTGATTGCAGTGCAACCTCTATTCCGGTGAATGGGTTGTGAGATGGGGGATAATTTTTGTGCATACCTTCATCCACCACCTTTGCAGCTTATGGGGAAACTGTAAAAATGCTTCTCTACTGCGTCTTTTACTGCCACCCAACCACAAGTGTAAATAAACCCTGAGAGGGATAATGTTTAAATATTAATTCCAAGTACCCCTTTTTGTTCTGAGCTGCTTTACTGGGGTAGTAATGCTCAATTAGACTATATGTTGTTTTAGAGTCTCATAAACACTACATTTTGGAGCCACATGCTACCCTATCTGGGCCACAGAGACATTGTTAAGAGTTCATGTTTGCGCAGCTTTCATAATCTGTTCTGCATTATTCTGCAGTATAGACATTCACCATTCACCTTGCTGCACAGAACTGGTTTTGTATTACTGCTTTTAACATTGCACCTGTTTAGTAAACTGCAAGTTATCTTACTCCTTACCCAATCATTCTACTGGTTACCTATTTTGTTGAGGGACTACCAGACTGAATCACTATTTTGTTGAAGGACTACCAGACTGAATCATTATTATTGGTGGTATTAACCGGCAAAGTGGTACATTTACAGGGTCCTTATATCCAAAGAAAATCAGTGTGAATACATTTTTTACTATGTTTATGAGGGCCATCAAAATCACAAATCACAGATCATCACATGCGACCCCTAAATGGTAACTTGAAAATCTGAAATTGGTATAGGAACATTTTAAAATGTTTATAAACCACACAGCTAACCGTGTTTTTGCAAAAAAACCCCCAAAAAAACACTTCCATTTTGTTTTTAACAATCATCTATGCGGATAACACCAATGGCTGTCCAGCAGTACCTCAATATGCATGATTACCATTTATCTGTGCCAGCAAGATCCAAAACCCTCCATCAGTTTAAAAAACAAGCCGCTGCCAATATCCACACAGAGAAAACAAATAATCTGGCTTGTTCTTCATACAATTGCCTTTCCCACATAAGCACAATTAATGTGCCCATTACAATAACGCAGCACAATGATGGCTTTAACCGCACTGATATCGTTCATGTTTGTGTTATCGGAGGAGTAAATGCAACCAAATGGCCATTTTCTTATCTCTTCCCGGTACATTAGAAAAGTTCACGCCCTGCTCTTAAGCTTTTTTTTTTCTCCCCCAACACAGCTGTAGAGTATTTTAAAGCCTATTTTTTAAATAAGTGATGCTCAATTTGTCTTTGATGATCCGAATGATTCAGGTGAGATAGGAGCCCTGTCGGGCCCTGATTTGCATAAAAATTAATCACGGAAAAATGTAAATTGATAAAAATTTTGCCTGCCTTTTTTTCGACCCCCCCTGTGCTAGAAAAGCCACGGATGGCTCCCAAAAGCAATCATCACAGTATGGTGCCACGCTGGAAGCCGAACAAATGATCACATTTGTGTTGAACACTGGCTCATTTAAATGTCAGCATTGACGGGGCGGCACATCACATGATAAAAGGGAGAGAGAGAGAGGATAAAAAACCTAGAGAAATACACAGCAGCCAAAAGAGAGTATAAATCGGTGGGTACTTCTTAGAGAAACATGATCTAATGGGAATGAAACACACGTTAATTATCCTTTTTTGGAACTGATAATTGTTTTAGTGTATTACTAGAAAAGTATTCCAATTTATTTGGAATCAAACAATACGGTGCCTGAATGCAATACCTTGTTAGATTTTATTCCCCCCTCAATTTTTAACAACTGTAATTAATCTTAAAAGGATAGTAGAGAAATAAATTAACTAGCATCTGGCAAAAATGTTGTCTTTTAACCATTTCCCCTGATTAGCAGCTTATTTGATGTTATTGCTCTTCTCATGCTGCGTTTCTACTGTGTAAAACCCCTATCCAATGAGAGTGCTCCAACATGCAACCATTGTAAACTTGTAAAAGGGGTTTAAACCCTTGTCCAATGAGAGTGCTCCAACATGCAACCATTGTAAACTTTTAAAAGGGGTTTAAACCCCTGTCCAATGAGAGTGCTCCAACATGCAACCATTGTAAACTTGTAAAAGGGGTTTAAACCCCTCTCCAATGAGAGTGCTCCAACATGCAACCATTGTAAACTTTTAAAAGGGGTTTAAACCCCTGTCCAATGAGAGTGCTCCAACATGCAACCATAGTAAACTTGTAAAAGGGGTTTAAACCCCTGTCCAATGAGAGTGCTCTAACATGCAACCATTGTAAACTTGTAAAAGGGGTTTAAACCCCTGTCCAATGAGAGTGCTCCAACATGCAACCATTGTAAACTTTTAAAAGCGGTTTAAACCTCTGTCCAGTGAGAGTGCTCCAACATGCAACCATTGTAAACTTGTAAAAGGGGTTTAAACCCCTGTCCAGTGAGAGTGCTCCAACATGCAACCATTGTAAACTTTTAAAAGCGGTTTAAACCCCTGTCCAATGAGAGTGCTCCAACATGCAACCATTGTAAACTTGTAAAAGGGGTTTAAACCCCTGTCCAATGATAGTGCTCCAACATGCAACCATTGTAAACTTTTAAAAGGGGTTTAAACCCCTGTCCAATGAGAGTGCTCCAACATGCAACCATTGTAAACTTGTAAAAGGGGTTTAAACCCCTCTCCAATGAGAGTGCTCCAACATGCAACCATAGTAAACTTGTAAAAGGGGTTTAAACCCCTGTCCAATAAGAGTGCTCCAACATGCAACCATTGTAAACTTGTAAAAGGGGTTTAAACCCCTCTCCAATGAGAGTGCTCCAACATGCAACCATTGTAAACTTTTAAAAGCGGTTTAAACCTCTGTCCAATGAGAGTGCTCCAACATGCAGCCATTGTAGACTTTTAAAAGGGGTTTAAACCTCTGTCCAATGAGAGTACTCCAACATGCAACCATTGTAAACTTTTAAAAGGGGTTTAAACCCCTGTCCAATGAGAGTGCTCCAACATGCAACCATTGTAAACTTGTAAAAGGGGTTTAAACCCCTGTCCAATGAGAGTGCTCCAACATGCAACCATTGTAAACTTTTAAAAGGGGTTTAAACCCCTGTCCAATGAGAGTGCTCCAACATGCAACCATTGTAAACTTGTAAAAGGGGTTTAAACCCCTCTCCAATGAGAGTGCTCCAACATGCAACCATTGTAAACTTGTAAAAGGGGTTTAAACCCCTGTCCAATGAGAGTGCTCCAACATGCAACCATTGTAAACTTGTAAAAGGGGTTTAAACCCCTGTCCAATGAGAGTGCTCCAACATGCAACCATTGTAAACTTTTAAAAGCGGTTTAAACCTCTGTCCAATGAGAGTGCTCCAACATGCAGCCATTGTAGACTTTTAAAAGGGGTTTAAACCTCTGTCCAATGAGAGTGCTCCAACATGCAACCATTGTAAACTTTTAAAAGGGGTTTAAACCTCTGTCCAATGAGAGTGCTCCAACATGCAGCCATTGTAGACTTTTAAAAGTCTCGTCTAACAGCTCAAGGTACCCACTGTAGACTTTCTTCGCTAGAATAAATGCCTCTGTTCAACCATTTGAAATGGGTTTAACTTTGCCTTCCATGGCCGTTAAGCTAAGCCTTGTTCCTCACCATGCACCTGTGTAATAAAACTGCACTTTTATTGGACCAGATGACAACAGGTATGTTGGGCTCAGTCCTAAAGTTACAGAAAAGCTTGCTTTTTTTAAGAATATGACAACAGAGTTGGGCACACAAGATGCATTTCTGTATAACAAAGGTAATAGCGGGAGCCTGCTTTTATGTACGAATTTTACTAGTTTAAAATAGCCAACAGGTTTAATACCCTACAGGGGCAGCACAGTGGCTAAATGGTTAGCACTTCCTGGCAGTACTAGGGTCATTGGTTCGAATCCCAGCCACGGCACCTCCTGTCTGGAGTTTGCATGTTCTCCCTGTGCCTGCGTGGGTTTCCTCCGGGTACTCCGGTTTCCTCCTACACTCCAGACATGCTGGTAGGTTAATTGGATCCTGTCTAAATTGGCCCTTGTACATGAATTTGAGTTAGTGACCTTAGATTGTATGCCCCTTGAGGGTTAGGGACTGATGTGAATGTACAATATATATGTAAAGCGCTGCGTAAATTGTCAGCGCTATATAAGTACCTTAAATAAATAAATAAATAAAATACTTTCAAGACAGGGTTCCTAATGAGACATCTCAGTTGACATACTAAAACTGAAGAGTGCAAAATCTAGTGCAGCTCTGCATAGAACTCAATCATAGTTACATAGTTAGTCTGGCTGAAAAAAGACAAAAGTTCATCCAGTTAAACCATTAAAAAAAAAAAGTTATAATCCTATACCCACAGTTGATCCATCCACTCAGCAAAATACTCAGCAAAGCATGATCCAATTTGCTCCTGCAAATATCATCTTCCAGGTTTCATTGCCAAAGCTTAATTGAACTATGCTGAGGTTAGAAGTTGATTGGCCAGATTTTGAGCGCACAAGTTTTAGTAAATCTCCCCCACTGTCACTCTGCCTTTTCACAAAAAATTTGCTTGACCTTTGTCCTTATGAACTAAAGACCCAAATGTACCAACTTTCTTTGAATCAAACATGAATGATAGTATACAATACTTATAAAAACTTGGCACCTAGAAGCAGTATTTTATATACTTGGTTGAAGCCTGCTTTCCTTGAAATTAATGAATCATCTTCATCGTTATCTACCTTAGCTATAAACATGCTAAGAAACTACTATTACAGAATGGGTTCCTTATACCCATACCTACCAACTGTCCGTCACTTGGAGGGATTGCCCCTTTTTTAGGACCAAATCCCTCTGTTCCTCTTCAATTGTCCCTGTTTTTGGTTTGATGTACAGACATGTATGAAAATTTATGATTTACCTACTAAAAGTGTTATTCTGCTCTAAATCTTCACCCCGTCTCCTAATTATCTTGTTTTATTGATAAAAAAATGGTATAAAGTGAGCGCTCCTGAGTAAGGAGCTAAAGCACTAAAGGTAATCGCAGTGTACCCATAAAATGACAAGTAAAACAGAGTGCAGCGCTAAAAAATAAATATAAAGTGCAAAAGAAGATAGTCCGTGGTTAATAAATTGATTCATATGAGTAAGTCCCAAAAAGATAGCTGATGAAACCAGGAAACAATGGAAAGAATGCGCACTCACCGGACACGCATGGAAAATGCGCATATAATGAATATCCACTGGAATCTTTATAGTAGATGAAGAGGGTAAACTTCAATCTGTGGGTCAATCAGCCTGGGAAAGTATATGGGAAGTCCGGAGATCCCCTTAAGGATGGTATGGTGCTCAGCCAGAATCCAAAAGCTCCGTCCCTCTGGTGGTAGTAGGTGAAAACTACAGGGATCCTGCAAGTTGATTTAGCTCCCAATAGGAGCCAAAAAGACAGGTGCCCATAGTGTAGTATTTCAAACAAGTTTATTAGACCAAATAATGTGGTGAATACAGGGTAGTAATGGTTGTGTGAAGTATATAATATACAGCAGAGTATGCAGCGATGATACTGACCCTAAGTTAAAATGGCCGCCGGGCTATCTCGTGGCTCCGGGTGGGAAATGACGTCATGCTCTGTCGGCTCCTCCTAAGGCCTTTTGTGCCAAAGCACATCATCAGAGGGGATACCAACTTAGGGTCAGTATCATCGCTGCATACTCTGCTGTATATTATATACTTCACACAACCATTACTACCCTGTATTCACCACATTATTTGGTCTAATAAACTTGTTTGAAATACTACACTATGGGCACCTGTCTTTTTGGCTCCTATTGGGAGCTAAATCAACTTGCAGGATCCCTGTAGTTTTCACCTACTACCACCAGAGGGACGGAGCTTTTGGATTCTGACTGAGCACCATACCATCCTTAAGGGGATCTCCGGACTTCCCATATACTTTCCCAGGCTGATTGACCCACAGATTGAAGTTTACCCTCTTCATCTACTATAAAGATTCCAGTGGATATTCATTATATGCGCATTTTCCATGCGCGTCCAGTGAGTGTGCATTCTTTCCATTGTTTCCTGGTTTCATCAGCTATCTTTTTGGGACTTACTCATATGAATCAATTTATTAACCACGGACTATCTTCTTTTGCACTTTATATTTATATCTTGTTTTATTGTTGAAAATCCAGTATAAAGGAAAAGTAATGTTGGAAATAAACAATTCTGGGTATAACCAATTATTTTGGCATATACAGTACATTCTTGATGGCCTGCATTACTGAGAGAGTGGATAAGAGAGGGGTGTTAGTTGCCTAAACACATTGTGCAAGAAGTTGTCCCACCTCCTAATCTCAGAAATTTGGGTGATATGCTTATAATTATACTGCTTCTGTGTGCTCTAAAATTTGTTGGTTCGGTTTATTAACATTATAGTGCCGATATAGTGTCATCACACAGGGTTTTTGTACGCCGTCAAGTAGGTGAAGGATGGTTCCTTGGTAAGTGACATCAACTGTCAAACATAGAGGAAGAACCATGATGGTCTGGGTCTATGTGAATCTAGAGTTGGTGACCTGCACATAGTGAGTGGCATCCTGAACCAAAACTACTACCACAGCATTTAGTGGTGCCATTCAGTACCCTCTGGGACGCGCATAGTTGGTCAGGAGTTCATCCTAGTGCAAGTTAATGACCCAAAACATACCTCCAGGCTGTGCCAGAACCACTTTAGAAAGAAAGAACAAGATGGTAGGCGTCAAATCATGGAATGTCCAGCATAGTCTCCAGACTTAAACCCCATCGAGCTGCTTTGGAATGAACTATACAGAAGGTCGTAAGCAAAGCAACCTAGAATGTTAGGGCCAATGTTAAGATCAATCAAACAATATTTGATTTCCATTGTAGAAAGAATGCCACAAGTGTGATCTACTGTTATGTCTGTAAAAGATGGCTACTTTGATGAGTCAAAAATTTAGAGTACATTTTGTTAAAGAAAATTATTCCATGATTTCCAACTGCTTATTTGTTCTATGCTTTATCTGCAGAGTACATTGGGTGGGAGTGCGTTGGGTGGAGTGGAAAATGATTAGAACCCCTAATGTGTTTTTATAGCTCGTTAAAGAGATTTTCCTTTGCTTTTTGTCCCGGTAATAACATTTTCACCAAACGGGAAGTGAGGGATAATATGCAACAGGGACACAGACAGCAATAGGAAGCTTACAGGGGTTTTAGCTTTCCTTACTTTATTTAAACAAAACCTTTAATTTCTGTCTGTATTGCTGTAGAATATTTCCCTTCACTTCCTGTTAGATGAAACCATTGTCAGTAGGACAAAAATTTTAAAGGAAATATTTGGAGTATCAGACAGGGGTTCCAATCCTTCCCAACTCCATAGCTAAAAAAAAAATTGGTTAAACATACACTTTAACCCTTTTGCTGCCAGGTCCGTATGTCGTATGGGGGGGGGTTTATACACAATCCAATCCGGTGGCTGCAGCCACTAGGATTGGGTATAAAACTGACAGGTAGACCTCTTGCGGCTGTGCTGCTGTCCGATCGCTTCTACAGCCCTTGGTGCTCCAAGCCTTTGCCCCCCCTTGCACTCCTACCATGTATCCAGGCCCTGCTCACCCATCTGTCCTCTCTCCTCCCCTTCTTTTTGTGACCCAGAGGGCACCACTTCCGGATCACTGCTGTCACTTTCTCGGCTAGCACAGCTCAGAAGCAATGTATTGCTATGCGGTCTGCACTGAAATACATTGAGTGGAGCCCAGAGGGCAGGGTCTTTAATCATCATATAGGGGAAAACAAATCATCACATAGTGTCCTCTATGTGATGAAAAAAAAAAAGGTTAAGTAAAAAAATTTTTTTTCAAACTGCAAAAGAATTAAGTTACACCCAAGTACATAACACCCCCCAAAAAAATTTGAGGCCCCCACATGTGCGCACTTATGAATGTAAATGCACACGTCAGGACGTGAAAAAGTCAATTGCAATACACATATTACATATCGCCGTGCACGCCGGATGAGAGCAATAATTCCAGCACAAGACCTCCTCTGTAACGCTAAACTACCTGTAGGGGCTTTTGAAGTGTCGCCTATAGAAAATATATAGGGTACTGAAGTTTGTTGCCATTTCATAGGTGCACACAAATTTAAGGTTTGGCATGTTGAGTATCTATTTACTAGGCACAACCTTGTGGTTTATATTTTACAAAAAATTGAGGTAATTTATTGTGTTTGTTTGCTCTAAAATTCACTTTAGCATGTTTATTACTGAAATCTTGCATTTCCTAGATCTTTGCGGTAATATCCGATATAAAAAATACCACTATTTTATTCTCTAGGCGGGTGTCTGCTTTCAGAAGATATATAATGTTTTGGGGGTTTTGTGTAATCCTCAGGCCTAAAATGATTTTTTAAACATGTGCAAAAATGGCTCTGGCAGCAAGTTTGGGATAAAAAAAACAACAACACACATACTCACACTGATGCTGCAGCTGTCCCAAGTTGACTCTAAGAGCCCCAGAACTGAGCAGTCATATAACCGCTGATTGCTCAGTTCTCTGTCTACTTTGAGCTGAGACTCAGTTACTGCTCTCTGCTCTGCTCTTCCAGTGCTCACTGGAATGCCAGGTTGGGGAATGGGCATGCCCAGCTGGCTCTGGGTTTCAGTCCCACGCTGTGTGACAGAGCCAGCTGTCTGTCATTTGGCTGGGTGGATCCCGACAATATTATTAGGATCCTTCCAGAGCCTGGAGTGGCTCTGCCATGTCAGTTGTTAGTGGGCAAAAGCCCACTATCAGCTGATATTAGGTCACGGAGAGAGAGCAAAAGTAAATGCACTTCTGTGACCCACAAAAAAGTGGCCATACTTCTCTTTTAATACATTAGAAAGGATACCCAGGAGGGATATGCAGAGCACTATGGGATAACAAAAAGGATAGCACAGCAGGGCAGCTTGTTTTAAGACCTTTTCTTACTGAAACTTCCCACTGAGCCTATGAAAAGTCATCAAACTAAATGTTTTTTAATCACTTGTCTATGTTTATAAATGGTGAACAGAGTGAGACCAGCAAGTGATCATTTGCTGATCTCCCCTGCGGTGAATAAACCTGGAAACATTATTATTAACAGTGTTATGTCATCTCTGGGTTTGGCTGTCACTTTCCCTTGCTGCTGTGGCCACAGAAGAAAGTAATCTGTTCTCAGTTAGCTTCAGTGGAAGGCAAGGGAGTTCTCAGAAAAGAGAACTTGTCACAGCAAAATGCTATCACATGGGGGCTAATAAAGGTGGGAAGGTGGTAACGTCAAAGTCTTCTTGGTATTTCCAGATTACTAGTGTTTGGATGTGGTGGCTGCATTTGTTTTCTTTTTTCAGGCCAAGTACATTTTTGCAGTTTTTCTGAATGTTTTCTTTCTCTAAATTATGTGCATCCTGCAGACAATTTCTATAAACGTACAATGTAGAGTGTTCATCACAGTTTCACTGACTACAATAGAATGTGTTAGGGAACTCTGTGTTGTTATGGCTGCTTGATGTCCAACTTATGTTGGTTATCAGAAAGGAAGTTTTGTGGATTCACTTTACTGGTAGGATCACTATGTATAAATATAAGAAAGCAAAGGAGAAAAGAAAAAAATATTATGTATCCTCCAATAGTACATGGTTACTAGATCACTGTGTTTTTATAAGTAGCAGTGTATGTTCCCTTTAGGACACTGCGTCTGATTGTAATCACCAAGGGAATTTGTGTGAGGAGTCATGCTGTGATTCATTTAGTTTGTGTCTAAATTTCAGCTTCAGCTTTTGAGCACTGTAAACAACAGGCTTCTTTCAGCAGAGGATATAAGGTGAAACTGGATAACATGCAAAAGGATCAAATATCTCCACCTACTGGCTGCATATGTAAATACAACAAATTATTTAATATGTTCCTAACTATAAAAATAGAAAATAATTCCAAAAAGGCTAAATTTCATCTTGCCAGTAGGTATATAGCTCAAACTTTAAGTAACATGATTCCTTTTTTTTCTCTTACTTTTTTTTTCTGATGTGTTTATTAGATGGCTTTTACTAAATACTCCTCGTTTTATATCAATGGCTCAACAAATAGAGAAAAAAAAAACCTTTCTTCTCACCATCAATTTTAATAACAGTCATCAATAAAGTGCAGACTGAGGTTTAGCAGATATTTCTAAGATAGAAAAAATGTAATGAACCTAAATTCTAGAGTATCTCCGCAGCCCGGTCCTGACTCCGTGAGACGGCGCAGCAGTCTTGTGATGTGAATCTGTTTCGGGTCCCATGACCTAAATGCAAGTCTTTAAATAAATAAGAGAGAATATGTTATTAGAAACATTAATTTGCATGGGATTTGAATCTCATTATCTCTCACAATTTGTTTGATCTTCTCACAGTTTGGCTGTCACATAATGGATTTGACGCTTGGAAGAAAAACTTCATTAATACTAATTTTTTCATTTGTAGCACACTGCATGCAAAAGAATAGCAAATGCTAAAATCACAGACAGAACTGGGTGTCAAAGGCCCACAGCAAAGCTCAGGCTTCTGTTTGGCACCCTGGTAGTCAGCAACAAGAGGGTCATGGGGAAGGTGGAAACATTAGATCTTCTCTGTGCTCCTACTCAGTCACAGTCTTCTTGGCTTCTGATACCGTGAAGTGGGACATATTTTAATCATAGAGAAAATCTCAACAGCTACATTAATATATATCATATGAGAAAAACACATTATATTAAACATGTATGAGCTTATTTCAAAGTAAAAAGGTGATGCTGCAACTAAGGAATTGTAGCATTTGTGCTTAAACCTATATCTTATCTTGAAGGATCAACTCTGATTTGGTGTCCATGGGACTTAAAGCTAAAATCTAGGCAGATATAAAATATGCAAATTACTGCAGCATTGTAATTATTTATTATAGTCAATGTATTTTATAAATGCAAGCAGTGTAAGTACCTGAATTTGACCAGGTAACAGCCTCTTGCAGTCCCTTTACAGCAGGCTTGGAGTGTGAAAGAAAGAAGCAGCAGAAGGAGCCTATCAGTTCATGTGCTGACAAGAAGCATTCTGATCGCAGCAAAGAGCAGAGTGACAGAAGAAAAGCCCATCATTTTGCTTCTTCTCCATTCACTGTCCAGTCACAGAAGAAGGAAAGAAACACAGAGTGACAGAGAGATGAGCCCATCATTGTGCTTCTTTTCCATTTACTGTCCAGTCACAGGAGAAGGAAAGGAACACAGAGTGACAGAGAGATAAGCCCTTCACTGTGCTGCTTCTCCATTCACTGTCCAGTCACAGGACAAGGAGAGGAAAAGAGTGACAGAGAGATGAGCCCTTCACTGTGCTGCTTCTCCATTCACTGTCCATTCACAGGACAAGGAGAGGAAAAGAGTGACAGAGAGATGAGCCCGTCACTATGCTGCTTCTCCATTCACTGTCCGGACACAGGACAAGGAGAGGAAAAGAGTGACAGAGAGATGAGCTCGTCACTATGCTGCTTCTCCATTCACTGTCTATACACAGGACAAGGAGAGGAAAAGAGTGGCAGAGAGATGAGCCTGTCACTATGCTGCTTCTCCATTCACTGTCCAGACACAGGACAAGGAGAGGAAAAGAGTGACAGAGAGATGAGTCCATCACTGTGCTGCTTTTCCTTTCTCTGTCCAGTCACAGGGCGATAGAGCATAGTGACAGAGAGGTGAGCTTATAACTGTGCTGTTTCTCCGTTCACTGTCCAGTCACAGGCTGGAGTGGGTTGAGGATGGCCAGGGCTCAGAGGAGATGGGTTAAATTATACTGTCTGTCCAATTGAGGACCTCCAGCATCACAGAAATTACTGTGGAGGGAAATCTCTGGATTGAAGGTGAATTTTCCAAAAAAAACTGGTTTAATTATTTTATCATTTAACAGTCTCTTAATCTATTTATTTTTTTGTGAATATCAAATGGATTTCTGCTCTAAAGTACCGTTGGCAGTCTGGATAACCTGTTAAAGTGTATATTGCAGTTTGGTAGTCTTTTGATTTTCTGTTTTACACAGGCCAAGTGTAGAAAAGTCTCTTGTAAGCTTGTCCTTGTCCTAGTAACTTCCTGTGAACCTAAATCATATCTCAAACAATGTAATCAGCCTTCACAGTCATCATCTTTGAACTGCAGAACACCTCCTCCTATGTTGTGTATATAAACAGAAAGGGAGATGTTTGTACTACAAATCAGGAGAGCAGTCTAGGGTGACAGTGCTGCTCCTGCATGGGTACAGTATAGTAATGTATAGGAATGTTGTCACCCTAGGACAGGAAGTGTGTTACTGCCAGGATCGTCCATGGGAGTGCAGGTATTGCTACACCGTACTGCAAGCCTGGAAAGCATGTCCTTCATTATTGGAGATTATGCAAAATAGCCACTAAATAAGTAAAAACAGACATCAGACTATTGCTAAGGACACCATGTCTATGTTTTAAAATAAGCACTATAGTAATTTACATAAAGACAGTTTGCAGCTTGTACATTATACAGACCTAAAAGTTGGGGAAAAAGGAGTGACATAGGATACAACTTCTAAAAGAAAGTGTTGTAGTAAGGGTGTAATTATACTTACCTCATGCTCCTGATTAGTGATGGGTGAATTTGCCTGGGTTCAATTCACCAAGGGTTCGAGAAACCCTGTTTAAGATTTGGCCAACCTGAACTAAAAGGTGAATCCCATTGAAGTCCATTGGAGGCAAATCTTGTTAGTAAATTCTGGTCATTTTTAAGGGCTAATATAAAAACTAATGCTAAAAAGGTATGGGAAGCTGAGCAGAATAGTATGATTTTCATGAAAAGTCAGCAAAACTGGCAGTGCATATTTGGCAGTGTATTTTGTTTTTGCAATTAACTTGACTTAACCCTAACAGCAGAACCTTCAGAGATCCCCCTGAGGAAGCAACATTTCCTGGTGACGAAGCATATTGGGGCGGGGGTTTGGATGACGTCATTGAACAGTTACTGATCCAAGAAGTGCGGTATTTCTGAGATACTGGCACTTTTATATTAATGCTGTCTGTGTGCACTTTGAGTGCACCAGCAAATAAAAGTGTAGGTTTAATAAAACTGTTGTAAATATGAAGGCACTATGGAGCTTTTTATTCTCTTTGAGCCACTTTGATAAAAAATGGAGGATAATAAAAAACCTGCAGGATTTTTCATATGTTATCTTTCTGGAGCAGTGGAGGTGAAAGAGACATAGGAGGATAAAGCATTCCAGTTAATGGGGGCACAAGCTTATTATGACCTTACATTATATGGGGGGTCATAAACACAAGGTGGGAGCTCACCTGGTGTTGGTGGAGGAGTGGAATGAAAGCACAGGGAGTAACCACTAAGGAAAACACTAATAGAGAATGTGAATTATTTGGACGTTTTATTGGTGTTTGATATAAGAAAAAAAATATTAGTAGTGCTACACTATTTTTTTTTATTTATAAGGACACTATATGCACATGAGAAGTATGTATGGTGTGTACAGCTGCAATTATGTGTGTATGACTTATTTATAATTTAGGTTTTAGAATAGCAGCACAACAGATTATCCACCAGCTCCTGGCAGTTCCATCATAAAAAGTGAACTCCAATAGTTTTTAATAACCACTTGCCGCCCACCAGCAGTACATTTACTGTTGGCAGGTGGCTTTTGCAGGCACTGTGATATACCTGAACGATGCAGTGCACATGCGCACTGGTGCACCCTCTGGTGCACACAGCAGCTGGATTCTGTGACCACTGTGTCTGATGGACACAACAGATTGCTGAGACCAATCATAGCAATCACATGTTAACATGAAAGTAAAAATTGTCATAAATGGCTTCCATTCATGACAGCTTGCTCACCATTGTGATGATGTGATTGACCCACAGCTAACACATGGTACCTAGGCCAATCATAGCACCCTGTACCATGTGATTAGCTGTAGCCAATCACAGTAGTAAGCAAGCTGTCATGAATGAAAGCCATTCAGGACAGTTAGAACTATTGGTTTTGTT